>NC_137073.1:59482655-60142795 GCF_951640355.1 Cnephaeus nilssonii
TACAAACTAATTTTTGAAGCAGAAGAGTCTCTCTATTCTAGAATTAAATTTTCTTGGTGCAAAAATCATACCAAAAAATAAAACTATGGGTCAAATGCATTTTTTACATATTAATATGCTACTCCTTAAAGTGTGATCACCATTAATTCATACAAACTATGCTCATCACTTTTTCTGGGGTTCCTCTCTGCTCTTGTTTTCCAATTTTCTAGATATATTTCTTAGTTCTCCAAAGTTTAGAATGAATCAATTTTTATGAAGATTGCTGTAAGAAGATTGCCCATGCATTAAGTTTTATATTCCCACTATTCTAGGTTAGAACATTATAATAGTCAATGTGTGACTAATATTTTGGGGGAAACATTAATTTATCCAGGTAGCTTTGTAGGTTTTACATTATTTTTTATGGCTTATCATTATTATTTTCATGATTGGGACAATATTGTACTAAACCTTTTCTGCCTGTAGGATTGGGAATCTTTCAGTCACACTGATTCCATAGCCTTGTTTAATGTGCAAGAAGAACATTATTGTGTTTCTGTTGTCATTTAACATTTTTTAAATATATTCTTTTCTGATTGAAAAGAAAACAGCATTTGTTTTCATCCAAATAAATCATTTATAAATTAATAGCTCAGAAAACATATGAAAAACCTAGTTGTTCTTATTCACTATTTTTAGATAAAGGCTTACACAAACCTTTGATATTGAAACTAGAGGCCCGGTGCATGAAATTCATGCATGGGTAGGGTCCCTAGGCCTGGCCAGCATTCAGCACAGATTGGGACCTTCTGGTTGCCAGGCCTCCCTTTGTTCCAGGCCACCCCCTGGTGGTCAGCGCATGTCATAGGGAGCGATTGAACTCCTGGACTTCCGGTTGAACTCCCAAGGGGGCACTTTGCATATTAGTCTTTTATATATATAGAAGATACTCAGATTGTTGCTTACATTGCCCACATCTTCTCTATATGCCTGGTTGTCCCATACAGCAATAATATCCACATATAAATTGTTAGCAAGGAACAAAAGCATTTAGGAAGGTGTTTCCTATAGCAAAATATTGTTTCTAAGTAGTACATTTCCTCCTCTCCCTCTTTAATTTTTTTATTAAAAGCTTTGACATTGTGGGAATAATCATTTCCCTTCAAGTGCTCTTACAAGCTCATGCTTTCTTTGTCTTTGATAAACTACTTTGGGATCATTATTTTGCAGCTGCAGAGAAAAGTGATTTCAGCAGTATTCAACTCCGTATACTACCCAGGGACTGACTTAGTCAATGGGGAATTCCACAAGCTCTCATATCAAGGATATGATTTGAGGACCAACAAGAGAGACCTTGGAAAGGAAAGGGTCCAGTACTTGCTCATACATTATTTAAAACCCCTTGTTAGTGCTTTAGCTGTCAGAGAACTGAGAGAGGGGAAAATAACTTTGTCTCTTGTACATAATGACTCCATCCCTTAACATACTGGACAGGAACAATAAAACACAATTGTGGTTTACTTACATAAGTCAGCTGACTTTCCCCCAGGCAGCACTGTGTGCAAGAATGAGATGGGCTCTTGGGAATTAGAGATGCACTCATAAGGAAGAGAGTTTGAAAACTGTCCCAACTGCAATAGAACTTTACTTCCATGTATGTTGAGTTCTGATAAAAGCATTCCCACTGGTCCCAATCCTATACTATTTCCTGCCATAAAACTATATATGCTGCAGGAACCCCAGGGGAAGAAGCCCCTAGAGAAGAAGTAGTCGATTCAATAACAGGTATACATCTCAGTATCAAGAAGGCATGCACCTGCGCTTCCACAGCTGCCGAAACCAGAGATACACCACGATGTCACAGCCCTGTGCCCTGGGCTCAGAAAGCAGAGCACTAACTGATAATGATAACCACTTCCCTACACTCTTATCACTTCTGTCTTTAATACTCTAAACAAGACAAGCATTAGAGAAGCGGAGCCAGCAAACATCTATGTGAGAGGATTATAAGGAGACACAGAGAAGGACCTTCACCTGCAATTGTCGCTTAAAGTCGTTTGAACTTTCCAATATTATATTCTTCCTAAAGTACCTTCACAAAAGGCTGACCATTTGAATTGAGACTGGTAAATTTTTAGGATGCCAACATGTTAGTTCAATCCCACCCATGGCAGCAATATTCCGTGTTTTGTAAAATAAAGATCAAGTAGAGAGAGCACAGTGAAGCAGTGGACTTGGGGAGCATGGGTTATAGACCCGAGAGACTGCACAGTGGACTGCTCCTACCATAAAGGCCGTCCTTAGGTTCCTGGATTTCAGAGCAGGAAGTAAATGGAAAAGTACTGGGACCAAACCTCATCATCATTCCATCACTGATAGGGATGAGTCTTGGCTAGCGACTTTTGTCAATGATAAGTAACAGTCCTTTTACTAATTTGGAGGAGAAAAATCTCAAAATAATATATAGTAGCAATCTTTGAAGTGACTATTTATTATCCATACTTAGCTTAGCCAATACTATCAGTCATTTCTATAGATTAATACATTTTCATACTCAGATCACTTTCGTAAAACTATTTTAGAAGTTATTAATGGCCTGATAACTGATATATTTAATTGCTTTTTTCATTCTTGATTTTCTTTAAGGCATACTTTCTGATACCCTGTAATCCCTTAAATTTCCTGATATTTTAGTCCCTTTGTTCCCGAAAAGTGACAGAGAAGGTTTTGACTCCAAAGTACTGATTAAGGAAAACTAAGGCCACAAGTCATGGTTCTACTAGGAGAGAGAAGGTGGTTGCCTTAGGGCTTTTGAATAAGAGAACAAAGAAAAATAAGAGGAAACTTCCTGTAACATTTCTCAGAACATAGTATCTGTCCATCATATGATGGACCTCAGAAGAATTTTCTTACTCTATGCACAACCCAAAGTTAAAAGCATGTGGAGTTCCTCAAGGGTCAACTTCTTAACCTGGTGGGTATATATTCTTCCTTCTATGAAGAACCACAGAAAATGCTAGGTATATTATTTAAAATCTTTATTTTCTGACACTTAGAAACGGTGTTCCAGATGTTTTCAACAGGGATTAGTCTTCTCTTACATGAGGTTTGGTTTTGAATTCAAAATAGGAGGATTTATAAGATTCTGGAATATCTCCAAATTCACAAATTCTTCATTGCAGAGTTAAGGGCGTGAAAGGAAGTGTAAATATTTGGGGAGTAGCCTGAGTCATTCCAATGGAAATATTCCCCTTCTGGTTATTTGGCAAGATCTGAAAATGCCCCAGGCCTGGGCCTTAACTTTTGATCAAATGTGGAAGATTTCAAATAAATGTAACATATAGGAACATCTTAATCATCCCCCTGAGCCCTATATTTTCCATAAATACCAATTATAAAATGGGAATTTCCTGATACATATTGAATTAGAAAAGTGTAGTGTGAGTGTAATGTCTGTGAGAGGACTGGGGTGGGGCAGAAAGTGAGGAAGAAACCATTTCACTACCACTACTTCCTAAATTAAGCAGGTAGGGAGTAAGGAGTGTTTCACAGGTTAAGTGGGAATTCCCCCAATTACCTCCTATAGCTGATTCTCTGAGAGCTAGTAGTATGAAATTCTAAAATGGGAGCATAGGACCAGATTCTGCCTTTGCTACTGGATTTTCCTTTTAAAATTCTGTTAATGGTTTCATGAAAACTGTACTTTATAAGTTACCTAATCTTCTTTTTAGCTGTTGTATTTTTTGTGTGATTTAAACTTTCTTTTTGAGGTATAACACATACAAAAAAGTAATGAAATTTTACATATATTCATCCTTTCCCCTACACCTCAGATCCAATATAGGACATTAAGTGTATCAAAAGAGTTTTCTCGTGCCCCCTTCCAGTTAACACCACCCCACCAAAGGTGACATTCATCACTATTAATTGTACTTGTTTTGGAACTTTATATAAATAGAACTAGAAGCCCGGTACACGAAATTCGTGCATGGAGGGGGGTTGTCCCTCAGCCCAGCTTGTACCCTATCCAATCTGGGACCCCTGGAGGGATGTACCCTATCCAATCTAGGACCCCTCTCACAATCCAGGACTGCTGGCTCCCAACTGCTTGCCTGCCTGCCTTCCTGATTGCCCCTAACCGCTTCTGTCTGCCAGCCTGATCACCCTCTAACCACTCCGCTACCAGCCTGGTTGATGCTTAACTGCTCCCTTGCCAGCCTGTTTGCCCCCAACTTCCCTCCTCTGCAGGCCTGGTCACCCCTAACTGCCCTCTCCTGCAGGGTTGATCACCTTCAACTGCCCTCCCTTGCAGGCTGGGTGCCTCCCAACTGCCCTCTCCTGCTGGCCATCTTGTAGTGGCCATCTTGTGCCCACATGGGGGCAGGATCTTTGACCACATGGGGGCAGCTATATTGTGTGTTGGAGTGATGGTCAATCTGCATATTACTCTTTTATTAGATAGGATAGAGGCCTGGTGCAGGAGTGGGGGCCAGCTGGTTTGCCCTGAAGGGTGTCCCAGATCAGGGTGGAGGTTCCCTTGGGGCGTGGGGCGGCCTGAGCGAGGGGCCTGTGGTGGTTTGCAGGCCAGCCATGCCCCCTGGCAACCCAAGCGGAGGCCCTGGTATCTGGAATTTATTTTCCTTCTACAATTGAAACTTTGTAGCCTGGAGCGGAGCCAAGCCTGCTGCTTCCTCCGTGGCCGGCAGCCATTTCTGTGGCAGTTAATTCACCTTCTACAATTGAAACTTTGTAGCCTAAAGCGGAGGCTGGGCCGGACAGGGTGTGTGGAAAGCTTTGCTTCCCCTGTTGCCGCCAGCAACCCTGGCTTGCTCTCTCAAGCTCCGTTCTGCCGCCATATCTGTTTGAATTTGTTTATCTTCTATAATTGAAACTTTGTAGCTTGAGTGGAGGCTTAGGCCTGCAACAGCTCTCGGAAAGTTGGCTTGCTCTGTTACCTGGGAAACCTTGCTCTCTGTGGCTGTAGCCATCTTGGTTTGGTTAATTTGCATATTTGCTCTGATTGGCTGGTGGGCGTGGCTTGTGGGTGTGTTGATGGTACAGTCAATTTGCATATTACCTTTTTATTAGGTAGGATTATATAGTACTTCTTTATTTATTTTGGGGGGTGTTCTCAACATTATATCTGTAGGATAAAGCTATGATGCTGCATGTAGCAGTAGTTCCTTTAATCACTGATATTTGACTATGAACATGTCAAAAGTCACTTATCCATTTTATTGCTTCTAGGCTTTTTTGTGTGTACACATCTATGAGTGCAATTTCTGAGTCATAGGATATGTGACAAAAATAGATAGTGTAAAGTGTTGTTTGCAGTGGCTGGGCCATTTTACAATCCCATGGTGGAGTATGAAAATCTGGCTGTTCTGCAGCCTCACAAAACTTGTGCAACAACTGTGTTGCATGTGGCAGTTATTATTTGTTGTTGTTGTGTAGTGTTCTGTGAGTAGTCCCCAATTCATATATCCATTCTACTACTGAAAGGTAAGTGAGTCCTTAGGCTTTATGGTAGGATCTGATGGTATTTCTCTGAGGCTTTAAATTTCATTTCCCTGAGGATATATAATGTTGAATATTCTTTTAACGTTTTTTTGCAAGGAGGAGGAATTTCCTTAAAATACATAAGCATTTTGGTTTCATCAGTCGCCCAAAATTCATATATTGAAGTCCTAGCCCCCAGTACTTCAGAATGTGATTTTAATTGGAAATAGAGTTGTTTCAGATAAAATTAGTTAAGATAAAGTCATACTGGTATAGGGTGAGCCTCTAATTCAGTATGACTTGTGTCCTGATAAAAAAGGGAACACTTGTACGTAGAAACACACATGGGGAGAACATGTGAACAGATGTAGGGAGAAAGTGCCAATCCATAAGCCAAAGAGAGAGGTCTGAACAGACCCTTCCCTCACAGCCCACAGCAGGAACCTGCCTTGCCACACCTTCATTTAAGATCTCTAGCATCCAGAACTATGAGCCATTACATTTGTTGTTCTAAGGCACCCAATTTGTGGTACTTTGTTACAGAAGCTCTAAACTAATACAGTCAGCACCTGGCTGCTCACCACTCTGTCCTTGGTCAAGAATCCTAGTGTTGTGATGTTACTGGTCCCTCCTGGGAAAACAATCACTTAGGTCGCAGCCTGAATGGCAGCATTCCCACCTCAGAATACATTTTGGAACCTACCATTACAGAAGGCTGGCCGTTGGTGTGGGGATAAGTTAGGATGGGGGTGAACCTCAGAGGTTCGTGGAGAGGGAACAATGTTAAAGTGCACTGGTCTCTTTGCTTTAAGTCTTGAGGTGATGTTCCAGCCTTGTTTTCTGCTTTGCCAATTCTGAAGATTCCAAATGAATAGTCCATTGGGTCCTTGCTGAGGGCTGCCTGCTCTTCACAATGCACCAAGACCAAGAATCCTTATTTGTGTGCCTCACTAATCTCACTAATTCATTAGAAACCCGGTGTAAACAAGAGAATTTATAATACTGATGCCAAAATAACATTTATGAGGGTTTTTTATGAAAAGATAGAATTAACCTAATAGATTTAAGCCTGTAGTGGGAGAGAAAAATGTTTGGCTGTTTCAGTCCCATACCATATTTGCCTGAATGATCTATCTGCATTATACTTGTCACTCTACTATTATCTGCCTCAGTAAATTAGCAATTGTAATAGAGCAAATGAAATATGGAAAAGAAAGCAATTTCTCCCAGAGGAATGTAAAATATACAAGAGAGACACTTTGTGAAACAGCACACTTAACAGCAGAATATAAATACACCTTCATGTACTGCAGATGGGAAGACATTTCTCAATAGCACTTGTTTCTGAGAGACTTTCTGCCCTCCTAGAAAATAACAGCTGGAGCAATGAAAACAGAAATTAACACGCAAGTGTGACACTGTGAAATATGTAGTGGCGACTAAGTTTCTAGAGGGGGAGTGTGCAAACACAGAACTGGTGGAAACAGATGACTTCTTTCTTTGTTCTTCTCTTTTGAAATATACATGAGTGTGCTAAGGGATTCAAATGACCTCAATGAACAGTTTGATATGAACAAAGGATCCACAACTCTGAACTGAAATTAAAATTGGTAATTAACTTCATTATTTATTTTCTAAATCAGAGTATCTGAAGGAAGGGCAGCAGGTTGGTAGACCTATATTGATGAGGCACTGACAGGGAAATGTGCTATATAAAGGGTCAACTCCCTTTCTATCAACCCCTTCTGACTTTTCTCTAGAAGCTGCCCTCAGAGCATCCTGACATTCCTCCCTGTCCGTAAAGGGCACAGTGAAAGGTCACACGTGGGAGTGCTCTCAAGATGCCCTCGCTTCCAGTCTGCGTATATTTCTGTAGATAGTCCATTAACACCACTTTTCAGAGCAACAACACAAAACAACATTTCCCTTCCCAGCTGCCTTGGAGTCAGCCAATTCTTTGACCCAAGTTTATAGTAAAGATTAGGGAAATGGACTATTTTATTGTTCCATACTCTCCATTTTAGTCATCTCCCCTGTGACTGGTTCAATATTCAGAACTAGCTAGCCCCATAAATTGCAACATCAATGGAAAGACACAGATTTGCTTTAATAAGTCCTTTTGGCATGGATTTTGCATTAGTCACATTTAAATCCAGGCAATAAGAAAGCAGCTCACCATGTAGGAATAGGCATTTATCACTAGTATCTACTCTGCATGCTAGACTTAATAGATTTAATAACCAGAGAGCAGGGACAGGATTGGGTCCACCTGTGTTTGGTAACTGTTCCTTGGGTTCCAGGTTCACACATGTAAAGAGATAAATAGGTTTTGCCCCAACCATTAAAATACAAAGTATTATTTCATTGTAGAGTTCCAGGTGCTATACGGTTCTAGTAATATAGGAATATTCCTTTCAAATAATAAAATAAATGTTACCTTGGGGACATCACATCATCTTTGTATATACTCCGTGTACAATCCTGTATATACAAACCTGAAATGATTTTATACACTGCATGTAAACCAAACCTGAATTTCAAAACACATGCTCTTATAAATCTCCCTTATATGCCAGCTGCCTCTCTATAGCCAAGCTGTGAGGCAAAGCCTTCAAAATACTGGGCTAACACCATCTCCAACTTGTTTATGTATTAGACTGTTTTCTCTGTTGGGATATACCATCTTGGCATTCCCTTAAGATAAGGAGAGCAGGTGCACACACTGGAAACCTGCTCTGTTTAATTGTTTCCTCCTAATAGAATTTCAGGACTGCAAAGGGCTTTCCAGGTCAGTTAGTGCAGTCTAAATGGACTGGCTTACATTGCCTACCCAGGAAAGCAATGGACATTTACTAATCATGTTCAGAATGTCTTCTTGTGGCTTGAGATATCTTTATTAATTTAAATCTCAATAATATCTGGGACCCACAGACCGTGGATCCAGAGATATGGGTGAAAGGGGTTCTTTCAAAGTAAGACGACACAGTAAAAGCAAAAGTATTTGAGATCTATTTATTCTCTGGTTGCCTTTCTCCACCTTTGGTGATATAAAATGGGAATGGATAAAAAACATAATAGACTTAAAACTTTTCTTTTCATTCAGTAATTTACTTCAGAGGAGAGGTGCTAGAAAGAGGAAAGTTCCTATTTTCAAAATCATTGCATTGATACACAATCACCTATGATTGTTCCAAACCTCAATGTACTTACATTTTCACCTTTCCACCTGCTATTCCTAATTCTTACCACTGTCATTTTGCTAAGAGAATACAAGCTGATATCTTAGCAGTAACATACAAGATAGGAGAAGTAAAATGTTTTCATTTCCTGAAGAATTTTGACTATATGTTCTATGTTCATATGTCAGAAATGTGATTTAACTAGAGGGCCAAAGCAACATAAAGAAAGCACCTTGTCATTCAAAGGGCTGACAGCACACAGAAACACGACGTGCCATTTTCAGCACACACGCAGACTAAGATCCTGTGCTGCTGGGAGCTTATTGAGAATTGATAGATTTGCCTGATGGGTTTAATCATATTTGAGTTGTATATAAACATAATGCCTACTTCTTTTAGAATGAGTTTTTTTTTCCCCAAGAGGAAATGTTATTTGAATGTGTATCCCATACCGAGGCTAAAGAGAAAAAGGTGCAAAGGGAAAGATTGGAGAGTGAAAGTAAAAGTGGGAAAAAAAATTGGATCACAATTAAAATTCGAAAAAGAAAAGAGTAAGACATTATTTATAGTATTTATATAATGAGACAAAAAAGGAGACAATTTCAAGTACATATAGGGTATCCCAAAAATGCATACATACACTTTGAATAATTACAAAAGCAATGTTTATTAAAATACATTTCATTTTCAAAATTCAGCTATTATCTGTTAAAGTATGTATACATTTGGGGAGACATCCTGTATATTATTTTCCAGACACATGACAAATCATGAACTTTCACTACTGAGGCAAACTCAAAGAAAGCAGACATTTTCTAATTTTCTCAGACAACATGTATATGATAGATATTTATTTGAAAAAATACACAGCAATATACACATGTGGAGATATGTCTCCACAAGTACCTATCGTTTGAATTCTCCAACTCTGAATATCAGTGGGTAAAATACCTACACTCCTGGGCACAAATTCAATACTTACATGCCCAAATGTATCTTTCTCCACTTAAATCACAGAAGAGAGAAAATTTACTATAAATTAGGAGGTGGAAAGGGAGTTACATTATGGTTAATGCAGAGATAAAAACCATTATTACCCCTAAAAAAAGAAGCAGTTTGTACTGATGTGATAATAAATGAGATCTTTACATATAGTATCTGCACAAAATAGAGGAGGAACATGACTATGTCCTTGAGGATATAGCTATGACCTTGGCATTTATATCAAGGTGTCTGGCCCCAGGTGAGCAATTTACCACTAGAATCTGGACCTGAAAGATAAGTGAATGAGGCAAAGACTACATAGTGATGTATATGGAACCATCCCTTAACGTACAAATCAATCATCAATCAAAACATAGGTATCTATATATATAAAAGCCTAAGCGACTGGATGATTGTTCGACCATCTGACCAGTAGCTATGACACACACTGACCACCAGGGGACAGACACCTTAATGCAGGAGTGGAAACCACAGGCATGGAAACATGGAACAGACTGATGAATCTCAGAAGGAAGGGGGGGAGGTAAGAGGGCGAGGAGATATTAACCAAAGATTTTATATGCATACTAGAGGCCTGGTGCATGGATTCGTGCACCGGTGGGGATCCCTCGGCCTGGCCTGTGCCCTTTCCCAATCCGGGACTTCTCAGGGGATGTCAGAGAGCCAGTTTTGGCCCGATCCCCACAGGCCAGGCCGAGGGACCCCACTGGTGCACAAATCCATGCACTGGGCCTCTAGTAGTTTTATAAATGTGCCACACAAAAATACAAAGAGACTGAGTCTTAAAGGTATTCAGAGAGAATAGGTAAAAAATGAAAACTAAGAACCATTGGAAAGATACAAGTGTATATATATAATACACATAAAATACATAGAGAAATGCATTACAGATATGTATTACATATGTATATATCTGAGATTTTACTAGAATTAGAAAGAAAAAACTCAGAATACTAAAGAAAATCATGTAAAACAAGATTTATAATTTGTATGAGATACTTTTTCATTGATTTAGATTCATAAATGGATAAAAAAGAAAAGAAAAGGTAATGGATGAATATTCTTATCCTGAAATAAAAATTTGAATGTCAATCTTCATGACTTAGAAGTCACTGTGAATGGCATCTCGTTTTTCTCCTGAATGGAGCATACTATTTTGTTCATGAAGCATTTAAAGCTAATGAAGGAAAAGATGTTTGGAAATAGTATTAGGCTACTGATGGTGATGATAAGACTGATGAAAGAGTTGTGATTGTTTTCTCTGTGTTAAACACTACATGTTCAAGGCATTGTTTTTATGGACAAATGTATTTAGTTCTCACAATAATCCCTATTTTAAAGATGAGGAATATTATTCTAGAAAAAGAGGCTGACTCATACAGAATAACCCAGAAAAACGGCAATCTGAATACAGAATAGCTGATTTCAAATAACCTACCATAACAGCATGGTCCACTAAGAAATGATCAATAATTATAATTGTAACATGATAAATTACAACTTACCACAAATTGTAAGGTCTGTAAAGTATGATTAGGTTGAAGCTGAATCATCGGTACTAAAGAAATCATTGGGATATTTGGGTCTCGCACTCAAAAGAATAATCATAGAATATTAGAATCTCAGAGCTTTAAATCATCAAGCAAAATCTGATGATTTTGCAAGTGAAGAAGCTGAGCCCTACAGAAGCTGAGACAAATAACACAGATATTAATAGCCAGAATTAGAATAATGGTCTGCTAATCACTCCATTGTTCTTTTCTCCCTAGCACATTGTCTCATTTAGGTGAGAATATCAAAGACATACTTGTTTGGCACCCAGTTTTGTCAGCAGCTCTGAGCATTCTTTTTTCAAAGCTGAAAATCAGCTTTGTACATACATTTGAAATCTGAAACAGAAGGATGCTTTCTTTGAGTTTTAAGGCTTGAACTGCTTTGTGTCTGTATAATAGAGTTGCAAACACTATGCAAATGAAGAATCCATTTACTTAATTAATTTTGTGGTTAATAGTAATTGTCCCCCCAACCCCTAATAGAAATGTTTAACATAAAATCCAAAGAAATCTAACATATTGTTTAGGCTAAGTTGTTTTTACATTTACAGATGATGAAATTGAAGAAAAGAAATGCTAAGTCATTTCCTTGGGCTTGTTAGTATCATATCCATTACGTTTTGATAAATTTTGGAAAATTAGAGAAATCCCTATTCCACAGTGAAATATCATAGAAAAATTAAGGTTTATTTTGTTAAATTCTAAAATTTATAATAATTAAAATTAAAAAGAAGAGTCTGTAAAGAGTAAATGGACCGAAAGCAAATGAGACTTGCACAGAGAAGTTATTTTTTTTAAAAAATTCATGTACAGCTTTTAAAAGTTAATTTAGTGGTTGGTTTTACTTTCAATAACCATTTACTGCATGTCTGCTTTCACCCTGGTGGGAGTGTACAAAAGCTATACCAGATGGCTTGGTCACACTTAAGGTTAGCTGAAATACAATGAGAAACCTACTATAATAAAGGTGTTTAAAAGATATTATATCAACACAAATGAGGGGTAAATTCACTCATGAAACTTGAGGAAAGGGTTGTGAGTAAAATATCAGAATGTAACACCTGATTTGGGTCTTTGTAGCATTGATTTAGGGAGATGAGTGGGATAGATAAAAGTGATGAATTGAGACACATAGACTAGAGCAGTGGTCAGCAAACTGTGGCTCGCGAGCCACATGCGGCTCGCGAACCGCGGTTTGCCGCTCTGTTGACTAATGAGTTTGCCGACCACTGGACTAGAGGTGAAATCCTGCTTATGGGACTTTGGTCAAGAGATGCATACTTTCTAGGCTTCAGTGTCCTCCTCACCTGTGATATGCAGATAAAAATGCCAACCTGACAAATTGTGACTATGGCTAATGGATGCAAAGTGCCTTGGAATTTGCTTAGCACTCAGTAAATAATCACAATAGCTTTAATGGAAGCCAAGGCAGAAAGTGGATTCAAGTTTAAAGGAAGAGTTTATGTAAAAATCATAAAGATATGAAAATGAAAGTCCTAGTGTTCTCAGACTTTGAAACCTCATGTATTCTATGTTCTGATTTCTTTCTTGTATTTTCTGTCTTAATTTCACTTGTTTAGCCAGACCTCACCCTGAGTATGGACAGAATCGCATCTCCCCCAAATTCATATGTTTAAGTTGTTATCTCCAATGTGATCGTATTTGGAGATGGAGCCTTTGGGAGATAATTAGAATTAGATGAGATCTAGGGTAAGGCTAAGAGATAATCACGGACAGAAATTAGAAGTTAAAACCTACTCTTCTGAAGGGTTTTACTGAAAAAATTCACATAAATGGGATGGTAAATAGCTGGGAAGAGGTGTCAAGAGATGGATTTTTTCTTTTAAGATGTGAGGGAGAACACATTTGTAGATAGAGAGGAATGAGCCATAGAGAAACAAATATTGATAATGTGGAAAGAAATGCTAGCATGATTTTCTAGCATAAAATCCTTGATGAGGCAATGGAGATGGGTTCTAGGTAACAAGTGCTGGGCCCAGCTGACGTGGCTCAGTGGTTGAGCGCCAACCTATGAACCAGGAGGTCACGGTTTGATTCCCCATCAGGGCATATGCCCAGGTTGTGGGGCTTGTAGGAGGCACCCGATCAATGATTCTCTCTTATCATTGATGTTTCTATCTCTCTCTCCATTTTCCTTCTTCTCTGAAATCAATAAAAATATATATTTAAAGAAGTGGTGGGACTGACTCTAGATAGTATAGATATTCTTCTATGTAACATTCAGTAAGGCAGACAAAGGGTTCAGATGCTGAGAGATGAGTGAATGTGGTGACTTTACAAAGCTCTCTTCTGAATGCTTCAGGTTTTTGGATGAAGTTAGAATTGAATCATTGGGGAATGTAAAGCTGGGAAAGGATATATTGTTAAAGATAAAAAAGGTATAAAATATTCATCTAAGAAAATGGTAAACTATATCAACTCCTGAAGTGTAGTATAATTATTCTTTATTTTTAGTGTTTAAGGCAGCATTAAGAACCAACTTTGGATTTGTGGCTATAACATTAAGGAGGAAATAGTTTATATTGTTCTGGGGTTTTCTTCATGATATTCAGCTGCACAGCTATGGCTAGATGAATAGACTGATTTAACTATGATATTTATTTTGCTAAGCGAGTGCCATAAAAGGAGAGGGGCAAGAGAGACAGTGTACATAAGGGAATCAATATGATTAACAATGGAATTTCAGCTACTGAAGGAGGATGAAAAGAGCACTAGACTGACTTTGATAGATAAGAGGGGTGGTCAGAGTGGGATGTGTATAACTGAGTTTCTGAAATGTATGGGTAGTGGTATTAAGTTTGCAGTATGACTGTAGGGGTGAGTGGGTGAATCAGTGAGGTAGATAAGATCATGAGGATAGAGCAGTTCAAGTAATTAAGATGTCAGAGTGCTGAAGACTTACCTACTTCTATATTAAAGTTACAAAGAATGATGAAATTTGTATTTTCCAGAAAAAAGGGTTATAACTTGGAATTCAGTTTATATACTTTTATGATCTAAGGGTTTCTAGTGAAAAGGGAAAGAGAACATTGTAGAAGTGGAAATGAGGAAATACTTTGCCCACAGGCCCAGTGTTTTGAGAAGAAATAAATACTTCTTGGGTAATATGAAAGGGAGGAAGTGTCCTTAGAGTAGAAGCAGTTCTATAGATAAAAAATGTGAGATGAATGTTCAAAGAAGAGGTTGAGGAGTTTGGTAAATGATGTATTGTGGATAATGGAAGGCAAAGATGAAGGATTTCAGGATCTGGGGAGGGATGGGAGCTAGGAGAAGATGTGCACACTTAGTGAGTTTCTATAGGGAGAGAAAATCAAGTGAAACAGCCATACAGGGACAGAACCTGGAAAACACTGAAAGTAAAGAATAAGCATATGTGGAAGAAACAATGATTTCCAAAAGTGATTGGAAAGATAGAAAATAATCCATTAGTGTCATTACAAGGTAAGAGATAATAAAATTATTTATGTGATTGCTTATTTCTTACCTATGATAGAATCTCATTTTCCATCTCCCCTCTCCATTCTCCACATTCATGGGTTTTAAAGGAATAAGCAAGACTTCAGGTACCACATGTTACCTCCTCACAGGTTATCTGCGAAGACTAAGCTACTTGTTCCTTAAAGGGATATTTAAGGGACCATGATCCTTTAGTGTAGCTGCTATAAATTTTTTGGCTCTCTACGGCGAAAAGTTTAAGCTTTCCTTCTAATAGCTTCTTTAAGCAGCTCTGTATTCTCTCTAATGCTTAGCATAAAAAAGAAAAAGCAGAGGGATACTATCTCTCTGGACCACAGTAGAAAGGCTAAGGAAATCCACAGGCTTAGTTCCTTGACATTTCCAAAGAGTTCTTTTAGATCAAGAGTGGACTCAACCCGGCTCCCTACACTGCATTTTAATCATGGCCTAAGCAAAAAATGGTGACGTTATGCACACATGGTAATTGATGATTGGATTTATATTCTTTAGAAAATCTAGAGATATGAGCTTCCAATTAAACTTTGTTAATGTCTAATATTTTCATTGTTTTTGTAAACAGGCAAATTTGAGTCTGAGATAAATACCCATATTTAAAAAAAGATTTACTTATGTATAAGCATTTATTCACTGTGTTTATTATTTAATTCAAAGTGAGAGGATTTAACACATTTATTTAAATGTAATCAGCTTGGATTTGGTTATTGTGCATTTATCCAATCTTTTTATAGTTATGCTTTTCTTAAGTAACAATGCTCCTGAGGAAATTATTGATGCTCATAAATTTTATTTAATGAAATTTAATCAAGTAAATAAAAATCAAAAGGGTGACACTAGTTTTCAATACAGATAAAATTAGGGCTGGTTGTGTAAATGTTTTGCTTTATTTTGAAGCACATTTTTCTGCACATTTCCCATCTAGTAATCAAACTCTTGTGTGCTCTTCATGATCTCTATTGATTAACCCTTCCCATTTATGCAGGATTTGAAACCGCTTGCGATACCCTAGAGGTCTTAGGGCTCTGTAATTTGTTCTAGGGTTCAAAGTGAGGAGAAACTGCACTATAAATGGCATAGAGCAGTCCTTGATCATTTCCAGCTTCTACCGAAGTCAGAACTGGTTAGAAGGCAGCAAGTATCATATAGAAATGTTTATAAAAGCAAGGTGACACCTAAAACTATCTTCAGATTGAACTAACTCATTTTAAACCTCAATGAACATTTGATTAAAACTATTAAAATATGTTAATAATTAGTGGGGAGACTAACTTTTAAATCTTATCAGAACTGGAACCTCATAGATTAGTTTTCAGAATTTTGATCTTAATTGAACTGAAATAGCATCTGTAATTCAATACTCATGTATATGCCACAAAAAAAAGTCTTTTCACTTCTTCAAATCCATGCTGCAATCTTGGACATGACTTCATGAAATCCTCCACCTTAGTTCTGAGATGATGCTCATACAAGGTGGGGCAAAAGGAGGTTTACAATCATGAGTACGTGAAACACAGAGTTTCTTCTTGTATTTTTATTTATTAATTATTATTTTATTTTCCATATGTGTAACTGTAAACCTACTTTTGACCCCCCTCCCATATATGATCTTTATTGGGAAAAGTGTTTGACTTGATTCTGCTCAATAGTCTCTAAGAGGTCAGTTTGTCTTCTCTCCCTAGATTCCCTACCAATCAGACTGCTTTTCTCTTAACTGAGAGATAGTCAACAAGAGGAAGCAAAGTGATTGCAATGGCTTCCTTTTAGTAGACTTACCTTTGCTCCTAGTGATCAGAGAGAGCATTCTTAACTAAGTCTTCAAGTGATATACCAGAGTCTATTATAATATTTTTGGGGAGGGTTACTGCCAAGTATCTACTTTTTACATCACTTAGAAAGCCATATCTTAGTGGTCTCTCTTCCATTTTGGGGTACATTTCCCATCTTTTATGAAGACTGATTTACTAAGATCCTGCTGGAAGTCTTTCACGTAACTTAGGGTATAATTTCTCCAGCTATACAAGCTTCCTTTGCTGGATTAATCACCCCCTTTAACCCCATTTCCCCAACTCTATCAATGCTGTCTGCACACAAGACTCATGACTGCATGACCCATACCTTCTATAGAGTAACTCACTATTATGTTGGCTTAAAATGCTATCGTTATGGACCTGATACTTCAAACAACAATTTGTTATCAGAATTTAACTACTGATTTGTAGTTACAGGCACTTTAAAAAGTGATTGATGAAAATTCACTGATATGGTAAGGGTCATTTTATTACTTTCATTATTCATTTAGACAGCTTGAAGTAAAATCTATAAATCCCAAGTCCTATTTAAAATGATTTTTCTTTCTTTCAAGGTTTGCTACATGTTTCCCCCTTAGCAGGATTAATTTGGCTACCACCATTTGGGCAGTTTATACATTTCAGCTGGTACTTAATATCTCAGTCTATTGCTATATATAATTAAAATGTAATAACATTTGGAAATAGGAGAAAAAGAATCTGCTTTCATTACTACTCAAGTATAAATATTAGAATGGGAGAATGATAATTTATAAATGTTTACACTTAGAGTCTTATGAGTAAGTATAGAGCCATTATAACCACAAACAAGAAATAGAACAATCATTTCCTGATTATTTAAATAAACTAGTGGTTCTTAATTAGTGAGTTTGGAGAATAAATGCAGACAATTGTGTGACTTAATTCACATGGTTTTTATATTGCTTTTAAGATGTCATAAATAAAATAACAGTTTTGGCAATAAAATATAAGAGTGAAATCAAAGTTTTAAATATATACATGCTGTATGTACATGTAACTTATGTTTAGAACTTAGATGAAAAGTCCAAATGAGAGAGAAGAAAATGTCTGGATTCTTCATTCATTCATTCATTCATTCACTTATTCATATGTTCAGTTATTAAAAAATAACCATATCACTGATTTAATAATCCTAGATTTAGAAAGTAGCAATTTATCTTTGTTTTTGAATTAATGGCTCAGCAGTTTGTTTTAACATTCGAGATTTCTAGGAAGCTTATTAAATGCCTACTGTGTCCAGCATGGATAAGATTCATAAATAAGATGAAATTATTATAGCAAGACTTTTCCATATGTTATTAAATAAACTACTCTTATAATAATTGCATAAGTATGAATACTGAGTATTCAGTTGGTGTTTCAAATTGATATCATATAAAATGGTTCCTATGATAACATTAGTTTACTAGAATGAAAACCTTAGTTATCTTCCTTTCTTTAACATATTATTTCTTATATTAAAAAGTTAAGATTTAGTCACCATAGGCTCAAAGATTCCCATTTTCTCCTCTCTATCACTGTAAAATTTGCCACTTTCATTGAAATTGGCCTCCAAAAGGAGAATGACACCATCTTTCCTTTTTTCCTTGTGGTGGCCAGGTAATGTAAGAAAATGTTTCTAAATTCTGTATTCAAAATCTTGGTATGAAGTTTTCATACCAAGATTTTGAATGTTCATTATATTTTTTCATCATTTTACCCACATCTATATTAATATATTATATTACTATCTGTATGTCAATAGAATATATATTAAATATCTGACTAACTTAAATTTTATTTTATTTTTAAAAATAAACAAATTAAGCAACCTAATAGTCAGGCTTTTAATAAAAGCTTAATATTGTGGCAGGACATTATATCAAGTGGATAAAAATATAGGGAATCCTATATAATAAAAGGCTAACATGCAAATCAACTGAATGGAGGAATGACCATTTTCTATGACGTGCACTGACCACCAGGGGGCAGACGCTCAAGGCAGGAGCTGCTCTCTGTCAGTGCACTCCCACAGGGGGAGTGCCCCTCAGCCAGAAGCCCTGAGCTGGGCTCATGGCTGGCAAGTGCAGCAGCGGTGACGGGAGCCTCTCCCGCCTTTGTGGAAGCGCTAAGGATGTCTGACTGCCAGCTTAGAGGAGTGGGCCTAAGCCATCAGTCGGACATCCCCCAAGGGCTCCCAGACTGTGAGAGGGTGCAGGCCAGGCTGAGGGACCCCCCAGCCCCCACCTGGAATGCACAAATCTCGTGTACCGGGGCTCTAGTATATGAATAATGTACAGAAAAAAACATTGAACTGTTATTTACTTGAGATTAAGAAGCAATAGGATGGAGATAGCAAGAAGACTACACACCCGAGGGGATAGTTCTACGGGATTTATAGAATGGAATGACAACATTGTATTAAAAACACCAGTTGAGCTGTCTAAGGAGAGGAAAAAGCCAATGTTTCCACTGTGTAAAATTACAAGCTTCAATAACTCTAGTAGTACCAAATACAGTGACATTCTCCTAGTCTTCAAAAAGTGTGGAGAGCTAAAAGTGAATTTTGAAAATTCAATAGAACATGATATTGCCTAGAGGAAGAATAGATAAACAAAAATACATTATTTTTTAAATTATGGGATGAATGATCATCATTTCCTAATACTTTTTGCTTCCAAACAAGTAACTTAACTAATATTGAAAAACCATGTGGCTTTGTATAAACTGATAATATAAAATAAAAAGACAAATATTTTCTAGTGCTAATGAAGGCATTTTGTGATTAAGGCACCATGCTAGATACTGCATTGGGGAATTCAAAAGAAATAATATACATGGTTGTTATTATCAAGAATCTTCGAACTATTGGAATATTGTGGGAAATAATTCTGGGAACTTAGGACTTAGATTGAATGTTTTTTTCCTTGATCTTCTAGACTATGCACTTAACCTGTAGCCATTAGTTGCATATGTAGGGAGCAAGGTGGGCAGATGGCATACATTACTGAAAGGATTTGAGTAAGGGGTGCATAAACAAAATGAAGCTTTAGTGACATTACTCTGGAGGCTAGTATATGGAATAAAGTTTTAAAACATGGGATGCACATTATACACTTGAGCCAATTCAAAGATGTCAATGCAAATACCCGCTAAAACGAATACCCACAAGATATTTGGGGAAATTATATCTTTACTAGAGGCCTGGTGCATGTGCGTTTCCCCAGACAGAGCCTAATCTGCCTTTCCACTGCCTTCCTCCCTTAGAAGCAGTACAGGAGGGCCATGGCGTATGCAGGTCATTTCCAACTTTGTTCCCCTCGAACATCACTAAAGGAGCTGTAGGTCATATTTCACAGTTGCGTGACGATGTTAAACTGAAAATTTGGCTTAGATAGAGCTAATGTGTGTGAGTTGCCACATGACCTCACATACATAATCCTTCCTTCCTGCTTTGCTGTCTCAAAAAAAGGTTAAGGAGGAGGCAGATACTTAAGAGCTTCAATACACTTGGACTTGCTTCCCTCCACCCTCCCGGATGTGTGTGCTGAGTTGCCAGCGGTGACTGTGCATGTTCCCCTGGTACACACCTCCACTTGCCCAGTTACACTTTCTCAGGGTTATGCTTTTAAGGCTATTGTTTTTGAAGTAGCCAATTAGTAGGTCCCATTCATTCTTTCATTAAACTCAGAGCTAAGATTTTAAAGATAAAAACTTTTTACTAAAGTCTTTTTTATTGTGTGCATGTGTGTACATATACACATACATATACATATACACATACATATACATATAATTTTTATTTATTTAATAAAAGGCATTAAAACATATCAGCAAATACATTTTTTAGCGTTATTTAATATATTTTGGGACTTTTTTATGAATTAAAATTAAGTGACAAGGACATAGTTACATATGTTTTATTTTTATAAATAATTTCTCTTTATTCAGTTTTAGCTTGAAAAACACCTCATTATATAACACAGATCTCCTGTATAGTTGTATAGTAGATAAGAGGAGCATACACCATAAAATCACACAGACCTTTGTTCAAAAGCCAGTATTTCCACTTTACTCTTTGGACAAATTATTTCATTTCTCTTTGTTTCCATTTATTTATTTATAAAATGAGCATAATAATAGTACCATTTTTAGAGTTACGTGAGTTAATGCATGTAAAATGATGTGTACTGTGGCCTGGCACATAAGAAGCAGTGAATTGATCCTATCTGGATTGCATGAGCACTATATTACCAACATAATAATTAGTAGAATAATTAAATAGGAGGAAAGAAGTAAGGGAAGGAATGGGAAGGAGTTTGCTGAATCAGACAGAATCCTAGCTGCATACAAGGTATTACTAATTATTATAATGATCTCTGTACACTTGTTTCTCTCTCATAAAACTGTAGGCATCATGCAGGCAAAGAGGATTGAGTATTTTCATGTCTCTATTATCTAGAACTGCCAATACAGTATCTTGCAAATAGCAGACTTACAAACACTTTAAAATGGATTAAACAAACTAAATAATATATATTTGTTACTAAGATTGTTTAAAGTCTGTCACCATATAAGATTGTAAGCTTCATGAAAGCAGGGAATGTACCTGCATGTTTTATTTTTTCCCTAATCCTCACCCAAGGATATTTTTTCATTGATTTTTAGACAGAGTGGAAGGGAGAGGGAGAGACTGAGAGAAATAGAGAAACATTGATGTGAGAGAGACACATTGATTGGTTGCCTCCTCCATGTACCCTAACCGGGGCAGGGATTGAAAGTGCAACCCAGCACATGTCCTTGACTGGGAATCAAACCGGTGACCGTTTGGTGCACAGGCCGACACTCTAACTACTTAGCGACACAGGCCAGGGCCTGCATGTATATGTATTTTTTTACCACTGTATCTCTTTCAGCTAGTAGAGTACTTGATAATAAATGATTATATCAGACTTCAGAGAAGTAGCTCCTAAATGAGCATGAGAGAAATAGACTCAGAAAGCACTATACAGCATACTAAACAGCATTTCTGAAAAATGGTGAACATAAATGGCTACTTTAAAATTATAATTGGAAAGGTTATTTTATACCAGGCTCTTAGGCATTTAAAATGTTCAGGAGAATATTTTGAATATTTCCAATCACAATGTGTCTTTGATTATTCTTAACATGTGCCATGATAGTCTGTTTTCTACTTAGGACTCAGAAGTTTTCAGATAGCCTGGTTTTGACTCCTGTGGGCCAGAGAGCCATCCTAGGTGAGTTAGCTGTAAGAATCAGGGCTGAGCACACAGGATGTAGCCTGGCCGCAGAACTCCCAGAGTTGCCTGTGAGGTTACCCAAACTAGCACTTTTCACCCACAGTGAGAAATTACAAGATGTGGCCAACTCATGTTGAGAGCTCTTGCTGTTTCTGCTGTCACCTTGATTTTTCCTTTTCGGGTGTGTAACAAAGAAAATGGATCCCACGGGGCAACTCTCACACTTGTTACCCTCCATTTCCTCAGTCTAACTGAGTGTAAGTAATGGAACCACGTTTTAATGGCCCACTATCCCCAATGCCCTCCTAACCCTTCAACAGAGCTGCTTTGTAGCTGACAAATATGACAGGCAAGGCTACCCAACCCCTAGGCCAGCAATATTCGCATCTTTAATCCATCATAGACATCAAAAAATAATGAGATTTCTTGAAACAGTGCCAGCAGTGAGCTCATATGACACTGAGATGATAAATTTACTCAGCCACTTACAAAGAAGCCAGCACACTAAAAGAGCCAGGTTAATTTCACAGTGTGGAGTGGCACTGCGTGAGAAACATGGATGCGTTGCCACATTTTCTAGATGATATCTAGTCCCAGAATCTAGTCTATTTCCAATTTTAATCTTAGTTCTAAGTCATGCTTTTTAAGTATCAGTGTCTTGCATGGAAATTTAATTTTTCCATCCTTCTCCCAGAGATGCAGCTAAGGAGTTCCTCCTGCCTCTGTGCATCATGCCATTGCTGCTGTAAAATTATGATACAATGAGACATTTTAGAATGATAGTTTTATTTTAGAAAAAAGAAGAGAAAAGTAGAATTTACTTTCTCTTAAGATTTAAGTTGAACTGGTCTAACCTAGAGGACTTGGGTAGTTTTGAAATGGCCCCAAGCACTGATCCTTTGATGGAAGTATTTTAGAGGAGACTTTGCCCAAGCACATGCCCTGCTCCCTCTAGGCTGTTGTGGATAAATTGTATCTTTTATAAAAGTTTAGAATTCTGAGTTGAGTGGCAATGGAATATTAAATTGTAGATATTTTTGTACTTCTCACAAGGCTCAACAGCTATTACTTTCCTACTTTGCATTAATATACAAAGGATATATATATTTTTAAAGATGTTTTCAACATCATGGAAAAGTCAAAGACAGTGACTCTCTCCTAACAATCAAGTGGAAGTAAGCCGTCCCCAAATAGTTCAAACTCTGCAGTGGATATTAGGATTAAAATATCTTAATGCTATATTTATTATGATTCTACTCTCTGACTTACCCAAACACCTTTATCTGCAGGATATCAGAACACCAATCAACTGTCCCACCAGAGTATCTGCCACCTTTGTCACAACCTTAAGAGGAAGTTCACGGGGCTGCCCCTGAAATTGACTCTAGACTTGCACAAGGCCAGACTGCTGTCTGAAATGCCATACGGAGGAAGCTGTTACTTAGCTTCTGCTTTATTGCTAGAAAAGAATACCAACATTTGAGAGAAGAGAGATAATTCTCACATCTCACTAGGTAATATGTGGATAAGTCGATTATAGTTGCTTCTCAAAGTGTCGCCTGCGACTAGCAGCATCAGAATCACATAAGAGCTTATTAGAAATTCAGAATCTCAAGGCCCATCCCAAGCCTTTTTGTGTTTAACAAGATACCCACATGATTTGTAGCCACATTAGAATTTTAGAAATACTGGATTAGATAGTTTGGATATAAGGTGAGAGTTTCAAAGAAACTAAAGATACTGATGCTTAAGAAAAAGATACAAGGAAAGCAGGTCTAAAATAAAACAGCACATTTTACACTTTTCTGGGGTTTTAGCTTATTACATCATGGATAAGGAAGTATACTTAGGATGGATAAACTCTAATTATATTAAGGAAGTATTTAGCCCTAGCTGGTTTGGCTCAGTGGATAGAACGTCAGCCTGCAGACTGAAGGGTCCCAGGTTCTATTCTGGTCAAGGGCATATGTCCGGATTGCGAGCTCGATCCCCAGTGGGGGATGTGCAGGAGGCAGCCGATCAATGATTCTCTCTCATCATTGATGTTTCTATCTCTCTCTCCCTCTCCCTTTATCTCTGAAATCAATAAAAATATATTTAAAAAAGAAAGTGTTTAATTTATACAAAAAATATTTTCTTTTGGATTTTAAGCTGATGTTAAAGAATAGATTTTATAGAAAATTAACTCTGTAGATGAGGAAAAAGAAATTTATCCATATTTAAGAAGGAAAATTAATTCTTTAAAACAACCATAGAGAATTAAAACTCTATTTGAAGGCTTTCTTAGTGCCCTTTAAGGAAGATCAAGCCCAATATATATTTAATTAACATCCTAGGGTCTCAGTTAAAAGAAAAATACTGGGGAAACACTGTGTGCATGAGGTTGTATGTGTGTGTTTATATTTGAGATCTAAACACTTAGAAACTGAAAATGAAAAATAATTTATGTATTCAACTCTGATCAAGAGCTTGACTAAAAAAATATTGCCAGTATTATTCATAGTGCAAACCATTTGTATATAAAAGACAAATGTAGTCCTTACTTACTTAAGCCTTAACCTAACTCCTACACAAGCAGGGCCCAGAGTCTGGCCACACGGTTTCTGAGAGTCTGGGCTGGGCACAGAGGTGGGTCAAAGCTGGCCCATGAGTTTCAGAGATGCCAAGAATAAAACCTACAAAGTAAAGCCAGAACAGATATCCAATTAGACTATAAGAACACGCTTTACAGCAAATATTTAAGTAGAGAAAGGAGAACAAAGAACAGAACAAGGGGGTAGAAATGAGAGCCATCAGAATAGAACATGTGCATCAGCATGAGAATGGGGACAGAATGTAAATTGAGTCCTTGCAGAGCTAAGGTGCAGAAACAAGGCCCTTTTCCTGCTGCTTCCTTGGTTGGAGAGGGGATGGTATATTAGAGAAATTGAGATCATTCCGACAGCCTGGGAGCCCTGGTGAACCAAGTGGTGGAAGTCTGTAGGATGAAGGAATTGGTGTTTGACATGACCCAAATCGAAACCAGATGCAGTCTTCCACCTCCAGCAGAGTCCCTGGTGCATTTGGAAGCCTGATGGAAAGGGTCTCCTGTCAGAAATTCTGACTTAGGTCCCTGTTGTAACCAGACAACCAAGGGATCCAGGCTGCCTGTCACTATTGAGCCAATTAAGCAGAGACAGGGTTGAATCATATATGAGCGTTTATTCCAATAATGCTGGCAGTATGGGGAGAGAAGCAGGTCATCCACAAAAATCTGCTCTACCTCTCCCCATAAGCTAACTAGTTATATTGGGTAGAAGGACAAAGATTACCTAGGAAAATAAGAATTATAGGTATGGGAAAGTAGGCAAGGTATAAGGGTTACAGGTTACAGACAATGTGGCTGGGAGAGTCACAGAGGGCAGGTGCCTCTGGGACCAGATTACAGACAATAGGGGCTGGGGGGTTGCAAAAAAACGGGTGTCTCCAGGACTAGATTGCTTTAGCCATGAGGTTGTAAATCTTTCCATAATGATACTTTATGGAAATGACAAAGCAGTTCTCAAAAAAGGAGGATGGACTACATTCTGATGTTAGCTCTCATGTTCAAGGGCAGACAACCCTCAGCCAGGTTAGAATGTGCCTTCTTTAATCAGAACAGAACAATCACAGTTAACAGAACATGGTTCATATATCTTATAATAATAGCTAATTATAGCTAGAGATAGGAATATTCTATTTCTGCCCCTAATACTGTTGATGGCATTGTGCCAGTGTTTAGTGCACCAGAAAATGTCTTGATGATCCCTCTAGGCACTGAGTACTTTGCTCAGATGGTCAATTTTTGGAGAGCTATTTAAGGAGAAATGTAGACAAGGTCCAGGTAGAAAGCAGAGCTACTGTCCACGAAGTTGCCTTCAGTGGAGAGCCAGCAAGGAATACTATGTCAATTCTGTGGTGGAGAGTTAAATGGATTAGTGATTTTATGAGTAGGGATTATGTAAACTCAAGTCTCTTTGAGTTCCTGAGTGATATGCTCTAATTTGCCTATTAGCAGTAGGGTGGGGTTGAAGAATGGTGGATTATAGATAATTATTAAAATCTTTGAGGACTTGAAAACTACAAAACTAGTTCCAAAGAGGAAATTAGTTGGCTTGGTTACTCTGGGAGGTGAAAGTCATATCTGTGTGAGGAAGATAACATTAAAGAGATTAGTATTATAGAGCACACAGGATTTGAAACAGGATACATAATGCAGTGGTAGAGGATAGTTTCATTTTATGGTTTAAACTTCAATGTTAGATAGGATTCACCAGGTTTCTCAGGTGGGTATGTGCCACCACCATAGATTCAACACACACGGAAAATTGGCCACCTTGCCAAACTGGAAATACAGCTTCCACACAGAGTATATTATTCTCTCCATGGGTATCACCAGGTGGTCAGTCTGGGCAGGCACAACAAAGCTTTATTGTTCCCATGTAAGTAACGGGAGGTCTAATGGCAGAGCATCAAGGAGAATAGAAAAGTTATTACTAGAGTGCTTCTGATGCTTCCAGGGAGGTCTTCCAATTCCGAAGGCCTGGAAGCCTCAGGCAATTAAGCTAGCTGTACATGCAGAACGTCCCTGAAGCCTTCCTGGACCTGGGCCTACACAACTGAGTCATTTCCTCTTTATGTCCTGGAATTAGGACCAAAATTCCACAGGGTAACAGATCATTGATTCTGTCCCTGCCAGAATCTACCCATCTCATTGGTAGGCATCATCCAGGGGTGAGGCTATGAAAAATATTGCTTAATACTGCTTGGAGATAAAGTATCTCCAATAAGCAGGCTGTCTGGAATGGCTAGGTATCTGGCCTCTGTGCAAAGCATAAAACCAGGGAGATGCCATGTATATTTATCTGGAAGTTACCCTGGTGTGGGGACCAACAGTAATAGTACTCTTTGAGATAGACAAAGTTCACAGAGCCATCTGTAGTTTCAGCATTGATACACAGACCATCTATAACTATAGGCAAACACAGAATACTATTGAAGAATCCTGTACTCAAAACCCTGGGCACATCCTTATAGGCTTGGACAGAATGCTTATAACTATGAGTGAATATACAATGGACAGAGAGAGGCTGTAATAGCAATAGACCTGAGAATTGAGTCAAGTGGTAGAACAT
Source organism: Cnephaeus nilssonii (assembly GCF_951640355.1). Lineage (NCBI taxonomy): Eukaryota > Metazoa > Chordata > Mammalia > Chiroptera > Vespertilionidae > Cnephaeus > Cnephaeus nilssonii. The sequence goes on from NC_137073.1 coordinate 59,509,591, forward strand.
AAACTCTGCCTTCAGGGGATAACTGTCTATGTATGTAATTTTTATTTTTGCTTCCAGGTCCTTTCCCTCTCCTTCTGCTCTGCTCTGAATTGTAGGGTACTGATCCAGCAAATTAAACTTCTTAGCTTCTTTGCCCACTATCTTCTGGTTGGTCAATGGGAAGCACTGATGGGAGATTGTAAGGTGAAACAAGTGAGAAGCCAGCGTATTTATCTTTCTTTTTGCTTCTTATAGTATTCTTTAACAATGGCTGTGTCTACTTCATAGTCCCAGCTACCACAAATAGTCTCTGGTGTCTCACTCCATGGCCTTTGGTTTAGAGTTTTAGTAACATCTTCTCCCTGTGCCTTTGCAGTCTTCATAATGTTAGCAGCTTTTCATTTGCCTTTTTAGCCCTCTAAGACCTTTTGTATTAATTCCTCATATGAAATTATATTTCCTTTACTTAATCACTTGGCATGGGTTTTCTGATACAATTATACGTCCAAGAGTCTTTCTTGGGCAAGAGGTACTATAGAATATGAGATGTGGGTTGGGATGCATGTGCATGGGCTTGCTTCAGCGGGAAAATTGGACTGAAATCAAGAGAGAGTTGAGCCGTAGTTTCTAGGGGAAAGCCTCACAATCAGCCTTGATATTTGACAGAGGAGACAAAAACACACAATGGGGTGGAGATAAATGGCATTAGAAAAATTAGACAGATACGTGCAAAAAAATGAAACTAGACCACCTTCTTACACCATACACAAGAATAAAATAAAAATGGATTAAAGACTTAAATGTTATACTCAAAACCACAAGAAATCCTAGAAGAAAACATAGGCAGTAAAATCTAAGACATTTCTTATAGCAATATTTTTTCTGATATGTCACCTCAGCCAAGGGAAAATAAACAAATGGGACCACATCAAACTAAAAAGGTTTTGCACAGCAAAGGAAACCATCAACAAAATGAAAAGACAACCCACTGCATGGGAGAACATATTCCCCAATACGTCTGATAAAGGCTTAACGTCAAATGCTTCTCACAGGTATTCAATGGATGTTTGTTAAATAAATGCATAATACCTGAAATACAGTACAGTATCCTACTAAGAGTTCTAGTGAAAATAACTACTAGATATAAATATGTCAGTGTGGTAGGATTCATTCAGAATTCCAAATTTGAATATGAGAAACAGATCTTCCAGGCAATCAGAGTTAAAATCTTCTTCCTTCATTTTCCATTTCCTGTGTAATAAACAAATTCCCTCAATTCCTACTGACTCAACTACTAATTATTGACAATATCTCCCTGAAATATAATTACAATAAGGGATTCTGAAAAAATGAGCTATGACTCAAAGGGGATCAGGTGAATAGGTTGCTAGGAGAAAATCCCACTCTAGGAGAAAAACTTAAAATTCTCCCTTTTCTTCTTATTATGGTCTCAGAGAATGGCTTACCAGCTTTGGCTTATTGCTTCTGATCAGATGTTATATTTTAGCATTTTGCAGAAAAGCCTTACATCCTTGCCTAGCTACAAAACAAATTCATAACTCTTTGGAAGGTACTAAGTGGTTTATTTGAGCAATAAGGGGGAGAAGATCTCAAAAGTGAAAATAATAACAACAATCTTAGATGTCCTCGGGTGATTATTCTATAATTTAGTTGTAATATTTATGTGTTCAAGGAAGGAGGTGAGCACTCTGCCAGATCTATCAGAAGTTCTGCTCCCAAATATTTTTATTTATATTATTATTTTTTGTTGTTGTCAATCCTCACCTGAGGATATTTTTCCATTGACTTTTAGAGAGAGTGGAAGGGAGGGGCAGAGAGAGAGAGAGAGAGACACATCTATTGGCTGCCTCCCATACATGCCCCAACCATGGTCACCCCAACCAGGATCGGGGATCCAACCTGCACCCAAGGTACGTATCCTTGACCATAATTGAACCCAGGACCCTTTAGCCCACAGGATGACACTCTACCAACTGAGCCAAACCAGCTAGGGCCCAAATATTTTTAAAGTACCTACATATCTACTAGAATTGCTATAAACAAAAAGGCATACAATACCAAGTATTGTTGAAAAAAGTAGAGAAACTGGAACCATCATGTGTTGTTGACCAGAATATAAAATGGTTAGCCACTTTGGAAAACAGCTAAACATAAGCTTATATGACTCAGCAATTTTACTGCTAGGAATCTACCCAAGAAAATAAGGAACTTGTCCACATAAAGGTATGAATGTTCAAAGCAAAAATGGAAACCACTCAAATGCTGATCAAGTGATAAATGGATATAAAACATGATATAAAGGAGTACTATTCAGCAATAAAAAATAAAAATAAAAACCAACTTGGTCTTTAAAAGGTTAATAAATAAATAAAAACTTTAAAAGAAAGAAGCTATGAAACTATGAAAGATATGGTTGAACCATAAGTGTATATTTCTAAGTGAAAGAAACCATTCTGAAAAAGATACATATTATATAATTCCTATTATATGTCATTCTGCAAAAGGCAAAATTATAGAGAGCAAAATATCAGTGGTTGCCCGGGGTTCAGGTATAGTTTGAGAGGATTGAATAGATGATTTTCTTTGGGTGGTGAAATGATTGTATGTTACTTTAATGAAAGCTATATGACTTTGTGAATTTGTGAAAACCCATACAACTTTACAGCACAAGAAGAAAATCTTGTTTGAAAATTTAAAAAAAAAACACACAGATTATTTAGGAAGTCAGTGGTCCCAGGATGAAATGGAGAATGATGAAATAATCTAACTGTATTATAAATGTCTTAAACAATAGGATTAATTTTCTTGATTGTCAGATTGTGAGCAATTTGAGGTCAGGAATTATGTTTTATGAAAATAACTTGTATCTAGCACAGAAGGCATATAACTAATGCTAGCTCAAAAATGCATTATCATTATCATCTAACCATTAAAAAATAAGAATTCATTCTCCCCTACCATAGAAATCTGTTCACCTTATGTGAACATCATTTTATATAACTGATATAAACATCACTTTATTTTCACTATTATATTCAAGCTCATCCTTTCAGCCCTAAGCAGTCATTCCTCTACCACTTCAGAGGTAGCAGCAGCTGTTATATGTTTTCATCCTTGAAACAAAACAAAAAAAGCTCTATATTTGGATTGTTTGAAGGAATTTAAGTCTGTGCCTTTGGACAAAATGAGCATGCCATCCATTACCAGGCACTTCAGAGGTCTCCCCTGGGCACTTTCTCTTCACTCAGCCTGGTGAGGCAGACATCTGTTGCATTGTCTCTCAAGACCTCTCTTGCAACTATGGTAAGTTAGATTAAAATATTCCCATTATTTTTCTGTATGTAAATTGCATTCACTTTGATGAATAAATTTTGGAGTGAAATCAATGAAATTATACTATCTTGACCTGAATTCCTTGCTAATTATGTATCCTAATTATCTTTATTATGTTGTGTGTGTTTTTTAAGAGGGTATAGTAACATGGTAGAAATTTTAGATGAGGCAATCAGGAAGTCTAAACAAAGGGAACTCTTTTTATCATTAAATTACATGCTCTCTCTGAAACCTTCAGTATCATTAACCATTCATCCACTCTGGTAGTATTCTATTCCATAGTAGAGATATAAATTCTGTTAAGGGTTGTATTGTGTTATCCCAAAATTCATATGTTTAAGTCTTAACTTTTAGTACATCAGAATGTGATATTATTTGGAGATAAGGTCTTTGCAGAGATAATCAAGTTAAATGATATCACTAGGATGGACCCTAAATCAATAGAACTGGTGTCCTTATATAAAGGAGAAATTTTTAGACAGATACACACACAGGGAGAATGCCATGTGAAGATAAAGACAGAGATTGCCAGGATGCTTCTATGCACCAAGGGTGCCAGAGATTCTCAGAAAACCTCTAGAAGCTAGGGGCAGGCATAGAAAAGACCTGTCCTTTCTCACAGGTCTCAGAAGGAACCAAACCTGCTGTCACCTTAATCTTGGACCTCTAGCTTCCAGAATACATTTCTGTTGTTGTTTAAGCCACTCAGTTTATAGTGTTTTGTTATGATAGCCCTAGGACACTAGTACACGCCCTTATTCAAATACTTTTTCCACAGACCTCTGTGTGGAAAGACATGAGGAGGGAATACATAAGTTCTGTGATGTCACAGTAGGGATTTCAACCAGTGGTCATGTAGGAAGAATGTCATGTCTCATACCCATACATTAAGCCTAGATGATGCAATTTATGAGTATTATAGGACTGTTTATTTGCTCACTATATATTTGAGTGACTAATATGTTTCAGGCACTGTTAAAGATGCAGAGTATTTAGAGGTAAACAAAACATAAAAATATCCCTTTCCTCAGGGAGCTTACTTTCTAGAAGAGAACCAGACAATAAACAAATAAGCAAACTGTGTAACATAATCACATGGAGAAAGCTAAAGGAGGAAAGAGAATGGGGAGCATGGTGGGAAGGGGAGATTAAGTTTAAGTAGGGGTCATTGAAGGCCATAAATAGAAGGGGCCATTTAATCAGGGTCTGATAGAGGTGAGGAAGGAACACATGTAGATGGGAAGAGAAAAATAATCCAGGAAGAAACAAACATAAAGAGCAGGAGTTCTGAGTTAGGAGCATATTTGACATGCTTAATGAATAGAAAGAAGGTCAGCAGAGCTGAAACAGAATGAGCAAGAGGGAGAGCCCTATGGGGTCAGAGGGGAAGGTCTTATAGGGTGGTCTCGTGGCTTTGAATCTTATTGAGTGAACTGGAAGCCATTTCATGTTTTGAGCACAATGGTGACAATCTCACTTACAGGATCACTCTGGCTGCTATGGTCATAGCAGAATGAAGGGAGCAGAAGTGAAGGCAGGAGACTAGAGAGGAGAGAGAACATAGTGGCTTTAATCAATGTGATGATGGAAGAGTTGGGTAGATATAGCTGATTCCTTGATATAAATTTAAAGGCACACAAAATCAGAGTCTGTGAGTGTTGTGAACAGGAAGGTTGGAAATCTTACATGATTTGCTGACAGAGTAGGGTAGAGTCACAGATGGCTTCAAGGTCTCTTTTTTCTCTCAGGTGACTGGGAAGTTTGTTCTATAATTTTCTAGTATAAGAAGGACTATGGGGCCGAAACCGGTTTGGCTCAGTGGATAGAGCGTCGGCCTGCAGACTGAAAGGTCCCAGGTTCGAATCTGGTCAAGGGCATGTACCTTGGTTGCGGGCACATCCCCAGGAGTGGGTGTGCAGGAGGCAGCTGATCGATGTTTCTCCCTCATCAATGTTTCTGGCTCTCTATCCCTCTCTCTTCCTCTCTGTAAAAAATCAATAAAATATATTTTTTTAAAAAAAGAAGGACTATGGGAACAGCATATTTTGGAATGAAAATCAGGAGCTGAGTTTGGACATAGGGTTATTTTTCCCTATTTGAATCTTCTTAGTTTCTAAGTTCGTGTGGCAACAGTTCAAATAGTGAGAATTGGGATATAGAGGAAAACCTGTGCTGTCTTCAGATAGTTAAGCAGAGATGCTAAATTGTCAGTTGAATGTTTGATTCTGTAGTTGAGGGGGAGATGTTTTCACTGGTTATAGTAGAAACTTTTAAACTATTAGAGATAGGTGATATTTACAATCGTGAGACTAAATGAGATCATCAAGGGACTGATTGAATCAGTATTATTGAAAAGAGAAAATGTCTGAGGTTTGAGTCTTGGGGACTTCCAAAATCATGAGAATGGAAAAACGAGGTATAGGCTGAAAAGAAACTGAAAGTGAGTGACCAGCGAGGTAGAAGGAACACCAGGAGAATATGATGTACTGAAGTCAAATAAAGAACACATTTTAACAAAGAAGAAATGATCACCTGTGCCAAGGGATGCTAACAGGTCTGAGAAGAGGAGGACTTACTTACTAACCTGGAAAATAGATCAGCTATAAGGTAAAAGTGAAGACTATGTAGAAAGTGAGATTAAATCAGAGGTATGATTTATGCCATCTGACAAAATAAGAGAGCGACAAGGAGTTGAGGGTATGTGAAAAAGTGATATATAACAGCTGACCATAAAATAAAAACTAGGTAAGGAGGGAAATGAGAACATGAAAGAAGAAAAAGAAAAAAAAAGTAGGAGAATAGATGTATTTTAGTAATGTAGATCCCATGTGGCTAAAGAATTTTTGGAATTCTAGCATTAGAGAGAGAAAACCAGGGAAAAAAAGTAAACAACAAGGTAAGAAATAACCATGAGTAAGTGGCTGGGAGAAGAAATAAATGGAGAACAAGATAATGAGAGAGAAGAGGTCAATGAACTGAGAAATCAGGGTGTTAAAAGAAACATCTGTGTAGATATTAAAACCACCAAGAATTATGACAGAGAAGTCTTAGAGAGTGATGGCGAGTCTTTAAGAAATAAGAGGAAATTACTGAAGGGTTGATAAGGGAGAGCACCAGGGAGGATTAGTAGGATGTGTTGCAAGAAGAAATAAGATTCAAAGCTGTTGTGGGGAGAAGTTGAGAGCAGGGGAAATGGTCTAGAAGGGAGAATGATAAGCAAAGAGGACCATAACTCACCCACAGGCCCTGGAATAAAGGGATTGAGTAAGAGAAAAACTTGTCACTTGAGAGAAGTGCAGAGGAAATATTGAACTCAAAGGAAAACCAGTATTCACTTACAGCCAAATAGTAAGGGAACAGTCAAAGAAGAATTTGAGGATCTAGGGAATTTGCTAATGATGGACTTTAAATTCCAAAGAATACAGTGGAAGGGTTTCAGGAGAGAATATACAGAAATTATGAAAATTAGTGTCTAGAAGGTAAAAGATGAACTGGACATCTGGGCTCTTTATGACTTAAAAAAAAAAAGTGAATAGAGACTATGATGAAGTAAGTCCTGATGGTTCCAAGGCACACAAAATCAGTCTGTGAGTGTTCTGAACAGGAAGGTTGGAAATCTTACATGAAGTTCTGGGGCTCCTACTGACTTCTACTGATGGATGCCCATCTGATGGGAGAGGAACCATCTCACACTGAACATGCAAAGTTCCTGATATCTCTCTGGGAGGGCACTCTATTTTGCTTTAATATCTGTCAGTAGATGGAGGCTGGTAGACCAGTAGAACCTATAACTTTATAAGGCTCCTACTTGACCTTTATAGATGGAAGTCAGCATACCAGTATAAGTTGACCCCTCTAAGAAGGAGGAGGAATAAAATCTGGAAATCTTAGTTCTGGTAGGTTTTTCACCTCACTTGGGCTCCTAATAATTCTAAATATGCCACTGGGAGACACAGAAGAGAGATGCTGTGAGTTTGTGCTCAATAAAGTTTGTGAGAAGAAGCCAGTACATTCTTTAAGCTTTATTTTCTTATCCTTTCAATCTATTCCCATCCTCTTGAACTACTAGTAAGGTCCAGGATACTATGCTATGGCCATGTTTTTGTCTTTAATTTGTCCTGTTCATAGCTCTGCTGGCGAGCGCGCGCGCGCGCGCGCACACACACACACACACACACACACACACACACACTGCACACTGCTGGGAGATCTGCTCATGAGAGCAAATACATACACTATTGTGCATCTATTTAGCATGCTAGGCCCAATGCAGGATTCTTTGTACATATGAACTAATTTTAGTATTCCAGCAACCCTATGAGGTAAGTATAGCTCTCTCCATGTTACAGATGTGAAAACTAACACATAAAGAAATTATGTAATTTTACCAAAATTAGGCAGTTAGTATTAGAGTATCCTGGACACTGGGCACCAGAATTCACCCCTAATATTGCAGATCTCGGGACCTTTGAAACTAAAGACATGCAGGAAAGCATATGGGAACTCAGTTTTCAGAGCCAGGTTGCAATCTTTTCAGTTAAATAGCAGGAATGCCTAGCCATCAGTGAGGGATGGCATGAGCAGGCCTTAAAAGCGAGGTCACCTAGACAGAGAACCAGAAGGAAGATTTAAGCTATTCTAAAATGGAAGAAGTTTGGTGGTTTCCCAAACTCTTAAATTTCCATTGTAAAAAGTCTCAACTAGTTTTGTGTTTTTTTTTCAAGCTGAAGTGGAGGGGATGTCCTTTTCTAGACTTTGGAAACCCTGTTTTGTCCATCTTGGATATATGCAGACACTCTGCAAACTGTAACGTTTGACATTAACCTAGAGTGATAATGTCAGCTGGAGGCACACTGTTTAACTGGGCAGCTTATGAATAGATAAATGATGCTTTGGCACAGTATGAAGACTGGTCACCATTAAAATGTGGTCAGGAATTGAATAAATTTATCTTAATATAATAATAATATTAAAACAGTACATATCATGAGGTGTTCAAGAGGATTTACACAGTAATAGGTATATTTTTCTCTTGGGATACCTTGAAATTTTGCCAGTGTTCCCAAAAGAATAATAATAAAATATGCAGTGTGACTTTAGACAATTTTTGAAGGATATTTTTATATTAAATATATTGGGGTGGCATTGGTTAATAAAATTATATAGGTTTCATGTGTACAATTCTATAATACATCATCTGTGTAATGTATTGTGTGTTCACCACACCAAGTCAAGTCTCCTTCTATCACCATTTTTCCACCCTTCATTCTCTTCTACCTCCCCACACCCCCCTTTCCCTCTGGTAATACCATACTGTCATCTGTGTCTATGTGTTTTTGGTGGGGCTTTTTTCTTAATCTCTTCACATTTTTTGCCCAGTTCCCCAACCGCCCTTCCCTCTGAGAGCTGTCAGTCTGTTCTCTGTATCTATGAATCTGTTTCTATTCTTTTTGTTAATTTATTTCATTCATCAGATTCCACATAAAGTGAAATCATATGGTACTTGCCTTTCTCTGACTGGCTTATTTCACTTAGCATAGTACTCTCCAGGTCTATCCATGCTCTCAAAAAGGCAAAAATTTTCTTCTTTTTAATAGCCGAGTAGCATTCCATTGTGTAAATATATCACAGATTGTTTATCCACTCATCTATTCAAGGACACTTGGGCTGCTTCCAAATCTTGGCTATTGTAAATAACACTGCAGTTAATATAGGGGTGAACCTATTCTTTCAAATTAGTGTTCCTGGTTTCTTCAGATAAATTCACAGAAGTGGGATCCCTGGGTCATAAGGCAGTTCCATTTTTCATCTTTGAAGGTAATCTACCTACTCCACACTGCTTTCCACAGTGGCTGCACCAGTCTGCATTCCCACCAATAGTGCATTAAAGGTTCCCTTTTCTCCACATCCTCGCCAGCACTTGTTGTTTACTGATTTATTGATGATAGCCATTCTGACAGGTGTGAGGTGATATCTCATTGTGGTTTTAATTTGCATTTCTCTGATGATTAGAAGTTTTGATTGGAAGTTCTCTGAGTGAGAGCTATCGAAGGAATGCAGCTCTCTTTACCATATGCACAGCTCCAATTGGGACTTAATTCAGGTCATTAATGAGAAAATGTCCTACTTTGGGACTTCAACATATCTTCTGTTGGGTTTTCTCTTTCTTCTCTAAAGCATGGCTTTAAATATGTATTAAGGACAAGTGTCAGAGTGAATTGTAGGGGTGCTTTATATGACATTTGCAGTGGACTGCCACTTGAAATAATGTTGTGATCCTCTCCTTCCTGGGTTTGACTTCATTGTATTTAAAGACTAACTGAATCACACTTGAGATTACTATAAGTTTTAGAGCAAAAACCGCTCAATCTTTAATGTTCATACAAACCTGAAATCTTGTTAAAAAGCAGGTTTTGAGTCAGTTAGGTTGAAGATGGCACCTAAGATTCTGCATTTCTTACAAAATTCCAGATGATGGTGCTGCTGCTGGCCCACAGATCACAGTTTGAATAGCAAGGGTTTAGATAACTGTTTCTCAGCCTTGGCTGAATATTTTTAAAAATCTCAGTGCCCAGGCTGAATCTCAGACCAATTAAATCAGAATCCCACCATTTCTGCTTTTCTAACTTTCTGCCTTCCCTTATTCATTCAACAAATCTATATTTAGTGTCTACTATCTACTAAACAATGGATAAATAATAGTGCCTAATAAAATTCCACTTTGAATAGAATGCATTCACAAGAATAGACAAGTGATTCAAAAAACAAAATTATCTAAGGATATTTTCAGGAATGGGAGAATTTTTTAGAAATTACCTTAGTTGTTTAATGATAAAGATAAAAGAAAAATATATTGATTTAATGTACTTATCATAGTTCAGGCACATTGCATAGATCATTTCATTTCATTTTGAGGGAGATGATATTTCACCTTTCTGAGATAAGGTTCAGAGTATGCTATTCGACATCAAACATCTGGAACAAGACAGATGTAGAAATGGGACTTATGCTAAAGGCCTTACTCTTTCCACCACATCCCATTCCTAGATGTCCCCATGCTTCTTGTATAAGAATTAAGATATCTATAGTTCAGGTCATTGGATACACTTAAATGCAATTTAGTAAGACATGTAATTTTCATTCCTAACACACATTTCCAAGAGTCATAAGCTAGTTATCACTTCTACATTTCAAAGGAGTTTGGTAAATCTGTAATTGATCATATTAGTCAGGGTAGGTTGAATGCTACTAAAGCAATGCCAAAATATCATTATTTTAACAAAATGGAATTCACACGGCATTCTAAAGTGTTGTTCCTGTTTTTAGCAGTTATTCTTATAGTAATGATTTAGGTATGCAAGAGCTTGTGTTTCTGCCCTCCTCTAGGTCATCTGATATCTCTCCAAGGCAGATGGGTAAAGGTCACGGATGATTTCACATAGGAAGTTTATATGGGAATGAGTCGTGTGCCCTGTATCACTTCCACCTCCATTCTAATGGCTAAAACTCATTTCCATGAATACATAATTGCAAGCAAGAGAGCTTGGGAAATGTAGTCTACCTAGATTCCCACAGGAAAAGGAATTTTTAAAAAATTTATAGAACATAAATATAAATGTTAAGTTTGCATATGTGGAATAATCCTTGCCATTACTTTTCCTTCATCCCAATATTTTTGTCCCTTTTAAAATTACTCATCAGTATATCCCCCAGATGAGATACTACCACTCTCAAGTCACTAACAAGGGGAAGAGGAACAGCACACAGTAGGAAGAGCCCACATCCCTAGCCACATCTGCTTTAACTGCATTGTGTCTAAAATTATAAAGTTAAGTGAAAACACACCATCTCAATCTTTAGTAGAGTTCCTAGCATCCTGTTCCTTGGCAGGATCAATTATATTCTTTTTTATTTTTAATTTAATATTATCTTTCAATTAAAGTTGACATTCAATATTATTTTATATTAGTTTTAAGTGTACAGTGGTTAGATATTTATATAATTTATGAACTGATCCCTCTGATAATTCTAGTACTCACCTGGCATCATACATAGTTACCACAATATTATTATGCCCTATACTGTACTTTACATCCCCATGCCTATTTTGTAAATACCAATTTGTACTTTTTAATCCCTTCACTTTTTTCACCTAGCCTCCCCAACACCCATGGAAACTATCAGTTTGTTCTCTGTATCTATGAATCTGTTTCTGTTGGTTTATTTTGTTCTTTAGATTCCACATATAAAGGAAATCATATGGTATTTGTATTTCTCTGTCTGACTTATTTCACTTAGCATAATAGCCTCTAGATCCATCTATGCTGTCACAAATGTTAAGATGTTATTCTTTTTTATGACTGAGCAATATTTCATTGTATATACAGGGGTGGGCAAAGTAGGTTTATAGCTGTGAGCAAGCAAAACTGAGTTTATTCCTGTATTATTATTTCCTTGTTAATTACTATATTATCTATTATTAACCTAATTTTCCCACCCCTGTGTGTGTATAACAATTTCTTTATCCAATCATCTATTAATGTGTCCTGAAGTTGCTTCCGTATCTTGGCAATTGCAAATAATACTGCAATGAACATGAGGGTACATAATCTTTTCAAATTAGTGTTTTGTATTTCTTCAGATAAGTACCCAGATTGCTGAAATTGCTGGGTCATAGGGCAGTTCTATTTTTAATTTTTTGAGGACCCTCCATACTGTTTTTCATAGTGGCTGCACCAATTTGCAATTAAACTAAAATTGCACAAGGGTTCCCCTTAATCTACATCTTCACCAATACTACTTGTTTGTTGATTTATTAATGACAATTATTCTGACAGATATGAAGTGAGATCTCATTGTGGTTTTAATTTCAATTTCTCTGATGATTAGTGACGCTGAGCATCCTTTCATATCTATTGGCCATCTGCATGTCCCCTTTGGAGAAGTGTCTATTCAGGTTCTCTGTCCATAGTTATATTCTTATATTACTTTATTCTGCTCTCATCATTTTAGGCTAGGAACAGGAACACTAAACTCAATTTCCAAGATAACAGCAAAGAAGTATGATACTAACTTTTATTCAGGTACTATTAAAGGATAGTACACGCTATGATGAGCTTTTTTTTTTAATACCTTTATCTATTTTTGGACTCCTTTTTAATTGACTATTGTAAAAAATATTTTTTCTTTATTACTATATAAACTGTTCATTTTTTTGCAATTTCTCAAATTCTTTCTATCTTTCTTATACCAAGAAGAAATAATGGAAGCTTATGCGCCTTTAATATATTTTTCAATACTTACTAATCATTGAGGCAGGAGCTACTAGATCATGGGCTGTCTACAGATAGCAACAGCAGAAATAATCACCAGAGGAAAATAGCAGGCAAAGGCAGAAATGGCTTAAGTGAGCCAATGGTCTAAGGTGCAAATCAATGCAGCAGTGATCTGATGATTAATATTTTAAACTATATCCACACATCCTTAAGTCTGGAAGGTAGCTCTATTTATAAGGGATAATTACATACCACATATCTTTCAATGATCTTATTTGAAGTTGGCTAGAATTTTCTGGGATAGTTCCTTCAAGTGAGGTAGCCTTCAAGATTTGGTAAAAGCCCCACTACAATCATCCTGAAAAGTGGTACAACTTTGGAATATGGGCCAGATGGAGTGGTTTTCCCCAGGCCTCTGAGTTTGGCAGGCAATGTATATGACAATTTGGTCAACACTCTGTCAGCAATAAATAACTGTATCCATGTGGGTTTTTATGACCAGTTTACATTGTGCTTAAGCCAGGCTCTGAATCTCTTCCAATTCCAACCACATGAGAGAAAACACATTAACACAAACATGAAAGAGATCTGTTTTCACTTTGTCCACTTTCATTAAGGTTGGAAAACCTATAATCTTTCCATTTGGAAGCTTAATTGGTAAATTAATGATGTCTGACAAGTATGTTGGTTGGAAATGTGTATAATTTCCCCCCTGTACTTTTCAGAATCTCTGCCCTCACTAAATCTATTATTATTTTTGAGATAAAATGAGAATACTAAATAATAACTTTTTTGGGAAAACTACAATGGGCATGTACGGAGTGGGTGCTATATAATGGATTAGAGCCCAGATTTGGAATTGAGAAAATCTTGGTTTTGATTCAGTTTTGCTATTTAGAAGTTCTGTGACTTAACCTCTCGGTGAAGTGAGAGAAAATGAGAGTAATACCTACTTCAGGGTATGTGAAAAGAATTGAGTGTGATAATGTAAAGCATTAGGCCCAATGGACAGCATCTGGCAGATGTTCATCATCTGTGTCCTTAACATCACTATGTGCCAGCACGATTAAGAGGCTTCACACATGCCCTCTCCTGGAATCTACCATAGGAAGTGAGGTTCTTCACGCTATTTTGTGGGGGAAGAAATTGACACTCTGAGAGCTGAGCTGCACAAGAAGGATGCTCATTTTTGTGGAAGAGCCACTTACTCAAGAGTCATTCTACTTCCATGCTGCTGGCCCTACCCTAAATGCACGAAATGGTAGTCCAAAGGGTATAAAATGTGACCTTCTCAAATAACTACCAACTTCATATATGAGTTAAAAGTAACAAAGAAAATGCACTGACACTTTTCTTTTCTTTGGCTGCTGTATGAAGACAGCTTTCTCTGCTACAGCACCTACAGCCCAACCTGTCTTGCTAGAGAAACAGAAAGATACTGATGAGGTTTTTCCACAACTTTTATCCAATGCATGACAGAACTATCACTTATTCTTCTAGCCTTTTTTTTTTCACCATGAAAAGAATTGCCTACTCCAATATTAAAAATAAATAATTTAATTTCTTTAGTAATTAGCTCTCTCATATTATCTACAATAAACTAGAGTTACATACTTGGCATATTATTTTGAAAAAAAAACCCCCACAATTATTAAACATTCAATCCTTAAAAGTAATAACTTAGGCTTATGGTATATGTAGAAAGGAGAGGTTATATATAATTATTCACAGAGCGGTGTATATATTCATAGATATAATTTGAACTGAAATATTGGAGGAAAGAGAAACCAGACCAAAATGTGTTCTTATTTCCCCCTTTTCTACTATAGGTACTTTATTTTACTACAAACCTGAGTCACTACCTAGAGAATTTGTCATGAATTCACTCCAGTTTATGGTAAATATAATGAAAATGTGAGAAAATTCAATAAAGATACTGATCATCTCTTTAATTCTGAAAACATTTTAGAATTTTCTTTTTCATTTGGGATTAATGAGCTAATAATCCTTATAAAGCACAGTGCATTATTTTTAAAAAATTCAAAGGGTATAAAATGTGACTTTCTAAAATAACTACTTTTGGACATAACTATTTTTGTTTGATTTATTTTACATGTAAAATATTTCTATATCAACTACTGATTAATAAGTAAAAAAAATTGTCACACCTCACCATATAATAGATTAACATCAGCTTTTCTTTATCCAGATTTCATACTTTTAATTTGGATAATAGGTTATTATAACTTTGCCCAGTATCTCCTGCTTCATGTTCGTACATGTTTGTGAGCAAATACAATATACAGCATATCTTCCTAATGACTCTTGCTTCCTGTGAGAGACTCAGCTCAAAACTTATGAATATTTGCAGGACGAGGCAGAACAGCAATCTTATCAGCTTTAATTTGTCACTCTGCAGCTTGCATCCATATTAAGCCCTCACATCCAGAGCTGGTCCATAACTTTGAGATTAGCTAAGCCTATGAGATAATGCATTTTATTTCTTTAACCAACTTTGGTGTGCTGCCAGGAATTCATAAATGCCGGTCAGTGCTTATGTTCACTTCAGGATACTTTTGCAAATGGTCTGCAGAGCTTTAAAGAAAAACCACCCATCCTTTAGAAAGAAATACATCCTCACTCAAATAAATATATAGGGAAAATATAATAGCTATATAAAACAAGAGGGAGCTAAGTCAAAATGGAGAAGGCAGATTTCTTAAAAGGAGGTATAGAATTTTATAAAATAAGAATTTTAAAGACTATCTGATTTCACTTGGTTATTTTAATGATGAAAACAACAACAAACCCCAAAAACTTCCAGAGATTTTTACAAGGTCACTGGGATATATGAGTGGAAGTCAGCTCTGAATTCAGTGCTCACTTCACTTCACTTCACTTCACTTCACTGGGAAGTGTCCCTCCGTATGGCACCTCATGTGGAAGTTCCTGTAAGCATACTACACGCCAGGAGTCTGGGAGCCTGTATTCCTTTAAAACAGAACTTAACAAGGGATGCAGAACACAACCCCCAAAAGGTTTCCTATTAGTGAACAGACGACAGAATCACTGGGTCTTTTCCACTTATAATTTGAGAGGTTTATGACTCATACAGGCTGAGGTGAGAGGCCACCCTCAGAATGAAAAAATCTAAAAAAATAAGGAAAAAATGGAAAAGGAAATGGTCAAAACCTCAGATTCATATGCGACAGAGTTAGCTGGAATGTCTTTGGCGAAGACCCACAGAGCTCGCTACAGAGGCCAGACAGCACAGAGGCTGGCTGCACCTGTTGCCCACCTCTGGGGGGTGGGAGAGGCGGAGCTTGGGAAGCAGCAGGGTCAGAGGTGGCTCCACCATTCTACCTGTAATAGCCTAAAAATACACCAAGGCTTTCATGGTGCAGAGATGAGTTTTCTGAGGCTACATGGATGTACAAACTGAATAATTCCAGAGGGAGGTACACCTTTGTATTTGGCTCACATGTATCCTTTTGGGGGCTTTAATGTTACATCAGGGCTGGTGAAAAAATCTATTATGAACTAAGCTTTTCCAGTTGTCTGTGGTTATGTTCTTGGGACCCTCTGAACAAACACACACTGCACACATTTACATAACATATGATCAGGCTGCCTGTAAAATCATGTAATCACATCATATCTGCTTATGCAACAAAAATTCCAGCCTGTCTTTATGTATCTCCCAGAATTATCTACACCAATATATTGGCAAAGGAAATCTCTTCATTATATTATTTATGTTGGGAATTTATGACTATGCATGAGACAAGGAAGAAAAAAAATTTCTGTGAAAATATACCCCACACTTGGACAATAATTCTTCACTCCAGGCTTTTAAAATATTTTATACCCAACTAGAGGCCTGGTGCATGAATTCGTGCACCAGTGGGGTCCCTCAGCCTGTGGGATCGGGCCAAAACTGGCTCTCCAATATTCCCTGAGGGGTCCTGGATTGTGAGAGGGTGTAGGCCAGGCAGAGGGACCCCACCAGTGCACTATCAGGGCCGGGGAGGGATGTGAGAGGTTGGCCAGCCGGGGAGGGACACGGGAGGGCTCAAGGGCTTGCCCGGCCTGTCTCGCTCAGTCCCAATCAGCCAGACCCCAGCATCAAGCTAACCTACTGGTTGGAGCATCTGCCCCCTGGTGGTCAGTGCACATCATAGTGAGCAGTTGAGCAGCCTTAGCATATCATTAGCATATTACACTTTGATTAGTTGAACAGCCAATTGGATGACTAGACACTTAGTGTACTAGGCTTTTATTATATAGGATTCTAAAAAAGATTAAAATACAAGTATAGCTTCAGTAGGACTCCAGTGGTCTTTACTTGATTCCA
Organism: Cnephaeus nilssonii; assembly: GCF_951640355.1. Taxonomy (NCBI): domain Eukaryota; kingdom Metazoa; phylum Chordata; class Mammalia; order Chiroptera; family Vespertilionidae; genus Cnephaeus; species Cnephaeus nilssonii. The sequence goes on from NC_137073.1 coordinate 59,526,553, forward strand.
AGCTGACTGTTGAAAATATCACTCAGGATACATTTCACATCTGTGTCAGAATCGCTGCATCCTAATTCCATAGGGCCAAACTGGGGCTGAAAACATGTTTTGTTTTGTTTTTTAAATGGTTTAGAGCCTGACTGGCATGGCTCAGTGGTTGACCATTGACCTATGAACCAGGAGATCAGGGATTGATTCCTAGTCTGGGCACATGCCCAGGTTTTGGGCTCAATCCCCAGTAGGGGGAATATAGGAGGCAGCCAATCAATGATTCTCTCTCATCATTAATGTTTCTATCTCTCTGCCTGAAATCAATATATATATTGATTTTTTCCCCTTTAATCCGACTGGCATTCAAGTCAATGGGCATTTTCAGGGACAAAGTATATATATATATATATATTTTTTTTTAAAGCCTTAGAAAGCCACATAATCTTTCATATATGCATTTAATTGTAAGAACCTCCCACTCACAGCATAATCACTTACCCCTAGCACAAATCCCAAAAGCCTTCTCAAATTAAATATGACAACCATCCTCAAAAACCAAAGGACCAGTGTATGCCCAAATGTTTGGGTGTGGAGAATTGAGTCACTTCCTCAAGGCAGCACAACAAACTCCTCAAGGGCAGCAATGATGTCTCATTAGCTTCCCCAGCTTTTCACACAAAGCTTGATTCTAAAAAATTGCTTGGTGAATAAAAGTAGCATACTTGTGGGGGACATTTTGTAATGACTGTGTAACTGAGAGAAGACCAGATGGTAAAATCCTCTTTTATACTTCCTGGGTTTGAACCAAAATTTTGACGGTCAAGGACATAGAGTTGGGGGAGCTGTCCTTTGCTGCACTTAACAAATAGGTGGCTCTACTGTTTATTTTTCATCTTTCCTCATGTTGTCAGGCTTCTGTTTCAAGGCTAACAAATTATATTTATATATATATGCTTATTGATCCCTTTCCTTGACAGTAACAAGAGATGAATGTTGCTACTTCAAAAGGACTCAATGATGAGGATGCTGAAAGAAAGTAGAACAAAGTGATTAGCAGGACCACTGTGCTAATTGATCATTTTTGTGAAGAGTGGAAAGGTAGAGCCCTGCTGTACCAAAGTCTTTTTAAAAAAATAAAGTGATGATTTATAAGAAGAAACTACTTCCCTTTCAGGTTTTATTAAATGTCTACATCTTCAAGGGAAGTATGAGAAGGATACCACCTGAGACAACATGAACTTGACATTAGCTGGCACCTCAATTCTTCATAAATGCCAGATTACAAATGCCTATAAGGTAATGAGACGGGGGTTTTATGTGGTTTATGGAAAACATTTCTCACTATTTTACAGCCACTTCCCTCCCTTTTCCCTATTATCAGCAGTAAATTCTTTCTTTTAATGTTCTATATCCCTACTTCAATTTCTAATCTTTCAGGTAAACATTTTTCTAAATGTCCAATAACTTCAACTTAAAGTTTCTCCCACTGTTTTTCATCTCGTCAGAACTAATTACTCATTAGGTGTGAGAAAAATAGAAAAACACCAAAAAATATTATTTATGTTCAGTTGTTTATAATTTCTATTGCATAGACAGGAAAGTTAAATCATAAGAAAACTAAGATGATTTTTCTAAGTCACTAGATAGTTCATTAATAGGGAAAGCAGAAAAAAGTAACCAACCTATGTTTAAAACATTTTAAGAAATTAAGGTTTGCCCTAGCTGGTTTGGCTCAGTGGATAGAGCGTTGGCCTGCAGACTCAAGGGTCCCAGGTTCGATTCTGGTCAAGGGCATGTACCTTGGTTGCGGGCACATCCCCAGTGAGGAGTGTGCAGGAGGCAGCTGACCGATGTTTCTCTCTCATCGATGTTTCTAACTCTCTATCCCTCTCCCTTCCTCTCTGTAAAAAATCAATAAAACATATATTTAAAAAAAGAAATTAAGGTTTGGTTATTTTACCTAATTTTTACCAACAAATTTTTCACTTGAGAAGATACGGGAAAAAATTGTGGGATTCTCAGGTCATTGAGAATAGAATAACCTACAACCAGTAGGTTTGAGAGTAAGAAAATTTGTTTGTGGGGAAAAAGTGCAAGTATGTTATTAGAACAACAGCCTTTTTCTGTTGAAAAGAGAGATTAGATTTGGATTATAACATGTAGTTTTATGGTGTGTTTTTCCCCTTAGATTTGGAGTTTCAGAAATATCCAAAGAAAAGCTTTCTGGTTTCCCACAATGCATGGGACGTTTGTCTCTGCACTCTTGCCCACACCCTGAAATTCTACAATAGGAGTCTCCATCCCTCCCTGGGGAACAGATGCTTCTCCATCGCCTGCAGACCTGGCCTCCAAATGGAAATGGAACTCACTGAGGAATGCAAGAAAAATCATGAAAAAGAAAGAGCTAGGTTAAATGATACCCCAACTGCTAAATCTCAGTGATGTCACTCCTTGAGAAAAAATGTGCACAGGCATTTACAGTTCCTATCCTCCTACTCTGAAAAATTTTCACATCCCCTCAATCAAAAGCCTATCACCAAGGCATACACCTAAATCATCCTGCATGTACCATATGGCATTCAGAGAAAGGGTTTTAAAGACACTAACCCTCTGTTTAGACAGAAAAGGAAGTGACCATTGTGAAATTTCTCAGCTAAATCAGTTTACTGGGAGTGACTAGGAAGGTCAGAAGAAATTATTTTTTTCTGCTGCAGCTGCTTAAACACTGGCTAGAAATTGAGTCTTTGGAACAACTCCTTTGCTTTATGACCATGATGCAACTTAGTGGTTTCAAGCTTTTTACCAAGGACAAGCTAATCCTGAAAATAGGTCTGTTTTCCACTAGTTCTTAAGAAAAGAAAATGTTTAGCTTTCCCCAGTCTGTCAATCTTGTGGTAAGAAAATGCCACCGGGGCACCTTTTACAACAATCTGGGCTCAGAAACAGCTGTACAAATCATAAAATGAGTTTTTTCCCCTTTAATCCGATTGGCATTCAAGTCAATGGGCATTTTCAGGGACAAAGTATAAAGCAGACTCACTCTGAAACCCTTCCTAGAGGAGAGACATATACAACCATGGCAGCTTGTTTAGAAGAGGATATTGTGATCATTGACACTGGAAACAAAGAGGAACAAATCTTTCACGATACTATAAGCAAGGCTCTCCTAGATCTCGCTACTTGCTTGTAGATAAAGAAGCAAATCGATGCAAAACCTCTGGGTCTCAGGAAAAGGGAGAAAAATGTCCTTGAGAGATGATATGAAGGATATTATTCTTTCATGAACTAATATTCCCTCCTTGTCAGTTTTAAATGAAAAAAGGGACTAAAATCCCCAAATGGGAAGCTAAATAAAGGTTTCAGAGTGCAGAGCAATAACAAGTGAATCTCTGAAACCAATTTCAACCCCAGAATGACAGACACGGTAAATCATTTCCTTCCCCCTTATACTTTCCCCTCTCTATGCCCCCCCCCCCAAAAAAAAACACAAAAAAAAACCTGCTGTCAGACTTCACTCACTCCATTAAAATGTAATTTTATCTTACTCTGCATCTGCCCTTCGTATTGCTAAGGGTCTAGCCTCCTTCCTTCACACCCCAATCAGGGTGAAGTCACTGACAGAAGGCAGGACCACAGCTGCCCTGGTAACAACACTGAGAGGACTGGCGGTTTAATGGTGCAGTGCAATGTGTCCCCCAGAGGTGTTCTGAAAGCTCTGCCTTACTGATATCGGCTAGGACAGGCTAGGGCAGACCTCCTTTCCTGGCTCTCTTCCTTACCCTGTGAGAAAAAAGGTAGGTCAGGGGAGGAGACAAACACTCGGGTCGAAGATAGGCTTATCCATTTAAATTGGTTCAATATGTTCAGCGCATCTCATCGTATGCCTCACACAACAATCCTGTAAGAAATACGGAGCCCTACTTCCTTAATGAACTTATTTCAGAGAATTAAACAGTGGAATTCTGCTATAAATAACTTATTATGAAACCAATTTCCCTAAGGTTTCAATTTCTAAAGAGCTGGGCATGACTTTGCAGAGCAGGAGATCTGGAAGAAAGGGCTGCTGTGGTAATCACCTAGGACATAATCCAGTGGTTCGATAAATAACCCAGAGTTTGGCCAGTAAAAGACGAGGAGAAAAGGTTCAGATCGCTATGCTTGTAGCTGTTGGGAATCTAAGTGTTGGTGGGCGAACACTCAACTCATTAAGATGGAGAGAATCAATAGACTCTCTGATAGAAAGGTAAATAAATGGATATAACCTGCCCCTACTCCTTTTCCTTCATATTCACTTTGGACAACTGAATATCATTCAACAGCAATCAGCATTTAATGAGCACAAGTTATGAGAGAGGCACAGAACAAGATCCTAGTCACACAAAGTCAATCAGGACATGGCTCCTAACTATCACACACATAGAAATCCTTTAATAATGGTGCTGTCCTTTGGCTTTTAATCGATCATCAGTTGGATAGTGGGGGATGTGGTCTTTCAAGGCTTAAATTATCTGAGAGTTCCATAAGTGTCAATGACTCTGGTAGGCAAGTTAAATCAGTTTCCTAATTATAACCCTCCCAATTAAATATTATCTGAGTTAATTATTATCTACTGATGATGAACCCAACTCTGAGCAATAAAATAACTTAATCAAAGTCACTTATAAGTGGCAGAACTGAGATTTAGATGTATTTACTACTCAAGGCCTATGGCCTATCAACATGTCAGTGTTGGTGTTCTTCATTTAGGTAGTTTATATAACTAATATGTTTGAACCTATGGTTAGCAATCTCCTCTCAGCCTCTTTGCACCAGAGCACTTTATGCAAAAATGGAAGCATAGGAAAAATGATGATAAAGTGTTTTTCTTGTTGATGAAAAAGTCCAAATTGGATACAGTCAGTTGGAATATATAAGTGTACTTGCTCTTCCTCATCCCATAGGAGATGTAGTTCTGCATATCTGGTTGCCAGAGAGAGATTGTAGCTGGCTGGAAACATTACACACACAGTACCTTGGGAGTCTGCAATGCATTATCTGTATTATACTTTCTGATTATGGAAAAGATTAAGCTCACAATTTCCTCATGTGTTAGAAAGTGTTAGCAAAGTGCAGCATGAATAGAGAAGATAAATAAAACTAATTTAACCTGCTTCTCAGGAGTCCACCAGTTTCCTGTAATTATTTTTTTAAAAAGCCTATATGTATCACAGATTTCAACTTTGAATGTTGTAAATGTCTCCATTTGTTATTGCATTTATTATTTATCCATTCTCCATAGAGATAAATGTACATTTTAGAAACTAATAAACACAGAGTTGCAAAATTAATTGTACTCAGATTCTTAACATATTAATTCAGTAGATTCTTTATGTTATTTGTATAAGTGGAAAATAAACTAAGTACAAAATAAAATAATATTTTGAGTTCTTAAACTGTATTCAAAATACTATACAATATGTTATCATAAACTAATTTTCTCTTAGGTTTATGCAAATACTCATTTGATGCATAGTTATGCATTTATTCATGGACAAAGATTTAATTGATAACTATCAACTGGGAATAGACATAGCATACATGGTATTTTAAGTCACATAATAGAGAACTGGACCCCCAAAATAGCTATAGAGATAAGAGAGAAGAATGGAAATGGGGGAAACTATATTCACTTAACACGTTTTTATTAAGCATTAACTATGGATAAAGTGCAGCCCAAGCAGAAAAAAACAGCAATTTGGCAAGGTCTACTGTGGCTTACTCAGGACCAGTAACAAGATCGGTGTGCCTAAAGAGAAATGTGCTGGGGTTGAGTGGCAGGCAATTAGGTCGGATGGCATAGACCTGTCCAATCATATAGGGCACTGAATGATATTGCAAGGACACTGAGTTTTATTATGAGTGAAATGGGAATACAGTGGAGGATATTAATTAGAGGCATTGAATGATCTGAGAATCCAATACTATCTGGACTTGCTTCTACTGTTTTAATAAATATTACTCATCTATAAGCTGTTTCTTTACAGGCAATATTTATTCTAATACAAGATCATGATTCTTTTAATTAGTGTTTTGACTAGGTCTGTTGATAGAATACTTAAGGGGAAAGATCTGTTAACCAGAAAAGGGTGCGGGGGCAGGTTGGAGGGATGCCGGATGAAAAATCAGAAATAGGTTAAGCCTTTTGCGTTGGCCAAGGGTAGATGGATAAAATAGGGAGGAAAACCAAGTGGCACATTGAAAGTGGGGAGAAATAATCCTGTAGCAGGAGTAGAGGAGTGGGGCCAGACAAAAAGCCATAAACCTGGGATCAAAGATGAGTCTAAAACTAATAATACCAAATATTCTCAGTAGCTTCATGAGGTCCAAACGAAATTCTCCAGATCATCGCCTGCCACTAAAAGTAACATCTTCCACAAGAAGAGAATCAAAATTCTGTTAAAATTCTATCAAATAATAAAATGTACCCTCTTCTTTTTGGTAATGTCTTAGAGTTGCATTAACTTTAATTTCACTTAATCTTTAAAAATATTCTGCTATTTCTAAGTCAAGGAAACTCTATTTAGAGAAGTTTAGCCAGAAGACATGGGATGAATAATGGACAAACCAGTTATTAAACTCAAATATTTTTACTCTAAATCTAGTGACCTTTTCACTCAATTAAATTTTTACAAATATTTTACTTGCACAATTTGAGGCCATTTGGATGGGAGGTGGAGTCATTGACAGAAAACATTAATTCAGACCATAAAGTATACCTTTCTTGTCCATATTTGATAGTAATTGAGAAGGGGTATCTATTGATAGTTGGATGCTTCTGATAATGAATCTGCCACTTAGTTTAGGACCTTTTGACTAGGCTTTATTTTTAATATAGGCAGAAGCAGCTTAAAGCCAAATATGTGAAATAATTGGATTCCTCATGTTATAATTAAAATCAAGGTATGGTATGGCTATAAAATCATAGGCTTGTTTTTGTGTGTACTATTTACAAATTTGAAATAAAATAATTAAAGATAGGTACTAAAATTTCTGTTTAACCTTAGGCCTGGTTTATGTAAATTTAAAAATAACATTATTACACATAAAGAACATGTAATGGACTAGTCACTGAAAAATATGTTGCTAGAGAAGCCAAGATTTTCTTCCCTGATGGATATATAAAGTATAAATAAATCAAGCAGATAGAGGAGTGGAATGCTTATCAAGAAATGAGTAACCATATGTAATTGACATCTTGGAACAGTAACATTGAAGAAGCAGGAAAAAAAGCCAGGATATAGTGCCACTGAGTCATAGGCTATAATCGACAACTAAGAATATATAAAATCTAACAAAAAGTAGCACATACTAGTAAATATTTTCCCAATAGGGGTGATTTTGTTCCACTTCCTCCCCCCAGGAGACTTCTGGCAACATCTGGAGACTTTTTTTATTGTCACAGCTGGGGGTGCTATCTTGTGGGTAGAACGAGGGATGATGCTAAATATGCTACAGTGCATAAACATCCTACAAGATTTATCCACTCTAAAATGTTACTATTGCCAACATGGAGAAACATGTTGTAAATGAAGATTTCACTGTGAAACCACTTGAAAGAGAATTATTCTTTTTCTAAATCAACTGCAAGCAATGAATCAGTGGTGGATGATGCCATAAAAGAGGGCTAAATGATGCTGGTGATTTGGAAGCAATGTGAATCACCAATCACTAGGAGGGGAGACTAGAAAAAGTGATGGATGTCTACCATGGAGTACTATATAGTAGTTAGAAGCAACAAGTTAGATATATGCATAGCACTATCCAAAACAGCATTGATTAAAAAATAAGGAGTGAACTATCAAAACACTCTTTAAAATATGACCAGTACAATAAACAACAAAATATACATAAATACACATTTTACAAAAACATTAATAAACAAAAAGACATGTATTAAAATTCTTAGCACCGTTGCTAGTCCAGAGGGGGAAGATAGAGGGCTATGGGAAGAAGAAAAGTGATCAACTAGTCAGTCCATTAAGAGAGACACCAATGAGGATAATGTGCCTTCAACTGAGACTTAAGATTACTTCAATCCTTTTCATTTGATGTGTATATATATATATATTTTAATATATATATATATATATATATATATATATATATATATATATATATATATATATATTGCTAATAATATTAACCCTAAGTGTGTATACTCAAAATCAGGACAGATGGTAATCACATAGAATCTTAATTATTCACATCTGGATTCTTGAATTTTCTCATTGAGGAGAGATATGAAGGAAACATTTTGGGAGGAATAAATAACTGTTTCTTAGATCAAGTAATTTTAGAATCCACATGGAAAGGAAATACACTGAGGGAGTTCTACATAAAAGACAGGAAGTGAATCAGAAATTATACAAACCACTATATATTAGTGATCAGTATATGATTAGGTTTCACATTCTGCTGAGAGTGGGGAAGCCAAGAAACATTGAACACATGCTAATTCAATTTTATAAAAGGGACCTACATCAAAATGTGGATATTAGAAAAAACTGCAAGGAGACAGGAAAAAAAAAAAAAGCAAATAATCTACCAGAAACCTGGAGACTGTTTAAAACACCTTATTAGAAGCCCAGGCAAAATGTGTGCCAAGGATCAAGAAACCCAGGTGCTCAAACAAAATCCTTGCATGGCTAACTGGCAAAGCAAAAGAGGTCATTGTGGGTGAGGGGGAAAGGATGGCATTTTTAATGGTCCAATTGGCCAAGAGAGCAAAACAAGAAAATCCACAAAGTAAGGCAAATCAGGTACAAAAAACATAAGACCATCTAAAAATGACTTGAAGGAATACTGCGCTTGGTATTCCAAAGAAAATAATAAAAGTTTAAAACAAAATAAATCAACAGTAAGATGCCAGCTCAAGAATCACTAGAACTATCTATAATAATAAAAGGGTAATATGTTAATTAGACTGGACGTCTTCCGGACATTATTCTGGATGTCCTTCCTGACCAAACCAGGTCTGGAGGGAAGCCAGCCCGAGTCCCGGGTGCCTACGGGCAGCCCAAGGGAAGCCAGCCTGGATCCCGGGTGCCTGCGGGTGGCCAGAGGAGGGAAACAGCCCAGGTCCCAGGTGCCTGCCAGAGGCTGGAGGAGGGAAGCCCGGGTCCCGGGTGCCGGAGGGAAGCCGGTGCTGGCAGCCGGGGGAAGGAAGGTCTACTCTTGCACAAATTTTTGTGCATCAGGCCTCTAGTATATAATAATGGTGGTAGAAAAGTTGACCTTTGAAATTAAGGATCTGACAAAAGAAATCAATGGATTCTTTATTTCAATTTTTATTATGAAAAAAAAATAGCTGAAAATCTAGTCCCAAATAATCCCTAAAAATATGTCAAGAATTTTTAAAAACTTTGTAATTTTATATTCTACACATCAATAGTTTATCATCATAATAGGTCAGTAACATTTTTAAAGAATGGATGTGAGGGCCTCAGTCTTGGGAGATTCTGATATAGACATCCACCGTTAGAACCTGTGACTGTATTTTTTAAAAATATTTTTTAATTTTTATTTTATTGTTTAAAGTATTACAAATAGTAGTACATATGTCTCCTTTTTCCCCCCCATTGACTTCCCCCTGCCCTCCACCCCCCGCCCCTGCCAGTGTCTTATGTCTGTTGGTTGTGCTTTTATGCATGCATACAAGTCCTTCGGTTGATCTCTTACCCTCCCCCCAACCCTCCCCTACCTTCCTGCTGTAGTTTGACAGTCTGTTCGATGCTTCTTTGCCTATGTCTATTTTTGTTCAACAGTTTATAATGTTCTTTATATTTCATAAATGAGTGACATCATGTGGTATTTATCTTTCACTGACTGGCGTTAGCAAGTTATCATCACTAAAGTAACTCATTATTCAAATCACTTATCATACTACCTCCCCCAGATCCATTCCTTGGCACAGGACTGGTATAAGCTAATAGCTATTGTGATTCAGAAAAGTCCCTGAAAAGTACAAAATGTGGATAAAATGTGCTAATTTCACTTCCATTCCTGGCCATCTGGAACTGCAATAGAAGTTCAGATGATTCTATACTTAAATATGCATGGCAGCCCTAGCTGGTTTGGCTCAGTGGATAGAGCATTGGCCTGTGGACTGGACTGAGGTGTTCTGGGTTCAATTCTAGTCAAGGGCACATGCCCAGGTTGCAGGCTCGATCCCCAGAGTGGGGTGCGCAGGAAGCAACCGATCAATGATTCTCTCTCATCATTGATGTTTCTATCTCTCCTTCTCCCTTTCTCTCTGAAATCAATAAAAATAAATTTAAAAAAACATATGCATGGCAATTTAGTGAATAGGCAATACAGTATTCTTAAAAAATAAAAACAACTCTTCCTTTTAATTATAAAGATTATTTGAAAGAATTTATAAGAAAGAAGATGATATACTTTACTCAGAATTTAAATATTACAAAATTATATAGTTAAGGTTATTGAAACTGTTGTTCAACATGGAATGGGGAGATCAAAGGTTTTAGAAGACAGAGTAATTTGCACACAAAAACAACAATAAAAACAAAACAAAGGCTTGGAGAGACAGGGTCTTTCTAATGCTGAGGAAAAGATACCAAGGTATAATGGCTAATTTATCTGTCAACTTGGCTGGGCCACAGGCTGTCCAGATAGTTGGTCAAACATTATTCTGGATGTTTTCTGAAAGTTTTCTAAATGAGATTAACATTTAAATCAATAGACTTAGAAAAATAGACTGCCCTCCATAATGGGAGTGGTATCATCCAGTCAGTTGAAGGCTTAAATAGAACAAAAGTCTGACTTTATCATGATTAAAAGAATTCACCTTTCTTCTAACTAGAAGACTGGCTCTTCCTGTTTATACAGCAACCCAGCCTTCAGACTCAAAATGAGACATCAGTCCTGCAGATTTTGGACTTACCAGTCTTCACAATCATGAGCCAATTACTTATAACCTTTCTTTCTTTCTTTCTTTCTTTCTTTCTTTCTTTCTTTCTTTCTTTCTTTCTTTCTTTCTTTCTTTCTTTCTTTCTTTCTTTCTTTCTTCCTCCCTTCCTCCCTCCCTCCTTCCCTCCCTCCCTCCCTCCCTCCCTCCCTCCCTCCCTCCCTCCCTTCCTTCCTCTCTCTCTCTCTCTCTCTCTCTCTCTCTCTCTCTCTCTCTCTCTCTCATTCTGTTCTGTTTCCCTGGAGAACCCTAACACACAAGGTATCACCTACCTACCTGGTGATCTACTAGGACCTACCTGGACATATTTACAATGACTTGAAAAAAGATCACTTAGGAAAACTTCAAGATTTTCAAATAGCACTAAATATTTAAAGAAAAATGACATGTGTACTGGAAGAGTATATTCTAAAACAGCCTTATGTAGGAGTTGGCAGAAGAATTGAAACAAAATATCTGTATGAACTAGTATAATATAATACATTGAGCAAGTAGAAATTACATAGACATACACAGGCACACATACTGTAAGAAAAATGATTTTGTTTTATAGAATTATTCCTAAAAATGCTGCCTGAACAACATAAGGCAAACAGAGCTATGAGAATAACTTATAAGGCAGTTAAAAGGACAATTAACCAGAAAATATATTTTTATCCTTGAATATAACATAATGCATCTAAATTAGAATAGTAGGACCCAAGATGGCGGCATAGGTAAACACCTAAACTGCTGCCTCAGACAACAATTTCAAAACTACAACTAAAAGACAGAATGAACATCATCCAGAACCTCAGGAAAGCTGGCTGAGTGGAAATTCTACAACTAGAAGGAAAGAGAAAAGCTCACGAAGAATCAGAGGAGCTGCAAAGGGCTGAGGTACGGAGACACGCGCGCAGAGAGGAAGGGTGGCTGAGTGCCTGGCTGGCTTTCTCTGGCAGGAGGGAGAAGGAGGCCCCAGACTGCACTGAACCCCAGTTCCCGGCAAAACCCTGTGGACCCAGGCTCATACGGGGGGGAGTCTGGACTGTCAGGTAGAGAGAAAGGCACACAGACACTCGGAGACTCAGGGGAGCCGCGGCAGGCAGGGGTCTGGAGGCACGCACGCGAGTGCTCACAGAAAAGACTGACTGCGGAGGTTCCCGCTGGCTTTCCCTAGCGGAAGGGAGTCGGAAGCTCCTGACTGCACTGAACCCCAGTTCTGAATGCACTGAACCCCAGTTCCGGGCAAGCCCCTGGGGACCCACGCTCTTATGGGGGGAATGTGGACTGTCAGGCGGAAACTCAGGGGAGCCATGAAAGGCAGAAGTCTGAAGGCACGCACGCAAGTGCGCGAAGAGAGGACTGACTGCTGACTGTGCCGCTGGCTGGAGGGAACCTGACACTCCCAACAGCTCTGAACTCCAGTACCTGGTGAGAATCTGGGAATCCAGATTCATTGGGGGAGAAACTGAACTGTCTGGCAGCAGGCGAAACTCAAGGGCAGCTTTCTCTCAGAGGTGCTTGCAGCGATTACCGAGAGACACTGAGACACAGGGGCCTCGGGCAGGGCTGACGGGAAGCCAAGACTGTCTGCTCAGCCCTGAGACTCCGTCCCATCCAAGCTGAGCACAGAGGCTTTTGCAATTTTGCAAGTCTGGTCCCATAAGGCTGTCTCCAGCACAGAAGGTCTCCCGGCATAGACACAGCTGATACTCACAACCAATTGGCCTTGAGGTCAATTCCTCCCAGTGATACCAACAACAATCAAGACTTAACTACAACAAGGCTGTACACACAGTCCACAAAGGGGTGCACCAAGAGTGTCCACCTCAGGTAACTGGGGAGGCCGACCCACTGGGCCATATAGAACACCTAGTACACAAAGCTACCCTACCAACTCAGGGGAGCAGCGAAAATGCAGAGACAAAGAAACAGATCACAAATGAAACAAATGGAGGAAAACAAACGACTGGATATAGAATTCAAAACCACAGTTATAAGGTTTTTCAAGAATTTCCTAGAAAAGGCCAATAAATTTAGCAAGACCCTCAAGGATATGAAAAAGGAACAACTAGAAATTAAACATACACTGACTGAAATAAAAAATATTATACAGAGACCCAACAGCAGACTAGAGGAACGCAAGAATCAAGTCAAAGATTTGAAATACAAAGAAGCAAAAAACACTCAACTGGAAAAGCAAAAAGAAAAAAGAATCCAAAAAGTTGAAGCTAGTGTAAGAAGCCTCTGGGACAACTTCAAGCGTACCAACATCCGAATTATGGGGGTGCCAGAATAGAGAGAGCAAGATACTGAAAACCTATTTGAAGAAATAATGACAGAAAACTTCCCCCACCTGGTGAAAGAAATAGACTTACAAGTCCAGGAAGTGCACAGAACCCCAAACAAAAGGAATCCAAAGAGGACCACACCAAGACACATCATAATTAAAATGCCAAGAGCAAAAGACAAAGAGAGAATATTAAAAGCAGCAAGAGAAAAACAGTTAGTTACCTACAAGGGAGTACCCATATAACTGTCAGCTGATTTCTCAACAGAAACTATGCAGGCCAGACGGGAGTGGCAAGAAATATTCAAAGTGATGAATAGCAAGAACCTACAACCAAGGTTACTCTACCCAGCATAGTTATCATTCAGAATTGAAGGTCAGATAAAGAACTTCACAGATAAGAAAAAGCTAAAGGAGTTCATCATCACCAAACCAGTGTTATATGAAATGCTGAAAGGTATTCTTTAAGAAGAGGAAGAAGAAAAAAGTAAAGATAAAAATTATGAACAACAAATACATATCTATCAACAATTGAACCTAAAAATCAAGTGAATTAAAAATCTGAGGAACAGAATAAACTGGTGAATATAATAGAATCAGGGGCATAGAAAGGGTGTGGACTGATAATTCTCAGGGGGAAAGGGGTATGGGGGGGTGCAGGAAGAGACTGGACAAAAATCGCACACCTATGGATGAGGACAGTGGCGGGGAGGTAAGGGCAGAGGGTGGGGTGGGAACCGGGTGGAGGGGAGCTATGGGGAGAAAAAGGAGAAACAATTGTAATAATCTGAACAATAAAGATTTATTAAATTAAAAATAAATAAATAAATTAGGATAGTAAATGTAGTTCTGTGTGCCATACATTAAGAAAAAAATTGACAGTATAGAAACTGATTCAGAATAGGGATAACTAGAAAATATTATGTGGTTATTTTAAAAAGATGAAATTTAAAGATATTAAAAATTGGGGGGTAAAAATGGAGGTGGCGGAGTTGGAGGAATCACATTTATAAAGTGATGGAATATGTTAATATGATATGTATTTGCTTTTACTGGTCTAGAATATTATAATTAGAAGGTATCCTCTTCAAGGGTAGAAGGGATAATCCCAGAAACAATAAATAGAAGCAGGTTGTAGAACTTAAGGAATAAAAAATTCTAATAGCGTGGTCTCAATTATTTGGCCACAATGTTCATCATTTATGGATTTTATCAAGTGGGAAAATGCTATTTATGAATTATCAAGTGAGTAAATGCTATTGATAAAAAATAGATTATAGACATGGGGGAAAAAATCAATATATTGCCTCTCCAAGATCTATGCTTTAAAGCAGGAAAACAATTGTTATTTGCTTGTAATACTGGGGCAATCTAGACAGAGTGCTTGACTAATTTTTCCAAGAAAAATTTGCAAGTGATTAAACAGGGTTTTATGCCTTTTAGGAAGTGTTCTTTTTATTGAGTAACATGTATAGGTACACACATATGCAAAGCAATCAGCTAGATGGTGATATATTCTTTGTAATTGCCACTGCTGTCATATATTCCCTTTTTAAAATTGCACAAAGTGAACATGATCCTATGACTCTACCATAAAATTAACCTGCCTTAAAATAATATTATTCTGTTGCAGTGGTTTTCAAAGTATGGTCCCTTGATCAGCAACAGAAGCAACAGCTAGAAACTCATGAGAATGTAAATTTTGGGGCTCCACTTCAGATCTACTGGCTCAGGAACCTTGGAGTTATTTGTGTTTTATGAAGCCATTCTGGTATGGCTGGTGCATGCTATAGTTTAAGAATTACTGCTTTAAAAAGTAGCAATTTTTCAAAATGAGTTGGAGAACAATTTTTCCATATGCTAGTTTTTTGTGTTTTTTTCTCCTTCAAGGGTTCTGTATATCTTGAAAGACATTAATTCATTAAAAAGAGGCTGATTGTGTTAGATGTATTATTAAAAGTCCTCTTTCAGGTTAAAGATGTGAGCTTCTTATCTGACACCTTACACATAACTAGCATTCTGTTATAGAATAGTGACTGGGATAATGAGTAAATAAAAGATCTCAGATCAGGGCTTTCTTACAGGCCATCTGTTTCTCACTTCACGTTCTTCAAGGTACTTGTTAATTTTTGGTGATGCTGGGCCACAGAGGTTTCACTTGGAAATTTTGGTAGAGTGCAAACTCTTAAAGCTAAGTGCCACTCATATAAGGTAATGTATCTAAACATGTTACAAACACCTATTATGTTCCTAATTCCTACCTGAAGTTATGTAGCTTTAGCATTAGAGCTTCAACAAGACAAATAGTTATTCCATTGTACCCCAGGAGAACACATATGTGCTCAAAAATTATCTCATAACTTAAAATAAGTTTCACTGCAGAAATAAACTGATAGGTAAACATTTATGCCACATATCATATGCTACCCACTCAATTCTGTTAAAAAATAACATGCTACATACTTAAAGTGACTTTGACATTCAGTTTCATTCTAGATGATCATATACAAAATCACTTTTCCAAGTTTCAATTCCAGCAGTAACATCAAACTATTCACAATTTGAGAAGTACCACCTGTGGCTCCAAACCCATTTCACATAGCAGTTTGAGATCTATTTATAATGCAATTTACACTTTAAAACTAGAATAATCAATATTAAAAGATCCTATGGCCCTATTCCTTTATCCATTGATTATATTATCAAAACAAAAATGCACAGCAGTAAAACTATACGCACTTAAACTAGTATTAATTTTAGGATACAAAAACTAAAAGAATATAAATACACAAAATTAGATTATTTAACTGGTAGTATTTGACTCAGAGATGGGTTGGTGGGAAATGGACTTCTTCTACCTGAATATACCTAGGATTTATTCAAATGTCTGGGATTTGAATAAAATCTTCTCTGGGATTTAAAAGAGGAAAGAATACCTTATATTTGCAAAAATCAATGTCAAGCTACATTCTTCCTCTGTCATGTTTGTTAAAATGACAGTTCTACATTAGCTGCTCAACTTAAATTTCATTTGAATTAGAGATATGAAATGAAAATTCACTCTGGCGATGTTAAAGTGCTCAGAAAAAATTTAAGTGTAATCATTAATTTTATTAATTATCTAAAGCAGAATATTTGTCTTGACTGAAATGGTGGATACCAAGAAAATGCCATATTCTACCTCTGTCCTAGTCTAGAAACTATTTTTATGGGTCTTCACAAAGAGAAAAATGTTTTCAAGTTATTGAAAAATTAACAGTAATACTCTGAGTTTTATGATCCACATTTCATTTTCAAATTCTGCTATTTTTATCTTATTTCCTTTTTTGGCTCTTAGAATTTAGTTCTGCTGCTCCTGTTCCTGACATTTATGCATAAATAAAAACTATGAAATTCAACAAGTGAGGCAATCTTGGAATAACAGATGAATAAAAAATATAACAAAGAATCTCTGGGCAATTTCTTTCTATCAGGCCACACAGGTCTGCTCAATTGGCCCTCATATAAGTATTTACATAAAAATGAAGCTTAAAGGAAGCTGATTCACAGAGGTTCTATCTAGAAAATATTGGTACAGTGCAGACCATCATCATTTAGATCAATACACACATATCTTAACAGCACGATGGTGCTATCACTTTCTTTCCAACATAAACTAGCTGACACCATTCAGTGTTAGGAGTTTGACTCTAATAGGACATATTGATTATACCATCGTGTGCCCAGAGACACATATCCACATATACAAATCACTTGACACCTTAAAACAGTTTCCACAGCAGAGAAACATCAATGAGTGTGCATTTATTTTCTTATCTGGTGCTGCCCACTCAATTCTGTTCAACAAATATTGATCAGCATTCTTGTATATGGCCAAAAATTGGAAAAGCTAATCAATCTATAAGCTGGAAATACCATGAATAAAATCCAAACAAAATAAAAGTCCACTAGTTAAAGTAATTCTATATAATAAAAGGCTAATATGCAAATCGACCGAACAGTGGAACGACCAGTCACTATGACGTGCACTGACCAGCAGGGGGCAGATGCTCAATGTAGGAGCTTCCCCCTGTTGGTCAGTATACTCCCACAGGGGAGCGCTGTTTAGCCAGAAGCTGGGCTCATGGCTGGCGAGTGCAGTGGCGGTGGCGGGAGCCTCTCCTACCTCGGCGGGAGCCTCTCCTGCTTCCGCGGCAGCACCAAGGATGTCCGACTGACGGCTTAGGCCCGCTCCCCAGGCCTAAGCCGTCAGTCGGACATCCCTTGAGGGTTCCCGGACTGTGAGAGGGCGCAGGCTGGGCTGAGGGACACCACCCCTAACACCCAAGTGCACAAATTTCGTGCACCGGGCCTCTAGTACATTCATAAAAGAAGAATGTGGTAGAAAAGACAGAAAAATAAGCAGATGGACTAAAACTGATGTTACTTGCAAATAGGTATATGATATAGTTAGGTCAGTATCATTAGTCAAGGTTATCCTTCATAGACTATGTTATAAATAGTGCCTGAAAACAACTTTCAAATTGCTAAACAATACTTGTTTTTTTAAAAAACAACAACAACTGACTACCTGAGGCTACAGGTGAAAGGTAAATCTTGTTTTGCTTCATAACATGTTTATATACTCTGGCAACAGCTTCTTTGAATTGGAATAGGATTCTATGTATACAAAAAATATATATTAATATATATCATTTTATGATCAATGAAAATTTGGCTGAAAATACCTACTTCATATTTATTTATCCCTCTATGCTTTTATCTCTGCACCCCTTTTTTATTAACATATGTGGCTTCCACCAGCATTAATTATTTTCACAATGTTTTTTACTTGTATATATTATTCCTGGTATGATACATGCTGTGACATGATTTCATCTAGGTTTTTGTATTTAGAGATACCCTTAGTCTGTGCAGTCAGTTCTATAGGGGGAATGAACCATTCATCAATGTAAACAGTTTTCAATGAAGACTTTGAAGGGATTCCAACTTGGCTGACTACATATCCACAGATGTGTGCACTCTATGACTGAGATAACCACATGTTCAATTATCTCACCTGAATTTGCAGGGAAGATTAATATGCTTTTTTAAACATTAAAAATGTTGGAATAAGCAAAATATCTTTAAATAAAATATCTGCTAAGAGTAACCTTGCCATCTCCCAAATATAAATATTTAACGTCTATGACCATAAAATTGTGGTAAAACTACGTGATGATTATAATTTGATTTAAAGAAGTAGCAACGTCACATCAAAATCACCTGGAGAGGAAAATAGAGAAAAATAGAGAAGGGTTTGTGTTTTAAAATGATTAAGAAGAATACAAGAGGCCACCTTGTCCAAATATAATCTCCCTCGGAAACCAAATCTCATGCCTAGAATTTCCAATTCCACTACTTTGGAGAAATAACCTCAAATAAGTTGTATTTCCTTTCTTGTCTCTGTCTCTTCCCACATGCAACTGTCTGAGTGAAATGCCCTTTCTCTCCTGTCCCCTGAAAACACCTTCTGTTAATCTAGACTTGCCTTCTCTAGGATGCACTCTGGTAAATGTCCCATTCTTTCACTTCTGGGCTCCCTTGATCCTTTGCCTCTACAATTTTCATCACACATCACAAAGCTGTAATTATTTTTAAGTGTTAGTCTCTCTCCTTAAACTGAGTGCATCTGAAGAGAAAGATTAAGCAACTATTAACCATTATCTCTTTATTCGACAATCATTTATCAAAGAAGTGACAAGCTAAGTAACACATAGTCCAAATTCTGACTACAGCTAGATTTTGTTTTACACCTGCACAGTGTTCCAAAAGGATTGGAATTTTCTCATGAAAACCCACATTTCTGGCATCTCTTTAAAAATCTAAAGATCTTACAACACCAGCCCTTCATTTGCACATGATACCATTAGGCTAGAGCTGAATAATGGTTTTTCATTTCAGACATGACCCAAGTCTCCAGTTTGCCTCAGTCCACACCATTCAAAGTTGTCTTATACATTTCTTACTTTTCTATACTATTACATACTGGTCCATGTATTTACTGGTTTTGGAGATTCCTGATCTATTTATATTAATCACTAAGACTACTAAAAGTAAATGAAAGAATTAAACACACTAATATGAATTAAATTTTATAGCATAGAGAGCAGTGTGGGAAGCCAGGCCTGGTTCCGGTGCAAAAGGTGAGATTCTAGGCAATAATGGATATAAGCAGAAAGTGGTAGAAGGTGAGAATCACAGAATACATAGTAGAAAATGCCAGTGATTATTTTCACCTTTTTCACAGCTTTGCTTAAGGGCAGTACTAACGATGATAATTGTAATTAAATCAGTAAAACAAACACTAAAATATTCAATGTAATAAAAAGCAACAATTTGTAGAGTAGTCCTTATGTATATTCCTGGTAGGGCCTTTGTAAAAAGTTATCTACATCTTGCAGTATTTTGACATGTTTTCATATCCATTCATTTTTTTCTACATCTGATAACTTTGAAAGTATTATTTCTGATTACCTCTGCTGCTGAATTGTTTTAGGCACTGTTTGTGCAAAAATCCCCAGATATGATGCTTTTGTGGATAATATACCTATGTGTGGATATTTTATACAAAAAATAATTAAAAAAACACAAGAAAAAAGCAAATAAGGGAAAATAGGAAATGGAAAGAAATAAAGAAAAAGAGATATAGAGGTAAGAAGGTGGTTCATAGAAAGTTAAGACTCACACCAATTATTAAACCTAAAAACACATATTATTAATGTTAGTTGAGTAACATGGTCATTTTCTATTTTAATTACTTTATTATCAAGTAAATCAGGCAAACGGAACTGATTGTCTTAAGATCTTGAATTGTGAATGCCATGCTGTTCATGTTTCTCCATGTAAGGCTTAAAAAGAGGAGTGGTGGTTAGGAAAGGGCCTCTGGAATGACAAGAGACAACAGTCACATATTCCAAGAGGTAATGATGATGTCATCGCAGTAATAGAAGATGGAGGCAAAGGTAATTATAATAACCAGGAGAGGAACAAGTCTCTGTCTATGCTTTATAAATTATTACAAAATTTTATTACACCATCAGTTATTTCATACTTGTTTTTCTTAACATGGAGCTAGGCATTTTGGGAGACGAAGGGACAGAATCTCTGTTCTTGCCTAGCTTATGTGTATAAGTGAAATTATTAGTATTAAGAATATATAACTTACGAGGTTACAATTGTTACCTAATCTTATACCTATAGCAATTTGAAACAGTATTATGCATAGGATATAGTGTCATGCACTTTGCTTCATGCATCAATAATTGTTGCCATCACATGCTATATGGAGATATACTTTCTAATAGAATGTTAGATGAAATTTCTTAATTCTGATGGAAATCCATAGAAACGATAATTTAAACATTCATCAGAAATTATATTTCTGGATACTCCCTAGTGTTATGCATAAACTGAGGGGTTGTGGGTTCGATTCCTAGTCAAGGCCACCACATACCTAGGTTGCAGGTTTGCTCCCTGGCCTGGGGTTGGTGGGGGGGGAGTATACGGGAGGCAACCAATCAATGTCTCTCTCTCTCTCTTACATCAATGTTTCTCTTTTAATAACTATCTCTCCCTCTCCCTCCCTTCCACTCCCTCTAAAAAGCAATGGAAAAGTATCTTCAGGTAAGGATTAAAAATATATATCCCAAATGAAAGCTATAAGAGTTATTATTAAAATCAATTACACTTTTGCTTGGATAATAAGCATAATTATTGCATTTTGTGGTAGATCTTCTCTTGGTGCAGTCCTTATTCAATTTCAATACCTAGTTGTGCTCAGGTTCTCAGTCCAAGCAGGCTGCTTAATGTTTTTGAGCATTCAGATAAAACTTCATTCCTCAGTACTCTCAAGAACTGAATAAATACTAAAGCAACGCAATGAAGTTATAATGCAAGTGATTTCTATTAACAAGCTGTAAGGATATTTGAACAATCAAATGAACAATGGTGAATTATAATGATTGTATAACAATTTGCTAAACCAATAATTCTAGTTTTATGTACCCAAAGAATAAAATACTGGAAAGAGAAAAATAAAACTAAAATGGATAAATAGCTTTTAGTTTTGCTGAATCCCGATATCTATTATGATCAGTTTGCCTCCCACATCTCCCTCACTTACCTATTCCTAAAAGAGTTCAACAGATAAAATACAAAGATTCAACTTCACCTCCAAATCCTAAGGTTATCCCATGTTTGAGCCAAAAGTGGAGTAAGAATGCCTAGCAGTATGTATGGTAGCCCATCATCAGTTTTATTTATCCAACAACCAGACACTGGGACAACAAAACTGGCTGAAAAAGTCATTTGCCAGTCACATCAGGAGCTCACCTCTGGAGTTACACATTATTACTAATCTCTGGGAAGGATAGTAATAATGTGTAACTACAATTCAGTGTGAATTCTGTTATAATAGGTGTTCACACAAAGTGATGTGATCAGTAAAGAGTTGGGGACACCTTGTTTATGACACAGAAACTGATGAGGACTTATTGAATAAACTCTCCAGCTAAATAAATAAATAAATAAATAAATAAATCTAGTTGAGGAAAGAGCTTATGCAAAATGCATAGACAAAGAAGGATGCAATTATCTATTTGCTTTAGAAAGATGAAACTAGAGAGAGAGTTTGGAAGATATTAAAATATGAGATTAAAGGTAGAGAGATAAATAAGAGCACTTCAAAAGTCTAGGCAAATACTCTTGATGAGTAGAATTTAATGGGTTTGGGACGAAGATGAAAGAGGGTTTGAAGTGAAATTTGTTCAGTAGATAAAAAGAGTATTTGGATTGAATATCAGGACTATGGGAGAAGTAGGAGTCAAATTGATTTGAGACTGCTAACATGTTAGGGTTGATAAATTATCATGTTCTTATGATTGAGAGGGAATATAAAAAAACATGTTTTATAAAGAAGAATGTGGTTTTAAATATGCTAGGTTAAGGTGCTTGTAAATATAGAGACTAAAAGGTGAAGATATTCAATAAGGAGCTAGACATATGAGTTTTAAGAGAGAGACAGGGCTGAAGATAGTGTGAGTCATTAGTGTAGTCACTCACATCAAAATGCCAGACTTCATTGTTTGCAAGCAGAAAATAACTGTATTTTTTTTTCACTGTCTCTTAAAACTTCTACAGTGAGTTATTTTCCCACCTGTTGGATGAAATCAACAGATCTTTCTCTAGATCATTCTTTGGTACTAAAAATGCCTTTCATCATTTTTCCCCCCAAGAATAGTTTCAGTGCACTATATACAATAAGTAGTCTAGGTAATACTCAAATTCTGGCTTTCATCCAACCTCAGAGCTCCTTCTCTCCCCAGATTGGGATGGATTTCTGAAATTTATTCATTTTACACTTATGTTCCTTCTTTCTGTCTTCACCCAGGATTTGAATGAGAGAAGGGAGAAGGAGACCGTAAAAGTCTTACTTGCTGATAGTGACCTGGCATCTGTGCTTTCAGGGCTTGGAGCATGTTCCAAGTTGATTCTCATGAGTACTTCCCTGAATTCCTTAAAGGCTGCCCTTCTGAGAGCATCAGACCATAGCTTCCTTGGTATCAGCAGGCAATGCTCTCTGACTACTTACTATACCTTCCTCAGATTCTGCAAACGCTATTGGTGAGTACAAATCAAGTCAAAGTGAGATTTCAGTGATTTGAGATGTTTGGAGAGGAGACAAAGAACAAAGATGATAGTAGTTCAAGAAGGAATGATGGCCAAGTAAAAAAGCATTATTTGTATGCCCCACTGGTGTGGCTCAGTGGTTGAGTGTTGATCTATGAACCAGGAAGTCACGACTCGATTCCCAATCCGGGAATTTTGGCTTTCATCCAACCATGCCAAGGTTGTGGACTCAATCCCCAGTGTGGGGTGTGCAAGAGGCAGCCTATAAAGGATTCTCTCTCGTCATTGATGTTTCTATCTCTCTCTCCCTTCCTCACTGAAATCAATAAAAATATATATTTTTTAAAAGCATTATTTGTATGTTTAGTTTGGCATGGGGAAGTACAGAGTATGTTTGACAGTTCTATCACCTTTTGCATAGTCAGTCAGTTGTATTTCTTTCTGGTTCCAAAAAGGAATTTACACCTGGTACTTTAGATCTCATAACCACCCTTGATCTATGGTTTCTTTCCTAAGTTTTCATTCAGGTAACTTTCCTTATACCTATGACCTTGGTTAGGTCTCAGGTGAACTTGCTATTGAATGAGATCATGGCCCACTGATTAGGACCTTGTTCCTGACACAAGTATGTAAGTATCACCTGACCCACTGTCTTCACTAGTCCCTGCCAGCTGTTAAGATACTCTCCTACTTGTCATGGGATTCCCATTCTTTGGTGACTCTTTGCTGGGACAATTCTACATATTGTCAAATATTTTGACATTGGGCTTTGGCTAGTAGGGGGTTAGGTCAGTTCCCCTATTCTATCCTCCTTCTCTCTGAGTCTCTTTCTGTCTTTCCTGCTCTTTTAAAAGTAGAGGCACGATCTAAAGACAGTGGACTATGTCATGCTCAGCAGATACTCCCAGGAAATACCAAAATGAATATTAAAGAATTAATTTCTAGATGTCTGTTAGCCTTCAGGAGCTAAACCAGAAAATGGTTTGGCTTCCATCTTCTTATTTATTATGTCCTAGGGGGCAGAAACATATTATAATTTTTAAAATCCTCATCAAATCAAGCTCATTTAGGGATATTATCTAACTGAAGTAAATTTTAAAAATATTTTTCAAGCATAATTATCTTTGGGTAAAATAAAAAATATTTTTTTATCATTAACTACTCAACCACAAGGGAAAAAAAGCCATAAAGATTTAACACAACTACTATGTGCCTTAATTAATTGCTTTATAAATGTTAATTGGTAAGAAAATAGATCTCCAGATGGAGTGAAATAAAAATTTTTTCTCCCTTGGCAAATATTAATGGAAAGGAAAAAGATGATAATTCTGTTGCCTACTAAGTATCAGGCTCCCAATGAAATTCAGTTTCAGTCATAATTCTGTCACCAGTGAGTGCTAGGCAGGACTAGTGCTCTTTGTAGATCTGCCTCAATTTTATGATTTTCCCAGAGGCATGTCATATTGAAAATAAGAGATTTTTTATTTAATTGTTGCCATAATTAGAGGCAGTGGTGGGTGGTAAAGTTTGAATTTCTAGATATTTGTGTTAATGTCCTGCCATTTTCTTTTGGCGACGGTCCTAGATAAGTGGTTTGTCTATGAATACATAATTTGAAACATATAGTCTTATCTATGTATATCATGTGATCTTCTAGAAAGTAGATATGTAAAGATATTGTTTAAAAAAAATTGTTTTCAATACTGCTAGTCCTCTCACTTTTGGTGTCTTGCTCATTCTTTCTTTTGCACACTGAAATGCATCAGCTACTATTCATTTTTATTGCTTATAGCCAGTTACTTAGGATTATTGAAAATGAAGGTTTAGACATATGTTGTAGCTATATCTTTACCCATAACAGCTCCTAGGGCAATAGAAACTAAGGAGAAAATAAACAAATGGGACTACATCAAAATAAAAAGCTTCTGCACAGCAAAAGAAACCTCAACAAAACAACAAGAAAGCCTACCGCATGAAAGAATATATTTGCCAATGTTATATCCGATAAGGGCCTAATCTCCAAAATTTATAGGGAACTCAAACAATTTAACAAAAGGAAGATAAACAATCCAATCAAAAAATGGGCAAAGGACTTAAATAGACACTTTTTAAAAATGGATATACTGAAGGCCAAGAGACATATGAAAACATGCTCAAAGTCACTAATCATCTGAGAGATGCAAATCAAAATTACAATGAGATACCATCTCACACCAGTCCGAATGGCTATCATCAACAAATCAACAAACCACAAGTGCTGGAGAGGATGTGGAGAAAAAGGAACCCTTGTTCACTGCTGGTGGGAGTGCAGACTGCTGCAGTCACCGTGGAAAACATATGGAATTTCCTCAAAAAGTTAAAAATGGACTTCCCACTTCTAGGAATATATCCCAAGAAATCAGAAACACCAATCAAAAAGGGCTTATGTACCCCTATGTTCATAGTAGCACAATTTACAATACCTAAGATTTGGAAACAGCCTAAGTCCCTTTCAGCAGATGAGTGGATTAAAAAATGATGGTATACCTCCACAATGGAATACTACGCTGCTGTAAAAACAAAAGAGCTCTTACCATTCACAACAGCATGGATAGACATGGAGAGCATTATGCTAAACGAAATAAGCCAATCAGATAAAGACAAATATCATATGATCTCACTCATTTGCGGAATATAATTAACAACATAAGCTGATGAATAAAAACAGATCCAACCCTAGCTGGTTTGGCTCAGTGGATAGAGTGTCGACCTGTGGACTGAAAGGTCCCAGGTTCGATTCCAGCCAAGGGCCACATGCCTGGGTTGTGGGCTTGATTCCCAGTGTGGGGCGTGCAGGAGGCAGCCGATCAATGATTCTCATCATTGATGTTTCTATTTCTCTATCCCTCTCCCTTCCTCTCTGAAATCAATAAAAATAAATATTAAAAAAAATACATCCAGAGACAGAGAAGCATTGGACAGACAATCAAACTTCAGAGGGAAGGCAGGTGGGGAGGGTAAAAGATCAACCAAAGGACTTGTATGCATACATATAAGCATAACCAATGGACACAGACACTAGGGAGTTCAGGGCATGTGCCGGGGGATAGGGGTGGCCCAGGAGAGGTCAATGGGGGAAAAAGAAGACATATGTAATACTTTAATATGTAATACTTTAAACAATAAAGAATTTTAAAAAATGATCCTATATAATAAAAGGGTAATATGCTAATTAGACTGGACATCCTTCCAGATATCATTCTGGACGTCCTTCCTGACAAAGCCAGGGCTGGAGGGAAGCCAGCCTGGGTCCCGGGTGCCTGCGGATGGCCAGGGGGGAAGCCAGCCAGGGTCCTGGGTACCTGTGGGCAGCCCAAAGGAAGCCAACCCGGGTCCCGGAGGGAAGCCAGTGCTGGCAGCTGGGAGAAGGAAGGCCTACTCTTGCATGAATTTTCGTGCATCAGGCCTCTAGTATATAATAAAAGGGTAATATGCAAAATGACCGAGCAGCGGAACGACCAGTCACTAAGATGAGCACTGACCACCAGGGGCAGATGCTCAATGCAGGAGCTGCCCCCTGGTGGTCAGTGAGCTCCCATAGGGGGAGCGCCACTCAGCCACAAGCCCGGCTGATGGTTGGCAAGCACAGTGGCAGTGGTGGGAGCCTCTCCAATCTCCACAGCAGTGCTAAGGATGTCTGACTGATGGCTTAGGCCTGCTCCCCAGAGAGCGGGCCTAAGCCATCAGTTGAACATCCCCCGAGGGCTCCTGGATTGCTAAAGGGCACAGGCCGGGCTGAGAGGACCCTCCCCCCACCCCCGAGTGCATGATTGTGTGCACTCGGCCTCTATATAAAAGTCTATTCTAACATTATGAATGGTTTGGCTGAATTTTATAGCAATCCTGTGAAGCTAAATAATACACACTAAGCTAGGTAGAATAAATCAACAAATATTTTTCCAAACAAGCACAATGTTTTAGCTTGTTTTCTCTGAATTATCTTTTACTGACTGTTATTTTACAAAGTTAGCTTTGTAAATATGTCAGAAGGAAAAAAGCATACAGCATTTCCTGAACACTTACTATTATTCTAGGCACTAAGTCATGGCTTCTGATTCAAGTGAGAGATGAGTAAAAATAATTACAACATAGCGAACATAATATGTATAGCACACTCAGTTTGCTCAACATCCATTCCATTCTTTCTCTTGCCAATAGAATTCTGATTTTGTTGTTTGGAGCAGCTAAATACTCACTTTTCTCTTACAACTAGCTATGGCCATGTGACAAAATTCTAAAGACAGAGAAAGTAAGATGAAGTAGGAGGAAAAAAAAATTTAACTGTGTGTTTTCATGGATATTAAGTAGGCTTATCGTGGTAATTATATCACAATATATACAAAAGTTAAATGATTATGTTGTACACTGAAAAGTAATATAATGTTATATGTCAATTATAACTTAATAAAAAAAAGGAAGGAGATGGAGGAGGGGAAGGAGGAATAATCAGACGACAAAGATGAAGCTCATGTTTAGGGTTTTGTTTTAAATTTTATTTTGGGAAATAAAAGTAATTCAAGCAATAGAAACATTAACCTTGTTGCCTAGATTTTGCCACCTCATCAAACTTTTAGAAAACCAGAAAAGCCAGAATAAAATATCCTAGTCTTAAAGGAGCAAATGACAACTATATTTGTGGTCGGAGATTATGCAAGTCCACCCCAAACTATTTGGCAATGGTATAAAAGCTATACCCAAAGCCAGGCAGAAGATAGATACCAGGAGAATGGAAGAACCCTGTGACCAGATCCCAATACCATGCCTTATCCTATTTCTACTCTATCAGGCTTCTTTATCCTCAATGTTTGCTTCAAAACAACAAGAGCAGAGCAGCTTGAAAAACCATGGGTGGCCTGAAAAGTTAGAGTGAACAAGGCTGTGAAAAAAGTTATTGCCAATCCAATAGAAACTGTGAGTATAAAGGAGATTGACTTAAAAAAGTATATTCATCGAAACAAGCATCATCCCCTTCAAAATTTTCATTTTGGAGGGGACTCATTTCTATTGCATTTTCATTGTTCAAAATGTTTTTTAATTCATCATCTTCAGAATATGTTCCAAAACATATTGCACACTTTTAAATAGCCTCAGAATTGGTACCTACTTATCTTTCAAAGTGGGTTTGGTTTATGGAGATAAATCAAATGTGTGGCCCAGCTGTATGACTAGGTTTGGTGATCAAATTACAGTATATGTTTGGTAGTTGTCAATTATTTTGTTCAAATGAAGATATGAGTATAAGAAAGTACAACTGAAACTCTCATATACAAAGCAATAATTTACTCATATAGAGTAGAACATGATTATTAACAAACCTTCAAAGTACAACATGTTGAATAAATCAGTACTTACATGAGTAATTAATATCTGTGCCACCTGTCAAGGATAAGACCTTCCACAAAATCCTTACTTATTTCTATTTTACATATTTAAAATATGATAGCTAAAATGTTTTTAAAATTCTGTATTTTTAAATTAATTAATTCTAAGCTCTTCAAGAGGAAACCAATTACTTAAGGGTTGAGTAAACTGATTTTTGCCTATGCAAATATTATCTGTGATATTCAGGAAAGGCTAAAAATTAGTTTTATTTCCTGGGTTATTTTTAAAAGTTCCCAATTCTTGAGTAAACACGGTGTCAAGAAAAACTTTCTTGGACTGCCTTTAGTCTGAAATACAGGCAATGCCACACTTGAACACAATAAATGCTTCTTTTTTAATGTATGGATATTAAGAATTCCTCTCTATACAGATACTTTTCCTGAGAGAGGGTAAGTTTTTTCCTCCTCAACATTAACTTCAGTTGATTCCTGTGCTGAAAATGGATCTGCCAGCACCATTCTCCATCCCTTTCCTCCTCCCTGGCCTCAAAATTATGAAAGGAATTAACACTTTTAGTTGTTAATATGAATGGCTACAATGAATCAAATACCTACTAAGTGCCATGTTGCAGCTATTAACACTCACAACCAAACTGAAAAGAAAGAATATTAATTATCCCCATTTTTCAGGTGCGGAGGTGGCCACCAGTCATAGTGTTATGAGACAGAGCTCACATTTGAACTCAGACACTTTTGGGTCTGAACTTGGGTGATGGAAAAGGAGTTTGACTTAGACAGCAATAACACGAGTATACTGTCCTTGATCTCATGTCAAAATAATGATCAGATCACATTCTTTCAAGTCTTACATGAACTTGCCATTAAAAATGCAAAAGAAGTCATGAAGACATGACACTGACAAGGTGCAGTAGAAAAACGATGCTAAACATTAGCCCACGATCCCTGTCTCAATGGAAGATTTTACCACTTCTTCTTTAGAGTTCTGTTTGGATAAGACCTTAGATTCAAGGAACCAAAATTACCTCATGTTATGTACATTATATTGGCACTACAATAAAGGGTGTGGAAACAAAGATCTCCCACTCGACAGGAAATGCCATGCAAGTCAGGCTTCATTCATGACATGAACCATGTACATCAGAGCCCCAGGAGCGTCACTTTTACTGCCATTAGCCCTGGGCGCTGGCACAGG
Organism: Cnephaeus nilssonii; assembly: GCF_951640355.1. Taxonomy (NCBI): domain Eukaryota; kingdom Metazoa; phylum Chordata; class Mammalia; order Chiroptera; family Vespertilionidae; genus Cnephaeus; species Cnephaeus nilssonii. Next base: position 59,556,015 of record NC_137073.1, read on the forward strand.
TTCCCTCTTCACCTTTTAAAAAAATTTTTCCTCTTTTAGGTTATATGTCTTTTCTCTGACTCAAAGTTCAGTTTAAAAGTAGTTTCTCCTTCTGATTATTTATCATGTGTCCATCCAGCCCTCGAACCCTCTTTTTACTTCTTGACTTCAATACCCTTTAATGTCTCTATTGTCATCTTTCAAAGTCGAATTTTCTAGTTCAATAATCTGATGGGCCAGCCGTTAGTTCTGTGCTCTGCCCAGTCACAAGTGCTATCCGGCAGGTGGGAATTCGCTGTCTTTGAGTGAGGTATGCAAGCCTGCTCCAGACAGCTGTGCCAAGGTGCATACAGGATCACTTCGTATCAAACATGGTCCATCCCCTGGGCTGCCTCTGACAGCACTTTTGTTAGAAGATGTTGGCCTAGTGAATATTTTGACCATTATGCCTAATATATTCACATGTCTGCTCTATGACTAGGTTTCCTTGGAGCTTTAAAATCTCAGACTTGTTCACAATGAGTCTCCAGCAATTCCTCAATTATGGTTCAGGTTGTCCTGCCTGATACTGGGTCCTGCTGGGGTTTCTCGGTGACGGTCAGTATTTGCCTGTCTGTGTCTCCAATCCTGGGGTAACAGTTTACTCTGTGTCTTCTCCTCTCTTCTAATCCAAAATGAGTTATTAATTTTTCAGTTTGTTCAGCTTTTAACTTGTTAGGATGGCAACTTCTGAGCTCCTTACATGTAGAACTGAAAATCGGAAGTTGGCTTCAGATATTCTTATAAAAACGTATTTTCATGCATCAGCAAAGTTCAGTTTTCTGTTCAGAAACACCTTTCTGATTTCCTCTTATGGTAGACATGAAGTTGTGCTATCCAGATCTCATTTCAAGGAAGAACACACTGCCCAGCTGTGGGGAGTACAGTCAGCATATAGACTGGCTCTCAGCTCCTATAGGGCGTGCCTGCTCTGCAGAAATGGTCCGCTCACAGTTCTCATTCATTGGCTGAGTAAGGCAGGGATAAAAAGGCCTGTGATGTTCTTTTTCTTTTCTTTTCTTTTTTAAAAAAGCTTTTAAAAAAATATATGTTTTTATTGATTTCAGAGAGGAAGGGAGAGGGAGAGAGAGATAGAAACACAATGATGCAGAGAATCATTGATCGGCTGCCACCTGCATGCCCCACACACAACCAAGGCATGTGTCCTGACCAGGAATTGAACCTCCTAGTTCATAGGTCAATGCTCAACCACTGAGCCATGGCTGCTGGGGGAAAAAGGCATGTGATTTTCTATCTACAGGAACATTTTGATGAGCAGTACTCACTTCAGAGGTTCCCAACGGGTTTGCTGAGGCTTTGTCTAGCCTGCTTCACAATTTGACTCCTTCTTAGGCCCACGTCTACTTCTTTCTCCTTCATTTCAGAGGTGATATTAATGAATAAATAACTTGAACCCCAAACTCTGTCTCAGTATCTGCTTAGTGTCTCACAGAACCTATCTTAAACCTATCGAAACTGTAACTACTATCACTTTGATTCCTCCTTATCTGTTATTTCCTTTTTCATAGCATTTAAAACAATGTTATGTATCTATTTGGTTGGTTATTTATTGCTCTCTGTGGGCAAGGGCTCATCCCTGCTGTTCACTGCTGTATTCTAAGCACATGAAATACTGCCTGGCAAATAATGGGTGTCCATAACATGTGAGAACTAAAGGAGTGAATGCTTATGTGGGCTGTCCTGGGCACCTAATCTCATTGTAACATTTTCCTTCAAGAAAATTGATAGTAATATGTGATGATATATGTTGAATTAATATATGTTGCTGAAATTCAATACATTTTTAAGTTAAAGATGGCCAGGGTATATTGGCCATCTGTAAAACTGAACTGTGTTAAGCATTCAAAACATTTCTACCTATTAGAAACATATTATATGTTGCGGAAAAGTGAGATGCTCTTTTCTTTCATTCTGTAAAAGATAAGTGCATTAGACCTTTAGCCATTCGGTTCATCTTTGCATCATTAATCGTGATGGATTGTCCACTTACAAAGGCAATTATATTATGTGTGATTTGGATCTTGATGGAAAAAGAGAAATTAACTGTAGGTTTATGCAACATAGAATTACATTTGAAAAAGAGTTCCAGCTTGAACAGCATTCAGACCAGTCAAATCACCATCAGCCTGGCCTCTTTTATATCACACTCTCTGTGGTTAATGCCGCTTTTTTGTTAACTGCCTGCCCTAGTAGATGTGATAGCACTGAGTCATCCAGAGACTCTTGCCTTTTAGTCACAATGGACTCATTTACATCTTATTAGCATAATAAAGCATTCTGCATACATTTAGATGACTACTAAGGCATGGCAATAGCAGCACGCTCATCAATTATTCTTGCATTGATAGTGCAGTCTAGAGTGTTCAAGTGGTATTATTAAAATTCTTCTTAACATCAAAACCTGGAACATAACACAGCCACATAAGCACCTATTTTTAAAAGTCTTAACACTGTGTGTATTTTCTTATTTTCAAGATTTTAATTTATTGGGCGCATACAGTTTCTTATAACTCATTATTCCTCTTGTCAGTCCATTCATTTTCATTTTCTCTGTTCATATTTTTTTTCATTTGTCAGCTTCTCTTTACTTTTTCCATTTGCTTTCTTTTCTCTCTTAGCTTTTCTGCCTATAGCTAGCTTCACTTTTCTCTGTATCCCTTCCTCTGTCTTATTCTTTATTTCTAATTCCCAGATATGACAACTAAAAGAAACAGAAGTAGGTATCACGGTAGTATCAAAATCATAGGTATAAGTGTGTAATTTGAAAGGAATATTCAATATAATATAAATTTTGTATTTAAAAATCAAAAACAATATTTTAGCTCTTTTATAATATCAGGTTCTGAAAATAATGTAGGAAAACAATTGGTGACACACAAAAAGATATATCTTTATTATTCATCAAGGTTATAGCCCACTAAAAGAGCATGAAGATTATATTCTTGTAAAAGAAAAAATGGAGTTTGAAAAAGCAGAGAAATAATGTTATGTGTCCAGATGAAAAATCTTAAGTTCATGTTACATAGGATGAACTGGTAGAAGGAAAGGTACGATTTTTATTCTATAGAAGAAAATAATGGTGATTAGAGAGTGATTTCCAAATATTTGAACAAATGTCATGTGAAAGTTGGAATATATTGGTTTGGGATCTTCAGAGCCATATGACCCTTATCCTATGAGTGGCATTAATAGAAACAACTTTAAAAGTATTAAGACTTCTACCTTTTCAAGACTCTATACTATGAGGGTCAATAAAAGAACACCTCTAGCCCAGCTTGTGTGGCTCAATGGTTGATCATCAACCCATGAACCAGGAGGTCATGGTTCAATTCCTGGGCAGGGCACATGGCCAGGTTATGGGCTTGATCCCCAGTAAGGAACATGCAGGAGGCAACCAATCAATGATTCTCTCTCATCATTGATGTTTCTATCTCTCTCTCCCTCTCCCTTCCTATCTCTGAAATCAATAAAAACATTTTTTTTAAAGAACACTCCAGAATAGAGTTGGAATAAGGTTGAGCATTGGCATAGTCCTTTAAAAGCCCTGAAATTGCCCGAGGTGGTTTGGCTCAGTGGATAAAGCATCAGCCTGTGGACTGAAGGGTCCCGGGTTCGACCAGTCAAGGGCACATGCCTGGGTTTCGGACTTGATCCCCAGTAGGGGCTGTGCATAAGGCAGCTAATCAATGATTCTCTCTCATCATTGATGTTTCTTATTTAAAAAAAATATTTTTTATTTATTACAGAGAGGAAGGGAAAGGAAGAGAGAGATAGGAACATCAATGATGAGAGAGAATCATTGATCAGCTGCCTTCTGCACACCCCTACTGGGGACTGAGCCCACAACCCAGACATGTGCCCTTGACTGGAATCGAACCTGCAGGCCGACGCTCTATCCACTGAGCCAAACCCGCTAGAGCTCATTGATGTTTCTATCTCTCTCTCCCTCTCCCTTCTTCTCTGAAATCAATAAAAATATATTTAAAAATAAATAAATAAGTAAAAGTCCTGAAATTCATAGACACAAACACTGTGGTGATTACCTGAGGGAAAGAGGGTGGGACAAGGTAGAAGAGGGTAAAGGGGGGATAAATGGTGATGGAAGAAGACTTGACTTGGGGTGGTGAACAATGAACACCAATACAATATACAGGTGATGTATTATGGAATTGTAAACCTGAAGCCCATATAATTTTATTAACCAATGTCACTCCAATAAATTCAGTAATAATAATTTTTAAAAGCCCTGAACTGTGAATCAATAAATGTAAAAGATTCCAGCACATGAAACTTGTTTTCAGGTCTCTTAAGGCTTCTTCACAGAGCTCAGCAACCAACTGTCTTCCATCTGTTCAGCACAGAGAACAAAACAATTTGGGCTTGAAGTGAAGCTAAAGAGATTAATGTTAAATATGAGAATTTTCTGACAGTGATGTTTGTTAAGGCATGGAATGTGTAACCAATGAAATGATAATCTCTTCATTGGAGGTCTTCACATAGAAGTAATTTTCTCCTCTTTCTGGGATGGTTTGAATTTTCTTGCAAGTATGAAATGGACAGAGTTACTTATTCCAAACAGAATTCTTTTACTATGTACCAACACTTCATTTATCTAGCTTCATTCAGGAATGGATTGCTATATAAAGCACCAAGTAAATAGTTTATTTTCAATGCCAATGTAAACACCTTTGCAATAAATCTTTTCAAAGTTTATTTAATTTACAAATTACTTAGAAACATTATGTTGAATTTATTTTAAATTATATTTTAGACTTTAATTAGACAAGATTATAATTAAGATCTTAGTGTGTTAAATATATTAATCTCAGAGAATTTTAAACTGTGTTTTTTACTACATTAAGTCATACATTAAAATTAAGTTACATTAATATTTAACCTCAAAATCTCTTTTTTCCCTTTTTCCATATCACACTCCCTAGCCACTGGGAATTTGTCTGCATTTTGAAGTTTCCACTTCCATTATTTTTTTAATTTACTTTTTTCTGGAAAATCTGAAAAGTGTGATTTTTGAATGGTCTCTGAAATAAAAGTAAATAAGAATTGAATGAAGATATGAGACTATTGTTAAAGAATAAAGTGTAGGATCATTGCCTGGTTAAGAAACATTTTTTCGCTTTCCTCTGTGTTTTTCACTAGGCATTTGGGCATTCCTGCATAACTGTCATTTGGATGAATGTTGATGCATTAGTTTTCTATTGCTATTTGACAAACTACCTCAAAATTTAATAGCTTAACCCACATTTACTAGTAGTATTGCACAGTCTGTGGGTCATGAATATGGGCCCATGTTATGCTTCACAGTCTTTTACAAGGCTGTCATCAAGGTCTGAGGTCTCATTGGAAAGCTCTACTAAAGAAGAAACCATTTCCAAGTTCATTCCTGCACTGTTGACAGAACTCAGTTTCTCATGGCTGTTGGCAGAAGGACCGTAGTTTCTTATTGGCTATTCCTTGACACATTGGGCCTCTTCCTTATAGCTTCTGCTCCTTAGAGACAGAAAGAGAGAGCCTGCTAACAAAACAGAAGGCCTGGCTTTTACTACCTTGTCACAGGAGTGATATCCATCATGTTTCCCATATTCTGTTTATTAGAAGAAAATCACTAGATCCAGCCCATAACTGAAAGGAGGAGATTACAGAGGGGCATGAATACTAGGGGAAGGGGGTCACTGGGAGCCATGTGAGAAGCTGGGCATGACAGCTGCAATACCTGATAGCTCAGTCAGGCATGTGTAAAAAACCGCTTGCATGCATCTAGAGGTGTGTTCCCCCCCCCCCCCCATTGGATAAGGGTATTACCAGGCTTATTTATGTGATGTAATAAAATATGTGAGATCCAACTTATGATAAATGATTGTCAGGTAAAAATTTTAAACTGAAAAAGACTAAATATCTATTCAAATGTATTTTTCAGTGAGAACAACAATACTTTGGAGTTCAGGGGAATTAGAGTGTGTGCAGTTTAGATTAAAACACAAGACCTAAGATTCAGTCTTTTGCCTAATTAAGGATGTCAGTAGGCTTGTTCTGGGGACTGAGCTGCTTAAGAAGGATGAATAGAAAGAGTTTTGAGAAAAGAGCAGCAAGATAGTGAACTGTGGTAGGCATTATCTAAGGTTAACAGGCAGCAAATTTATTCTTAACTTTGGTCCCCACTTCTTAGTTGAAATATGCTACTGAAAGTATGTAGCCTCAGAAATAACAGCAAATAAAACTGAATTCATTCCTAGAAGTTTAGTTCAGATGATGGGATAAGATTCACTTCAGGTCTCAGAGCCATTGTATACCAGTTTAGATCAGAACACAAGACCTAAGTGTGACGTATGTTAAAAAGTCCTTGCTTTGGTTAGAGTTAAGATTTCTCCATGCATCAGGCCTACATTAACTCACGTTGGAAAGTGGTTGAATAGATGGGCTAAATCAGATCAATATCTTCAGTGTGAGCAGGTATCCATATTAAAAATCACATAACTAGAATGAACTTTTAGAACCCAACAAAGTCCAATGTAGATTCAAAATATGTAATGGATGTAAGTGCAAGTTCAAGTGGAAATAAACTATTTTCATTTCAGAGGTGAAAGATGTATCTGGAATAGAAAGATATACTACAAGATTTGATCATATACAGGAGTCATCTATCTCACATTTTAGTTTCAATTTTAATTTCAGGGAAAACCATAACTGATTCTCAAAGAAGTTGGGAGGCAATTATGGCATAGCTCACAGAGAGTATCTACACTGTAGCCTCAGTAATTAAACGATGTAGCCAGCTAGTGGGAGAAAAGGAAAGGCAAAATAAGGTCTCTTCAGAATAAATCCATACCCCATTTTTTTTCATATTATGACTGTGACAATGACACTAATGATTTAGGGGAAATATTGTTGATAAACTATTTCCCAATACCACTGTCAAATATGTGATTTTTTATGTTGTCATAGACAGTGCATATTCAATAGAATATAATGCTAATATATTAAATAACCAGCTTACCTGCAGGTATTTATTCATTTGATTTTTTCCCTTTGTTTATTCTTACCCAAGGATATTTTTTTCATTGGTTTTTAAAGAGAGTAGAAGGGAGGGATATAGGAGGAGAGAGAGAGAGAGAGAGAGAGAGAGAGAGAGAGAGAGAGAGAGAGAAGGAGGGAGAGAGGGAGAGAGAGAGAGAAACATGAATGTGAGACACATTGATTGGTTGCCTCCTGCATGCATCCCAACTGGGGCTGGGGATGGAACTTGCAACCAGGTCCGTGCCCTGAATCAAACCCACAACCCTTTAGTGTGCTGGCCAATATTCTTATCACTGAGCCACATCAGCCAGGGATGATTTGATATTTTTTATTTCCAACTAGCCAACTGAGGATGTGAAAGAGAGGCTAACACAACTGGTGAAATTAGAAACATATAATAATGCTAAAAGTGACATTCTGGCTCAGGCTTTGTAATTCAGCATTAATTATTAGGTATACTCACAATGATATCCAGAGAATTTCCATGAATATTCCCACCTTCCCTTGTCTTCTCCCTTTACCTACACTATCAGCCTTAGAATAGCAATTGGCAATCTAACTCATTGTATTCCAGCTTCCGTCTCTATCACCAACAGAAAAATTATCAAAAAAAAAAAAAATCACTAACGGCCTCCCTTCACCTATATGCAGGGGCTTTTTTTCTTCTATTTAATCTGGTTTATTTTCTTGATAATAGCTGGCCCTGCAGATTTCTCTCCTTTTAGTTTTGAAAAACAAACAAACCTTACTCATTCTGACTGTCCTCTCAGAGACTTTACAGTCGCTCTTTGTTTATTACTTAATTATTTAGTGGGTATAGTCCATAAGTGTAATTTGTACTTCAGGTCTCCCTTTTCATTTTACATGCTCTCTCTGGGAAGTCTCATCCACTGTCATAGAATAAACCATCACCTTTAGAGCTATTAATCCAGTTTCTTTATCTCTCCCTCTAATCTCTTCGTGAGCTCCAGATCAGTTTTTTCATCAGCCCACTGAGCAACTCCCTCTGGAGTCCCACAGATATGGCAGGCTCAGCTTGTCTAAAGGTAAACTTCCTTTATCTTTAACTATATGTACATTTCCCCCCTGTATTCCCTATCTAGCATGAAATCGTTACCACTCAGCCAGTGTCCTTCACCTTCCTTGACTCCTTTCTCATGACTGCCACCCATATTACCAAGGAAGACTGCTTACACCCTAGATGTCCTGGGTCGGTATCCTCTGCTTAACTCTCTCTGTCATACCTTTACTAAAATGCTTCTCATCTCTCTGATGGTATCAAAGTCACCTCCTAATTGCTCATCCTTTTCATCCAATCTCTCCCTGTTTCATATCTTTCTCTTCCTTTTTTGCCAGAAAAATCTTTTAAAATGTACACACTATGTGCCACATGCTGCAAAAAGTCTACTTTATTATCTATAGAATAAATTCAAGGTCCTTAGATTATATAAAACTCTTCACATTCTTGTCCCAAGTATCTTTTCAGATTCGTCCTCTGGCAATGTTCTTCAAGTACATTTTTCTCTGTCTGCATAGATCTCCCTTATCACCTAAGTATATCATGCAGTGTGTCTTCATGCATTTCTAAATGTTCTTCCTTATGAATCGTCTTTCATCTACTTAATCCGGTCAAACTCACATAATCCTAAAGTTCTATGCAAAAATACCACCTTTTCCCCAGCTTGAAAGTCATGATTAGTCATTACGATGCATTCTTGCTGTGTGCACTTGGTACACACTTTTACCTAACAATACGTATTACATTGTGTAAATTAATATTCTCTAATGGCTTTTCCATCTACCTGATCATGACCTATTAATGAATAGCCATCTTTCTATGTCTGCAACATTGTACTTGGGTATTAAATAAATAAATGTGCTTTTATTAATAAAAGGTACTAATTTTTATAAGTAATGGCTACATTTTTTTCAATGATTTCCCTTTTTACTATTAAAAGCCAAGCTACCTTATAATATAGTATTCAAACTAATCTTCATATCACTTTAAAAAGTACTATTTTTTGGGTCCCAATTATCTATATTTTAATTATTATGTATCCAAGGCTGAAATTGTAGTTTGTGATGTATAAATGTTGGCAAAAAAACTTCTTATGTATTTTTTACATACCTATTAAGCATCAGGATTTGTGTGTGTATCCCATAAATCAAGAGTAGATGCCTACAAATTTGTAGTGTAGCTCCTCTATGGGCTTCCATAGGGGGAAGAACAAATTTGTTATATAAGCACCTTTTCTGAACTCTATGGCCAAATGTAAGTCTTCTTGGTTATGTTTCTAGGTGCTCAGTTGTCCTCAATGTTCCTTCAAATTATTTTCTATGGGAATAAAGGGCTAAAATAGTCTTTGAGATTACAGTTATGTTTATACTAGAGGCATGGTGCACGAATTCGTGCATGGGTAGGGTGCCTCAGCCTGGACGGTGATCAAAGCCTCTCTGGGGGCCGGCCAGCCAAGGGGAGGGACCCCAGGAGGTTGATCAGCCGCCCCCCCCCCCCCTGATCAGGGCCATCAAGGGGACCGGCAAGCCAACCTCCTGCGGTCCCACCCCTTGCTGACAGGCCCTCCCAATTGAGACCAATGAGGGGGGTGGCTGGGGGGAGTGGCCACAGGAGGTTGGCTATGGGAGCGCACTGACCACCAGGGAGCAGCTCCTGTGTAGAGCATCTTCCCCCGGTGGTCAGTGCATGTCATAGCAACTGGTCAACCGGTCGTTCGGTTGTAATGGTCACTTAGGCTTTTATATACATAGATAAGAAAAGAAATATCAACACCTGCAATTATGTCAACAATAAAATAAAAATAAATAAATAAATGTGAAAGGATGGACACAAAAAAGAAAAAATAAATAAATATTTCTTCCACCGAGGAAAAGCTTTGAGGGTTTTAGCTTCCTTCTGCTGTGAATACTGGGCTGCATACATTCCAACAGATCTGTATGAGGAGTAACAATGAAGCACAGCTTGTTTTCCTGTATTGTGTCTTAACTCAAAGCTTTTAATTGATGATGCAGAGTGACTAAGGACTGTTGTTTATTTTTTGTTGTCATTACAAAGCAAACCATGGTGGAAAAGTATGCTTATCCTATATAATAAAGAGGTAATATGCAAATTGATCCTCATGCCCTCGTGTCACAAGATGGCTGCCCTCACGTCATCACAAGATGGCCACCCCCACGTCATCACAAGATGGCCACCCACACATTGTCACAAGATGGACGGCAGGGGAGGGCAGTTGGAGGTGACCAGGCCTGCAGAGAGGGCAGTTGGGGGTGACTAGGCCTGCAGGGGAGGGCAGTTGGGGTGACCAGGCCTGCAGGAGAGGGAAGTTGGGGGTGATCAGGCCAGCAGGGGAGGGCAATTGGGGTGACCAGGCCTGCAGGAGAGGGAAGTTGGGGGTGATTAGGCTGGCAGGGGAGCAGTTGGGTGTCAATCAGGCCTGTAGGGGAGCGGTTGGGGGCAATCAGGCAGCCAGGCAGGAGAGTGGTTAGGAGCCAGCAGTCCCGGATTGTGAGAGGGATGTCTGACTGCTGGTTTAGGCCCCATTTCTGCAGGATGGGGCCTAAACCAGCAGTTGGACATCCCCTGAGGGGTCCCAGATTGGAGAGGGTGCAGGTTGTGCTGAGGGACACCCCCCCCCCCCAGTGCACGAATTTCGTGCACTGGGCCTCTAGTATTAAATAAAATTAGCATAAGTGTCACTCTAGAACATTTATATCTGGTTTTGCAAGGTCTGCTTCAATGGCTCATCTACTTCTCAAAGGATTTCCAGCCTTTCCCATGAGATAAGCTATCTGGAAAGAAATACTCTGCTCTGTCACATACAGATGCTGAAAATGAAATTGTTTAGGCTCCTAAAAAATCAAAGTCTCATAATACTTCTACACCAAGAAAGTCTTGCTAATGTTAGTTAACCAAAATTTGGAACTTTTTTTTTTTTTTACTGAGCCAGCAAATCATCTTTAATTTACAAAAGAATATATTTCATAATTAGGTGACTATTAAAACTTTCTATATGAATGTGTATGTGCATATGTATGACTTTTTAGGACTAGAATGATGTGTATTATGTGATCTTATATGATCGGTATAGACACTCTTTATTAAGCAGTTCACTTATTCAGCATGCATTATTTGTTAATTCAAAATAGTTACTGATGGCCTTCTACATGCCTGTGATATTAAAGATAGACATTAGGGATATTCAAGTGAACAAGACTGGTAGAGCTTTCAGTCAAGAAGAAGATGAATAGAGAAAACAGTAGAGTATAAAATGGGCTAAGATATGAAAAGAATAGAATGCTATAGAACCACAAAGCAGGGCACCTATACTTAGATAAATAGAGACTTCCTGGAAAAAAGAGATGTCTAAGGTGAGATCTAGAAAATGGCAAGGAGTTGCAATGCAGAGAGAATCTCACGAGTTTAAAATATTTGAGCTGACAGATAGCAAGGTGGACAACTGCTTGAAACTAAGTTTAGCAACATCAAAAACAAAAGAGCATGAGCTTTCTGAGACTGTGATGCAAAGTTGGTGATTTTTGCAAGTTCAGACCCAGATGTTTTCTTTTTCACTACTAGGGAACACAATGGGACCACAGAAAGATAGAAGAGGAACAGTTTGCTATCACTATTAGTAACTCCTTTAAGGACAATTTTTCCCCAGTAACCTTCTTTGATAGAGCAGCAGGATAAGGAGGCTAGGAATGAGGCAGTGGTAGAAACCAGAACACAGAAACACGCCTCATTCTGACTAGTGGTACAGACTGCAGTTTACAGGGTGAGGAGGAATATGGTTAGCTGCCCTCCCAGCATCCAATTCCTTTTTCCTCCTGCTTTACAAATACCACTAATGTTCAGTGTCATCCATCACCACACAGCCTATGGACACCACAGGAAGGCAACTCTATTCCTGTAACAGTAATGAACTCAAGAGGACTAATAATTATATCATCTTTCTGCCAGTGATCAATTCAGGAATGGGCTTCTGATCTAATTTTAGCCAATATAATATGAAAAGAAGATATTTTTTTCTTGTGGGCAAACCCTCATCACTATTCCTTGCTTTGATATGAATGATTTCATGTCTGATTAGATGCAAACAACACATCACAAGCCTGTGGATGATGCTATCACATGGTGTGTAAGGGGCATAGTGTGAATTGCACTATCCAATACATTAGCCACTTGCTATATGTGGTTATTAAAACTCAGTTTCTAAATTACAGTAGTACTTTTCAAGTGCTCAAGAGCCACATGTGACTACCACTGTATTGTGCTGATATAGAACATTTCTATTATTGCAGAAAATTCCATTGAATAGTGTTGGTCTAGAGAATCACACACACACACACACACACACACACACACACACACACACACACACAAAATAGCACTGAAAACATTAGATTAAATCAACCTTGAAGTTTGCCCTACCTCTAGACTTCCAGACATGTGAAGCAATAATTGCCATTGTTGTTTAAGCCAGTTTGAACACAGTATTCAATTCCTTACAGCTGGAAGCATCCTAGATAATTAAAGAGGTAAGCTATTTAAATATTAAAAATTAAGATATTTTATGCACCAAATAAAAACCATGATTCCAGCCCTAACCGATTTGGCTCAGTGGATAGAGCATTGGCCTGCAGACTGAAGGGTCCCAGGTTCAATTCCGGTCAAGGGCATGTACCTTGGTTGCAGGCACATCCCCACTGGGGAGTGTGCAGGAGGCAGCTGATCGATGTTTCTCTCTCATCTATGTTTCTAACTTTCTATCCATCTCCCTTCCTCTCTGTAAAAAATCAATAAAATATTTAAACAAACAAACCATGATTCCATTAGATGACAGCTTCTGTCATTTTGTCTGGCTCTTTAATAATTACTAATATTTTTGGTAAATTAGTAAAGGAATAATTAAATAGATTACAAAGCACCTTTCATTTAATATCGCATGTTTTTCTCACAAACACATCTTTTTGGTTTATTTTTTATGAGATTAATTTATTTGGGTAATTTAAAAATAAAATGCAACATTCTTCAAGCTTTGTGTTAATCAGAATCCTACTGAGGCAATCAAGAAAGGATTCTTTGATTTTACAAGACAAAAGATAGCTTCTCTTCAAAGCTATGTAGCCTCATATGGTTTAACATCAGATGTAACTGTCAACCCTCTGCCCCACCATCCCTTCCAATTTGTCATATTTAGGTGCTGGGTGGGATTCATTAAAGGGCAATGTAACAATAGGGGGCAATTATATTTTATCATGAAGCAATCACTTTCCTCAGGAAAGCTTAGGCACCCATCTGGGGTTGTGCCCTAGGGGGTTGTGTTCTTTTGATAAGCTCACCTATTGAACTGTCATGTTCCATTGCTCAATTAATTTAGTCCAGTAGATGGTTCAATAAAAATGTTCCCTCTATTCAGGCAATTTGATGACTCTTTCTCCTCTTTCAGACCAAACACAATGAAGCCCTGGCCTGAGTTCCTGCTGCTGCACACAAAAGGACTCAGAGCCCTGGCTGCCCCAGGATGTCCTTCCTGGGGCTCTGTGCTCTAGCGCAGATGGAGAGGGAGTGTCCCTGATCCTTCTTCATCCCTCTCAGAACAGCCAGGCATCTTTATCTGCAGTCAGGACACTCAGGTTAAACAAACAGCTGAAATGCCAGATTGAGATCTTAGCCTCATATCTGACCACACAACTCAAAAATATACTCTTGTATTTGAGATGAGAGAGTGATCTTATCTGCTTTACACAATGTCCAAAATTTTCTTGTTTATTTTTTTACTAAAAGATGTCTTTGAATGTCAACAATTATAAGCTGCTACTGCATTATTGAACTACCACTTTTTAAATAGTCCTTTAAAAATTACATTAAATGTGATGAATTAAAATTTAAAAGGATACATAGAATAGAAAGTAAAAGCCCTCCCCTAACCACACACACTTAACCCTCACCACCACCTTAATTTCACTGTTTCTCGTTAGATAACTGTTATGAAGTAGAGTAAATTTACTTCCAGATATGTTTCTGTACGTTCAAACACATAAGCATATGCACACACAGAATGTTGTGTGTCCATTTTACATAAATGGAATCCTACTATATGCGTTGTTTGACAAGTAGCTTTATTATACTTTTCAAAATATCTCAAAGATAATTCAATATTAGACATACAATACTATTTCACTGAAGGAAGAATAGCTTCATAGTAGTCCATATAGTAGAATTATGTAGAACTAGAGGCCCAGTGCATGAAATTTGTGCACGGGGGGGGGGGGGAGGTTTCCCTCAGCCCAGCCTGCACCCTCTCCAATCTGGGACCCCTCAAGGGATGTCCGACTGCCCGTTTAGGCCCAAACCACTGGGATTGGTCCTAAAGGGGCAGTTGGACATCCCTCTCACAATCCAGGACTGCTGGCCCCTAACCGCTTCTGCCTGCCAGCCTGATCACCCCCTAACCACTCCCCTGCAGGCCTGGTCCCGCCCAACTGACCTCCCTGCAGGCCTGGTCACCCCTAAACTGCTCTCTGCTGCAGGTCTGGTTGCCCTCAACTGCCCTCCCCTGCTGGCCTGATCACCCACAACTGCCCTCCCCTGCTGGCCATCTTGTGGCGGCCATCTTGGGTCCACATGGGGGAGCCATCTTTGACCACATGGGAGTTACAGTCAATTTGCATATTACCTCTTTATTAGATAGGATACTATTACATAGTAGTCCATAGAATTCTATTATGTAGAATAACATAAAATATATAATTTCAATTACTAAAAAATATTTTAAAGTTTCTTTCTTTAAAAAGTTTATTCTATGTAATTTATTGTTTCCAATCTTATATTTAGGTCTTTGATCCATTTTGAATTAACTTTTGTACATGGGGACAAACTGTAGACTAGTTTCATTCTTTTTGCATGTGACTTTCCAATTTTCCCAGCACAATTTATTGAAGAGGCTTTCTTTTCTCCATTGTGTGTTTTCTGCTTCTTTGTCAAAAATAATTTTCTTTTATGTTTACATAGAAGAAAACATAGGTGTTAAACTCATGGACCTTGGTCTTAGAGAATATTTTATGAATTTGACCCCAAAGGCAAGGGGAGTAAAGACAAAAATCAATGAATGGGACTATATCAAACTAAAAAGCCTCTTTGCAGCAAAGAAACTCCAACAAAACAGAAAAGTAACCAACCAATTGGGGGTTATTTGCAAACAACAGGTCTGACAAGGGGTTAATATCCAAACTATATAAAGAACTCACACAACTCAACACCAAACAAACAACCCAATTAAATAATGGGCTGAGGACCAGAACAGACACAGAGAAAACATATAAATGGCCAACAAATATTTGAAAAGATGATCAGCTTCAGTAGGTATTAGGGAAATGAAAATAAAAACTACAATGAAATACCACCTCACACCTGACAGAATGGCTTTTGTCAACAAGTAATAACAAGTGTTGGTGTGGTTGTGGAGAAAAAGGAACTCATTCACTGCTGGTGGGAATGTAGATTAGTACAGCCACTATGGAAAACATGGCAATTCCTCAAAAAATTAATAATAGTGTTACCATATGACCCAGCAATCCCTCTTCTGGATATCTACTTGAAAAACTTGAAAACATTTATTCACAAAGATTTATGCACCCCTATGTTCATTGCAGCATTATTCATGGTGGCCAAGACAACATGCCCTTTGATAAAGGACTGGATAAGGAAGATGTGGTACATATGCACAATGGAATGCTACTCAGCCATAAGTAAAGATTAAATGCTGCTATTTGAGAGAACATGAATGGACCTTGAGAATATTATTTAGCTAAGCTAAATAAGTCAGTGAGATAAAGCTAAGAAACATATGATTTCACTCATATGTGGAATATAAAACTGAAAATCATAGACACAAACAACAGTATGGTGGTTATCAGAGGGAAAGAGTTTTGGGGGAGTACAGGGTAAAGGAAGCCAAATATATGGTGATGGAAAATGATTTGACTTTGGGTGGTGGGCACACGATACAATACACAGATCATGTATCATAGATATGTACACTTGAAACCTATATAAACTTATTAACTAACTAGAGGCCCAGTGCACAAAAATTTGTGCACTGATGGGGGTCCCTCAGCCTGGCCTTACCCCTCTCACAGTCCAGGAGCCCTCAGGGGATGTCCTACTGACGGCTTAGGCCAGTGGTTCTCAACCTTTCTAATGCCGTGACCCTTTAATACAGTTCCTCATGTTGTGGTGACCCCCAACCATAAAATTATTTTTGTTGCTACTTCATAACTGTAATTTTGCTACTGTTAATGTATTGTAATGTAAATATCTGTGTTTTCCAATGGTCTTAGGCTCTACAGCAGCGGTTCTCAACCTGTGAATCGTGACCCACAGGTTGAGAACCGCTAGCGGGGTCGCCTAAGACCATTGGAAAACACAGATATTTACATTATGATTCATTAACAGTAGGAAAATCACAGTTATGAAGTAGCAACGAAAATAATTTTATGGGTGGGGGTCACCACAACATGAGGAACTGTATTAAAGGGTCGCGGCATTAGAAAGGTTGAGAACCACTGGCTTAGGCCCACTCCCCCTAGGGAGTGGGCCTAAACCATAGTCTGGCCTCCCTCTGCAGGGGGCAGCCAGGCTGATCAGGGGAAGGCGCCGCTCCCATCACCATGTCACTGCTGATGCCTCTGGCCTCCCTCTGCGGGGGGGAGGGGGGTGGTGACTGGGCTGATCAGGGGAAGGCGCCACCCCCATCACCCCACTGCTGCTGCCACTGCTGGCCACTGCAGCTGCGAGGCCTGAGCTCCGGGCCTTGCAGCCGCCAGGGCTCACGGCTGCCTGAGCCCACAGCTACCTAAGCCCTGGGCCTTGCAGCCACAAGGGCTCACAGCTGCCTAAGCCCCGGGCCTCGCAGCCGCTGTGGCTTTGTCTGGATGAACGTCCAGATGGTCGTCCGGAAGATGTCCCATCTATTCAGCATATTACCCTTTTATTAGTATAGATGTTGCCCCCAATTAATTTAATTACAAATAATTATGTGAATAAAAAGTTTCTTAACTTCTGTATTAGTGATGGCAATATAGATTATTTCAAGTTTTCCTCAACATTACAAACAATACTATGAAGAACATCTGTGAGCATGGGCACACAGGCACATATGTGTTCTAGTTCTTAAAAGGGAGAGGAGTTTCTGCAGTAAAAAGAATTACATATAAAACATTTTAATATAAGACAATTTATAGGTCAAAATTGATCTAAGTGCTCATTTTTCCATACCTTAACAACTCTTTATACTATCAAATTCTAAGTTTTCCCTTTGCAAATTTGATGGTCAACAAATAAATTTATATATAATTGATTACTGGTGAGGTTAAATATATATACTTATACATTTTTTGTAGTTTTAAAATTATTCTTCTAGGAATTGCATATATATATATATATATATATATATATATATATATATATTTCCCATTCTCCTATTAGGTTCTTTATTTTTCTTATTGATTTATGAGATTTATGGTGAATTTATGACATTTATGTTATATACCAAGCCTTTATTTTATTTGTGAGGATATTTACTCATATCTGTTTCTCTCTCTCTCTCTCTCTCTCCCTTTCTCTCCTGGATATGTCATCATTTTCAGTTATAATTATTAAACAATTTTTGTA
Source organism: Cnephaeus nilssonii (assembly GCF_951640355.1). Classification (NCBI taxonomy): domain Eukaryota; kingdom Metazoa; phylum Chordata; class Mammalia; order Chiroptera; family Vespertilionidae; genus Cnephaeus; species Cnephaeus nilssonii. The sequence continues at coordinate 59,573,782 of NC_137073.1, forward strand.
GGCATCTATTTTCAACTTTAATATTAGGACTTATGGAGTATTTAGATTAGGTAAACATTTGCCATCCAAATAATTAGCTGCTAGTCTGTATGTTCTTCTATTAAATTCATGCTCATCAATGTATATACTTATATATACATGTATGCATATATTTAATTTAACTTTATATATTTGCATAAATAAGAGACTGGCATTAAATAAATAAAATATTTTATGAACTTTTGTCTAAATGGATATTGTTTTCCTAGGTTTGTCTTTCCCCACTGATTTTAAATTAAAAACTATCTACATCTACATTATACTAAATTCCTATATATACATTGGAATATTTATAAAATCTCTATTTTAGTTCATAGATCTGTGTATTTCCTTACAAATGTATTCTCATTTTAATTATCATAGCCTTACATTATAATTGCAGCTGTCCTTCAAATTCTGGTAACATAAGTTATCTTTCATTATTTTTCCCATTAATTCTTTACAATTATTAGATAATTCATTTTCAAGGCAAATTTTAGAATTAATAAGTTCCAAAAATATTTTGTTGTTTCTGTGGGATTTATAGAATAATTTGGAGGATATTAATGCCATCAAAGCACTGACTGTTCTCATCCAGAACTGTGTTATGACTCTATTTATTCTGATTATCTTTTATGTTCTTCAATAAATTTTATAGGTTTCCACATATTAGTCTTGCATGTTTATTTCTTAAAATTTATTCCTGGATAATTTACTGCAAAGACTCTTGGGGATTCCTCTCTATGGGTTGTAATACCGACAGAAAGCATCATACATTTTCACCTTTATATAGGAAGCAGATGGAATTAGCAGACTGCTAATCTTTTACACTGCTTTAAGCATATCCCAGTGCATGACCATTGCTAAGATAGACTCTAGTTTTTAAAACTACTTAGAATTAAAAATAATTTTTTGTATATATCAGAGTAAATTTCAGGCTTAGAACACTGGTCCACAGGTCCATAGGAGATTAAGAGAGGTCCATTACTGTGTGTGTGTGTGTGTGTGTGTGTGTGTGTGTGTGTGATAGTGTTCAGTTAGACATAGGATAAGCTATTTATTCCTGAGAGGATAACAAGATGCACATACAGCAATATAGAGACATTACAATCATAGTGATAAATGGAGAAAGTAAGAAAGGGAATAAACAGGAGTGATACCAGCAAAATGGTGAGATAGGAGGTTCCCCACTCATATCCCTTTCAGCCACAATAATTAGGAAGCCATTCACAGACAAAATTACCTTGTGGGAAATTTGGGATCCAAGTAGGAGACTGTGAAACCCGCATGGAGCCCCAAACCAAGGATACTTATGCCCAGGTAGTACTGGCTACAGACTTGAAAACAACCAGTTTTTTGTGGTTTTTTTTTTCCCTATCTCAAAATAGTCACTTCTACTTTTCTGGCAGAATTCTAGCTTCTTTAAAAGTAGAATTGTGGACCAGTGTTCTAAGCCTGGAATAGTCTACAAGCTTAAAAATTGTTTTAAAATGAAAGAGAATATATGAATTTAGTCTTATCCCAGAATTCAGGATATATGTTCATCATTTATTGTTATACCCTTTAACATCCCAGGAAACAATTAGAACCATCCTGAAATTTGGATGCACAGCCAGTTAATTTATATAGATAGATGCTTTATTATTCATATACTACCTTCCTATATCTTATCTAATAAACAATCTTCCAATAATTAAGAAAATAATGCAAGTAAAATTCTTGGAACATTGCCTATCATACATGATAAGCACTCAATAATAGCTATTATTATTTATTAATAGCAGGATGATTTATATAGCTTTAAAGACCTTCCATTGCTATACTATTATAAAAATAGAATAAAATTAAGAAACTCCCCATGTCTCAAAATAAAAGTTGAATAGTCATGTAGGAAAAGTAACAGCTCATTTGAAAAAAATAAAAATGTTTTCAAGCCTTCCAATGTTTCTTTTTCTCCACATTCCAACAAAATTTCTTACCATGTAGGGAAGCTTAGAGGATTGTGAATCTTTAAGAACCCATGTGAGTGGGGCAAACTTATGTTTATAATTTCAGTCTGTGAACCTCAATAGCTATAATTTTAAAATTACACCAATGTTTACTTCTCTGGAATACAAGGAACAGCCCTTCTACAGGACTGCTTTTATAAACAGTGCTGCTTGTAGGTAGTGGGATAAATTATGGCCTAAGATTCTAAGGAGCAGTCCCCATGAATATGAACTGTTCGTGCATGAAAACAGAATTTGGCTTAATGCCCTAACACAATTGATGACAGAAGTTCACAGAGGCTAATCCTTTCCTATTTTTAAACATATGTGTATATTGGTAATTTTGGCAACTACTCTTCATAGGTATGTTATTTGGATAATAAATCCTTTTTTTTTTTACTCAGTTTTTTTGTAGGCACATAATTTTACCCACCATGTTGATAGTACTAACAAAAAGAAGTGATTAAAATAGTGTATATAAAATAATTTCATAGTTTTTCTAGATCTTAAGTTATTTTATTTAGTTATAAAACAGTGCCAGAGCTTTATATGAATTGAATATATTCTTTCTTCATTGAAATAAATAAACATATAAAATTATTACTAATTTTTTAATAGATTGCATGGCAATTGAAAATTTATATAAAGTCTTTATTTTAAAAACAATTCCAGCAAATACATTTCTAACAGAGAAAGAACATTGCTATCAACAATATTTGCAGGGGTTTTACTAGAATGTTTCATTTAAAAATAAAAGGTCTTGAAACTGAAAAGAGATCTGGCAGCTTCTATAAAATAGGCTAATGTTATCTAAGTGTGATTGCTTGGAGAAAATAACTTGTTTTTTGCTGGTTTTGATTGCTCTAACAGATCTTCCAGGATAGGCTGACAACCAACTCCCAGCAAAGGCCTTAATATTAAAGCACACATGAGCAGGATGAAGTAGTGATGTTTTCATTGGGACTTTTTGCAAAATACCAAAGTAATGCATGCGAACACACCCGAAGACTACATTTAAAAAGAGCTAAAGGGGATTTAGAGACAAAAGCCACAAGTTAGCAAAATCTTTTTAAAATATTCTTCCACCCGCTTGGAGCAAAACATCTTAGTGTTAGATTTACAGGAGGGCCTCCCTCCTCCCTCCCTTCTTCTCTCCCTCCCTCTCTCCCTTCTCCCTTCTCCCTTCTCCCTTCTCCCTCCCTTCTTTCCTCCCTCCCTCCCTTCTTTCCTCCCTCCCTCCCTCCCTCCCTCTCTTCTTTCCTTCCTTCCTTCCTTCCTTCCTTCCTTCCTTCCTTCCTTCCTTCCTTCCTTCCTTCCTTCCTTCCTTCCTTCCTTCCTTCCTTCCGTCAATGTGCTCTCAGGAGAAAGTCACAAATAATTCACTTTGTTGTTGTCTGTTTTTAATGACATTTTTATGTTTGTCACATAAACACTCTGGAATACAAGGAATTCAGGATCACTTTGAATTATCTCCTTAGGGTAAGAGTACAAATTTCACAAAACATCATTTCCCAAGGGATCCAACTTACTAGTATACTAATGTTTATTGATCAACTTTTGATATCCATGAAAAAATTACAAATGCCCAGGAATGTGATTATAGCTTAATTCTTTGTGATATTACCAAAAATTTCAAGTTTTATAAGGGCAGGACTATACTAAGCAATTTTCTTCATTCAGAACAAATTTTTTTCCTGAAAAAAAAAGAAAAGAAATAATCTACAGAAGTTGCTTGAGTCCTACACAGATTCAAAATAGAAAATAGCCCTAGCTGGTTTGGCTCAGTGGATAGAGCATTGCCTGTGGACTAAAGTAAAGGGTCCTGGGTTCGATTCTGGTCATGGGCACATGCCTGGGTTGTGGGCTCGATCCCCACCAGGGGGCATGCAGGAGGCAGTCAATCAATGATTCTCATCACTGATGTTTCTATCTCTCTCTCCGCTCTCCCTTCCTCTCTGAAATCAATAAAAAAAAATTGATTTACAAGAAAATAGAAAATAAAAATACTCCATTGTTTAACAAAAAAGGCTGGAGATAATTTGTCAACTCCTTTGTTCTTTATAGTGACTTTAGCAACAATTAATGTGGAACTGTCAATGAACCCGAATAAGTATATTTGATAAGTTTAATTTCTAATTGTTATTATGTATGAAATGATTTACTAGTATACTTTTGAGATGCTCCTATAGTTTTAAAGAAATGACATTGGTAGTCTAAGAGAAAATATGAAACACATTAGATTCAATGCCAAATAGACCCACATGACATTGTCCATTTCATTATTTCTCTTGGGTTGGACAGTGACAGTCAGGGAAGAAGAACTCCCCTGTGGTGTGGGTACTGCTCATTTCAGCTGTACTTAGGGAAGCTCTTGTAGGGATCTCTACATACTTGGGATTCCTTAGTATATTGTTGTGTTTTCTTCACCATCACCATGATACAGATCAAAAGCAGTTACCAAGTATCTTCCTTCCATGTATATTATTCTTCTTCAGCCTCCCTCCCTTCTCTAAGTAACTGCCACCGCAGATCTGTGAGTACGAAGGCAATGGAACAAGAATCTGTTTCCCAGTATCTCACACATAAGCAATAATACCTGGACATGATTCAGATCAGACTTCAGTACAAAGCTCATACTAGCATGGAGGCTCATGCTATCTTTCCAGTTCTGCTACCTGAAAATATCCCCAACTAGTCTGGACATCATAGCTAAGAATGGATAGAAAAGACCAACAAATGTCAAAAATTGTTTCCTCAGAAGTGGTAACTTGAGATAAGTTCTGACAAATAATGTGTTTTACTCTGAAGGGTTGAGATACAATTTGACTTCTTTGTGGACTGGTGTAAAATCAGTATCTCTGCTTTCTTCTGTATAGAGCCTAACATTACTGACCTCTTCCAACTGGTCAGTGAACAGTCATATGGGCCACAACTTACAAGAAGGTGCACAACCACCTGCCCTCATCTACAGTAGTACTGCTAGTGACCTATTAACTTAATCAAGCAGAGAGAAGGCACATTGCCCAGGCAATCACTCTTACCAGACACGTGTGCAAGCAAAGGTAGGCAGAAGTGCAGAAAAGAGAATCATGCTAATAAAAAGAACACAAACGAACAAACAAAAAAAACTAATCAAACATCTCCCTCATAAGTGTGCAAAAAAATCAGGACAGGATTCTCAAGTAAGTCTAATGAAATTTAGCATGCAATGTTTTTATTTCTGTCACTAATGACTAAATCATGTTTATTTAATTAAATAAGATAAAAGGAGGAAGGCTTATGTCTATTTCATTTTTAGGTTGTTAATCATAACTCACCATACTTATTTTCAAAAGAAAATGTAGATTGAACACAATTCAAGAAATAGTCAAGTCACTGAATGCTTAATATATGTCTGACATTGAGTGACAAGGAAATAAAAATGAGTAAGATATCAGTGTGACCACTGTATAAATTATTTAACTGTCAAATTATTTATTAAATTGAAAAATTTTAAAAATGGGTATGGCAAGCCCATTGTCCTCCATTTGTCCACAATATGGAAGGGGAGAGAGATATGCACTTAACTAACTCAGTAGAAGAAAGTGGTAGCACTTCTACTGAAACTCTTGCAGGAGTAGAGAGAAGGGCTATGAATTAGTCCTCTGCCTTGGAGTGAGTGCACAGTGGGATCAGCAAAGACTGATAAGCCAAGATCTAGAGGAAGAATGGAACATACTATCTTCTGGGACGGGCTGACTGAGATACACTAGTAGAATCTACTGCACATAGACAGGTGTGACAAGAGATGAGGCTGGAAAGAAGGCTGGGCTCTGATTGTGGTCTGATTGACTTTATATGGTAGGTTTAAAAGAAGAATTCTGATAGTCATCTGGGAAAAGTGGCAGAAAGAAATAAGGCATTTAAAAGCCTTTCCTACATGAGACAATGAAGAAATCAAGTAGAGTAAAAACCGTGGGAGTAGAAAAGAAAGGATAAATGTCAGAGGTGCTTTGGAGGCACAGGACATTGTGACTGTATGAGACAGGAGAGGAGAGAGACCAGATCAACTTGGGTTTCTATGTTAAATAACTAGGTAAATGATTAATAAATCATTAACAAGAAATACATGAGGAGGAGTATATTTGCTATCAGGATGGAGAATGGAAAAGGTAGTACACCAGTTTCTGACAGATCAAGAATGAAAGTTCTATGAGTAATCTTAACTATTGCTGTCAGGAGGTAGCTCAAATTTCAGAAGAGGTAGATCTGAGACCTGCTGATGAATGAATGAGAACTGAAGCTAGGGCAGAGGCTGAGACTAGATAGGAGAAAGATAGTCTACTTAGTCTCCTATGCCCTGTGCACTAGGAGTTAGCGTTTAAATCAGTGTCCTTTGAATACCAGAGACTGCTTTCTTTAGGCCACTGTTCCACAATCAGTATTTGTATGTCTTTCCACATTAAGCATCAAAACCCCAGCTTTTTAGTTTGACTCAACTCCACCATTCTCAACTATTAAGTCCTTCAGCAACTCTGTTGACTATCACTAAATATTTTCTAAGTCTATTCACTTTCTACCACAACTACTCATGTCCAAACCATATTCATTTCTCCCCTGGATATTTGCAACAGCTTTAAAAAATACTATGGCTATTTTCAAATATATCCCAAAGTAATGGGAATAGTATAACACTTTATCGACATTTGCTGTATCTGTTTCATCTCAGCTTTAAGAAAATTTTCTCTTTTCTTTGTTGAAAATTTTTAAAAGAAATTATAGACAGCATATTACCCTTATCTAACTCAGTGCATATCATACAAATACAGATATTTTCTTAGATAACCATTATATTATCACACTTATAAATTAATACCTATTATCTATTATCATTTTCTATCCATTCTGTAATTAAATTTCTTCAGTTGTGCTAAAATATCTTTATTCCCCCATAGTTTATACAACTAACGTTCCAAGCAAAGTCCAAACATTATATTTAGTTTAGTTTTGTTCTGTTTTCCTCCCTAGTACAGTCTTGTCTTTTTATGACCCCCATACTTTCAGTTTAAAACAGAAACCTAGCTAGTGCCTTAAGAATGAAGATGAATGATCCTCTTTCTAAATTAATCTGGTTACTTTCTTTGGGTGTTAATGTTCCTCTATTCTCTTTATTTCCAAAGGGTGGAGATTAGCTCTAGAGACTTGAATAAATTCAGATAAATTTTTGGCAAGACAACTTCATAAATCTTGTTGTGTGCTTTTTATTGTATCCCCTTAGGAAAAGTGTCTGGTTGCCCTGTTTTTTTAGTGATGCTACACTCTGCCTCCCACATAAGAGATAGGAGATGGGCCTCTAACTCTTCACCAAATGTTTAGTGATTCTATTATCACAGGGGCACAGCTGATCACAAACCTAGTTGCTCTGTGCAAAGACCTCAATTAACCTTTTACTCAGAGTTTTAATAAATTGATGATTAATGCCTGAATTGGTTGTTTCATCAGGAGTTACAAAATGATTGTTTTCAAATTCTGTAATTGCTTCCAAATTTATTTGAAGTCCCATGACAAGAACAATTGTCCTTCATCAACTATGGAAACTAGAAGTAGTTGGTTATATTATGTCCTGAATGTTTGTTTTCCTTCAGAATCAAATGTTGAAATCTAATCCCCAACGTGATGGTATTTGGAAATGGGGCCTTTGGGAGTGATTAGATCATGAAGGTGAAACCCTCATGAGTGGGATTATTGGTCTTAGATGAAGAGGTCAGAGAACTAGCTCTCTGCTTTCCACCTGGTGAGGCTACAAGAAGATGGGCATCTGCAAACCAGGAAAGAAATGGACCCGAACCAGACCTCAGTGGGTCTGCCAGCACTCTGATCCTGGGCTTCACAGAGGCCAGTAATGTGAGAAATAATTTTTTGTTGTTTAAGCCACCTAGTCTGTGGTACTTTGCTATAGCAGCCTGAACTAAGACAGGCTACCATAAAAGAGAGTTTGTAAAGGAAAAGCAAAATAAATGTCTAATCATTCTCTTTCAATTGTGAATTGCCAAGGGAGAAAAATGTGCCTACTTATTTTCCCTGCTGTGGAATAAGTTGTTATTGTTTTTGAGAGAGTGAAAGAACCTTCTTCTTTCTTGTTGAGTATTAGGACCAATGACTTCCTGTATATTCAATTTTTTTTATAATCAATTGCATTCATTTTTTTTTAATGCTCAAATTTTCCTTTTAGCCAATGGGAGCCAATTCTTATTTGCCGTATACCACTCTTGCATAAACAGTCTCTGACTCCTATTGTATCCTTTTGTCCATACTCAGTAGTCTTTGAGAGTTTCTTTGCTTTCTGTCACAGCAAGATATCTCTGGCTGACCTCTGGCCTAGGACACAGTAGAAACAAATCAATAAATATAGAATGAAGAAATCATGTTTGGTTACTCTTTTCACATTTATGTTTATTACTAAGGCCCAATGCATGAAAATTCGTGCAAGAGTAGGCCTTCCTTCCCCTGGCTGCCAGCACTGGCTTCCCTCCAGCACCCGGGACCCAGGCTGCTTTCCACCTTCGGCCGCCCGCAGGCACCCAGGACTGGGCTGGCTTCCCTCCGGCCAGCTTTGTCAGGAAGGACTTCTGGAAGCCATCTGGTTTAATTAGCATATTACCCTTTTATTATTATAGATTATCTGTGGCCTTTGAGTTCATTTCCTATCTCTTTCTGAATGTTTGGCAAGTTTCTTTTTTGCCTAATTTCTTGCTTTATTAGTACAATGTTGTTTTCAACATGGTGAGGAAAATTGGCTTCAGTAGTCAAGATTAATGGTCAGAAGAAGGCATTAGGTGAGAACTATTGGAAGCTGGGAATGAATACACAAGACTATTGAAGGGAGATGGTATTAAATCTGCTGAGCACATGACATCAGTTTGAGTTCGAGTTTTCATCTCTGTCATTTGTGTAGATAAAATTATGTGAGCCATAAATTTCTTCTTGTTATGATGTAAACAAATAAATTCCTCTTATTTTTGAATTGATTTATGTGAATTAGGTCTGCTTTTTTTTCTTTTGGATATTTTCTTCTCTGCCTATATTTTTTGTCACTCCTACTAAATCTATTTGACATTGTTATGGATATTCCCATATACTTTATGGATCTATTTTTCTTCTTATAAAATAAAGTCCTCCAAACTTGTTCATTTCAGCCTTTTTTGACTAGGAGCTTATGTTCCTTCCCTCCAAACTTCCTGGTCCACCTGATCCAACTCCAATATCTACTTCCTCAGTTTTAAGTCTTCCTTCTCTTGATGGAAAAAATGGCACTGACTGGCTCTTTAAAATTTTCACATCAAGCTGGATGGCTAATGCTAACAAAGATTAAACTGGAGCATGTACTATGAACTATAATGGTCCTTTGATATTCTTCAATTAATAAAGTTGATGGCAGTCTGGATTAATTTATGTAAATTATCTTTCTTTTTCTCTCAGCTAATATATTACTTAATAATATTTATAAACAGAAAATAACACATAATTGGTAGCATAAAATTATTTCTTATTTTATCCCTCTTCATTTCAAAAGATTGCATTAACTGCTAAATTTTTGTTTCTCCCCTTGCTACCTAATCTGAAAAGCCACAATATCACCAGAGATAATGCCACTCTTGCATAACCAGTCTCTGACTCCTACTGAACTTTAGTACAGAGGTTAATTTGTTGAGATGAGTTGTGTTTATATGGTGTCCTCCAGTGTTATGAGGTGTAAATTCACTCTTCTAAATTTATCTCCATTCTCACCATCCTTGCTTCCCTTACTTCAGGGTCAGTGGAAGCCTCTATTCCATAGCTAACTTTCTATCTAGGTTTCCACAACTTGCTCTTATTCTTTGCCATCTCATTTAGAACTGTAATCCACTCACTATATCAAGTCTTCTTTTATCTTCAACCTTCCTTTCTGGTTCTTTCCTCTGAAACCACAAATATAAATTAATCTCCTTAATTCAAGCAGTGATCTATAACTTTTTACCTTCAGAACCAAATCTTTCAGACTTAGGAGCTCCATCTAGTACAGCTGTTTTATTTCATTATTGAGAAAATTGACAGAGAGGTGAATTATTCTTGCCCAAAGTCACATAGCCATGGAAGGTGGTGTTATCAGTAGAGCTTTATTCTCTTGACTGAGGACTAAGACTTCTTCCTCACCTCATCCCTATTGTTCCTTCCTGGATAACTATGAGGACAATATTGCTGTAAATGTCTCTAGTTGCCTGTGCTAATGAGACATAATGAAATAATTATTACAATTAACTGATCTATAGTATCAGTTTTCAGAAGTGTATTTCAGATCTTAAGCTTTATGAGAAGTCATAATCTCTTCAAGCATAAGGTCTTAGAGATTAAATGTCAAGACTTATAAAAACTAAGGTTTTAAATTTAATACTAATTTTATAAAAGCAAAGATGAAATGGCTGAAGATATTTAAACACCTGTTATAGCAACCTAGAAATAACCACATTTTATTTTCAAACATCACAGAAAGGATAAAATATCTTCTGTTCAATTTGTATGAATGGATATCACCATTTTAATGGAATCTTTTGGGGAAATTATTTCAAAAGCAAAAAAATAATGTACATGCATAAACTGTCTAGCTAAGAAGACTTCTTAAGTGCATATTTGTCATCTCTTTTCTTAGAGTTACTAAATTTTATTTGATTATAATAATTATTTCATAATGTAAATTATCCATATGTTTCACAAACATTTATTCCATGTAAACATTTGTGGTTACATTAAGGCCAAAATTGTACTTTATTTTTTCTGTACTCAAATGGAAATTATAACTTATTTTATAATTTCTTATATGGTGATATACAAAGAAATCCCTCCTCCTTTTCCTCCTTCCTTCCATAATTATGCATTGCACATTTTCCATGTGAAAAGAATTGTGCCAGATATTGAGGATATGGAATAAACAAAAGATACATGGTTCCTGCCTTCCTGGACTTTACAAGATAGTGCAGCAATATAGAGTTTAAAAAATAATATATAATTATAATTTGGCAAGTATTTAATAGATACATATGGGATACTATATATAGAGAGAGGAACTGATTTAGAATGGATTGAAGCATTAGGAAGAACCAGTAATTGCCTTTTTAAAGGAAACAACATTTTAAGTTGAGACTTGCAAAATGAATACACATGAAGTAAAGAGTGAGAAAAACATCTTTATTGGAAGGGTGTAAAAAATACAGGAAGACCTTAACTTGGGAGAGTGGGACAGTTAGAATAACTCAGTCAATTTATGTAGGAACTAAGGAACATTGAAAAAGGGAATACATCTAAGATGAGACTTAAAGGGCAGGTGCTATACTATTTTTACTCTGAAATTTCATTATATTGTGAAGTTAATTCTGATTCTGCTGATTTTCCTGAAGAATCTAATCTCTGTTGTGCATTGTCTGTAGGTCTCAGGGTCCTAATACTATGCTCCCAAAAAATGTTTCATCAGCCATAATGGTTCAACAAATCTGTTCTTCACCTTATATCTATTTATTTTTTGATCCCCTTTATAATGCTTGTCCTACATAGAAGATTAATTTTATTTTCCTAGCAAGTTCAGACAGACTTACGAATATCTGCCACAATTCAGGATTTTGAGATGGAAGGATTTTGAGGAAGTTTTTGAAAGAAAGGAAGGGAGGGAGGGATAGAGGAGTGGAGAAAAGATGGAAAGAAGGGAGAACATTGCCCTTAGGAATCAGTGGTGATTTGTAAGGCTCTCTGATGTATTCACTAAACTGCAGCTGGAGATACCTTTATCACTCATTGCTATGAAGAATTCCAATTACTAACTGATTCAGGTAATTTGTGTGTTCTTTTACTGAATAGATAATGGACTTGTTTGTTCAAAGAGTTCTCTCCATTTTGTGAATTGAAAACAGGAAATTATAGGTGGTCACAAACTAGGTTTTTTGGTCATCATTTCATAAGTACTCTGATATAAGTACTTTAGCCTCAAAAGACTAAAACTATTGAGTACAAGATAAGTTATCTATGTGATTATTTAATTTTGATATTTCACTTCCAGCCTGTCATCTTCCATCTCCCCAAATACTATCCAAGACATAGTATCTTCAATTAATGTAATTAGAAGGAAATATATTTTTTTAAAAACTGATTTTTTTCTTCTTCAGAATAAGGGCTATGGGAAATACACAGCTTCACACATTGCTTCTACTGAGTTTTTTTTTTTTTTACAAGAGTTACTCACCCATTGTATTTCATCATATGTCTTAGAACCTGACATACTTTTGAGATGATTAATTCTGAAGATCAAGGTATTATTTTTTTGTTAAAGGTTGGGGCATTAAACATGAGAATATATGCATCCTGGAAGATTAGTTCATACAGAAAACTGACAGAAGAATAAATGATCTTTTGACTCCTATTGCAATATCCTTTTTTTAGAGGATATAAGATGTCAAATTATATAATCTGCAGAAAAAATACCAGTGATTAAAAAGATATTGTTTATGGCCTGACATTTACGTCATGAACACCACCATTCATCACCTTTATATTCCAATTAGCCTCTATCTTTCATCAATTAAGTCCTTCCATTAAATAAAATGCAGAATTATATTACTACAATTACAGAAAAACAGCAATTTATATTTAAAAATAATAAGATGAAGTTTCTAAGCTGCTTTGTTTACTATTTCATCTTTTAATTGGAATCCTTTTGCATAAATGTGAAAGATAATCATAACAAATGCATCACTCTTTACAAAGAGTACTTTCAAATAATGAAATAACTATAGAAAAACAATCCACTAACCTAATAATACAGTATAAATTTAGTAAAATTATGGGGGGGAATGCAGCCCATTTATGAGGGTTTCCACTGAAGCTTTGTCAGCCTGACCTGAGAGGAGAGAAATCCTTCTCACTCTTTTCAGATAAAAGATAAAAATTAGGTGCAGGAAATCTGAGACATGTCTATAAGGTAAGCAGAAAGATCATTCTTTTATCTGAAATATGAAGAGGCATATTCTTTCATTATATTACATTAAATATAACAAAATGACCTGAAACACCATACCGAGAACTATCTAAAAATAACCAGATTAGTCATTCCCTAAAACTGCAAAAGCTATTCTTTTTATGCATGTTATTTAGGTGACTTATGTATGCTGACGGAAGATGGTTTGACTTTGGGTGCTGGGAACACAGTGCAGTATGTAGATCTTGTATTACAGAAATGTACACTTGAAACTTACATAATCCTATTAAGCAATGCCACCCCACATTTAATACAAATACAAATTTGTATACATTTAATACAAATTAAGTGTATATTCAATATCCTTCAGGGCACAATTTTTCTTAAATCTGTTATACATTCTGTGTTTTCAAACAGGGATGTCAAAATGGTTGGGAAGTGAGATGCTGCTCTTACCTGTAGCTAATAATAAAAATAGGTGCCTTTTATTGAGCACATACTATATGCTACTTAAAATGAAAATTTTCTTAATTGAAATATACTTTAAAGCCTTACAAACATATAAAGAAATTACTATTATAGCCAATTTATAGATTTGAAAACTGAGTCTTAGAAATGCTCAATAATTTGCCTAAGTCCCATTGTTTGTAAAAGATAGAGCTGGTATAAATTCACTCATCTGTTTTAATATTCATTGAACTCATGTTCTGAGTTAAATAATGCAACAAATGTAGGGACTTTGGTGCTTAAGTATAAGACAATGTTCCTGCTGTCATGGCACTTACATCGTAATGATAGAGACAATAAATATGTTAAAAAGTAATTTGAGTAAATGAAAAAAAAACAATAAATATTGTAAGTAGCTATACAGAAGGTAAAACATATAAGTGAGATAAGTTATGGGGTGTGAGTTAGGACAAGTTATTAAGGAAGGCTTATCTGAGGAGCAGACATAGGCTGAGATGAAGGGCAAGAAGGCAGCGAGCAGGTAAAAATCTGGGGATGCATTATGAAGGCAGAGAAAAAGCCTGAAAAGTTTCTCATACAGAAATGAGTTTTATGTGTTTGAGGGACAGGATGAAGGTAAATTTGTGGTGTATTAAACAAGGGAGGGAGATGTGGTACAAGCTGTAAAGAGAGTCAGTGTGTTTCTACATAAAAACCAAATGCAAAACCTTCTAGGATTATTGCTTAAACCAACAAACATGCTGACAGTTGTATGTAAAGCACCTGCTGCTGATTTGAATAGGTATTCCCAATTACTGTTGCAGTAGAGGGGCAAAAACAGCCAGCTGTCAGAACACATATATTTTGGCTGACCATGGTATACTTTACTTGATACAACATAGCCATACCCGATATTAAAATAAACGGGTCCAGAGAATGTCAATGTTCTACCCAACAAACCAAATGACAATGGATATGTTTATTAAAAAATGACAAAACTGTTCAAATAGATCACTTTTGAGAATAAAAGAATGTTATTAATAATTATATTGGGACAGAAGGATTATCCTGGGCAAAACAGAATATAAAATCACTTTCAGGGGACATATTCTGAATATTCAGAATAGGAAGGAAATACATCTCTCAGGATATCAAATATGGCATGCAGTTTAATTTCAAAAATTTTTCTCATCTCTTAAATTAATTCTATTTATAACAAAACCCCAGATAAAATCCTTAATTGTGGCTCAAGGACTTGTGCAAAGAAGATCATGAGGTAAGTGATTAATGGTTATAATCATGTGAAAACATTTATCCTACCACTCTTTACTATCAATCTCACCCATTTAGATTATTTAAATGCTGCCTCAATTGCTTCCATCTTCTTCACTGGTCCCTCCTCAATCCATTCCCCCATTCTGTAGCCCAAGTGATGTTTGTATAATAAAGATTTGCTCACAGCATTTCTTGGCTTGAAACATGTCACAGTTCTCTCATTGTCCTTAAGATCTACCTCATTGATTCCCTCAAGAATTTACCCTTGAAAATTTTCCATCTTCATCTCTTAAGTTTCCACACCCAATCTTCTATCTCCCCTTTGTCCACCTACAAACAATCATGCACCCCTGCACTTTCAACCTGCAAGGTAGACCAGCAGTTTTTATATTACCTGAAATCTTGTTAGAAATGCAAAATCTAGAGTCTGATCCCAGGAAACCTGCTGGGGATATGACCTTTTTGATAGTTAAAATTTTCTTTCAATGTCATAGAATATCTGTTTATTTAGGTCAGTTTTGCACCTTTCAAATATTTATATAATTTTGTTAATAAAGTGCTTCAACATATTATTGTTAGCGTTAGTCCTAGATACTGTGAAATATTTGTTGTTTTGAAAATGGAAACTTTTATTGCATTTTGTAATTAGTTGCTGCTGTACAAGACTATTATTGATATTTTCAATACTGAGTTTAAATCAGAAATCAGTAAGATTCTGATATACTAAATCAAAATCTGCACTTTAAAAAGATTCTTATGCAATTTAGAGTCATATTTAGTTAGGAAAATCTCAGTAGAATTTTTAAAGCTCTCTATGTAATTCCAATGCTCAGATAAGTTTGAGAACTACTTTACCTATAGGAGTATCTACTAGAAAACTTCTACTAGAAATAGACTAATTATTCTTTCCTTCCTTGCTGAACTATAATCTTTGCTAGAAAAGGCTCCATTTGATCTGCATTGTCTGTCATTCCAGGTAGCACCCAACACTGTTCCTGGCATATAGTAAATTATCAATAAACACTTGCTAAAATATTAATGAATGAATGAGAAAGTGTAGCATGGGAAGAAATGAAATCTCAAATTATTGGACAAAAATTATTAGTAAAGAAGTTTACCCAGAATAAAAATACTTTCTAGTAGGAAATCAGCAAGCTTTATTTCAATAATTCCTATTATTTCCTGTGGAATTAATTTGGCTTGCATGGAAAACCCCAGAGTGACATGGAATAAGAATACATTTTAAAGTAGAAGATTAGGTTTAAGCCCTACTTCTGATAGTCTCTATTCTTATAATCATGGCTGAGTAGGTAATAAATCTGAGTCCCAATTTCTTAATTTCTAAAATTTAAATCTCAATGAGTAGCACATTAAAAAATAAACATGAAAATAACAGGTAAATTTTACCAAAAAATGTGTATAGCACTGCTGCAGTGTTTCCAAAGAAGCAGTGTCTGATCAGAATTTCATGACTTGCATTCACCTCATTTCTATCACAAATATCAGGAGAAAAGGAGATTCCTAAATGTTATTTTCCCCTTAGAAAATCATGAGTGATTACCATCATTTCTCTTTTGTGAAAACACCATATTATTTTCATTGATTTTGCATTTAAAGTTATTTTAAAGTACTTTTACAAGCACAGATATGAGAGTTTGCCATTTTGTAGCACTAATAAAATTTCTCTATGAGCAAAATTAACTAAATGGAGAATAGATTCTGAATGTAAGTGATTTATCTTTTCCTCTGAAGTCAAGGAAGCCTGTAAGATGGTAGAAGCACCTCTACTGAATAGAAGAAAAAAATTTTATATCCTACTATCTGTGAAATATCTGCATGATAGGAATAGATTACCATGAAGAGTTTGCCTCCTGCTCTGGGGAGAGATAGAGAGCCCTGGGGTAAGCAAATTCAAAATGAATTAAAATATAATAAGGAGTAGGATAAGTGCCAAAGAGAAATATAATTGAAGGTGCCAGAGATTAAAAGGCCCATAAGTAGCTTGAGCTTGAGTGGTATCTGAAATCTAGGAATCTCTAGATTATATGGCATTTTAGCTTATCCTTAATAAGTTGAGAAACTTTTTATTATTTAAATTTATGCTGGGAAGGATAGATACTTAAAAGGAGAAATGGCATTTTAGGTAGAAGAGAAGAAAGAATAAACTTAAGAATTCTGACCATATTTTGAAAATAAGCCATTTAAATGGATTGAAGTATATATGGAAGTAGTACTACTATAATAAAGATGAGGTAAAAAGGAAGGCTGGAGATATATTATGGGAACCTAATATATGAATTGGGTTTGAATTGGAAAGTAATAAAACATGAGCTGAATTTTAGAAAATGTTTTAGGCTATTGTCAGAAGGTAAATTAAATGGATTAGAGTAGGCCAGGCAAGATATGATAAGGTTCTTCTCTGAGTACTAGCACCAAAAGCCAACAGACTGGAGGAGATGGAAGAGACATGGCAGAGAGAGAAACTACAAATGTTGGCCAAGAACTGATTTTCAAAGTGAGGGAGGAGGAGGTGTCAGAGATAATTATAAGGTTTCCAGAGAGAAGGATGATAATAAGTAAATGGAAATGGAACTTGTCAAGATGATGAGTTGCCTTTGGGCAAGAAGCACTGGGTGCTGGTTTGATTAGAACTTAGATAATTGAAATGCCACAAAGTATAGAAATCATGATTTGGACCAGTGTTATAAGTGTCAAAAGTTACCCGAGTCTTCCCCAGATTAGTAGCTCCTTTTTTAAAAAGTACATAGGTAGAATTTAACACTCAGAAAACAGTTCTGAAAACTTTAATGCCCTGAGCCATAAGATTCCCAACTAATCCTAAGCTACCAAACATCCTACTGACCGACCAAATTCAGGTCAAATCAGTTGAGACTGAAAGCAGGAAGACTGTACAGCCCAGAGCAGTGCAGGACGGACAGACATACCCATTCCGCTCAAACCATCTTAATCCTCTGTTTCTTATGTTATCCCACCAAGTTTCAAATAACTTTTGAAGTGTTATCACTGCCTGTGGTTGTATTCAGATGTAACCATAGGAAATTATTATTTTATAGAAGAAATAGAAAATATTTTAAGCTAATAGTTCATAAATTTCCCCATCCACAACTGAAAGACCTCATTTTAAATGGCGGTGATGGTGATGGTGTTATTTTATTTTATATTAACTATATTAAAAGGTGTGTCATTATAAGTAAATTTTTCTAAAGACCAACAAAAATATGTAAAAAACTCCAGGACTATGCAAGGAAGTAATTTCATTGTGGATATATATATATATAATGGTTTTGTTAGAGCAAATACAAGTTAATTTGAAAAACAGAGTCTATTAGGAAGCTGTTGTCATGCAGGCAATGTGAAAGTTTTGGAATCTCATTACATTGACTGCCTGTTGTAAAATAAAAAACAAACAAGAAAACTGCAGGTGGATTGTTGCTTTCTCCTATGATAATTGAAAACCCAGCAACATACACCAACTGTTTTATGTACTCTCTCAAAACATATCCAGTTTTGGTTCGCGTAGGGAAAATAGGGAATATAGAGAAAGATTCTTCTTCCCAACAGCAATGCTCTCAACATTCACCAAGACAGTCTTGTGACTACATGCATTTTATCTTCCCCCAAGCTAAAGGATATTTTATTCTGGGTCACTTATAATTTCAAGTTTCCTTTCCTTTGCCCATTTTTCTATCATCATCCTTTCCAGACCAGCTATGTACGT
Source organism: Cnephaeus nilssonii (assembly GCF_951640355.1). Classification (NCBI taxonomy): domain Eukaryota; kingdom Metazoa; phylum Chordata; class Mammalia; order Chiroptera; family Vespertilionidae; genus Cnephaeus; species Cnephaeus nilssonii. The sequence goes on from NC_137073.1 coordinate 59,592,227, forward strand.
CCGTTTTCATTTGTGTCCCATTTCTCCACGTCCCTGGACTTTTGTATTATTTAAAAGTTCAGAATATACAGTCTACCTTCTTCATGAATGTTCTATGCCTCCCTTCATATGTCATATCATGGCACTACTATCAGTCAATGGTAATTAAAATTACAGAAGGGATCAATATTTCTAATCACCCTATGGCTTGGGCAGCAGTCATTTAGGTGATTGGTAACACCTGTTAAGGCTGTTGAGCAAGTATATCCTACACAACAGAGGACATGAATTAAATAGCAAGGTCCTTTGTGAGACTGTATTTAAAGTTTCACATAGAACATGTCAGGACAACTACATTATGTCCAATATTACTTCTATATTAATATTAGAGAAACATTCAGGAATTTATTGTGACCATTATTTAAGATAATAAATAAAAATAAGTGATTTCCGCCAAAACCAGTTTGGCTCAGTGGATAGAGCGTCGGCCTGCAGACTGAAAAATCCCAGGTTCAATTCCGGTCCAAGGCATGCACCTTCGTTGTGGGCACATCCCCAGTGGGGGTGTGCAGGAGGCAGCTGATCGATGTTTCTCTCTCATTGATGTTTCTAACTCTCTATCCTTCTCCCTTCCTCTCTGTAAAAAATCAATAAAATATATTTTAAAAAAATAAGTGATTTCCACTTTCAAGACTATAGCACAGCAGTTCAAAACAATAAGACACTCTGCGTTGGACACACACACACACACACACACACACACACACACAAATATTAATTCAGAAATGGCAAGTAAATAGCAGTAGACGTCCTGAGAATACACTGTAAGAAGGAACTCTCATTGACAATCAAATTGCTAAAAATTATACTTAAAATGAACTTTGAATAAACTACATCAGCAAAGCATGTAAGAACCTGATATTATGAGTACACCTTTCCATGTGAACTCTCAGTGGCCAACGAGCAGCACAGGATAAGAACAATGTCCAGAACACAAAAGATTCCAAGAAATAAAATCCAGAGAAAAATAGAGAAAAGGAAGGTCAGTCAGAGCAGGCTCTCCTGAGAAGGATTCACACTGATATCAGAACACCTCCGTATCATGGTTGTGTTCATGAGAGCTGAATAAAAAAGTGGGGAAAGATCTCATCATGACATGGAAACAAAGAAAGAAAATACTTTTATACCATGTCATAGGCATCTTGACTGAATGGCCCTTGCCAGTCCTATGTACTCCAGATTTTTGTACATAGGACTGTACAAATCTTTTGTGTTGAGACTAGATAATATACTAGGTAAATTGCATTCACCACAGAGTGTTGCTTTATCAGAACATAAATTCTGTTTGAAAACAATATGTACTTCAACCTAGGTCCATGACAATCAAAATGTTAATTTTAAAAAACATAAGAGGGAGCAATAAAAATATGTAAATCATACTTATAAACCTAAAATAATACAGATAGCTTAAGGATTAGAAATAAATGCTAAATATTGTTATTTTCTTCAACCAATTATTATTATTTTGTTATATTTTAAGCTTCATGTATTTAAATATTTGATTATTTAACTTTTACTTAGTTTTCTCCATTAGGTATTCTTCTCAGTTTATATAATCATTTGTTCCAGCATATATTCACCTTCTATTTGGAATGCTCTAGTACCTCCCAAACACGTTTGTTACTGGGCCTGAATGCCATAACCATTTGCAAGTTTCTCCTAGCTAGCTGATTGATCTGCTCATCTAAGGGGCCTCAAATCTCTTGTTAAGCACCACCAGAGAAAATAATCAAATCTATGTATATTTTTTTGAGTATTGATTCATCCTTAGACCCTCTTCCTCAACTAAACAATTACCCTTTAAATTCTTTTTTTTTTCAAGTTAAAAGAGGAAGTTTATTCCGCACTAACGAGTGAGATTCATTACGAAAGAGGGTAGGAAAACCAGGATTTGAGGAGAAGGAAGACCCAGCCGGGCTGTCTCAAAAGGGGAGAACAGCAACACGTGCAGAGGTGAACACGGCTTTTGAGGGGAGGAGTGGGAAGAGGTGGGGCCCAGGGCACTCTGCTCGCGTTGATTGGTGGTTCAATGTCTCAGGAATATCCCGGCTGCAGACCCAGGTTTACGTCATACTCCGTCCACCAGTAGGGGGAAGGGAGGGTCTATCAAATAAGGCTGAGGATGTGGTCCAATCAGTGGAGGTTTTATCCCTCACTTTCCTCTGCTGCCTCTTCACCAGGAGATTCTGATGCATCCATCTTGTCTCCGGTGGCTTCTTCACCCTCTTCCATTTTTAGGAAAGCTTCATTCTCAGCTGTATCTTGCGACTTCAGCTCATTTTTCCTCTGAAATATGGCCTGCTAGTATTCTGCTGATTTGTTCTGCTGGACACTTGCAAGAGAGCCCCTGGAGCTTTCTTTTGTAGCCTCCTTACTGTGACAAAACGCAATGAGACAGAAAACTACACACAAAAAAAAGCTACTACTGCAATCACAGGTGATGCTATGATGACTTTCTTGTAGTTCTCATACCCTGGCACTTCTTTTGTCAACTCATTTGATTCCTTCTCTTCCTGCTCCCCAGGGGCTTGCATCCTCTCATTTTTCCATTGTTCTGCATCCCACTCTGCTGCATTGGACATCTTTACTTCCTGCTGCTCAGTGAGCAGTCTCATTAGAAGGCTCGTAAGGGATGAGGCAGTGTCGCTATTTTTGTTTGAGGATGCCCTCTCTGGCTCCATTGTCAGCTCAGTGCTGGTGTTCTGCCGGCCTTGTAATACTTCCATGAGCGGTCTTTCTATTAAGAGTTCTTCATCACAAGGTGTGTTGGTCAGACATTCGGTATCACAATGCAGTTTGACTGTCTCTTAAGTTGGCAGAGGCAGCAGGCCAAATGGTTATGTAAGATAAGTTTTTCTAATTCAGGAGTCGTCATGAGAATGTTATCAAGTGTTGTAAATGTCACTTGTGTTGTTCCCATGTATAAATATTTCAATGCTGGCAAATTAAGAGTCTCATGCTCCACCAACTGAGCTAGCCGGGCCAACGCTGGCAAATTAAAAAGATATGGATCTTGAAGAGTCATCAGGGGATTATTATGGGGAATTATATATTGTAAAAGAGGTAATAATTCAAATGCATTCCTTTCAATGAATTCTATTTTATTGCAGGACAAGTCCAAATACTGGAGGGAAAGCTGGCCTTCAAATGAATCTTTATGTAATTCAAATTATTTCCACTGAGATTTAGTTTCTCAACCAAATGGTATGACTTCCATGTATCTTTACCGATGTAAGAAATAACATTTCCCTGCAAGTTTAAGACGGTGAAGGTGCCATTGTAGGTGCTGGGCTCTGGTACTGGCACTCTGTGGAGCCTCTGGTTTGAGCCAAAACTAATACACGACAGTGTCCCATTATTGCAGGAACAGAGCTCACATATGTTCATGATGGCATTCTGTTCAGTCATTGGAGGAACTGTCTCTGATGACTCTGGTTGCTGCGTTATTGTAACTTCCAGGTCAAACGATAGAACTGTGGCTGTGACTTCAGAAAAAGTTGGCTGCTGAACCTGAACAAGTTCTGGATGTTGAAGTGTCACTTTGGAGGAGCAATGGTCTGCTGCAGGGCTGTAGCATCAGCCTCCAAAGTCGGTTCTGGAGTGATGGTGAGCTCCAGGTCCAAAGGTGGACAGGTTGGTTGCTGAGCCTGCACAGCCTCTGGTGGTGGAGGTGTCACCTCAGGGTGCTTTGGAGCAGCTGTATAGTCAGTCTGCTGCAGGGATGCCTCAGCCTCCAAAGTCGGTTCAGGAGTGATGGTGAGCTCCGGGTCAAATGGTGTGAAGTTTGGTTGCTGAGCCTGCACAGTCTCTGGTGGTGGAAGTGTCACCTCAGGGTGCTTTGCAGGAGCTGCATTCTGCTGCAGGGCTGTAGCAACAGCCTCCAAAGTAGGTTCTGGAGTGATGGTGAGCTCCAGCTCCAAAGGTGGAAAGGTTGGCTGCTGAGCCTGAACCGGCTCTGGAAGTGGAAATGTCACCCCAGGGTTTAGTGGAAGAGCTGCAGTCTGCTGCAGGGCTGTAGCAACAGCCCCCAAAGTATGTTCAGGAGTGATGGTGAGTCCCAGGTCCACAGGTGGAAAGGTTGGCCACTGAGCCTGAACAGGCTCTTGAAGTGGAAATGCCACCGCAGGGTGCTTTGGAGGAGCTGCATTCTGCTGCAGGGCTGTAGCACCAGTCTCCAAAGTAGGTTCTGGAATGATGGGGAGTTCCAGTTCCAACAGTGGAAAGGTTGGCTGCTGAGCCTGAACGGGCTCTGGAAGTGGAAATGTCACCTCAGGCTTTAGTGGAGGAGCTGCAGTCTGCTGCAGGGCTTAGCAGCAGCAGCCCCCAAAGTATGTTCAGGAGTGATGGTGAGTCCCGGGTCCACAGGTGGAACAGTGGGCCACTGAGCCTGAACAGGCTCTTGAAGTGGAAATGTCACCTCATGGTGCTTTGGAGGAGCTGCAGTCTGCTTCAGGGCTGAAGCATCAGCCTCCGAAGTAGACAGAGATGGGGACTCCTGCTGGGATGTAGGTTGTTCTTCTTTGGTAGACTTGTCATGATGATCGGAGACCTTGCTAGTAGCAGATGGTGCAATCTTCTTAGGGGGCTCGGAAGTTATCAAAACCCCCAGGTCCACATCTTTAACACCGATAGGCAAGAGTCAATGTTGAACTTCACCCCAATCTGGATGTGAGTCTGTTGCCTTTTGATGTGAAGGCTGAACTTCAACATCCATAGAAGACTTTGGAAGTTGACGTCGACCCTTCCCATGGATTTGCGAAGTTTGTATATTGGGAAGAGGCACGGGAGGTAGAGCTGAGCTCTTTGATGATTGAACTAATGCAGGATAGGGATGATGCTGATCTTGAAGTCCTTGGTGGTGGTCAAACAAAAATTTCAATGGCTCAGAGGACACTGTAGACTGAGTTGAGGCTTCTTGTCGGGTGGAAGCTGAGCTAAAACCTCCTGAGGATTCGGAGAAGGGGACTCTGAAAGAACAGCTGCGGCATCATGGTTGAGCGAAGAAAGCTCAATATTTGCAGGATTTTGCTGATCCGAAGATCAGGACAAGGAGGGCCCCAGGGGGATGGAGGTCAGCAGGATAGAGTCCATAGCCAACTCCGGAATCAGAGCTGCCTGGACCTGCAGCCACAACAGCTGCCACAGGAACAGAAACCGTGGGGCCCACATGTGCAGCCCGGACATGACAGGCAGAGGTCCATGGCACAGTGAGTCACCAAGGCGAATGGGGCAAGGAGAGTGACCCAGGATACTGGGGCACAATGAGCGACCCAGGACACTGGAGCACAACGAGCGATCCAAAATACTGGGGCACATACAAGCAACCCAGACAAGTGGGATGCAAGTACCATACGCTGAGCAGGAGCCCAACAATTGGCAGCCATGTCACAATTGGCAGCCCTGTCATGCATGTGCCCCTTAGCAACCAAGCACCCCTCCCCCACCTCAGGTTCTAACCTTTATTAATCTTGGGCCAAAGTGACTGTAGAAGAGTGAGCCTTTTCCCCAGAATCACCAGGGATCACGTGGTTCCTTTCACCTGCACAAAAGATAACTATCTCTGGGTCTCCCCTCACCACTCACAGTGAGGAATGATTTGGCCTGCACACTTGGGTGGCCCCAGAGCCCAGAAATGGTGGGATGTGGGGGGGGGGGGGAGTGTCAAAGAAGGTGGGGAGTTGGGGGGTATTGAAGAGCTTTCCAAGAAAGCCACAGGGCATGGCATCTCAGGAAATTCAGGAGAGCTAGTCCAGTCTGGCAATCTGAGCTCTTCTTCAAAGCTGAAATCTGAGAGAGTCTTCCTCCCAATGGTCATACTGCTTCCAGGAAGAGTAGCTGACAAATACTTGAGGAATAGCAGGCCTTCAAATGAATCCCCGTGTAATTCTTTCAAACGTTTTTCACTGAGAATTCTGGAGAGCTGCTGTAGGTGCTGTGCCTCCTGAAGCTGCTTTCCCTGCAGTCACTGGCTGCCGCGTCTTCTTCCATCTCCTCCTGATAATGGGAGTCCTCCTCGACCTCTCCCCCTCCTCTTCCTCAGCGTCCTCAGAATCCAGGGTCTCCTCTGCGTCGCCGTCCTCCTCCTCCTCCACTTCTCCTTCAGGGTCAACGTACACCACACACCACGTGGGTCTGAGCCAGGTACCCCTTATGGCCCCAGGCACTCGGGGTTGGGTCGGGGGGAGGGTGGGCACCCTTTAAATTCTTAAAAGCAAAATCACATTTTTCCCAACTATTCCCAAGTTACTACTTATAGACTATTTTTTCTTTTTATTGAACTTATTGGGATAATACTGGTTAACAAAATTATGCAGATTTTAGGTGCACAATTCTACAATGCATCATCTGTTCACCATCCCAAGTCAAGTCTCTGTCTATCACTGTTTATCCTCCCACACCCTCCTCCACTTCTTCCCACCCTCCCTTCCCTAGGCAATCACCACACTGTTTCCTTCCTTCCTTCCTTCCTTCCTTCCTTCCTTCCTTCCTTCCTTCCTTCCTTCCTTCCTTCATTCCATAAGTGTTTATTGAGCATTTCATATATTCTTGAAATTTTCCTAAATAAAAGTAATACAAAGATGATTGCAATACAATACCTTCCCTCAAGTGACTGATGACTGAATATAAAATATCCAAATTTTTTACAATGCAAATATTGAACCACATTTTTTATGAAACTGGCAGTTGTGGGACATGTAAACTTAATCTAGATGATGTTAGCCAAATAGAGAAAGATGAGTGGAGAGGTAGAAATGGAAATCAAACCTTGGCCAGACCACTGAAGATACAAATATGTTTTGTTAAATGAGAAAACTGAACAAGTCAGCTTTATGTAGAAATATGAGATGATTCAAAATGCAAGGAGAGATTTTACAGGATATCATGTGATTCTGAACACAGCAATTGTCCATTAGCCCAATGAGGAGCTAAGGCTTCAGTAGGAAGTTCTTTGTCTCAAACTAAACCAGTAATTCTATCAGGAGCAAAAACTTTAAAAAAAAAAAATGTTATCATCTCTGTGAGCTGCATTAGAGGTACAGGTCTTGGAGGCTAACATTACTCATATAACTGCTGCACTATGTATCCTTCTCTTTTCTTGAAATCATTTCAAAAAACTAAAATAAAGTGAAAAGAAATGAGCTTTCCTGACTGCTCAGTTTAAGTTTAACTCATTTAAAATCACACATGGGAAGTCTATGAAACAGCATACAGAGCTCTGTGGAGAAAAAGATATTCAGAAAAACACAAATTTCCCTAGGCAGCTGCCAATCCAACACTTCTCTTTGGGATAGTTGTAGATAATCATCTGTGGTGGAAACCATATTTCTTGGGCCAATAAACACAGGAAATAACAAAATGGAAGTGGGGAAAATTACTTATTAACCACTGTTGGGAAAAAAATGAAGCTTTTGGTTTTACTATTTGACAAAAATACAAATAAAACAGATCAGAGTAGTTTCTGAACATTGCCTCCCCACCCCACTACTTTTAATTCATAAAATAAAGTTCTAATTAAAGATGAAAATACTGTAATTTTTTATTATTTTTTCTAAATAAGTTCTAAGTACTACTACAAAGACCTAGGGGTGAGGGGTGGGGTCAATGGGGAAAAAGGGGGACATCTGTAATACTTTCAACAATAAAGATGCATTTTTATAAAATATTGATTCAAAAAATAAAGACAATATTATAATTAGTCTTATTAAAATTTTAATCTATATAGCACTATATAAAATATATGTCTATTTTAGATTATATATCTTTTTTATTTTGTAAATATAAATATCTGCAAAAATATAATATGCTTTTATGGAAGTACTTTTGGTAGTCTCTGGACAGATACATTGTTTTTATAATTTTCAGCAAATATATGAATGAGTAGCTTATTTCTTTGAGATTAAATAACTGCTTGCTTTTTGGAAGAATTCTTCTCCTCTGAAGAGAGCTCACTGCATACCCAAGTTTTCAACTTATTACCAGATTTATAATGCTGCTATTACGATAAAATGATGAGATGAAAATACATGCTAGATATTTGGCATGCAAAGGAGCAATTTTATGCCAAAGTGTTTATTCGACAACTATGTTTTCTTAAAATGGAACTTGATTTACCAAGCCTCATCAGTAACGTGCACTAAATTCTTAAAGAATGAAACTAAAAACACAACAAAAATATATATAATACTGGTCCTAATCTCAGGGGGGCCTCTGGTATGTTTATAAAGAAGATATAAGTCTTAGTTTAGGACTAAAGAAACAATTATAAAAGATATTGTAAAATTGAGAATTTCTAGCAATTTGCCAATTTGGTAAGTCCACTTAAATAAAAAGGAAAAGGAAAAATTAAACAAAGGCTATACATACAGATGTGTATATGTGTATGTACGAGTGTATGAATATGTGTGTAGGTGTGGTAAGTATAAAGTAAATAATAGAAATATTTTTGAGAGATTAAAAAATATATCCATACATAAAAATAATATTAGTGAATTATTATTCTCTTTTGGAATAACCGATTTTGTTTCTCACTATAAAATACATATTTTAAATGCAATTTCATAGTGAGGTTAAATTAAGTTATCTTGGGTCCTACAAATAAATGTGTTCGCTCAACAAACATTTATTGAGCACATATGGAAGCCAGACACTCCACAGTGTATATAACATATCCCATCTTTCTGGTTTGGAAGACCAACATTGGCTCTAGTTTCCTTATGGAAACATGACCTCTCAAGCTTCCCATTCCCTATTAACCCTCACTACTCACATATTTGGTTTAATATTCCCTCTTTTGTTCTAGGATCAGAATATCTTTGCATTAGAAAATTTTCAGGGCGATACAGGAGTTTGTCCCTTTCTACTGATAAGTATTTAATTTTCTTAATATACTACAACTAGTTTTTCTAACCACTTGTTGATGAACATATAGATTGTTTCATGTAAACCATTCAGTATTTTGCAACCAGAAATAAAATTGCTCAAACATTCTTGAAAGAAAAAAAAAAAAGAGTGCAGTAGGAAGAGGGTATAAAAGGCAGAGCAGGGAACATTTAGGGCAGGGTAAACATTCTGTATAATACCATAAGGGGAGATACATGCCATTATACATTTGTCAAAACCTATAGACTGCACAACACAAAAAGTGAACCCTTATGTAAATTATAGACTTGCAATATGTTAGTAATAGAGGTAACTGTGTTAAAAAATGTAGTGTAGAACTGCATTTTCCTTGGCTCCAAAGTGCATATACAACAATGGTTCTAAGACACAGTTTCAAATAAAAACCACCCAAGGAGCTCTATAATTTTTTTCAGTGCCCCAGGCTATCAACAAACCTGGTAACATCATAGTCTCCAGGAGTGATGCCCAAGTAGGTGCATTTACTTCCAAGTTCTCGAGATGATTCCAATGTTAAGTGGAGGTAAGAAATCACTGATATAACAAAATAATGCCATATTTAAAGACAGAGGAAGCACTGTCATGGGTAAACATTGTGGTAAAGTCATGAAGGATCTTCTGGCAGCATAAGAGAACAATGTGTATTTGTTATTTATGTATCAGTGGGGAAAATATGAAGGACCATTTCTTTTTTATTTACATCTGAGAGGGCCCTTGTAATTAAACATAATAAAATGGTAATAATTGCCATTTAAATTTAATATATTTTATTGATTTTTACAGACAGGAAGGGAGAGGGATAGAAAGTTAGAAACATCGATGAGAAAGAAACATCGATCAGCTGCCTCCTGCACACCCCATACTGGGGATGTGTCCGCAACCAAGGTACATGCCATTGACTGGAATCAAACCTGGGACCCTTCAGTCCACAGGCCGATGTTCTATCCACTAAGCCAAACCAGCTAGAGCGCCATTTAAATTTAAATGGTAATAATTGCCATTTAAATTTAAATGGTAAATTAAAATTTAAGTTTACCCATTATATTGGCAAATTGCATTTTTAAAACCACTTCTGATAAACCATATGAGACTAATGATAGAGAAAAATAATGACAACAATCAAATTCAGAAAGTTTCCCAGTAAAATTCAGTAAATAATGTGTGAGCAAATTAAACTGCTACCTCAAACTGGTCAAGATTTGACCTAAATGTGGTTCTTTGTAATTCAGTAAAGCAGTAAAATAATTGTTTTATGCATTTGTAGAGTTCTCCCTTATATTTTTTTTACTTAGTAAAGTGTCTTCTTCATAAAAGCATTCTTAAGAGACTATATTTTCAACACCAAATTTTCTGATGCATCTGTAAATCTAAATAGTTATTAAGTCATATAGTGTGGCATTCTCTAAATCACTTAAGTATTATTTAAAAGGAAAAATCATATTATTCTCTTAAGTACACCACAATTAGCATTTTAGGATTTTTACTTCTCATCCCATTCATCTTTCTCTTGGCTAAAAGAGTTTTATTCAGTTATCTCCTACTTTATATGTATTTTTGTGTGTGCAATAATAGAACATTTGTTTGGAATGAAAGAAGAGACATTTTTGTGATATGATAGTTAGATTTCATTTTTAACCTATATTTTTCACTTGCTGCAAGGAAGTGCTAACAACATAGTTATACCTCCAGTACATTACATAAAATTGCTAGCCTCATATTTGTAAAATTCCTGATCAAAGTTTATAAAAGAAATGGATTATTATTTTTTTATTGAAGAAAAGAGGATGTTATTTTGCTTGAAAAATATGTACCCTGTTTAATAAATTCTTTCCTAGTAAGGGTTAGGATTTAAAACTCAAAGCAGAATAAGAACACATTTCCAAAATGATGAATTACTGACACTGAAGCACCTTTGAAGCTTCAACTCATCTGAAAGCCAACAGCAAATGTGTATACACCCTGCAAAGATCTTTGACACTAATAACTCCCACCGGCCTCACCCCCGATCACCTCCCCCACCCCAATCGGGGGCAGGCAGCTGGACCCCACCCATGCACAAATTCATGCACTGAGCCTCTGGTATGTTTATAAAGAAGATATGTTAAAAGTCACACTCTTGGTAATGGAGAAAGGAGATGGAGGGAAAGATTAGAGATGGAATAGAAAATGGTGAATGTAGAAGTGGTAAGGTGAAAAGGAGTAGGGATGGGCAAGAAAGGGAGAGGAGAAAAGATAGATAGTTGGGGTGGAATTAAGAAGTGGGAAGACATAGGAGATGCAAAGTGGGACTATGATGAGGAGAGATGGTAGCAAGAATAGAAAGCAATGAGGAGAGGCAAAGTGAGCATTTAATTATGAGACCAAATGCTATAAAGCAATATTGGCAACTAAAAATGGTAAGAAATAATGATAAGATGTGGCTATGCAAATTCTTTGGTCCAATTTCAATTCTCACCTTCATCAAGACATGTCTATAGTTTTTAGCTTGTATTGGATGCAGGAAAATCAGGAAAACCAATTTTGTTTTAAACTTGAGAAGCTCCCATATCCACTAGTATCAGTGTTGCTAAACACGAGCATAAGTAAAAGTTGAATAAATTAATAAATGAGTGAAATATAACTCTGGGAGTGATTATATTCATTTGAATTTTGAATTTAACGTCAACACAAATGAAAGGTATTAAGCTTCCGTGCATGACACTATATGAATATTTTAAGGTCAAGAAATGACATTTCTTGATTCATTAAAGTTACTTATTGATAATATAACATTGATTATGTATAAATGATGTATTAAAATGTCATATAATTAATTTTAGGAATTGGTAATCTCTGAAGAATACTAAATATAACTATGTATAACACTGAATGTAAGGGTTCTAAAATACTGGTAAAGAAGTTCTCCCTTTGGGCCAATTATATTTCTTCCTACTGTTATTCACAAATGTTTAAACACTTTGGACATTTCTCAGAAGTCTGGCACATCGAATGGAAATACAAGTTCCATATGTGGGCATGACTGCCGGTGTTGAATTCTTATAGCTTAGGATCACTTTTATATCTTGGGCCACTTATTCTTTATATTCCACATACTGAAGCAAATAATGCACTTGGAGAAATGTGTGCTTTATTTTTGTCACAGCTTGATGGAAAAAAAAAGAGTTGAGCCAGGTGTGGGTGAGGGGACTTGTTGACCCAGGAGAAGCTTTCTGTGAAGTGGTGTTAGTGTTGACAAGGCCTGAGACCCAGGCCCACTGGAGAACAAGGGAGGCTCATAGGTTCAGGGATGAGCCATCAAAGCGCTGAGGCTGAGGAGTCCCAGATGGTAAGTGTGGGCACGAAGGACAGTTCTAAGAAGTAGCAGATGGCCTCATAGAAAGAATGAAAATCTATAAGCAATAAATCTAGACAAAGAAGGCAATTCATAGAATACAAATTAGGTATCTGAACAGAGGAAGAAAGACCAAGGGACAGCATTTATGAGAAAAGCAAGACATGCACACAGCCTGAATCCTCACTCTGCTCTTTACTAGCTGGATCACCTGGGGCATTCTCTTTCTCAATTTCATCAGATATTAAATGGAGATAAAAATGAATGGGGTTATTGGAAGAATTAAATGAGGTAACATTTGTGAAGTTGATTTGCAAATTGATAAGCTCTATAAGTATGGCATTTATTTTTAGGTAAATGCAAATTTCTTAATGGAGATGAAAGAATTTATGCCCCAAAGCTAATTTTATCTGTTATCTTTTTGAAGTAGGGTAGATGTTTAATTCTTAAGATTTTTATCTTGAGGAAATTTGAATTAATATACAGCTGTAAAAAATAATTTCACATACTTTTTACCCAGTTTCACCCTAAGGTAACATCTTTTAAAACTGTAGTACAATAGACAATGATACATTCAAGATACAGAACATGTCCATCACCAAAAAGATGTTTAGTGTTGCCTTTTTATAGCCACATCCACCTCCTTCCTACAACACCCCCCACCCCCATTCCTCAACCCTGGCAATCATTATCCATTTCTCTAATTTGTCATCTAAAATATATTATATAAATTGAATCATAAAGTTGCTTTTTTTCCACTCAGCATTTGGTGCAACAAGAACTCTCATTCACTGCTGGTGGGGATGGTCCAGCCAATTTGGAATGCAGTTGGACAGTTTCTTACAAAACTAAACATACTCATACTATACAATCCAGGAACGGCACTCCTAGGTATTTACCCAAATGAACTGAAAATTTATGCCCACAAAATACCCGAACATGGATGTTTATAGATGCTTTATTTGCCATAATTTGGAAACAAATAAGGACTCCTTCAATAGGGGAATGAATAAATAAGCTACGGTACATTCAGATAATGGAATATTATTTAGTGTTAAAAATGAACTATCAAGCCATGAAAAGACATGGAGGAAGCGTAAACACATATGAAGTGAAAGAAGCCAATTAGAAAAGGCTACATACTTCATGATTCTAACTATATGACATTCTGGAAAAGGCAAAACTATGGGGGCAATAAAAAATCAGTGGTTGCCAGGAGTTGGAGAGACAAGTGATTTTTTAATTGCATCCTGGACATTTTGGATATTACATTATGAAAATTTGTAGCCCTTTTTTTAGCATTCAGTCCCCTGTTGAGGTGTATTATGAGGACTGAGTGTGCGTGTGCGTGTGCCTGTGCGTGTGCGTGTGTGTGTGTGTGAGATTAGCTTTATTCTGGATGTCACTGCCACTATCTGGTAAAAGTGGGGGAGAGATTGACTCTGTCAACTTGCAGACTGGTGGAGTGGAAGTTCAGCTCCCAATCCACACCTTCTTAAAGGCCAGAGTGGGGCACTGACTCGCAGCATCTCCTTGACTCTTCCTGGGGTATAAGATCAGTTCCCTGCTGGGCCCTGTGGACACCATGGAGGGGGCATAAGGAGACCTCACACTACTGTGTTACTGCTGTTTGCTTAGCTCTCACTTGCCCTTCTGAAACCAAAGAAAGGGAGGGCAAGTGGTGTGACCATTAGCCCTGCCTGCTACTACCTCGTTTGGCCTCTTCATTCACACGGGGGTTGAGGCATGGCTCTCTACTGGGCCCTGTTGACACAAGGGGTGGAAGGCCAAGAGTCAAATACCCTCTTCACATCACCTCATTCTGCCTCATTGATGCAGAAAAGGGATGGAGGCTCAGCTCCCCACTGGGTCCTGCTGCCCAGAGCAGATGAGGAGTAGGAGTGCCCAGGAACTCGGTGTTAATTTTGTTTCAGCCAGGTTAGTGTGGGAGTCCAATCAAAGGGCCTTCCTGGCAACACAAGTAGGGGCATTGTGGAGTGCTTACGAACCCTGACTTAGACCCTGACTTGTTCATCTTCAGTGATGTCAGATCAAGTAAAGACTCAGCTCCCCCCCCCCCCCCACCCTTATACTATAGAGGAGGGAGGTGTGAAGCCTACTGGTGAGTAATCTCACCTTTCACTCTACTATTAGGTCTCATATTTTTATGTTTGTGTTTAGCTGAAGTGGGGCAGGTAATGCAAAATGGTATTCTATTGTTAGGCTATTCTTTTCCTGGTCCTTCAGCTAAGAACAGGCTTTCCTGTGAATTATGTGTGTCTGGGCCTATGCAGCTTCAGAGGCAGGCGTCAGTGGTGCACTGTTCCCAGATAGGTCTGAGGCAATGAGGAAGCTCAGAGACCTCATCAGCTTGTCCTTCAGCAAGTCCTGAGGTTCCTGGGCTTTCTGCTTTTCAGTGTCTTGCTATGTTTGCTGTTGTGATATGACAAGGGGTTTTTAGTGGTAAGAGTGAGTGTTTGGGAGGAATGGGACTACTGTATTTTGGCAGAAACAACAGATTTACTTTGAAGAACCAATTTTTAACTCTTTTTTATGTATAAAGCACTTCATAATCTACACACAGTCTTCTCAAAGCCCAGTCGACAACTGTGTTCAGAGTTTATGGGAACAACTTTTTTTTCCCCATTTTCTAACCCTCTCACTTGTTTCTGCTTGCCATTGGGATATTTTCTTCATACAACATGCTAGATTTCCTAACAGTTGAAACCTGGAATATTTTTTCAAACTCTTTAATTTCAACTATAAATTTTTAATACTGATTTGTTGTCATTTTGACTACAATTATTGCTCGCTGATATGGATTCATCTTAAATTAGTAAATTGTAATGTGAAAATGGGAATATAAAATTAAAGTGTCAATGTGCTGCATGCTTTCATTAAAATATCCTATCAAAACATTTATTATCCTCCTATTCCTTCCACAGATTTATTTGAAAACAGAAAAATGTAATATGGAGCATGGAAATTTCACAAATATTTTCTTCTTAATAAATGGGTAGTTGATCCATTAAGTAGCTGGCTACAATTTTTATGCCTGGTCTTAATTTTTGCATAAGGTATTGTTGAGCCCAGAATTAATCACAGATGCCAAAGCCAAGAGTATACAAAAGGAATACAACCAAAAAACCTGTGATAATATCTGTTTCTGGTACACAATGCAGGTCAATATTTCTCCAGTATTATAGAACATAAATTTATGAACACATCTTCTTTAATGATTGATATTTCATATTGGACCTCACCAAAATATTACATATTTTTACCAAGATACCAAAGCTATACTCTTTAAGCATGCACCACACAGCAGTTATGTACCATATCACCTTTTATTTTTTCAGTGTCACAGAAAAAAATTTATCTTTCAATTTCATCAACTGCTGAGATTTTGTTTTTATACTCCACCTAGAGAAAGGGAGAAGATTGACTGTATAAGAACTAAATCTTCATCTTCTATCCAGTGGCTCTTGAAACTGTGTGCACATTAGAACTAGCTGGGAACTACTAAGAAATCCTCAAGCAAGGCTGTACCTCCAGGGATGCTGTAAAGGGGGAGGGGGGTGCAGGGGAGGGAGGGGCTGTGAATGATGGTGGAATGGCTTCCAGCAGATTCTAGAGGCACCCATTTATTTCATGCACCTTGTAGGTGCTGAAATCTGTAATTGTCTTTACAAAATGGAGATACATTAGATTGAAATATTGGGAATTCAGTCAGTAAGTATGAATGAATTACATTACTGAAAAAAACATAATTTTTGTAAATAAGGAAAAATTTTTTAAAAATAAAATTTTAGCATTTATATGTGCCTACTGGCCATTGTAATTTACAATCAAATTAGCTCTTTATTGTAAATAAAACAAACAGGGTTTTCCTCTCTTTTTCTCCCTGACATGTTAATTTAGAGGTTCCTTTCCCCATGTTCTTTAGATATTCTCTATGTAGCACCACTGAATGTGATATAGTACAGCTTTCCAAGGGTCTATTAAGAATCATAGTAACTCATATGTACATTAAATCCAGCCAGCTGGGCCCAGTACTGTATGGCTCATTTAGTCTATGGTAAGCAAGTATTTTGGAAATCAGGATAGCTCAGGAACTTGGAATCAGACAAACATGATACCTATAAACTTGGATTCTTCTTCTGTATAACTATTTAATCACACACACACATCTGTTTGCCTCACTAGGACTTAGCTCCTAATTTAGTAAATTGATGCAGTGACCTCTCAGAGATGCTGTTCATATTAACCAATTAAGATGGCAAATTTCCTTGACCAGGCAAATTGATAAATAAATGCCATGTAGTGGAAACATCACTGTAGCTTTTCTTTCTGAGAAATTGGCCTCTATGATGGATATTTACCAGAAGGTAAAAAAAAAAAAAAAAAAAAAAATGGCCAAACCTAATCAAATTGTCAGTAAAGACAATCAAGGATCTACCACATCCAAGGTAACACAGTGTATAAAACATACTCTTAAAAAGTATAGTGTATAAGCACCATGCTTTCAATAGTTTACAATATAATTAAAGAGAAAAAATATATAAGTAATAAATACCTAAAGGTAGAAGGTGCTCTCTACAATTAGAGTAAATTCAATAGAAGATATTATTTTTCTATTGCTATTGTAACAAATTATCACAAGCCTAGTGGCTTAAAACAACACAAATTTACCAGAATTCTGGAAGTCAGAAGTACAAACTATTTTATTGTGTTAAAATCAAGGTGTCAGAAGGGTTGTGTTCCTTTCTAGAGGCTCTAGAGCAGGGGTCCTCAAACTTTATACAGGGGGCCAGTTCACTGTCCCTCAGACCGTTGGAGGTCCGGATTATAGTTTAAAAAAAAACTATGAACAAATTCCTATGCACACTGCACATATCTTATTTTGAAGTACAAAAACAAAACGGCAAAAACACCCGCATGTGGCCCGCGGGCTGTAGTTTGAGGACGCCTGCTCTAGAGGAGAATCTGTTTGTTTCATTTCCTGCTTCTAGATACTCCCTTTCACGATTTCAAAGCCAATGGCATCAGGCTGGGTCTTTCTCATACTGTCATCTCTCTTTCTCTTTCTTCTGCCTCCCTCTTCCCCCTATAAGCTTGTGTGATTACATTTGGATCTACGTGAAATATTCAGAATAATCTCCCCCTCTCAAGGTCAGCTGATTAGCAACCTTAATTCCATTTGTAACCTTGATTTCCTTTTGCCATATAACGTTACATATTCACAATTTACAGGGCTTAGAATATAGGCATTTTATGCAGGGGTAGGGGACCTGGAAGACAGAGTTGGAGACATTATCTGCCTATCACAGAAGGTTAAGTGAGCAGAAGCATTGGCTGGAAACAAAAGTCCGTATTGAGAAGGAGAGGAAGATACTCTGATGAAGCATTGTAGGATCAAGTTGTAGAGATTTCTGAAAGATAAATGAAGGGTTTTAGATTTTATCTAAAAGGCCATTAGAAATGTGTAGCTGAAGAGAGAAATGATCAAAGCAAGGAGGGCAAGAAGATAAAGGAAAAAGTACTGTGCAAGTGAAATAAGAAGCAAAGCAGACCTGATGCAGGAGACCATGTAGGGGTTCTGGCTCTGGTTCAAGTGTCTTATGGTAATAGCTTGGGCCAGTGTGATGGAAGCAAGAATCATTGATTGAGTTTGGCAGGTAAGATGTGGAAATATACATGGCTCTGATATTGCAAACCTAGGAAAGTGGGAAAATTGTTGGTACCATCATGGCAATATTTTGTAATGAGGAAAGTCATTAGAACATGAATTCTTAACAGAAAATATGAAATATATACCTCTGTCCCATACATGCATAGCCACTCCCATTTTCTAGATCCCCCACACGAGTGTCACATTGGTTACAATTGATGAACATCATAATCACCCAGTATACATTCTATACATTTAGACAAATGTATGACATGTACCTATTATTATGATAGCATACAGAGTATTTTTACTACTCTAAAATCCATAGAACAGAAATATGAAAATGCACATAATTATAGCACCTTCCATTTAAGGTGTACATGTTATTGTAATGACTTCTGATCTGAGATCTCTTAGACCCAAGATATTTTCTTTTAATTTGTCAAAAGATCTAATGGTTATAGAAAATGAAAATTTATTGGAGTGATACATTTACTTGTAAGTCTTCATAGGCTAATTAAAATATTAACAGCAGCAAGCACTTTTATAGTAATACTAAGTGCCAGGGACTATTATAAGTGCTTTATGAATGTGAACACATTTAATCCCCACAGTGACATTAGGTGGGTACCATTATTCTCCCATTTTTCACAGATGAGGAAGAAAGGCATAGAAAAGTTAAAGAAACTGATCTGGTTACACGGCTAGTGAGTTGTAGAGCTAGGATAGAAAGCCAGTCTTAAGCTTTCATACTCTTCAGGGGGGTGCTGCCTTTTCTTGACTTTTTTGCCCTTACACTACATATTTATGATTATAAGAATCTCCAATTGATTCTTATGTGGGTGGGGAGTAATGGGAATTAAGCTGTTATTGTGAGTAAATTATATTGACATTTTTTCTCAAAATTCAAAGTTCGTGAATGAATAGTAAATAATAGAAGAGGTTATTGGTGGTTAAAAAAAGAAAGGTTGTGAATCACTTGTTAATGTGAAGGGATGGGCTCACTTATTATTTGACTAATGATATCCATTTTGGATGCAAAAACAATGCAGGTCAGAAAAAAAATGGAGATTATGGTTCTTTCACCTCAAAGAGAAGAGGTAGAATGGAAACGTCATTAGAGACCCTAATGCAACCTGGGATAGTCTCTCTAAGCACTTGTGAGAATGTACCATGACATTGGGAGAGAGAGACACAAGGACCAGTTTGACATGGGTAAAACTGCAACTAGTTACTGTTGAAGCTGGTAGGTAACAATAGATAAGATTCTTATCTCCTCATCTTCTCAAGCTCTTTCTTAAATTGTTCCCCAAGGGGCTCTAAATTCAAGCTCAGAGACCCAGATAGCTGCCTTATCCTGTCTGAAAACTGACTTTCACAAGTAAAGTTATCAGTTCTGAGTTTAAAACACTAAGATTTTTGGTCTAAGTTATGAGAAGTACTGACTCCACTTAAGTCTGTGATTTTCTTTGAAATATTTCCTCAGGTAATGTAACATTCAACTTCCTTGACCCTCCTCTCATTCAGAGTCATGCGGGCATAATTTTATTAGCTGTTTCTCAATTCATATCCCATAAAACTGTTGCACATGTCACTTGCCTTCTGTTGTCCCCCTTCAAATTTAAACAATTTTCTTTCCTTATATAGACTCATTTCCACATGGAGTTTCATTATGACCTCCTGGAATGACAAATTAGCCTTAATTAATATATGTGTTCAGACTTTTTATACTGCCAAGCATTTTCCAGCTGGCATCAGTGATAACTGTTTTATAAACTATAACTTTTAATAATCTCTAGTTTTAAATATGCAAGCAGTGTCTTCCAACATGCACAATTACAAAATGTCCTTGCTTAGAAAATAATCATTTACATTTAAAATCAATACACTCTTCACATATGAAGCAAATGTATTTTCCTTGAAAATTTCAATAATATATACAAAGAGGAAGTATAAACAAACAAAAAATCACAATGAAAAATTTATGAGGTTTATTTACCAGTGATGGCGAACCTATGACACGCGTGTCAGCACTGACACGCGTAGCCATTTCTGATGACACGCGGCCGCATGCCCAGGATGAAACATTTGCTGCTCCTGAGGATGAAACATTTGCGACTAGAGTCTTGGAGTTAGTTTTTTCCTCAAAGTGACACACTACCCGAGTTATGCTCAGTTTTTTGGTGAAGTTTGACACACCAAGCTCAAAATGTTGCCCATCACTGATTTAAAACAAAGAAAAGGGGGAAGGAGGAAGAGAGGAAGGAATAAAGAATAAAAGGAAGATTATCTGTATTAAAAGATTATTTATAGAAAAATAAGCTAGTCAGAGGAAGATAAGTATCACATGATCTCACTCATATATGGAATCTAATGAACCAAATAAACTGATGAACAAAATAGATCCAGAGACACAGGAACATGGAACAGACTGATGAATCTCAGAGGGAAGGCAGGGGTGGGAAGAGAGTAACCAAAGAACTTATATTCATACTAGAGGCCGGGTGCATGAATTCGTGCATGGGTGGGGTCCCTCTGGGTGACCTGTAGGGATTGGGCCAAAACCCACAATCCAATGCTGCCTGCAGCTCCTACCTGCTATTCCTGCTCATCCCAGCCCCACTGTGCCTGCCATGGGCGCTCGCTCCCAATCCTCCCAAGGGGAGTGGCATGCGGGATTGGGCTGAAACCAGCTCTCCAACATCCCCCGAGGGGTCCAGGATTGCAAGAGGGTGCAGGCCAGGCTGAGGGACCCCACCAGTGCACGATTGGGTTGGGGAGGGATTTTGGGAGGGCTCCAGGGCATGTCTGGCCCATCTTGCTCAGTCCCGATCAGCCAGACCCCAGCAGCAAGCTAACCTACCAGTTAAAGCATCTGCCCCCTGGTGGTCAGTGCATGTCATAGCGAGCGGTTGAGCAGCCTTAGCATATCATTAGCATATTATGCTTTGATTGGTTCAGTTGTTCTGCCTTTCAGTCTATTTGCATATTACCCTTTTATTATATAGGATATGCATAACCCATGGACACAGGTAATAGTGCAGTGAAGGCCTGGGGGTGAGGGGAGTGCAGAGTGAAGGGGGTTACTGGGGAAAAGGGGGGACATCTGTAATACTTTCAACAATAAAATTTAATTTAATATATTTGTAAAGTCTAGCCAACAACTAGATGCATGCCTCATTAATAGACTATTTCCACCATATTAGATACATATTATACAGCTGTTGGAATAAAGCACAGGGTGCAAAAGTAGTTATTTAATTTGTTTACAGATATTTGACTATGTACTTAATCAATTATATTTTTATTTCTTCTGGCCTAAGATATCATGAAAAGAAATGTTTATTTTTCCTGCTTTATCTGAACTTACTGCAGGTTTACTATAAAAACTCGTGTCCCTTACAGGATGATATGAAACAATAGCCCCCTCCCCCCAAACACATACATACACCATCAAAATATAATAATAAAATATAATAATAAGAAGAAGTTATTTGGAAAAATTTGGTTCATGTCATATTGGAACTATAGCTGACTCTATAAACACTGCCATATCTTTACTAGTATCTTTAATGCAAATTTTTCTTTAATCCTTCAGTCTCTATTCAGGTAGCTGCAAAGCATCTAGCAATGCAACATGATCTAGTTTGAGAAATTCCTATGTAAGGTCCAATTTAGTTGACAGTACATGTTGTTCCCTATGTTATGAGAACAGGAACAGTTGATAAAAGTTCTTATATATACATATGTTCACACACAATTAATCACATTTGTATATGATAGATAGATAGATAGATAGATAGATAGATAGATAGATAGATACAATGTTGAAACTGGTGTTTAATGAGCATAAAATGCTCCATGTGAATGAAGTATCTTAGTACCCTATCATGACATCCTATATAATAAAGAGCTAATATGCTAATTAGACCGAACAGCAGAATGACTGTCCGGACGACCTTCAGGATGACCTTCTGGATGAAGCTGGGGCTGTGAGGGCCGAGGCAGCCAGGGCTGCGAGGGCCAAGCCCCTTGCACAAATTTCGTGCATTGGGTCTCTAGTAATAAATAAAATAATATGACTTTAAACCACATGTTATGAGAATAAATATCATTTTAATTTTTATTGAATGTATATCACAACTTTAAATACAGGGGTTCTCTTTGGCAAACACTTCAATGTAAGCTGCAGAATGTGCAACATCAATTACCTCTTTCCACTTAGGTTTTTCAGTTGAATATGGTAAAAAGACCTCAGAAATCCAACTCCCAATAGCTTCCACTCCCCTCCCAAGTATTATACTCATTTGGTTGTTTGCCTTGGTAACAAAATTAACCTTTTGAATACCAGTTGAATTATAAACTGGAAGAGTTCAGTGATGGCTTTTGTAATGTGGAAACACTTTGAAGAGTATCTGTCTATAAAATACAAAACTGAGTGCCTTCATACCAATGTACTGATACTAAGTAGAAACCTTGACTGAAGGAAATCAGGGCTACAAACACAAAGCCAGGTTTCTATAAATATTAATTGCTTTTTTTGAATACTTAAGCAAAAAAATAAATAAAACCTAGGAAAAAAACCTTACACCAAAGGGATAGTTTTATTTCCAATATATTTCTAAGGGAAGCATTAGAGAGAAAAAAAAGAATGAGATATTCAGATAATTTTTACCTATTTGTGTGCACATGAACCTTTCAGAGTCTTAGTTTTTTTTATAGATTTCTTATCTGAAACTATACAAACCTTATGAACTTCCTTAAAAGTAAAAGATGATCCGTAGAAGTAACCATGCAGATTTGCAAACATGCAAATTGAAATAAATGCAAGTTTGTAACAGCACAATTTCAAAAAAACAGAACATTGGAATAGAAGAAAAACATCAATAACACTGCTTTTAAATTCTCTACTTTGCTTTATATTTCCCATATCAACCACGTATGCTAGACTGGCCTGAATCTGTAAGACTCCATGACCAAAGAGAAAAGTTTGAACAATCTGAGGAGTCATTAGCTTCATGGTAAGCACTGTTCACCTTCTCTCCATTGACCATTTCATACCTCCAATTGGAAGAGTACCTCTGGCATATAATGGTAATAAGACTAGGTTCAGAAGGGCATTTATGAATTTATTTTTATGTAAGCATTAGCCCTAAAATTATTTGAAAATACAAGATATCAGGCTTTATGTGATTCACTTTTCACTGTCATAATGTCTATATTCTTTGATAATTGTTTTCATTATGACCAACTTTTCACTTTAAAAGAAACACAAGTTATACACAATTATGTGTAATCCCTAAAAATAGCAATATTTTAGAGCCATTAATTTTAATTAAACATCCATAATAAATTGATGTTAGAACTTCAGAAGCAGTTCATTATTTATTTCAATTTTTATTATTTTCTATTTTGTATGTTCTCAGCTCATTTATTTTGAAGAAAATGTTAGGAAATGAATAATAGATAGTTATATGAATATCACTAATTTTGTAAGAAGTCTTGTCATGATAAGTAACCGGTTTATAATAGTTTATCTCTCAATTGATACTTGAATTAACTTAGCCACCTGGATTTTACTAGTAAAACTAGGCAACCTAGAGAGTGCAATACATTTTAATAAAGCAAAGACATACCTAGAAGAATATAAGAACACTCCTTTACCATCTGCTTCTGATTTGTTTCAAGGATTATGTGGTTAAAAAGTAAATTAGAAATGTAACAGTAGAATTGAGTATAGAATCTACAGAAATATTAATGCCCCGTACACTTAAATCCAAGAGGCAGGGTGATTTAGTATTTAGGCTAAGAACATGCTTTTGGAAGCCTAGCATCTGAGTTTGATTCTTAGTTCCACAGCCTTCTGTTTGTTCAAGACGTTTTACCTCTTTGAGACTCATCTAAAAAATGGAAATAATAACACATCTCTTTAAAGCTATGCTGAATGGGAAAAGAAATATATATTCTTAGTAGAGTGCCTAGCACAAAATAGGGACGGCTATTAAATTATTAATCTGAAAAAAGATTTTGTTCTGAAGAAAAGGAAGTGTAGAGAGCATAATAAGTAAAGGCCGTATTTGGCTTCTGATCAACATACCTGTCCATGTTCCTCTTTAGATTTTACACAATATCCATGCTTTGGCAGTGGATGTCCCTGTCACATTATTGGGAAGGATTTGCAAAGCCCATCTAGTATCAACTGGAATGACTGTCTGGACCTTTTTTGTCATATCTGCACATATCACAGAGAGAGTTGAGAAGTAACTGTCTTCTCATGAATGTTTCTACTTCTCCCATTCTAGGTTGCTCTCTACATTTCCTCCCTATTCTGGGTCTCCTACCTCAGCTGCATCTTCTGGGAGTTTAGCCACCTCTGTCTTCTCAATTTTATCACAGAAATCTGAAGCTGAGAATATCCTTGAAAATCAGCAGCTTTATATTAATGTTCCTTTAAAACCTGTAGGAAACAAAACTATGGTATCAAGTACTTAAAAAAGCCTTTGTACACTAACACTTGAGAGGACTTTAATAGAGGTACTTACTTGTTCTTCTCATGAGGGAAGACTATTTTACATTTTTAACTCTTGCCTACTAAGAGTATATAGCACTGGTAAGAAACATTGGTAGCAGGCTCTGATAACCACCATTCTACTCTTTGTTTTCACAACTTCCACTTTTTTAGACTCCACATATCAGTGATATCATACAGTATTTGTCTTTTTCTGTCTGGCTTATTTCACTTAGCACATGGGCCTGGATTTAATTTTATCCCTTCACTTACTAGTTATATAACCTTGCATAAAGCTCTCTGAATTCAAGTTTTAGAATCTACTTAAGGAGAATAACCACAACTCCTTAATAGGGTTGCTGGGAACAAAAATAAGATATTATGGAACATCCAGCATATAATTAGCAATTATACTTTAATCTGTAGATGCATACATTCACATTGGGTTATTGTACAAATTAAATTTGGTATAATGATTGAATACAATATCTAACATGCCATAGATACTTAAATATGTATTTATCCATTCAGTATGTAAGAGAGATACTGACTCTCCATAAAACTCAAATATTGCATGTATTAGAACTTCCAAGTTCATTCATGCAAATTTTATTGTCCCCATTTTTAAGGATAATACAATGTCCACATTTATTAGATCAAAATATATAATTCATGTTGTCTGAAGAACACAAATGGATATATTTGGGATATATTTGAAATTGGGAAAATCTTATCAATGTTTTTAGACTTACAAATCCATTCACTACATTAATTTTGAGACACAAATATGACCCCATGATTTCCCTGCTTAAAACATTTCAACAGTTCCCCTGTATCACCTACCAAATGAATTCCAAACCACTTAACATAGTGTGCACACTTTCTATTATTTCATTGTTTTCTGTCACTCTTTAATTTCCTCTCCCTACATTCTCTGCCCCTCACTGTTTGATCTGGTAATTGCTCACTGCTTGTATCTCCCTAGATATATTGCTCTTCCTTTGGCCTTGGATAGGCTATCTGCTCTGTCCTTTTGAATCACTTAGTTCTTACTCATCCCTTAAAACTAAGCCCAGATGTTCTCTTCTCTGAGATGTTCCAACCACCTGCACTCACACTTTCTTCACCACATCTCTCACTACAATATTAGCACCTCGGGGTGGCCGTTGTTATTTACCTCCGGGTCCCCAGCCTAACAGTGCATAGGAAAAGGGTTCAACAAACGACTGTGGAATTAATTAGATAAACAAAGCCCAGAGAGTTTATGCAATCTGCCTGAAGACACATAAGTAAATGTTGCCCATAGGAATAAATTCCACTGCATTTTTTGTCTTTAAAGGCCAGGGAAAATAATAGCAATAGAATATAAAACAGTATCATATATAAATATAATAATTAGATTAAAACAACAACCTTTAGTACTTTTCTGTCCATGTGAAAAAAAAAAGTAAAAAGAAAAGGCATTCACCTGTAAAGAGGCAGGAGACTTTTAAAAGATGCTAAAATATAAAACAACACTAATCCCATCTGGATAATTTATTAGTTAAAACAAATATATGGGAATATAATTCTAATAAAGAGGGAATATGCTAACTGACCCTCATGTCATCACAAAGATGGCAGCGCCCACAGCCAATAAGGAGGGAATATGCTAATTGACTGCCCCACCCTCAAAGATGGTGGTGCCCACAGCCACAAGATGGTGGCACCCAGTCCCTTTAGCCCCGCTGGCGCGCCTGCCTCAGGAGTCCCCCAGTCCCCTCAGCCCCCCATCCACCCAGGGCCGGGCCGAGGCGCAGGCAAGCCTTGGATGGCAGCTGCCCAGCTTCCTAGGGCCGGCCCAAGGCATAGGCAAGCCTCATATGGTGGCTGCCCAGCCGCCCAGGGCCGCCCAAGGCTCAGGTAACCAGGACCGGCCTAGGCTTGCACTGCCGACAGTGGCAGCAGCAGAGGTGTGATGGGGCGTCACCTTCCCCTGATCGCTGGGTCGCCTCCTGCCCCTGAGGGCTCCCAGACTGTGAGAGGGGTAGGCCAGGCTGAGGGACACCTCCTCCAGTGCATGAATTTTCATGCACTGGGCCTCTAGTAAACATATAATTACCAAAGTAGTGTTTTCCTAAAACAAAAGAAAAATTCATTCATAACATATGAAGAAAAATACGTAACTAGACTTCTCTTTCTATTTATTTTTTTAATGTTGTTTCTCATGGAAAAGCTAGGAAACCTAAGCTGAATAGTGCAGAAAAATAAATTAAGTGAACACGTATATTTACAAGCCAAACAGAAAGAAAGCAGCTCTTGCTTGTGCAAACAAGGAGATTAGCAGTAAACAATACAGACAAGCTGCTCTGAGAGGGGATTAAAATCAGCAGCAAAGCAATTAACAGCTCTGATCATTTTTGAGTAACCTAAAAACACCTTACTGGGTTGAAGCATGCATTTATCAGTCATTCTTTACCTGTCCAAGTATGAGGACAAATGAGTCAGAATGGCAAACAAATAGGTTACATTAAGTAGTGATTCATAATAGTTGAAATTTATCATCAGAGTCTACTTCTTGTGTAACACACACTTATTACATCCAAAATATTCTAAGGAATCCAATGCCAAGTTTTAAGGCACTGTA
Organism: Cnephaeus nilssonii; assembly: GCF_951640355.1. Lineage (NCBI taxonomy): Eukaryota > Metazoa > Chordata > Mammalia > Chiroptera > Vespertilionidae > Cnephaeus > Cnephaeus nilssonii. The sequence goes on from NC_137073.1 coordinate 59,619,300, forward strand.
GTTTGAATTGACATCAAGAAAAAATGTTACTGAAAAAGTCACACAAGACATGGGCTTAAAGACACCGCTTCTAACAGTTAGCAGACTTGTGGCTTTATATAGAGTGAAGGAAACACTTAATTCCCTCATCTCATTAGGATGAATCAATATGAAGTTCTCAGGGAGTTCTAATGGTGCTTCTTAGAATTCAGAGCGGGTCCATGATCATAAAATAAAAGCAAAATACACTATAAAAAGTGTTGTTGGTGGTATTTTTGTTTGTTTTAGGATGTGTTGTTGTGTTTATTTTTTTGGAGGGGCAAGATTTTTATTTGTTTATTTGCTATGATTTCTAATTATATCAGTCCTCAAATAAAGTCAAAGACAATATAGGCCCATGGCCTGGGTCAATTATAAAATTTTGATGTATGACAAAAGAGAACAGAATTCCTCAGGACATATATTTTCTGCTGTCATTTCTGTTAAAAACAAATTTCAAATGGAAAAGAGTAAAATGAAAACAACTGAGAAAGATGCAGTCTTAGATGGATGAGGAAATTAAAAATCAATTTCTCAGGCTGTCTACTGAAGTTGATAAATTGTATCCACACTATGGTAATGATCCAAGTTACAAATAATAGCAGAATCACTTATTATTATGATTTTCATTTTGAGTATGATTGTAATTATTACTTGGAATCAAGAAGAAAAGGGGAGAAGTGTCAAAAATTGGAGTTACAAAGAAAAAGCAATGTCATTATGGTTTAAGCTGGAAACAAGAGGGCAATGAAGGGAACACACAGCAGTCTGGTTGTCTTCAGATGCTTTATTGAGGCAAGTCATAAGATATATGCTACGTGGCCTAACAGGATAAAACTGGCACCACGGGTGTTCAAGTTTTTAAAAAAGGAGACCTTTTAAAAAAATGTTTATTGTTGAAAGTATTACATATGTGCTTTTTCCCCATTGACCTCCCTTCTGCCCACCCTTCATCCCCAAGCCTTCACCACCCTGTTGTCTGTGCCCATGGGTTATGCATAGATGCATGCAAGTTTTTTGGTTGATGTCTTCCCACCCACCCACCCACCCATCACTACCTTCCCTCTGAGATTCCATAGTCTGTTCCATGGTTCTATGTCTCTGGATCTATTTTGTTTATCAGTTTATTTTGTTCATTAGATTCCACATATGAGTGAGATCATATGATACTTAGCTTTCTCTGACTGGCTTATTTCGCTTAGCTTAATACTCTCCATGTCCCTCCATGCAGTTCTGAATAAACTTAAGGTTTTTAAAATTGAGATGGGTTGATTCATCAAGTAATGTATTCTCTGTATTGATGGTTTTCTGTTGCAAATTTTATAACTGCCTGAAAGCAATGTCACAGAAGAATCTGAAGAATTTTAAATTTGTTGAATTAAATTGTTTATTTCTTACCTCTGAGGTTAAACTTTTGATTTAGATTAAATGGGTTAAAGGTTTCTGAGAGCCTCTTTTATATGTGTGTGTGTGTGTATTCACACACATATTAAATGAAACAATCAAAGGAAAAGCACTCTGAAGACTACTAGTATGAGGGCACAAAAATATTAAATGCTATTAAATCTTGCTTCATATTATGCTTATTTTTAAATTGTGATATGATCCTAAGTATAATAAATTAATTTTATGTTTTAAAGGAAATAAACTTGGCTTGGCTTGTATGCTAATATGGGAAACCTTGCTGATTGGTTCAAATAGCCATAAACCAGGATACACCCATTTACCTATGGTTAGCTTATTATTTTATTATTTTTCAGTTGCTTCTGTAACAACTTAACATAGATTGAATAGCTTAAGACAACAAAAATTACTATCTTTCAGTTCGGAGATCAGAAGTCTACAACCCATCCTAGAAGGTGAAAATGAAGGTGTAAACAGGGCTGCTTCTTCCCAGAGGCTCGAGGGGACAATGTTTCCTGCCTTTTCTAGCTTCTAGGGGCTGCTGGCATTTCTTGGGTCATGGCCCCATTTTCCATCTTAAAAATCAGCAACTGCGTCACTCCAACCTTCATTTCTATCATCATATCGCCTTATTTGATTCTGACTCTTTTGCCTCCCTCTTTTGCTTAACAGGACACTAGTGATCATATCAGGCCAACAAGGATGATTCAGGATAATCAATCTCAAGATCCTTAGCTAAACCTTCAAAGTCTCCTTTGCCATGTAAAGAAAATATTCACAGAACCTAGAGAGAAGGATGTGGACATCTTTGGAGGACCATGATTCTACTCATCCCAATATTCTATAAGCATTATGCCGCCTGGAACCGAGCCTGGGAACAAGCCTTTGCAGCCAGGAGTGGTGAGAAGAACTCTGCAGTTCAGAACAGGTGCTTTGAATGTTGCCAACTGACGCAGAGGGAGGTCAAAAGGTGGAAGCTTTCACCTCAACCAGGGCAACTCTGATTTTATATATTAATCTTCTGCATATGATTTCATTTTTAAGGGTTCTACTACTCAAAATTTAAAAATCAATTGTTCAAAGAGGTAGCAATCATACCATCTTCTGAAAGGTTGGGTTATTTGAATGTCAAAACACAAGACAACGTCTATTATTAAGACTCAAATTTCTATCTCTCCCAGCGTATTAAAATTCCAAAGCATAACCAACTTTCTTATCCTGTAAGAATAAAGACAATAAGTTAACAACAAACAAACAAAAGTAAATTGGATTTTTTAACCTTTATTGGTCAAGCCTTTTAAAAATAACTTTTAGGTGAAAATCCTTCTGGTTGAATCTGCATCTCTTCCATAAAAAGAAAGTGCTTTTCTTTAACTTTCTTTTTAATTACTTCTAATAAAGTAAATTGAATATACCAGACTACCATTGGAGACTCTATTATAAATGCCCAGCTACATAAAATTAAATAATTAATAATTAAGCATTATACATAAGGCATTATGTTTAATACAACATAATTCAATTATGGGAGAGGTAAAGCCCTTGACCCTCAAAAAATTAATTCAAGTAGGGTAAAATAAAGGCTACGCCTAAAACGAACTACCCATATAAAAAGGCAAGAAAGAATTTTAAAGCTTTCAAAGAAAGTAGTTTAGAAAATATTGTCTGACATGACAGTGACTTTTAATCATGATGGTGAATAAATTAGATGCAAATCTTTACACTCACATCCATGCACACACATCCACACACACTCCCAAAACGTGGGAAAGTCAGTTAGATATTTTAAAACAAATAAAAATACACAGTAACTCTTGAAAGCAATAAAGAGAAATAACTAATGGAGGAAGGAGGACCCGGCATGACTGAGTAGAAGTTTAAGGAATATGACCTACATCTATCTATCTATCTATCTATCTATCTATCTATCTATCTATCTATCTATCTATCTACCTATCTATCATCTATCTACCTACCTACGTATTTATTTTTCTGTTTGATTGAAACATCAATATTTATGGTTCTACAACATGGTTAAACTTTGAAAAAAATTATGCTAAGGGAAAGAAGCCAGAAATATATTATATGATTTCATTCCATGAAATGTTCAGAATAGGCAGATCACTAGACTTAAAAAGGTAAATTAGTGGTTTCCAGGGGCTGGGAGAAGAGAGAAATGGAGAGTTACTGCTAATTAACACATTTCTTTTGGGGGTGATAAAACTGTTCTAAAATTAGTTATGATGGGTGCATAACTCTGAATATACTAAAAGCCACCTAATTATACACTTTAAAGGGGTGAATTTTATGGTATATGAATTATTTCATTCAAGTTATTGTAAAAAGGAGAAAATACATACAGCAAAATATCATTTATCTAAAATGATAAATATATGAAACTATTGTTTATGGATATAAACACATACATTAGTACAAAAATGAAAGCTTGCTTTATACTCATGGCAACTCAGGGTCTTGGCTACCCAGTTGTGAAGGGAGAGGAAGGGATTACAATGCAGGACATAAGTTGCTGCAGTGTTTTATTTGAAAACCATTTGTATTTGAAGGACGTACAACCAAATGCTTTGTATTTTAAAATCTGGGTGGTGGGTGCATTCATTATACCATTTCATATGATACTCTTTGTACTTTTTTTTTTCATTTATACATTTTTTTCTATTTAACTGCTTGTAGTGAAAATAAAATCATCCTGAATATTAAGTCCTCTGTATTTTATTAATATTAAAACATTCCACAATGGAGTTTTTCTTTGTTCAGTGGGTCACTTTTATTCCCTTTGTACTTTTTACATACCTAAAATATTTTATAACAAAATAACTTAAAATAGACAAAAAGTGGTCATTATTAGGATTATGGGCTAAAATTTTTTTTTTCTGGTAATTCTGATCACTCTGATCTATCTTCTTACCAACTGACATTTGCAGGCTGGCAAAAGCTTACAGAGAATCCCTTGACATAGGAATAGCTTAGATAGTGCAACAAAAAGCTAAGAAAATAAGTACTAGCAATAATCTATGAAAACAGACACTTGATCCAACAAAGTTTAAAGACCAAGCACAAAAAATTCACTAACACAAATATTTAGTCCAGGCAAAGACCTGCCTGAGAAAGGGGTGGTCACTGAAGGCATACATTGCTGGCATGGTATCCTCTAGGGTGCATGCTCCACATCACAGTGAAGAGGAAATGGCATGAATTGGAAATTCAATTTTCATGCAATTGGAAATGGCAGAATCTGGATCAAGACCCTGGTGTGCCCATTTATCACCTGTGTGTATTTCAGTGAGAAACAACTTCTGAGGTTAATAGGCTAATTTTCAAGGTTATTTAAATGCTTAAGTGAGCTGATATAAATTGTGATGTGTTATATACAATTGAGTTTATTTCGGGAATATACTTCTCATTGTTTGAGTGGACAAGGGAAAAATGTATTTCTAGTATCAAAGAATCAAACAGATTCTGAAAGAAGATGGTATTAACGATATGAGTGGATGGCAGTAAAGGGATCTACTGTGTACCTATGCAGGATTTTGTGAATTATTTCTCATCATGATCCTGTTTAGAACTGAAAAAATATCAGGAGTCTCTTTAATTCCTAGAATTTCCTGCTCTGATATAATAGTAACAGTTAAAAACAAACCCTGTAAAGAATCAGGGTTCCCAGAGTATATGCTATCCTTCCTTTTAAATGAAATGTAAAGTTTTTGTTTGTTTGTTTAAGGCAGGATCATCTGCATTCCATCAACTTGGATTGCTGTTCAGGCATAAGGACTATGCCTGAACAGGACTCATCTCCCTAATTTCAGATACTAATTCTGTCCTTACCAGCTCCTCTTCGTATACTCTATTGCCCAATTTAAACTTCAGTGCTCACTGAACACCAAGATATATGAGAGGTGCAGAATGAGAGTATTGCCAATATTTTCAAATAAAAGCATCTAATTCCTGGAACACTCTGTCTTCTGCCAAATCCAAAATTTTCACTTATTAGAGTTCTTTCTTTGAGCCTTTTTTCCTACTGTCTCTCTTTTTAAAAAACAGATATACTTTGGAGAAACTTAAAAATTGAGAGAGAGAGAGAGAGAGAGAGAGAGAGAGAGAGAGAGAGAGAGAGAGAACAGAATGAGAAAGGGAGAGTCCATTACAAATTATATAGCAATTAGAGGCCCTGTGCACGAAATTTGTGCACTGGGGTGTGTGTGGGGGGGTGTCCCTCAGTCCGACCTGTGCCCTCTCTCAGTCTGGGACCCCATGGGGGATGTCTGGCTGCCAGCTTAGGCCCCTCCCCCTGGAAAGTCATTGTTTTTATGTTGTTGTTGCTGTTTTTCAGAGGTGTGGAAGGGTTACAGAAGAAAGGTGGTATGTATAACCTCTTTTACAGGATTTGGCATAAACTAGTCACTGCGTTTGCAAGTAAGTAGACAATTGCTTTGGAAATTTTCAGGAAAATTATTGTTAATGTGAAGAATACTATTTTTATATCAAGAGTTCTAAGACCAGAAATGTATATTTTATACATATGAATTTGTGTCAGATGCTATTGTGAATACAATTTAAATATTAACTTTGAAGGTAATAAGCCATACTGTATTAGAGGTGGATAAGTCCAATTTCCCCAAAACCTAATGTAAGCATCCAGTAAGTGTCAGCCCTTAGTTTCCTAAATGTCACTATATGCCTTCACATTCTAGTATTCTCTATGTAGATAAGACCACATGTTGGTGCTGCACGTTTGACCAATGAAGAACCTATTTCCTTATATACACTTGGTGCATTTATACAATATTTCCCCCCTTTGGGGTTAGTGAGAGATCATAACTAAAACATGTTATTTGAGCAATCATAGAAACATATGGACACATATGAGACGAGCATTAACATTTCCCACTTGAGAAAAAGAATGGAAAAGAATGGAAGAGTACTATTCATACAGAGTTAGGTCTGAAAACCTTTCCCTGCATGCACATGTAAGTCTGCTCTTTCACAGAAGCTGCCTGAAACAACTTCTCTGAGGACAGCAAAGCCCCTCAGAAGGGGGAACCTTAATTCATAGGTGAGGCTCTAAAAGTGGTATCAGCTCAGTTATTGGAAATAGATTGACAATTCACATCATTTTTTCAAGAGTTCACCTTTTGCTAATAATTAACACATTCATATTCTGTTGAGTTTTCCCATTTTTAACCATATTTATTATTAGGAAAACTTGATGTGTGTGTCATATTTTCTTTGGCTTGATTCACAGAAATAATTTGGATATTCCAGATCATACCATAGTAAAAGAACAATACAGAAATTTCAATGGCTTATCACAAATGGCTCTTCTTTCTAGCTTACAGGACATATCAGATGTAAATTTGTTGGGGGAATCCCTGTTCTATACAATCACTCAGTGACACAAGTTGTCAGAAACTCTAGTATTGTGTAGCTGCTCATAGCCTCAGTGATTTCACTGATAAAAAAGGGAGAAGTTAGGGAGTCATACACTGGCTCTTAATTTCTTCATCCTGGAAATGACACTTGTTACTTCCACTCACAACCCATTGGCCACGGTTAGTTCCAAGGCCCCACTAATTCCAAGGATGTGGGAATATAAGGTTATATATGGATAGTCAATAAGCAATGATGGTCTCTGCCATAATCACCACATTTATTTGATAACCAAGAACTTTTCTGAGTGTTATTTTTTTTTTAAAAAAAAAGGCTTTTATGAGGTTTTCTTCTGAAAAAAGAAAAAAAGAATAATTTTGGAATTGAGTGTCATCATATTAATTCATTTTTAAGAGCCTAGTTATCAAAGAACTATAAGAAATCTAATCATCCTTGAAGGTATTTCTACACCAGAAATACAAATGTTATTCTTAGTTTAGTCCTTAGAATGTTGTAACACAATGAAGTCTAAGATTCTTGCTGATTTGAATAAATGACCAATTTCCTATTACAGTATTCCCCATAACTATCCATAACTGTAACTTAACTATAACAATTAGAACTATAGCTAACTATAAACTATAGTTATAACTAACTCTATATATATATATATATATATATATATATATATATATATATATATATATATATATATATATCAGAGGCCCGGTGCATGAAATTTGTGCACTCAAGGAGGGGGGCATCCCTCAGCCCGGCCTGCAGTCCAGGAGCCCTTGGGGGATGTCCGACTACCAGCTTAGGGGGAGCGGGCCTAAGCCATCAGTCGGACATCCTTAGTGCTGCCACTGTGCTTGTCAGCCGTGAGCCCAGCTCAGCGCTTCTGACTTAGCAGTGCTCCCCTTGTGGGAGCGCACTGACCACCAGGGGGCAGCTCCTGCATTGTACGTCTGCCCCCTGGTGGTCAGTGCGCATCATAGCGACCGGTCATTCTGCCGTTTGGTCTATTTGCATATTAGCCTTTTATTACATAGAATACACACACACACACACACACACACACACACACACACACACACATATATTTAGTAATATACAACAGACTTGAGAAACAAAGCAACACGACTCTGGTTTAGAGTTTGCCATTTGATAGTTGATATTTTAGAGAAAGATATCTAATTACCTTCCGAACAGTGTCATGTCACCCTAGGAAAAAATCAGACTTGGTGGGATGACTTTTTTCAGATGGCAGGAGAGAAGTGATAATGGATTTTTGCAACCCTGGCTACAGTCATGAGAAATTTTCTAACCTATTTTGACAAAGCTGTCCAACTAGGCCCCTTGATGAATTATAATGCTTCTATCATGATCTTTGACAGCTATTACATTGTAACTTTTGTTCCATCTGAACTAACCTTACCCAAAGAGAGAAAATAAATAGAATAGTCAATTGGTATTATGTGACCATTAGGTAGCAAATTAATGCCTCATGCAGGCTTTTAATCATTCATCTCCCATTCAGTATAATCAGGGTTATTTAGCATTGTTGATGCTTCTCTTTAATGTAATTACTCAAGTATCAGGTCTTAGAATGGATCAGGATTTGACTGTTCTCATTAACATTTGGCACAAGGTTTGTAATATGAAACTCTGAAAACATAACAAAAGCCCTTTTAATGAGTCATATGAATAAGAAAAAGGAGGGGTTTTTCTGTAAGCTTATTAATTGCTTTAAAATATATATATCCCCCTAATGTCCACAGGTGGATGACGCAGCATTTATCATTATACATTGTTTCAAATGCTATCTTATATTTAGAAGTATTTTCACTTTACATTGAAACAACCTCAATGTTTAAAAAATCAACTTAAAGAAATATTTGAAATGCAATCAATGCATGGCATGTTGTTCATTTGCATTATAATATAAAAGAGTATGACAGTGTCTGTCAATCTATATTTAAAAAGCTTTTTTTTTTTAAGAGGGAGAGGAAAGGAGAGAGAAAAACATTGATGATACATTGGCTGCCTCCTGCACGCCCCCCTATTGGGGATCAAGGCTGCAACCCAGGCCTGTGTCCTGACCTGGAATCAAACCAGAGACCTCTTGGTGCATGCACCAACACTCAAACTGAGCCACACCAGCTGGCCTGTCAGTCTATATTTATATGTGGAAAGTAAGTAAGGATATACAATAAAGTGTTTAAAGAGGTACTTTTGGTGTTGGTCTAATTAGTTTCAAGTTAATCTGTCCTTTGTATATGATGTATGAGTTTACGATAGAAAGTATGCCCTTTGTTTTAGGCACTGTAATATTCACTTTACAAAGAATATCACAAATTATCTTAGCAACAACATTATGACTTAGATTATTTTATCCAGTTTTATGTAATAAAGGGTTAAAGAGCACATACTCGGTGAAGAAACAGAGATTTGAGCCCAGACAGCCTACATGATGAGAGCCTGCATGCTTAGGACTATACTTCTTAGTATGAACCAACATGATCAGTTGTTCCTTAGGAAATGAAATAACAAAAGGTGGGGGGAAATATAACACCTGAAGATTCCTTTATATATAAACTAGAGGCCCGGTGCACGAAATTTGTGCATGGGGTGGGGGTGGGGGGTATCCCTCAGCCTGGCCTGCGGCCTCACGCAATCCGGGACCCCTTGGGTAGGGTCCCTAGGACTGGCTGGTGATCAGGACCTATCAGGGCTTTCCTTCCCCCTGGCTGCCGGAAGCTGGCCCCGCCCCCACCACTGCCACTGCTTGCCATCTGTGTGGTGCTGCCCCCCCCCCGCCCCCACCACCAGTTACCTCCCTCTGTGGGGGACAGATGTGGGGTGTGATCGCTTGGCTGGCCTGGGCCTTCCTCTGTGGGGCAATTGACCGCAGGGCCCCCAGATAAATCGTCCAGCAGAGAGAGGCCCCGCCCACCTACTGCAATACCGCCAGTCAGGAAGCCTGTCCCTCCCTCTTTGAGGCGATCGATCACAGAGCTCCGCAATCAATCACTGTGCACAGGGAGTCCCTGGCCACCCAGCCAGGGTTCCTTGATTGATTGCCGCCCACAGGGAGGCTCTGCCCACCTGGCTGGGGCTCCGGGATCAATCGCCAGGCAGAGGGTGGCCTGAGCCTCCCTCTGTGGGGCGATCGTGGGGTGCTGGCTGGGCCTCCTGATCCCTGACCAATCACATCGCACCCGCCTTGGCTGGCCTGGAGCCGTGCGTGTCACAGCATGGTCTTCCAGAAGGTCATCTGGAAGGTCATCCGGACTTTCTGCTGTTTGGTCATTCGGTTGATTTGCATATTACACTTTTATTATTATAGATTTATTTGACGAAAAGCATATGTAAGGAACCATATAAAGAGATGAACATTTGGTAAAACTTCAAAATATATTATTCAATGTTGATTTACTCTTGAGAAATGAAGAGGTTATATAAATATATTTTTATTCTATTGAGTGAATTATTTACTTGATAGCTAAACTAATAGTTTTCTTTCATTTTTAAAAATAAATCATTTTAGAAGATAAATATGAAATACTTTAAGCAAACTGCAGAAGTGAACAACTTTGACCTTTTTCTTTCTCATTTCTTTATCTAATTAGGTTAAGCAAAAGGAAATAATATAATTTATGTAAATAAAGGTAGTTTTAAAACCTTTCTGAACTTAGTAATGTTGTTTTTTTAAAAAAAAAATAGTATCACTAATTAATGAAATTTGAGTATTGGCCTAAGGATGCTTTACCATAAATTACATAATGAATACAGAAAACAAGATGAAAGTACTAAAAAAAAAACTTAAATATTCAAGACAAAAGTACCTTGGCATGTAATTATAGTCCCCTTAATGCACCACGTTTTATAATATTTGAAATAAAAACTGATAAAGATAAACAAATCAGCCCAGCCGGCATGGCTCAGTGGTTGAGTATCTACCTATGAACCAGGAGATCACGGTTTGATTCCCAGTCAGGGCACATGCCTGGGTTGTGGGTTCAATCTCCTGTGGGGGGAAGTGCAGGAGGAAGCCAATCAATGATTCTCTTTCATCATTGATGTTTCTCTCTCTCTCTCCCTCTTCCTTCCTCTCTAAAATCAATTAAAATATACATTTAAAAAGAAAGAAAAACAAATCAAAGTTTTACTTCATGATAGAAAATTTTTAATTTTAATTGGAAGATAATTAGCTAGTAAAAAGTTATTAGCTTGTTTTATATTTTGTAAATATTAAGCATATTGATAATTTTACTTAACAACAGCATTTAACACACCAAAAAAGTGTTAAATTTTCATAGAACAAATAAAGCTGATACGATTGTGACCACCTGTGCTAACTAAGTCAAGCCAGGAAGACTGAAAACAGAATTTAGCTATAAAAAGGGAGGAACATACAAGAGACTGCAAAAGGGAAACCCCCAAATATGTGTAAAATGAGAAAAAATGGCTTAAAAGTAATAACATTTTTAAAGGAGGCAATTTTTCTCCAAAAGGATCAATAGTAATGTTACTTTTTAGCACGTTCTTATAATCAACTTGCCATTAATTCAGTGTATATCTAAAATGTGCATGAATAAAATTGATAGGAAATGACCAACTGACTGACAGCACATGCCTGCTTATCTGCAATCCTCACTGTTCCGCAGAGCCCTGGAGTCTGTATTGAAAATGGGAATGGAACAAGAAATCTCCAGGCAAGAAGGGATGTATATGGGGCATTTATACTTGTCAGGACCCAGTCAGTAAGCAGACTTCTAGCAAAACCATTGCAGTCTTAAATTTACCATAAAATCCAACCCTTCAAATATAAGACTACACGTTCAAATAAGCAGAAAAGGGCCTTGAAGGTAAAGAAGTAATTTCCATCTATTGAATACTTTGTGTATGTGTGTTGGGGGGTGGGGGGGGGGAGGGGAGGGGCGGCGGTGGCAGGTTTTCACTTTTAGTGGCTGAAACAACAAATTGGAAAAGTGTGACAGTAAAATGGGGCTTACCTGACCTTTTATCACAACTATCATTTTGTGTTCTTTTGTCAGTCTCACAAACTGAGTTTCATTTGGAAACCTTACTGTAAAAAACTTAATGGGTGTTAGGTTATCTTTGTAGAATACCTGGAAGCAGAAGTGCTAGGTCATTAGATGGGTTTATTTTAAGCAACTGTCAAAACTTTTTTCCAAAGCTGTTGTAGCATTTATGGGTGTATTTCAAAGAACCTAAGAATTATTTTTCTCTACCAAAAATTTAAATTACCTGCCATGATCTGTGGTATTATGTATCTGGTCTATGTTCCCTTTTCCCTTCTCCGCCGTTCATCTCCCTTAACTACTTTAACCATAGCATCTTATGGCTCATTTGTACCTCTTGCTATTTCTTTCCACTGTATTTGCCCATCTCTCATGTGGCCTCATGCAAATAAAGAAGTCTTTAAATGTTAACATTTTTTATTAAGGCAGCATATTTAGTTTACAAAGGATAACTTTAAAGTTTAGTATGAAAATAGTCTTTCTGTATTGTGCATTTAACTCAGTAATCAAAATTCTCTTCGTATTAAAACATTCTATTAAGGAAGAACATGCTTAAACAAGTTAATCCATACTTATATAATTAGTTAACTTTTAACAAAGTCACCAAAGCCATTTAATGGGGAAAAGAATGTCCTTTTAATATATGATACTGGAACAATTAGATATCCATATAGGGAAAAATATAAAAATTAATGATCTGTATTAGACCACAGACCTAAACATAAAAGCTAATGCTTACAGCCTTCAGAGGAACATGTCCATTACCTGGGGTAAACAGAGATATCTTAGGACACAAAAAGCAATCTGTAATAATAAAAGCCTAAGCGACCATCGCAATCGAAAGGACAACCGAACAGGCTGCGTGGGGCGACCCAGCCAGCAGGGGGGTTAGTGAGGGGAGACCAAACAATTGAACAGCAGGCTGCATGGGGCAACCAAGCCCGCAGGGGGGGGGGCAGTTGGGGGCGACCAGACCAGCAGGGGTGGGCAGTGAGGGGCAACCAGGCTGGTGTGGGAGGGGGCAGTTGGGGGTGACCAGGCCGGCAAGGGGGCAGTAAGGGGCAATCAGGCTGGTGAGGGGGCAATTAAGGGCAACCAGGTTGGCGGGGGGGGAGGCAGTTAGGGGCGACCAGGCCGGCGGGGATGGGGGAAGTTGGGGGCAACTAGGCTGGCAGGGGGGGCAGTTGGGGGTGACCAGGCCAGCAGGGGGGGGGGGTAGTTAGGGGCGATCAAGCAGGCAGGCAGGTGGGAAGTTAGGAGCCAGTGGTCCCGGATTGTGAGAGGGATGTCCTAGATTGGAGAGGATGCAGGCTGGGCTGAGGGGAACCCCCCCGCCCATGTATGAATTTTGTGCACCGGGCCTCTAGTCTATATATATAAAAGGCTAAGTGACCATTGCATCCGAAACAACTAAACGGACGACCGAAAAAGGCTGTGTGGGGCAACCAGACCGGCAGGGGGGTTAGTGAGGGGCGACCAAAAGACTGAGCAGCAGGATGCATGGGGCTACCAGGCCTGCAGGGGGGGCAGTTGGAGGCGACCAGACCAGCAGGGGAGGGCAGAGGGGACCAGTGAGGGGCGACCAGGCCAGTGGGGGGGGGGGGGGCACTGAGGGGTGACCAGGCCAGCAGGGGGGGGCCGTTGGGGGTGACCAGGCCAGCAGGGGGGGGGCAGTTAGGTGCGATCAGGCAGGCAGGCAGGTGAGCAGTTAGGAGTCAGTGGTCCCAGATTGTGAGAGGGATGTCCCGGATTGGAGAGGGTGCAGGCTGGGCTGAGGGCCCCCCCACCGCCCCCCGCCGTGCACAAATGTCATGCACCAGGCCTCTAGTAGAGTATATAAAAACTCTCACAATTCAGTAATAAAAAGACAAATGATTTAATAGCAATGGGCAAAAGACTTGAGCCAGATAACATTGAGATGCCACTCTGCTTACACTAGAGTGTATAAAAATTAGACTGACAATACCAAATGATGATGATGTAGAGCAATTGGAACTTTCAAATATTTTTGGTGAAAATGTAAATAGTACAACAGCTTTGGAAAAGTTTTGGCAATTACTTAAAATAAACCATTTTAATGATCTAGCACTTTTGCTTCCAGGTGTTTTACTGAGATAAACATAAACATATATCTACAAAAGCCTTGTACAATAAAATAATTTAAGATGTATTGTTACCTGAAGGGACTATTCATCCTACAAATTTAGTTTTTCATTAATTCTACAAATATTTATGAGAGTTTCCTGTTGTCATATGACTGCTGACAAAATGAAGAAATATAAGCCTGGGTCTTACAGATCATGGAACTTATAATTAATTAGAAACAAAAGGTTTTTACCTGTGAAAATCTTAACAATATAATGCAGCATATGATCCAGTATCAAATAAACAATCCAGTAAAAACAAAATGCTAAAGAATCAAAATGATCATCTAGGACGGGCGTCCTCAAACTACGGCCCGCGGGCCACATGCGGGTGTTTTTGCCATTTTGTTTTTTTACTTCAAAATAAGATATGTGCAGTGTGCATAGGAATTTGTTCATAGATGTTTTTAAACTATAGTCCGGCCCTCCAACGGTCTGAGGGACAGTGAACTGGCCCCCTGTTTAAAAAGTTTGAGGACCCCTGATCTAGGATATTTCTAATGGTGTAACTGACCTGCTGGATTTATTCCATTTCCCCCACAGAAACTTCAAACAATAATTTTTAAGAACACTTCATTTTTATTTAAATTTAAAACCACAGATATTTTAAGGTGGAAGTTCCTCAAAAATCATCTGGACTTGCCTTTTTTTTTTTCCAGATAGGAAAATGAAGCTTCAGAGGAATCACACAATTTGAATGACATTCTATATCCCTTCTGTAGTTTCACATATAACATCAATGGGAGAGTTTAGACACGATGCGACAGATCGCTTCTCTAGTTTTTAGGGGTTTTTATCTAATATGCACATAGGAGAATAGTAGGTTGCAGGTGAGGGAATTGATAATAAATCTGTTTTGAGTAGGTTAAATTTGAGGTGCATTGATGCCATCCAGGACAAGTCATTTCACTAGCAGATTGATTCAGGGCTGAATGAGAATAATGCTTAGTGAGTGCTTATGTGTTCGACACTGCGTTAAGCACTTTATAAGACATTGCCTCATCTAACCATCTCAACACCTTTGTGCGGTATTATTATTCTTATTTCCCCTAAGAAAACTGAGGCTTAGGGAGTTGAATTTGCTTACATTCACAGAGATGTTTAGTGTTTTATCAGAATTTGAATTCATTTCTTTCTGACTCCAGTAAAATGGCTGGCATTTCTAATGCAATGTTATAAAATTTCTACTAATTAAAATAATATAAAGACTTGAAAGAAGATAAAAAAAGCATAATATCATAAGAATACAATATTTCAAATACATCCATATGATTTCTGTCATAAAGGGTGACACAACTAAAATTAAAATTGTCCACTTATCATTTTATTATGCTAATAGCAAATAACTAATATATACCGTATTTTCCGGTGTATAAAACGACTGGGCATATAAGATTTTCCTGGGTTAAAAAGTCGTCTTATACGCTGGAAAATATGGTAAATATCTATGCAGCTTTGAGCACAAGTCACTTCTACCTCTAAGATGGAAATACCGTATTTTCTGGCATATAAAACGACTTTTATCCCAGGAAACTCTTATACACCCAGTCGTCTTATACGCCAGAAAATACGGTACATTTGTTTGACCCTTGATTTAGAAATCAGAAACATGACCAGAAATATTTCCACTGTTGCGGCTGACAAAGAGCCCATGTGTTCACCAGTATCTGTACTGATTCAAAAACTGCAACTTTCAGGAGGAGACAAACAAGAAGGAAACGGAAAAGGAAAAGAAAAACTACACAGGAAGAAGGATGCCTAAAGAGACCCATTTTATGCTGAAAATAAAGTATGTACTAGTAAATAGGGCGGGAAACAGAGAGAAACCTGCTAGAATGCATAATCAGGATTGGGTTGTCATAAACCATTTTTCAAGCAAGACATATGTACATACATATACATGCACATGCGAGTTATGTTCATGTATTCCATATGTTCTGAATATCAGAGAGCCAAACTATGGAGGCCTAAGTTTTCATTTCAGGCAAGGTAAACCATGGTACATAAAAGCCAGCCTCGGGAAATGAAACTGAGATCTGTGCCTACTTGTAGGCTATTCAACTGTAGAAAAAAAGGAAGGATTTCACCTGGATTAAGTAAAAAAGAGAAGGAAAATGGTAATTCACAAACCAGCATGTGGCATGTAAACTCAGGATACAGTTCTCTTGTATTTCCAAATAAACATCATATGAGATACTGAAAAATATTACTACAGACCAAGGGAGTTTGTAACAGAACTCTGAGATCTAGTTTTGAGAAAGTAATTTCATCTTTAAAAGATGCTAAATGTCATGATCTGTAAGTAACAGAAGCAGATATGCCTAAAGAATCAGTAGAAATAAAAGACGTTCCTTTGTGGTGAAAATAGTGACATTGGAAAGAATTGCAAGGGAACTGAAAGCAAAATTCTGCTATGGATGTAGTGAAAACAACAAAACTGACACTAGAAACCTGAACCAATTACCGGAAAGACAAGATCTCCTTAAGCTAAGGGAGAAAAATTACTAAATGTTAGAAATAATTAGACTGAAAATATTAGAAATGCAGAATAGATAACTTGTACCAAAATGATACATATTTCTGTAATAAGATCAGAACAATTGGAACAGAAATCACGAAGAGGAAAACTACTAGTGAGAGTTAAAAATCTGAATATATAAGTTAAAATGTTTCACAAAGTTTCAGACAATGTACTAGGAAAAAATATCCATATTTATACTCATCCTGTTAAGTACAAGTAATTTATTTGGAGATATTTCCAAGAAACACCAATAGGAGAATGGGGAAGTAAGGCAGAAAAAAGGTTAGGTGAATTATCAAGCAAGTTTCCTCCATGGGTAATTGAAAACTATTCCTTCCAGGGAATGCTGAGAAATGGTGTAAAACCTACACCTCACAGTTACCCTGTCCAAGAGAAAAGGAAGCCCAAGTATTTACTAGTATATACCAACTTCTATCACTCTATGATGAAGGCTGCTTCTGGGCAGCATTAATGTCATGTCCCACTAATGCATACACAGACATGGTAAACAGGGTGGGCTCTGCCAGCCAAAGGAGGGCCTCATGCAAAGAGAAGCAAATGTTGGCAGCTGGGAGCCCAGTTGATGTTCCCTGAAATCTAAGTGCTGTAGGGATTTGAGCAGGCACCAACGGCATCAGCTGCAAAGTTATATGCAAGAATTTTTTATAGTCACTATAATTGCCTTCTATATGTAAAGGCAACAGAAGGGCAAGGCCAGATGGCCAACAGTTCAGAAAATGGCCTGGTCGCTGTGGCTCAGTGGTTGAACGTCAACCTAGGAATCAGGAGGTCACAGTTCAATTCCAGGTGAGGGCACATGGCCAGGTTGTGGGCTCCATCCGCAGTGTGGGGTGGGTAGCTGATCAATGTTTCTCTCTCCCCCTCTCCCTTCCTCTCTCTGAAAAAATGAAAACATTTTTTTTTTTTAAGTTCAGAAAAGGGGGAGGACAAAATGGTGGCGGACTAGACAGATGTGTCCCGAGCCTTGTCCCAGAGCAGATAGAATGAGCAGCTGAAACCAATAACATCCACCCTGAACTGGCAAAGGAGACTCAGCTGGTGAGACAATTTGCAGCCGGGAAGGGCAGAGGATCCCTGGAGAAAGGTAAAGTCAAGGATCAGGGCAGGAGAAAGCTGCCAGACCTCTGAGCCCAGAGGGTCAGAGGGAAACCAATTAATAGAAAAAAGATAAAATTTGATAGCAATAACATTTTGAAACCTAGGCTGTAGGGGACAAGTGGCAACTGACTTGATGAACTGGAGAAAAAAGAAAGCTAAGTTTACAATGTTCAGGTGAGCTGATAGAAATTAGCATATGGTTACCTCTTTGCAGAGTTGATGAGCAAGGTGCAAGAGGAAACTTTCTGGGGTGTTGGATACATTCTATATTAGGGGTACTGGTTATATAGATGTTTACTTTTTTTTACAGCACTCATGAACTATACATGTAAATTCTGTGCATTTTTAAATATAAATTTTATCTCAATTAAAAAGAAAGTCTAAGTATTGTACTGGTTCCTTTCTTTTTCTTCTCTGAAAAATATGTCAACCAATATCATACCTTCCAAGATAGGAAACTGGCAATTACTTTCTGTGAAAACTGACCAGCCTAAAAGGAAATTAATAAAGTTTTATGAAATTTCCTAATGAAACCCCTCTTCAATGAAATCCAACAATAAGTCCTGTCCATGCTCACAGGTTACCCCATCTGCTTTCCTCTTTCTCATTCCTTAATATGAGTGAATAGCTTACAAACATCAGACATATGAAAAAGGCCTCTAATTGGAAATATAGAGAATAAAAACAAAGTGCATAAATGGAAAAACAAAGCTATGATGATGAAATAAACATTACAAAGATTATTAGATATTATTAATTTTAAAATAATTTGTAAGTTATAGCCTCAGAGAGCACTTCCTTACCTATTATTCAAGCTGTTCTGAAAAGAGTGGAATGTTTTATTTGATAGAGAAGCTTATTGGTTGGCTTATGTACTTAGTTCCATTCAAAACTTTATATTAGCTAAGCTCTCTGGAAGAATATACTTTTATTACTATTATCTTTCTTTAAAGTGAGAATGTTATGAAATTGAGATTCATTATTAAAAATCCATATTCTATAAAAGACAATTCAATTAGAGATAAATATTTGAAAAATGTATGAGGTTATATATCTAACACTTTCAAGTTATACATTCGTTTGTATTTGGTTGACACAAAAGGAAAAGAATAGTCTTTAAGCATATGGTGCTAGGACAACTGGATACGCAACATGCAAAAGAATTAAATTCGACCCCTACCCATACCACACACAAAAATAATTTAAAATGGATCTAAAACCTACATATAGGAGCTAAAAGTACAAAACTCATAAAAAACATAGGGGTAAATTTTCATGACAGATTTGGCAATGGATTGTTAGATATGACATCAAAAGCACCATGAACAAAAGAGAAAATACATAAAATGAACTTGGTCAAAATTTTAGAAATTGTGCTTTAAAGGAAACCATCAAGAAAAAGATAACCCAAAGGGGCAAGAAAATATATATTTTCATCAGATATCATATATCTGAATAAATCAGAGACTTGTATGCAGAATATATAAAGAACTCTTGTATCTCAATAAGAAGACAATCTAATTTTATAATGGGGAAAGGAATTGAATAGACATTTCTCCAAAGAAGATATACAGATAACTAACAAACACATAAAAATATTTTCAACCAAAACATTGATCATTAGTGAAACACAAATTGAAACCTCAGAGAGATATGACTTCACACTAACTATATTGGCTAAAATAAAAAAGACAGACAATAATATGTGTTGGAGAGGATGTGGAGAAATTGGAACCCTCATACATTGCTGTTGGCATTGCCAAATAATGCAGCCACTTTGGAAAATAGTTTGGCAGTTCCTCAATGTGTTAAAAATAGAGTTATTCAGTTACCCTTAATTTCACTCTGAGGTGTACACTGAAGACAATTGAAAACATATGTCTGTACAAAAACTTATATATGACTACTCATAGAAGTAATTTTTATAATAGCCAAAAAGTAAAACAACCCAAATTTTCATCAACTGATGAATGGATAAACAAAATGTAGTATATCATACAATTGAATATTAATTGAGAATCAAACAAAATGATGTTCTGTTACAACACGAATGAAAGAAACTACAAACATTATGGTAGTGAAAGAAATCAGACACAAAGGGCCACATAGTTTATCATTTCAAGTACATGAAATGTCCACAATATTCAAATCCATAGAGACAGAAGAGAGATTAGTGGTTTCTACCACTAATTTGTATTAGTGATAGTGATACTAGGTACTAGTGGTAGTATGGGGAGTGGGGAGAGAGGAGTGAGTGCCATTGAATGTAGTGGGTCTTTTGGAGGTGATGAAACCTTTCTAAAATTAGATAGAGGTGATGGTTGTATATTCTTATGAATAGCAAATATCATTGAACTGTATTTTTTAACTTTTTTTCTTTATTCATTAAGGTATTACATATGTGTCCTTATTCCCCCAATGCTCCCCCACCCATCTAATCATGCTCTCACCCCCTGTTGTCTGCATCCATTGGTTATGCTTATATGTATGCATACAAGTCCTTTGGTTGATCATTATGCTAAGCAAAACAAGTCAGTCAGAGAAAGATAAATATCACATGATCTCATTCATTTGTGGATTATAATGAACAACATAAGCTAATGAACAAAAACAGATCCAGAGACAGAGAAGCACTGATCAGATGCTCAAACCTCAAAGGGAAATCAGGGGAGGGTGTGGGTAAGGGGGAGAGATCAACCAATGGACTGTATATTTTTAAAGGGTAAATTTTATGGCATGTGAATTATATCTCAATTTAAAAAATGGAAGAAATTTTTTCTAGCCCTTTAAACTGATCCTATTTTTAAAAATTTATTCATGGTTACTTTGAGGATGGATATTTACAATATGGCTACTTGGTCTCTTTCTTATTTATCTGGTTTCTTTGTCTGCTATATGCCCCAGTGGAAAAAAAAAAGAATCCAGCTCTCCTCAAATGTAACCACTATATTTCCAATTGAATGCATTATCTCACCTTTTTCTCACAAGGAAGCTTTCTTCCTCCCCTATCTTTACAATGGAAACCCTCTTTTTTCAGGACCTAGTTGAAATGTCACCTGCTCTATACAGCTTACTTCATTTCAGCACATGTATATAATTTTCACAGGCGCATGCTATTATAAACACTTAGTACCTATTATCTCAGTCATTAGATAATGACCTTATTATTACAAGCTACATAGTAAATTTTGAATTAAATAAAAATATTTCTCATGCATATTTACTTAAAGAAACCCTAAGCAGTCTTCTATTCTCTCACCTTAAACTGAAAACAATATTTCCAAGAACAGAGCTGACTTCTCTTCAATCCTCCAATTCCAGCATGTTCTCACAGTTCCCAACTGCTTACGGAAGAAAGGCAACTCATTTTTATAGCCACATTGATTCAACAATCATATTTTTCTTCTGTGAAAGCCAAGGCAGAGTTTGAGTGTAATTGTTCAGGGACTGTGTTTGTGTAACTGTTGTATAAGGTCAGTCATCTGTCTAAAATATGAACTGGACAACCTTCAAATGGCAATGACTTCAATTCCTTTGGGATTTGAATTGGCCATAAAACTAACAATAAATTGTCATGTGCGTAGTGATTTCCTGTTGGCAACTTCCATGTACATTACAAATATATCTCAACTTAGATGGAAAAGATCGTTATTACTACTCAAAGATCAAGAAACTGTAACACAGAGCCATTAAATGTATTGAGCAAGGGCAGAGCGTATATGATCAGTGAAAATGAAAATATCCTAGAGTTCCAATCTTTTGTCTATCTGCCAGGAGACATAATTTCTTGGTAAACTTTACTGCTTTGCCCCGGTTTTCTGAGAATATCAAGCAAGCTCTTTAAAAATGATGTTTATGACCCTGGCCTGTTTGGCTCAGTGGATAGAGCGTCAGCCTGTGGACTGAAGGGTCGCGGGTTTGATTCCTGTCAAGGGCACATGCCAGGGTTGCTGGCTCAATCCCCAGTAGGGGGCGTATAGAGGGCAGCCGATCACTGATTCTCTCATTGATGTTTCCATCTCTCTCTCCCTCTACCTTCCTCTCTGAGATCAATAAAAATATATTTTTTAAAAATGATGTTTATGTTCACAAACTAAAAATTTGAACTACTTTATAATCCACAGTATTATAATGCTACTCTCCAGCAATCTTCTGAGAACCAAAAAAAGCAGTATAAAACATAAATATAATACATCAAAGTTCCAATTATACCTATAAGAAACCCTTCAAACTATCATAAAGTATCCATTTTAGATAATCCTAGCTCCTTGATAATCTGGATGTCATAATCTACAGAAAAGTAGTAGAAAAATTGAAAGGGCAAAATATGTATTAACAATAGGTTCTGTCAGTTTTTCTTTCAAAATGTATATTTAATTCATCTACTTATTTTTCTCCCCATTGCTACTCTTCTTCCTGGATTAACGTGATGTCTCCCTCACTGGTCTCCTTCCTTTCACTTTTATTTCCATACATTGCTTTCTCTACAGAACAACCTGAATTCCTTTTTTAAAGTATGAAAGTGTCTACATCATTCCCATGCTTAGAATACTTCAATGCTTCTTCATTGTAACTGGAATAATATTCATCTCCTTATGACGGTCTGTAAGGTCTATATGATATGTGCCAGGTTCAGCTCTCTACCCTCAACTCTTACTACCCCAAACCTCTTGATCACTTAGCTTCAACAACCTCTCAGTTCTTTCAAACTCAGCGAACTTGCTTCCTCTTATCTTTCCTCTGATTGGCTTCTGACTCTGAAATACTTATCTCTCAGAGAATAACACCACCAGCTCCTTGTCATCTGGTCAGGCTTTACTTAAGAAGTTCTTGAGCCCAGCCAGCATTGCTCAGTGGTTTGAGCATCAACTTATGAACCAGGAGGTCATGGTTTCGATTCTCTGTCAAGGCATATGCCCGGGTTTCGGGCTCAATCCCCAGTGTGGGGTGTGCAGGAAGGAACTGATCAATGATTCTGTCTCATCATTGATGTTTCTATCTCTCCCTCTCCCTTCATCTCTGAAATCAATAAAAATTTAAAAAAAAATAAGTTCTTGAAAGGTGATTTCACTATTGGCCCAACTTCTTGCCATTTCTATTTCACTTCCTTAAAAAAACACTTATTATTATGTAGAACTTTATTGATATTTTTGTCTCTGGCTGTTTATTGCCTGTCCTTCACTACAGGGTGGGGCAAAAGTAGGTTTACAATTGTTCCTATGGGGAATAATACAAAAATAAAATAAACTCTGTGTCACAAACTTACATCTGTAAACCTACTTTTTTCCCCACCCTGTATAGTATAAGGACATTGGGAAGAATAGCTGTGTCTGTCTTGCTCAGCATTATAACCTCCAAGTCTAGAACAATTCTAACATTCTGTGAATTGATATATGATTGAAGGAGTGAATGAAGTGATAACCCATAGCCTTAAAACAATTATGGATAGAATAACTATGAAAATCATGTAGGACAACTTAAATAATGCCATAGAATTCCATAATTACCTATTATAGAAAACATATAAAAATATTGATACCTGTATGTATCAATATTTTATAGCCCAAACAATAATCGATATTCACATTATTACAAGTCATCAAGAAATTTTGAGTTATATTCTATCTGTGCTGTAGTAGGAAAATGTGTTTTATTTAATTTTTCATTAGATAATGACTTAAAAAAAGTTTAAGTATTTGGCATTTGGAAATTAAATTGTGATCTCCTAGCATAACAGCTGGTTATTTCTCCTGTCTTTTCTATACACCATCTTCTCAAGCCAGAAACCTGAGAAACATTTTAAGTCCTTTTATCTTCCTTATCTGCACATCCAATAAATCATGTACTTCTAATTTTACTTCCCATATAATTCTTGAAAATATCCCCTCCTTAATGTTTCTATGAACAGTTATGATTTATGTCCTCATCATCTCTTGCCTGAACTATTGCAGAGAGATTGTTAGCTATGATTCTAGTCTTATAAATTTAAAGTGTACAATATCAACAGAAGTGTCTAACAATAACTTAAGTTTAAAACCCTCTGATAAAAACTGAGTAGCATTATCTTAATGCATCAGAATTAAAAATATATGTTCAATAAGAATTCTAGTCATTTCTCAAGACTATAAAAATTTCTCATGCTAATAGAACAACAAAGTGAAATATCAGAATGAAGCTTTCTGAAAAAGGACATTTTCAGACAGCAGAGAATAGCTATAGGATATGCAGATAAGAGGTCAAAGCAAGTAGAGGTTGAGGAACTTGTATAAAAATTAGCTGAGAAAACTGTAGTCAAAATAGAGAAGAATTTGTTTTTTAAAAAAGTTCAGCACAGTGTAGGAAATACCTTACATGAGCATAGGTTCCAAAATATAGGACCATGAAGGAACACTAGTTACCAAAACTGGGCAAAGCAGTAAGTTAAGAACATAGAAGGGAGATGGGAAAGAAGACTTGGGTCACCTGGGGGCTAAGAAATAATACTGCAGAAAATTTCTATTCTATTCAATTAGCAAATACTTTCTTTGGGTAAACAGAAATCCATTTTCAGAATTCCCAGAAATCGGTAGGTGAAGCAGTTAGGTAACTCCTTGAGGAGAAGATTTATCCCTTGGGCATACCATGCCCACTGTATAGGTAGTGCTTAATAAATGCTTCTCGGATAAGGGCACAAACCATGGACTTCTTGATGTGAGAGTCTGTCTTGTACAGAGCTGCATTATTCACAGCCCCAGGCACTGTGTACGTCACAGCCCAGCGACTGCTAAAGAAATGACAGCCGTGGCAGTCTGCAAACACTGTCAAGAAAAATTCTTGAGGTTTTCAGGGTGTTGATCTATTCCTAGGCTGCTCTAAAATTATTTGACCCACTCTGATAGGGAGTTTTCAATTCCTAGTCTCCTATTGAAAACTGTTGTCAAATATATTTCTCACTGGCTCTTTAATACTTAGGCTTATTAGTCATGCTGTTTATTGAATAATAAAATCACATTTTAAAAATTATTTTCTCCAAGTAAATTTTATTTTCTAAACCTCTTATAATTGCCTTCCACTTTAGAGTTTTAATTCTAAAGTTATATTAATTGCAAATAAATTATTGGATTGAAAGGTAATACCACTCAGAAAATTACACCCAGAGCCATGTTCAAACACCTTAGCCCTCTGAGCCATTTTAGGGCAGAACTAAACACTTTAACCAGTTATTGTCACACTCTGCTCCTTAAACCAACATCATTTAATAGATATATATTGTTAGCCATAAGTTGTTTCAGGTATAGTGCATAGGAGTGTAAAAACTTATTATCACTAAAATTTTTAAGTGAATTTTCATTTAATTTGCATTGAATCATTAATCTATTGATAGATATTACAATAGAAAAGGACTAAAAAGTGACAAAATAATAAAATCTTTTTCTTCTAAATAAGTAAATAATGCTATAGATGTTTGTAGTAAATTGGAAGCATACTCTCAAAGTAAGAAAACTGATAAATCTTGCTAAATTTATTTTACAAAACTTTGTCTAGATTGTTTGTTTATTTTACATTCTCTACAAGAATGGATTTTGCTAGCTAAATAATTACTAAAACATTTTCTCTTTCAAATATTATAATATTTTTCTAATCACAATAATCAACCTAACTGTATGATTATAACCTGGCAAAAGTCCTTAATTAAGATCCTAAACTTCATCCCAGTTCCATTATCCTTAATTCCGTATATCAGTCTGATTTTTCTGTGTGTCAGGACCTATGAGAAAATCTGACAGTGAGACAGGTAAGGCAAGCTGCCTGCAAGTAACACAGATCATCTGTGCTGGGAGCATCCTTGACCAGCCTGCACAAGCAATGCTCGGGGAGTGTTAGACAATCATGTGTCCTATGATCCTTTGTGCAAAGCACAGCTGAGCCACTTTGTAATATGAAAACACATGATTCACTGGCAAATAAACAGAAAAAATCAAATAAACCAAACCTGGAAGTACACTGTAAGTGACTCAGCAAGGAAAGACAGCACAACATGTCATATTGATTTTAATTACCAGGTAGAGTGAATTGCAAAGAAACAAAAGGGAATTTCCTTTCAACCTTCCTGCTGGCCGGGGGGGGGGGGGGGGGGGGGGGGAACCATGGGAGATTGGCCGGCTGGGGGGAGGGGGGAGGTACCATGGGAGGTTGGCCATCTGGGGGAGGTTGGCTGTGGGAGCACACTGACCACCAGGGGTAGCTCCTGCGTTGAGTGTCTGCCTCCGGGTGGTCAGTGTGGATCATAGTGACCAGTCGTTCCAGTTGCTTAGGCTTTTATATATATAGATATGAAAATTCAGTTTGTGCAAACTACGTAAGTGTTATAAGGAAGGGTACCAATCACTGAGTGTTTCTGGAAAGAGGATGGTTTAATGGAGATTAGTAAAAAACTAATACAATAAAATCTGGTTTATCAGGCATTAATGGACAGGGAAAAAATGCTTTATCTGTTTAAACCCAATCTGCAGAGGCAGTCAGCCACATGCAACCCGAGATGGTGTGTTCCTCTGTGTGATGGGACTGGAGCTCTGCCCATAGGTACCTTCCTGTGATGTTAGCCAGTGGAAACCTCTGTGCAGACAGATCAAAATTACTTCCACATTACAGTGAATACAAAATAACAAAATCCTTATTAGACACAGATTAAGTTCATTATTATATAAATCCCTTCTTGAAAAAAATTAGCCTAATCCTCTCCACCAAAATATTAAACATAACACTGATATTTCAGGAAAGATAAAGATAAAGCCCTCTTCTTTATCTTGGCTCACTTCTGTCATATTAATGAGGCAACCGTGTAATAGCTGGGCTGGTGCTCGTGAGTAAGAGGGGCTGCCAGCTAGATCCAGAGTCAGATGCCTCTATCTGGTTAGCTACACCATCTTTCCTGCAAAAATCTTTGCAGACTCATCTTCACTCCAAAGGCTCAGTGCAAGCTAATCTGGGGTTTCATGTTGCAAAGGTCTTGGATGGCAAACATGATGTTTGTGTTCTTCGGTAATTATAGTTGACTGAAAACACATTTGTAACTGGCTCTGCACTCACAGTAAGAACTCCCCAGGGCCAGCAGAGCCAACACCTCGGGAAGCCCGTTCAATTCCATGAGGGTTGGAGAGCAGCTTGGATTTATGCACATCTGCCTTTTTCATATTAAATACATTTTTTCATGGACTCAACAGAATCTTTTCTATCTTTAGTTCTTAGACTTAAATTATGTGCTTGAACATTTACTTGATGTTATTTTTTTTTCTGTTAGAGGGTTTTGTATGAATGTTTTGTGTAAAGAGTTGTCTAGTAATATTTGGGACTAACTCAAGCCTGGGTCAATTCTCAGATAAAGTTTAAAATGGGAAAAGTATACTTTTATTAACAATTGGCCATTGCCTCCATCCCTTAGGGGGAAAAATAGTTTTGATTGATATTTTATATAATTGAAGGAGAGGAAAGGAAACTAAAAACAACCCAGAGACAGAGAAAGAGAAAAAGCAAAGGAAACAAGACAGACAATTTATGAATAAAGGCTAGAAAACCCAGATGCTCTTAGAATTTAACTATGCTCATTTTCCCTTTGTCAGCTGCTTCATTACTACCCAAAATTTTCTCCATCTTATTTTTCCCATAAACTATAATTGGTAAAACAACACAATAGGAGGGCCTGAGCAGATGAGATCATTTTTTTTCCTTAACTAAATTAATACTCAACCTTCTAACAGCTGGGCTCATACAAATTGATCAAACAAATAATGGCCTCCTAATCTTTTATTTATTTTATTCAGACATGGGATAGAAGGCAGCTTGCTAGAAACCAGCCATGGATACTAAAATCAACAAATGTCACATTAGGAAAAATTCCAAATGATGTTGCCTCATTATCATTAAGCCAAAACAGACACTACAGGAAAATAGCTTTATCAGGCTATTGTCATATCTACAGGAGAATTTTCATTTTATGTCGAATGATGCCCTCTGCCCTTTGGTTCTTATTTAGGGGGAAACTGAGTTGGGTAAAATCTGCAGATGTTGACAGTAGAGTCCCCATACTCTGACAAAAGTAATTCTGAGGTAGGGAATGTAAAGAATTTGTAGGCACGGTGAGTATTAAGGGTGAGGGGCACAGCAGTTTAGCTGTGATTGTCTCCGTTCCTGGGTTCACTGAAAATGAAGCAAAGGAATATGTGGGGTAGGAAGTGTTGGACACAAAAGTCATCCAAGTGCTCTCTGTTGTTGTTTTTTTATTGTTTGTTTTCTAAAATAAACTCACAGCTTTTGCTAGGTTTTATAGTAATGAAGGAGGTTAAAGAATGCTAATCAATGCATCACTGTACTTCAAACAGAATATGCATTTGACATTATTCTGTTTGAAGTACAAAAACTAGAGCCTGCACTAAATTTTCTAAAGTGAAAACAGCACTTCCATACAAATATTATTTAAAGATTCCTGTTTTTCAAGCCAAAAAAAAAGGAAATAGTTGTCAAACATAATGTGTTTATTCTCATAAAAATAAAAATGAATAAAAGTGTCTCTAAATTAGAACTCTGAGTTATTTTTTATTTCAAAATATAAATTTGGCCAAGTGTACAAAACTTTTGAGTGAGTAGCAGGAGGCCAAGTTGCTGTATTAAAGATCACTCTCTTAATCTTTTTGTGATTTAACATTAAGGCATGGAAGAGTCTCATTTATCAAGGCAGGTATTATCTTGACCACTCCCTGTGGAACTTCACCCACTCTTCTCTAGAGCAGCGTGTATAAGTTATTTTAATGTATCATTAAATACAGATGTTAATTGTTGAAATGGCTTACTGATGATCTATTCAATGACTATCAGTTTCAGAAGGAAGAAACTGAGCCCCGGAAAGTTAATCCTGCTCAGCTATCAGTATCTTAGCCAAGAGACATAGTGGGATCAGCTCTCTCCCAATCTTTTATCATATCTCCTTAACCTCCTTATTTTATCTAATACTTTGAGATAGTCATTTCAATTCTTTTAAGATGGAGGGTGCAGTTTGAAAACAGGTTTGTGTAATCCCAAAGGAAGGTACTCTAAAGCTATGACTGCTGAGTAAATCAAAGCCTGCCATTAATTCTTTTCTTCTTGAATTCGGGGCACACGAGGCCACATTTTCCATGAGAGGAGTCATCAGGAACCAACCTGACTACATAAGGATGTCTAAACCAACAAGTTCACCAGTAAATTTGGACAGAGCCAAAGAGGTGAGTAGATTTTACCTGAAGTCATCAAACACTTGTTTCAAGGAGAAAACTAATAAGAAAGGTTAAAAAAAAAAAAAAAAAGGTGGGGGACTTTTAAGTCAATATTGCAGGATTGTTTTCACAGCACTGAGTTAGAAAGAATCAATCAAAACCCTTACAATATCTCTTGAGATCCTTGGAAAGAAAATGCCAAGTGCATTACTATTTCTTACTTCCCAAATGTTACAAATTCTCCAAGTTGCTCCATTTACACTTCTATGATGTGGCAATGAGTCACACATTGGGTTATCAAAAGGAATAGTCAGAAAAGCACCATTTGGTCAAATGACAACAATGAGAATTTCCCAGTATAAGTATCAAAATGTACAGAAGAAATAGGAACAGGGCATAGAAATATAGAATGCCAGCATACCGTTGTAGAAAATTTGGATTTGGACCTGGTTGCTTTGACACAATATTAATACATTTCTGGAGATTTAAATTTTATAAAATAAATCAATATTGATAAAATACAATTTGCATTATTAAACTAGATCATCAATAAAGAAGAGTTAGCTATCAAAATTTAAATGAACCAAGAAAAACTTTACAGTAACAAGAACAAATATCTAAATACACCTGTCTGGGATTCTTTGGCCCAGTCCATACACCAACAACTCCTTCTCATAAAGTACAAAACACATATTTCTTAAATCATTAGATAATCTGATTTTTCTCAGAGAAACTTTCAGTATCAAAGAGTTCATTGTTGATTTTTCCTAATTCTTTCTTTATATAGGATTAGAAGATAATGTAATATTCAAAACAACATACTCAAAACTTAATAATATTTACTTGTTATCCCAAAACACAAGTAGTGGATAGGCACTGTTATATTACACTAGAAGTCTGACATATAAATAATAAGCTCAATGAAGTGCCATGTTAAATGTGTGTCCAGGGACATTTATGTCTACAAAGTAGGGAATAAACCTCTGCCTTAACATCTCTCAATTTGAGTTTCCTAAGCTATAAATGAGATTAGATTAGATGAATGCTAAAATCTCTGCTAACCCTAATATTTAATTATTTTATGGTTAAGTATTGCCAGTTTTTACATAAAATCTGTCCAAATCCAAGATAGTTCTTTATGTAACATTAGACATGTCTCAGTGAGGGCCAATTTTTCATCAGGATAATCTAAGCCTAATATAGTCTTCTTTAATTGTTGTACTTCCTCCATGTAGGTCTATATGGTTCAATTTATTAAATATTGGGACTAACTAGATTCTATTCTCTCCATGACGGTAGGTGATTAAAAGTTTCATTGATTAAAACAGATGACAAACAAGAAGGGAAGAGATGTAAAGCTTATCTAGGACCCCTTCTGCGTGTATCCTGGGACTGGTAAACAATGGTTAAGGCAGCCATACATTTTTTCATTAGACATGTAAGTCCATCTTTAGTGAAAAAAACTTCCAAGGGAGTCTATCCTATATAATAAAAGCCCAGTGACTGAACAATGGAATGACCAGAATGACTGGTCAACCAGTCGCTATGATGTGCACTGACCACACGGGGAAGATGCCCAACACAGGATGACCAGGATGAGCGGCACTCCCACAGTGGACTGATCCCCACAGGCCACAACCCCCGACCAGTGCATGAATCCCATGCACCGGGCCTCTAGTGTTAGAATAAGTTTCTTGAAATGGTTCTTACGATTTAAGTGAGATTAAAGGATATTCAATCAAGGCTAAAATAATCAGGACATTTCAGAGCCAGACAGAAAAATGGCAAAACTCTAATGACTATAAATAATTAGAGTGAGTTGTCAGCATGAGGCAGATAAAATATGTCACAATGAATACCCATGCTATCATCCCTTATATCATTGCTCTGACTACAGCAGGGAGCAATGAGACCCTTGCCAACATCAGGTGCACTTGTGGTTCTTGTGCTATCAAGCAGCCAGGGGGAAACCATCAGCTATTAAATGCATTTGCCAGCTTGCTATATGAAAGTATGAGGGAAAATCTCAGGCCTAAGTTGATAAATACTCAAACATCAAGTTTGATCTTCTTGTATGTCCTTGGTGTCTATGGCAACACCACCGCCCTTTCTCTTGAATTGAAGAGCTACTTTCACTCACTTATTTGAACAGTGAGTGAAATGTAATTTGGAAGATCCTTTCTAAGATGAGTAAAATAAGTCCTCCCAGTTCATCTGAGGCAAGGTTGCAATATTTAAAAACAACTGAGTAGGAAGCACAGAGAAACTATAAAAGTGATATTACAACAGATTCTAAATTGCACTCAGATAACTTTTAAATTCTAACCCCAATTTCTTACTCAAATTTTATCTAGAATGAACACTAGTGAATAGGTGGCACCTTTTCATAATAATTTTTTAGGTGCCTAACAGGTACAGCCCTAATAAAATATTCCACACAATTCAAAGCCAATCAAATTCCTGTTATTTATTTCTCCCCCCAAATTCCATATTCTACTTCTCATTCTCCAGTTTTGGAGATAAAAAACTGGTTGCTACACACCTGTCACAGATCTTGAGCACTCTCCTTTTATCCCTCTCAGAGACATTCTAGGGCATCTGTCCCAAGGAAGTCCTAACGTGGTTCCTCTGCGGTCTATCCTCTGCTTCCCCGAGGTACAAGGTGCCTACTTTTTAATTCCATTGTTCTAGAATAGTGTGTTGGTTTCCTAAGGCAGCCATAACAAAGCACAGTGGCTTGAAATAAAACTGGGTGGCTTAAAATAATAGAAATGTATTCTCTCAGTTCTGGAGGCTGCAAGTCTGAAATCATGTCTGCAGGTCATGTTCTAAAGGCTCTGGAAGAGGATCCTTGCCTTCTTCTTAGCTCCTGCCCTTCAACCTTTGGCATTCCTTGGCTTATAGTTGTATTAATCCAACTCTGCCTCTATCTTTACACGTCTTTCTTCCCTGTCTCAGTCCATCTCTGTGTTCAAATTTCCCTGTTCTTATGGGGACATCAGTCACTGGATTAGAGCCTCCCCTAAACCAGTATGACCTCATCTTAACTTGATTACATGTGCAAAGACCCTATTTACAAATAAGGTCATGTTCTGAGGTTTCCTATGGCTATGAATTTTGAAGGGACACTATTCAACCCAGTACAGATGCTCTCAATTGAAGATGCAGCTTTTTCTTTGTGGACCCCTGCGTGGTATCATCATTCTTCCAAAGGTGGCTGATATAATTTTTTAAAGGACAGTCTGTTTAGCATATTGCATCACTTCAGATTTACACGATCTCAGATACTAAAAACATGTAAAATTACATGTACCTTTAAAAATATAAAATAATATAAATGAATGATTACTTGGTATAAAATATTTACAAGAACATGAATAACTATAGCTCAGTTTCAATTATTCCACAGATTGATTTGTGATACAAAATACAATTTTTCTCAAAGAGACAAAGCTCAAAAAAACTGAAGTTAATGAAATCTTTTGTTTCAGATGATTAAATAATGAGGCAGTTTTAACATCTGGTACTACAAGCATAAGTGAAAATATTTTTAAACTAGAATGATGAGCCTAATGCTCCATAGAAGATCATACTCTTTGTAGCTGAGAAAACTATTATTTTCCCAGAAAACAAATTAAAAAACAAGTAAAAGGTATACAACTCAAGTGACTTTATTAAATTAAATAAATCATGATTTAGGATTCAAATAAATTAACATTTTTATTGCTGCTAAGAAATAGGTAAACAGGTAGAAAATGATGCTACTCTACAGACATATAGAATAAAAGGAGAAATTGACAATAATCTGGTCAATTTCTGCAGTATTCATAGAGAATTTTAAATATTTTGGCTCCAATCCTCTTCCCTTTTAATCTATCCTTTTGCTTGTTTCTGTTACTTATTTCTCAATTAATGCTAAATTGGAATGATCCTACTTGCTAAATCTGAGTATACAATGAAAAACATGGTCCCTGCACTTAAAGAGAAAGTACTGTTATGGATAACCAAATAAATGAACAATATGGTAGATGCATTCCCTATCTACTCTTATCAAGTGGGAAAAGAAGTCCCTACGGACAATAAGAACTATGGGCTGTAAAAACAAGTGACACAGAGGCTGCTGGATATTCAGCTGTTCCTCTTAAAAGGTCGGCACCACAAACTGAACTTATAAGGTCCTATTTCCTCTGAGCTCTACCACCAGGCCGAGGCTCTGGGGAACACAGACACATTTGAGGTGGAACTGGATTTTCTGGCATTGGGGCAGGAACTCGGGGGCTGCTTTCTCCCAGAAGGAGGTGCCCAAGGGATCATTGTTCCTATGCTGAGACCTCCCCGGTCACAGGATTGACTGACTGGCAGCCATTTCTGTTTGCTCTGCCCTGGTGATTCACTAAGACACCACCTCATCCAATTTACAACCCCACCCAAGCTGTGTGCAGCAGCTTTTACATATGAATGGCCTGCCCTTACTCAGACTAAAATCTCTCAAGCAAGCTGCCACTGGGTGTGGGAGCCCCAAGCCAATCAATAAAAACCCAAGACCTGGCACCAGCACCAGCCAGCCTTGCTTCATAACTGGGACCCATATGGGCACTTCCAAACCCCATACAAAGAGGAGGAATCTGAAGCTCTCTCTGTAGCTCCTGCTGGATGGCCCCAGGCAGTGGGTGACCTTGCACCTCCCTGGAGACCCAAGAGCCCGTGCACCTAGTGGTCAGTGTCTGATCATACCAGATTACAACTCTTCACATCCATAAGCAACACACTCAAGGGACAGACTCAGTGAGCACCAAAGCCCCATTGAAGCAAGTCCTGCTCCATAGGAGGGACTCCTGCACAGCAGCTCTCCCACTGTAGTTGCAGTTGGTCCTCACAGCCAATTGGTTTGGGGGTCCATTCCTCCCATGACACCAACAGCAATCAAGTCTCAACTACAACAAGACTGTGCTCACAGCCCATAAAAGGATGCACGTAGAGCTCCCAGCTCAGGTGACTG
The DNA here is from genome assembly GCF_951640355.1 of Cnephaeus nilssonii. Taxonomy (NCBI): domain Eukaryota; kingdom Metazoa; phylum Chordata; class Mammalia; order Chiroptera; family Vespertilionidae; genus Cnephaeus; species Cnephaeus nilssonii. The sequence goes on from NC_137073.1 coordinate 59,653,169, forward strand.
GGGAGGCTGAGCCAAGGGCGCTATAGAACACATACTACACAAGGCCACTCTACTAATTCAAGGAGACATAGCAGCTCTACCCAATACATAGAAACAAACACAGGGAAGTAGCCAAAATGCAGAGTCAAAGAAACATGTCACAAATGAAAGAGATCGAAGAAAGCAAACTACTGGATGTAGGTTTAAAACTGTGGTTATAATGTTACTCAAGAATCTTCTAGAAACCTCCACACACACAAAAAAAAGGAAAAGGACCAGTCAAAAATTAAGCATACACTGACTGAAAAAAAGAATAATATACAGGGATTCAACGTTAGAGTAGAGGATTCTGAGAATCAAATCAATTATTTAAAATATGAGGAAGCAAAAAACACCCAACCAGGAGATCAAAAAGAAAAAAGGATTCAAAAAATATGAATAGTGTAAAGAGCCTCTGGGATACCTTCAAGTGTACCAACATTCACATTATGGGAGTGCCAGAAGAATAGAGAGCACAAAATATTGAAAACCTATTTGAAGAAATAATGACAGAAAACTTCTACCTGGTGAAAGAAATGGACTTATAAGTCCAGGAAGCACAGAGAGTCCCAAAACAAGAGGAACCCAAAGAGGACCACACCAAGGCACATCATAATTAAAATGCCAGCGCTAAAGACAAAGAGATAATCTTAAAAGCAGCAAGAGAAAAGCAGTTAGTGACCATACGACTATCAGCTGATTTCTCAACAAAAACTATTCAGTCCAGTAGGGAGTGGCAATAAATATTCAAAGTGATGAACAGAAAGGACCTACAACCAAGATTACTCTGCCCAGCAAAGCTATTATTTAAAATTGAAGGTCAGATAAAGAGCTTCAGAGATAAGAAAAAGCTAAAGGAATTCATCACCACCAAGCCAGTTTTATATGAAATGTTGAAAAGTATTCTTGAAGAAGAGAGGATGGGAAGAGATTAAACAAAGATCTTACATGCATATATGCATTACCTATGGACACAGACAATAGAGTAGCAAAGCCTGGGTGGGGTGGGAACAGGGTGGAGGGGGCAGTGGGAGGAAAAAAGAGGGGCATCTCTAATAATCTCAACAATAAAGATGAAAAATAGAATAATAACTTTTTTACTTCAACAAAATAACATTCATCAATATAATACAGTCCACTCTTGATTATTTTATCAGTTATTAAGCAGGGCCCTCTGCCATATAGTATTTGTTGTATGCACAGTACCTTATGAAATGCTCTAAGAAACAGAAAAGGATGAATAAAAAATAGAAAGGTCATTTCTACAAGCCAATTGGTACATTATATTTCCCCTTATTCAGCAATCCTTATCCCATCTACATCCTTGCTCACTGCAATCAGAGCCAGCTTTTCTGATGATAACTCATTAGGATCTGTACTGGGTGCCAGGAACACACTAATAAGTAGGATTTATTCCACACCTTCACAGTCTAATGAGATAAAATGTAAATCAGTTCATTTTTACTATTTAAAAATATATTTTTAAGTGGAAAAAAGACATGGAAACGGTTAAAACAAAATGTACGCAGTTTGGAGACTAAGGATTATCTGTGGATTTCAGTTTTTCAAGTTACGTCTCTATGTCACAAATGAGAGATGGCTGTCCCTTTATACAATTAAGAATTCATTTATTATCTAGAGTCATTCCCATTGAGATAAAAGGAAACTCACAGCTAAAGTATGAGGTATGCAAGGTCAAGAACAATTGTATTTCCCATAAAAGCCCAGCTAGGTGATTAACATACAAGCAGGCCTTAATAAAAGCCTTGTTTATCAAGGATATTCTGAATGACAATTCTACCATTCATGCAATTATACTCATATAGCTCTTAAATTAATTATTAAAAAATGGTACAGAAAGTAAAATCAATAGTTGTTTAATTTGTATAAAAAGACATCCTGGTTGATATTTTGGGTTTAGTTCTTATTTTAGTGTTGGGATTACTTTAAATAAATATTGGGTTAGAGACATTATAACATCAGAATAATCTAATTAAAGTCATACATTCATCTTTCCAGCATCCTGATGAAGGGCTAACTAGCCTAATCAGTTAATCCTGACAGTTGTAGACAAAGCATATCTATATCTGTGCTTGACAGAGAGTACCCACATTTTCCACATATCTATTGTTAATCTTGTTAACATTTTAATAATTTCCCCCTGTCAAATTGGCCTGGGTAATTACCCATGATTTTGCTGTCAGTTTCATTTGTACAAGTTTCAGTGTTTCATTGGTCATTTTTTTTTTATGGAAAATGTTTAGCTCCTGTAGGCAGGGTATTACATTGGCAGGAAAGATAACATAGAAAATAACAAATAAAAATTTTAATATTGAGAATATTGTGTCATAAATGAGTTGCATGAGTTCCTTATACATTTTTATATTAATCCTTTATCAGTTATGTGGTTTGTAAATATTTCCCCCATTTTACTTGCTTTGAACTACTATTGAAAAAAAATAATAAGTAGAAAGTTCCCTCTCTTTCAGGCATAGAGAGTTGAAAGTTGTTTCTCAAAAAAAGACTATATGATTACTGCAAGAGGAAAGAAAAAAAATATTTTCTCATGTGTATTGCACAACTATGCCCAACCTGAATATAGCCTAGTATAGTACTCTGCAAGTAGAGGAGTCAATAAATATTTGTTGCATTAAAATGAGGGCAAATTTTACACTTAATTATAAAACCTTTCAAAAATAATCAACTCAAAAAGTGGAATGTTATGAAACTTTATCAGTAATAGAAAATTAGTATGTCCATCAATTATAGAGTCTAGGCTAGATATATGGGTGCTCACTGCATATGCCTTTAAACTTTAATGTACATTGGAAATTTTATGATAAGATAATGTTTTATATTATGTATAATTTCTCATAATAAAAAACATATGTACAGGACCTTACAATAAGTAATAAATGAGCTAAAAAAAAACTAAGATAAAGTCTGTCCCTCAAAAAATGTACAATCTAATGGAGGAAGTTAATTTGTAGGTGATCATACTAGTGCAAGAGAATTAATGGCAGATGCTAGTCGATGAATACAAATAATTATCAGCTTTAAAGCTAAATAAATAAATAAATTAATTAATTAAATAAATAAATGAAAATGTTCTTTAAGAAATGGTCTCAGGGAAATAAGATTTAAGTTATACTTTTAGAGATACTAAGGATTACATAAATGGTTAGGAGGGAGCAATGGTGAGTGAACAAGGTCATGAGAAAAGTTACAAAGACAGTGAAGAGAAAATTCTGGCAAAAATGTTAGATTTAAAAAAGGAAATTGCCAGAAATATCAAAGGTTCTCTTTTAATAATCCCCATCCAAGGACATGCCTAGAGAGAAGAAGGGAGAGACAGAGAGAAACATCCATGTGAGAAACATTCATTGGTCACCTTCTGTATGTGCCCTGACCCCTACGGGGATTGAACCCCTGACCTTTTGGTGTACAGAATAATACTGCAACCAAAGGAGCCACACCAACCAGGCCTCAAAGGTTTTTGAAAACTATTTCTGAATGAATAGAAAACTATTGAGAAGAGATGTGATAAAAGACAATGACATTTTTCAAGATTTGTTTTGCAATATACGTAGTTAGGTTTCCCTAGAGATACCACAAAAGTCATTACAGACATGAGAACACAGCAGAGCTGAGGCACCAGAATGTGGTGAAAATCAGCATCAGCTGAAACAGATTAGCTGGGCAGTTGACATAGGCACCAATTTGTAACTATCATTTTTGAATTGTATGCTTGTTATAAACTAATAAGCATTGTAGTGAGTGTAATAATTTTATAACTATATAATTAAATTTGCCTAAAGCCTGTGTTGTTTATATGATCCCCACTTTGTGCATAGGGAAACTGAGGCACAATAAAGTTTAGATAACTTTCCAAAGTCACCAGTCTAGAAAATCTCATTCTAATACCTGTTCTCTTCAACAATTAAACAAAATGATAAAATATATCTGAAAATAAAAATGATGAAGAATGTGGAATTGCAATTCATCTCAGGAAGATGGTCTTGAATCGATGGGTAGGACTACTTTGATAAAACACGTTGGGTCAATAATGGGAAGCTCCTAAAGCACACCCAAGTTAAAAAAAAAAACGTCACCAGTGGGCCTTCTGATTAATGTTAAACTGGTAAATAATAATAATAATAATAATAATAATAATAATAATAATAATAAAGACTTCGGTTTTAATGTGCGGTGCATAAAATTTTGAATTGTCCTCAGTGCCCCCTTTCTCCATCTGAAAAGATATTGGGCAAATATTTCAAGAATATTCATTTGAAAGGGCACCAATTTATTGGTATGTTTGTGGTGTCCACATGTTGAACATGGATTCAGGTAAATACAATTCATTATGAACTTTTGCAGGTAGATTCAGAACTGTGAACTATTTATTACCTTTTGGTGGCCAGAGACAGGAACTCAAGGGAGGCTGGGACCTAAGTTTACACTCATAGAGAGCCACATGGATTTTTCTCACTACTACCAAAGAGTCAAAACAAGGAAAATGAAGAAACTTTTACATGCACCTTTTCCTTTCTCAGATCTGTGCTAATGTACACAGACTTCATCAATCTTTACTAATGTTATCTATCATATGTATGTGATAACTTTATTTTCATTTAAATTATAACCATGAGCATTTTAATATTTAGGGAATTTTAGAATGTACAGAACCATGCTATTTAATTTACCACCTCTTTGAGAATGCTCTATGTGCATCAGATAAGTTTGGGAAATTCTCATTAAAATATCTCTCTGGAGTTTCTCAATCATCATCAGCAGAACCAGAAAGTGACTGCAGACACAGCCTAAAGGCAGAGATGAAATATTCATAAGGAAGGAGTCTTAGAAATCTCACATGCCTATCGCCTAGGGTCTGTGGTATGCTGATGAAACAACTGGCTACCTGGGGTATTAAAAACAAACATACCTACTTTGTAGCATGTGCCTATTTCAAGCTATCACTATGGCCAGTTTCTAACTCTGAATGTGATATCTCTACACTCAGAGTTGAGAAGCATTGTGCATAACTAGCTCCTATGATTTGACACCACTGGGTTTTAATATGTTAATCCTCATGAACCACTGGCACAGAGATAGGTCAATGCTCCTGGTACCCAAAGGGCAAGTCTCCCCTGTGGAGGGGCCCAGGTATAGAAGCCTGACCTCTCCATAAATTCTGAGTTACTCAGAAATTTCTTTAGTTGTGACTAAATGTTAATGGTTACCTCTGAAAAACTGGTTATGCTTACCAGAACATTTGATAAAATAATAATCCAAGGAAACTTTTAGAATATATTAATCATATGCTTCCATTTAAAAAAATAAGTCTATATGAGCCCTTAAATTATACCTAATTTTTAAACATGGAAAATTGAGAACAATTAGTGTAGAATTATTGGCAAAACTATACCATGTGAGTATAAAATAAGACAAAGTGTGCTAACCAGGTCTTGCTCAGAGGCAAATGGAAATAATTATGAGCCATTCAATCCTAAATCCCAATTCAGGCTTAAAATTGGGAGCAACTGAGGCTCAGCACCAAAGATGGAGCACTAAATATTATTACCAGGATTGTCTCAAGTGCAGGGCTAATGCCTTAAATATAATACTCATGAATCTTAAGGGGCCATCTGGTGGAATTAATTAATCCAGAGTTTACATCTGACAGTTATTAAAAATAACAAAGCAAGAGAGATATAAGTAGGAATTTAACTGTAATAAAGAGAAAGAAAGAGGAAGGAAATTGAAGTTATTTGTAGAGAGAATACATTTAAAAGGTTTAAATATTTCAGAGAAATTTAAAATCGCAGAGCAAGAGTGGGTATTTTTCATGCAAAAACTACAAACTGGCTCCAAGTCGTCAAGGAGCACGAACTGAAGATGACACGGAAGACTTCTCAGGCTATGAGTGAGGCTAGGTCTGCAACTTGCCCTGTAAATGAGGACACCCAGTGCGTTTTGAAAGTTAGAAATGTAATGTGTAGGCAGAGAACAGGGAATTTCTAATTTCATGTCTCTGCCAAGAAGGGAAGGCAGTCATATTGTTGATTTTTTACATTACATTCCGTTTTTACATTATATTCATTCAGAAATTTTTATATTCTCAATGATCTTGAAAATTATATACTTTTCTTATTGTGCTCAGAAGGAAACAGAAGCTCAGAGAAGTAAATTTCTCAAAACTACACAGTCTATCTGCTCGATACTAAAGCCTGTGCAATCCTATGAATGAATGCATTATATACTAAAACAGCCAAGGACTTGCTCTGGACAGAGGGAAAACATATCTTTACAATTTATAGAGGTTGGAATGAGGATCATTGCTTAAGAATTTAAGAATTTGATGAATGAAAGAAATTAATATCAAACCTTCTGCTACTTCTTCCCCGGTGCTAAAGTATGAAGACCCCAAATAAACAGTCATTTATTTAGTAGAGCACCTTCATCCATCAATTTGGGATATTGTAAAAATAAATTGTGAGCTTAGGATGGGAGAAGTTAAGAAGTGGACAACTCTGCATAAGAAAGAAATGGGATTCAAGAGATCGGAGGAGAGATTTCTGGAGAAAAAGATATAAAGAAATCCCAGAAAATGGAAGTTAAGAGTCAGAGCCTAAGAACAGAAATTTCCCACAGCCTGACATGCTTGACAACCTTTTAGGACAGTGATGTGTAATATTATATTTTATATTGTTGCTTAGAACCCTCTCTGTTAATCACAAACCAACCTTCAATCAGAAATGGTCCATTAAAAATAGATTTGCGAAAAGTATCTATTTAGATCCTTTGCCCATTTTTTGATTGGGTTGTTTATCTTCCTTTTGTTAAGTTGTATGAGTTCTCTGTAAATGTTGGCGATTAAACCCTTAGCGGTGATAACATTGGCAAATATGTTCTCCCATGCAGTGGGCTTTCTTGTTGTTTTGTTGATGGTTTCTTTTGCTGTGCAAAAGCTTTTTATTTTGATGTAGTCCCATTTGTTTATTTTCTCTTTAGTTTCCATTGCCCTAGGAGCAGTATCAGTGAAGAAATTGCTTCGGCGTTTGTCTGAGATTTTGCTGCCTGTGAATTCCTCTAGTATTTTTATGGTTTCCCGTCTTATGTTTAAGTCCTTTATCCATTTTGAGTTTATTTTTGTGTATGGTGTAAGTTGGTGGTCTAGTTTCATTTTTTTTGCATGTATCTGTCCAATTTTCCCAACACCATTTATTGAAGAGACTGTCTTTTTAAAAAAATATATTTTATTAATTTTTTACAGAGAGAAAGGGAGAGGGATAGAGAGTTAGAAACATCGACGAGAGAGAAACATCAATCAGCTTCCTCCTGCACATTCCCTACTGGGTATGTGTCCACAACCAAGGTACATGCACTTGACCAGAATCGAACCTGGGACCCTTGAGTCCACAGGCCAATGCTCTATCCACTGAGCCAAACCGGTTAGGGCTGAAGAGACTGTCTTGACTCCACTGTATGCTCATGCCCCCTTTGTCAAATATTAATTGAGCATAGTGGCTTGGGTCGATTTCTGGGTTCTCTATTCTATTCCATTGATCTATATGTCTGTTCTAAGGAAGGCCAAAAGGCATATGAAAACATGCTCAAAGTCACTAATCATCCAAGAGATGCAAATCAAAATGACAATGCGGTACCATCTCACACCTGTCAGAATGGCTATCATCAACAAAGGACAGTGCTGGTGAGGATGCGGAGAAAAAAGGAACCCTCATGCACTGCTGGTGGGAATGCAGACTGGTGCAGCCACTGTGGAGAACAGTATGGCATTTCCTCAAAAAACTAAAAATGGAACTCCCATTTGATCCAGTGATCCCACTTCTAGGAATATATCCCAAGAAAGTAGAAACACCAATTAGAAAGAATATATGCACCCCTACATACATAGCAGCACAATTCACCATAGCGAAGATTTGGAAACAGCCTAAGTGTCCATCAACAGATGAGTGGATTAAAAAACTGTGGTGCATCTCCACAATGGAATACTACACTGCGGTAAAAAATGAATTCTTACCATTTGCAACAGCATGGATGGAACTGGAGAGCATTATGCTAAGTGAAATAAGCCAGTCAGAGAAAGATAAATATCACATGATCTCACTCATTTATGGAATATAATGAACAACATAAACTGATGAACAAAAACAGATCGAGAGACAGAAAAACATCGATCAGACCATTAAACCTCAGAGGGAAGGTAGGGGAGGGTGGGGGTAAGTGGGGAGATCAACCAAAGGACTTGTATGCATGCATATTAGCCCAACCAGTGGACACAGACAACAGGGAGGTAAGGGCATAAATGGGAGGGGGGTGGGGGGTGGGGGGGTGGAGGAGGGGTAATGGGGGAATAAGGACACACATGTAACACCTTAATTAATAAATAAATTTAAAAAAATAAAAATAAAAATAGATTTTCACTAATGAAATGTTGGGGAAATGAAGGCGTCTGAAAAGCATTCTGGCTGTTGTGTTTGAAGAATTCAGAACAATCATCTTAAGGGGCAGAGAAAATAACAGGTAGGAATCAGGGCATGCCTGACTGACCAGGATGAGGTGCGCTCCTTGGAAACTCACATAAATATTAGGAGAGACTTCCCATAGTAAGTGGCTGGGGATTCAAGGCATCACCTTAGAACATTGAAGCAAAGAGTAACCTCAGAAGCTGGAGAACACTGAGATATTTGAGCTACACAAGAAAAATGTCTGACCTAAGATTATTCTCAGTGCTGGAAGTTAATTTCCAAAAGACAATTAATTTCACCTATCCAGGCAGTAGCCCAGTTACTGAGAGGGCTGATGGTGCCTCATTTGCCAGTCGGTAGAGCTGAGATCTTGAGAAAACTGCCTTTGTAAATAAATATCACATGTCATACATTTAAAATTTCCAGTCAGAAATATACAGTATTGAAAAGAATTCTAGGGACAAAATAGGCAGGTTTGGGGAATAAAGAGGGTCCATGGGGGAGGAATGCATATGTGAAGGACAGAGGTATCTCTGGCCTGAGCAATTAAAGCAATTATAAGGTAGATCAAAAGCAGCCTGACCTGAGCAGCTTGGAGAATCCAAAATGCTTATCTTACTTGTACAGAGGATAGAGAAATGCCACAGGATAAGGGGGGAGGGAGACATACATTCACAGAGGATAAAGAAAAGTCACAGGATAATGGCAAGAGGGAAACATATTTTCACAGAGAATAGAGGAATGTTGCAAGATAAGGGGAGAGAAGGAGGGGGGGGCACCATATGGGCTTTGGCCTTTGAAACTGATACTATGTAACAAAATAACCAATGAGGAAAGCATGGGGGGGCGCTAAATTAAGAAGGGTTCGATTAGAAAAGGTCAGGTTCAAACAAAGAACTACAGCATATATAAACTAGAGACTAAGGGACACAAGAGAGATTTTTTTAGATTACAGATTTTCAGATTTTTGATATTTGGATTTAGATTTTTTTATTTTTCCCATTAGAGAGAGCAGGCTTTTCCCCATTTGGGGGGATTCCTCCCCTGGGGACACCCCTGGGGAGATGGAGTTTGTATATGCTTCCAATAAACTTACACATTTTTTATTAAAGAAGCCTTTTTGTCCATGAGTTTATTTTTCAAACTTCGTTGGAAAAGGACCCTTGAAAAGAAGTCTGTACCCCGAACTCCAAGGTTTCACAATGTGCCATTTCAGAGATGGATGTGAAAGTGATAGGAAAGATACAAAGTTATATTACTCCTTTTGCCAGAAAAAGCAAATTCATAAAAACACTGGCAGTGGATGTTTCCGAGTATTACTCATGGACGCTCTGAGGAAAATGAATTTTAAAGTCTAGAAACCAAACACTGTTCTGTAACAATGCTTTTTTCAAAATCTGTGACTTAAATAAATAGGAAAATGATATAAAAATAAAAAGTTTAGTTAGCAAGAGAATTGATGGTTTTTATTGATGAAGCCTATCTTTTTTGGAACATACCCAGCACAAACAAACTTCTGATTGCATTAATAACTGATATAATAAAATTAATACACCTTTATAAGTCACATGAAGTACAGGTCCGAAGAACAGATGGCTGAACATATCTGCAGAACCACGTTAACAAACCACAGATAAAAACCTAATGAACACTATTAAAATAATTCATATGAGTTAAAGATCTTCTCTTTCAGAGCTAGAACAGTAAGTAACAGAATAGCAATAGAATCAATTTTGCCCCTAAATAATCATTGCATTATTTAAATTTATAGTAACTAGATGCTTAAAGGAGGGTTCATAATTTTTTAAAAAATATTTAGGACTATTCCTTTTTAAACAGTTTTATAAATAAATTAAAAGAGTAAGAGAACAAGGCAGTGATTTTTCTTATCTATATACTTCTCAAATATTCACAATTCCGTATTTTTAAAATATGTTTTTATTGATTTTTAGAGAGGGGAATGGAGAGGGATAGAGAGATAGAAACATCAATGAGAGAGAAACATCATGGATTGGCTGCCTCCTGCACACCCCCTACTGGGGATTGAGCCCCCAACCCAGGCATGTGCCCTTAACCAGAATCAAACCTGGGACTGCTTGTAGGCTGATGCTCTACCCTCTGAGCCAAACCAGCTAGGGCAAAGATACCAATTTTTGCCCTGGCCAGTGTGGCTCAGCTGGTTGGAGCATTGTCCTGTGCACTGGAAGGTTGTAGGTTCAATTTACAGTCAGGGCACATACTTAGGTTACAGGTTTGATCCCAGGTTGGGATGTGTATGGAAGGCAACTGATCGATGTATCTCTCTCACATCAGTGTTTGTTTGTTTTTGTTTTTTTTTCTCTCTCTCTCCCTCCCTCTCTAAAATAAAATTTTAAAAGATAGCAGTTGTTTATGAATTAATGTAAATTAGAAATCTTCGTATACACTGACTAATCTTGAAAAGAAATCTTTTAAATATTAATAATGTCATCATCTTTAAAACTTTGGACAAATATGTCCTATATAATGAGAAAATTACAAAATATCATTTTCTTAGATTTTTCAATATTTTATTAAAATAATTAGTGTTCCAAACTTACAAAGAATACCTTGAAAATGGTTTTCCATTTTAAAATATCTAGTCACTACTATATAAATGATCTGAGAGCTCTGAGTAGCTATAAAGAATATGTATTAAATAATGCTGATTCTTGAAGAGGCATGAAGTAACTTTTAGTGTTTAACCAAATAAAAGAAACAATTCCGAATTATAAATAACACTTTAACATGTCTTAGCTTTGCATCTTTCTGTTTGTCTGATTAAAGCTTTTCATAGCTAATCAACCATCTGAGTAAGGGAAATGTGTCTGACTAGTATCAATATGACAGTCATGAATAAGACAAAACATCAGTAAATATATTTATTCCCTGGGTTGTGATGAGGCTCCTATAAGATAAATTGTGTGAAAGTGCTTAGGAAACTGAAACAGTCTATAAATGTAAGTTGTTATTATAATCATTATATGCTCCTAACTGAATACCAGAAGAATGGCAGCCAAATCTATTGTAAAGCACTATTCTTAGAAGACAATGAGCATTATACCCTAGAGCTGATTTCCAGGTATCTTTTGTATTTGAAACACTAAGCAAAATGAGCAATCTGAAAAAAATAATTTTGAGAAAACTCACAGACATTGCAGAACCTCTCATTGAAAAGAACTTGTGCCTTTATTTTGTCACAACATGTGGGAATTTTGTGTGACTTTTTAAAATGCTTGTACAGAGTTTAAAAAGCGTCCAAGATAGGAAATCATAAACCTGGAATCTGGCCCTAGTTTTACTTGTAGTTCACCATATGACTACAAGCATATTTAATCTCTCAAACTTCAGTTTTCACTTGTGTCTAAAATGCCAATTTCACAAGGTTTAATAAAATAAAATATTTGAGCACCCACCACTGATCATGGTATGTAATATATTTATATAAGCATGTTGAAAATAATCTAAAAATTTCCCCCTTCTTTACCAGCCTATTATGAACCAATGTTAGCATTCACACACCAATTTTATGGGTTTTTATGGTTTTATTACCCCCCAGCTGGTCACATATGATATTAACTCCTAAAACATTTCTTCTGACTACTTCTGGAAGTCTTCCTGGGCATCTTGATTGGCAGCACTACAAATGCCTGGATCTGAACTCCAATGACCCCTCAAAGACCAAGCATGTTTTCTATGTCCCTCTGGTCAGGGTGCTCTGTGGTACCTCACAGCATTTGTTCCCCAACTCCACCCCCCCAGACCATTGACTCAGCCACTGTTCACCTCACTTTCTGCAGATGACATTTTGGAAGACTTTGCAGAGAAAACAGAAGCCAGTAGCAATACTTTCTTTGTCCTGTACTGTCCTTTTCTCTTTCTTTTGACTTAGAATAATTTGTGAAATCACTCTGTGCGCTAGAGCAGTCTTTCTCAAAGGATCTTTAAAGGATTAAATTTTTCTTATTGCCAATAAGCATGAGCCTACATATATATATATATATATTTTAAATATTCAGCAATAAATAACTAGAAAAATAAAATAAAACATAGACATAAAATGCAAGCCAGAATTTTTGTGATTAGATTTAAGTATGAAATACTTGTCAAATTACTATAAAATTTTTTAAATGTTTATCTTTGATTTCTGGGCATCTGCATTACAAATGACTAAAAAATCACAGTTGAGCCAACACCAGTTCTTAAAGCTGAGCTGAGTAATATTTGTGACTGTGTGGTCTCTCCCATCTTTTCAGAGACCTTCACATATTAATTATCCTCTCTCCATTTTTTTCTTCCTCTATTGACTTCTTCTCATTAGCATTTAAGCATGCTCATGTTTCTTCCTTACAGTTATCATTGCAGAGCTCAGCTCTACTTCTCAGCAAAACAGTTTGGAAGCAAAATTTATAATAACTACCAGGCAGCCCTCTCCTCCACCTTCTCCCTCAGCTCACTGCTGTCTCGCTCCTATCTCAATCACTCCACTAGAACTAAACTTACCAAGCTCACAAAATATCCAGGGATAACTTTACCATCCCAATGGGACATTTGGAAACATCGGAAGACATTTCAGTTGTCACAACTGAGGGATGCCATTGGCACCTAGTGGGCAGAAGCCAGGGATGCTGCTCAACATACTACAATGGACCCAACAACAACCCTCAAAACAAAGAATTATCCAGCTCAAAATGTGTGGAGATTGGGAAAAGCTATTCTAAAAATGGAGTATATTTTTCAATTCTTATGGACCTTATTTCTTCCAGGATTTGACACTGTCAAATAATCTAAAATTCCAGCTTCAGAGGCTTGAGTGGTAGTATCCAATTGGATGATGAAGTTCTACTGTACTGTCCCAAACCCAATACACGTTTCCTCAGTCCTTCTAATCCTAGCACACTGAAATGTTCCAAAATTATGAAGCTGTCTACACCAAACCTGAGTCTTTTCTTTGATTCATTCCCTCCTTCATCCCTAACATCCAGCCACTAAGCCATGTTCATTCTATTTGCTATATCTCAAATCCATTCTTTTCTCTGTATCTCCCTGACATCACTGTCAATAGGAAGGCTGAAGAAATAGGTTTCAGAAATGGGCTAAAGCCAAAGCTCTTTGAATTTAAAGTGACAGCCCAAAAAAAAGGTATGATTTATAATTCATTCCAGCACAGATCATAGCAGCAGTGGCTCCCAGCATCTGATGGCCATAGAGTTAGGGAGTATAGTCTTAATGAGACTCTTCCTCTGATGTGAGCTTTCATTGATTATCCTTTTTTCCATGTGCTATTATTAAAGCAGCTTGCCTTCTGGTTCCTTGCCCTAACTTCTTCCCAAAACATTCTCAAAACTACATTCAGAATTGTCTTTGTAAAATATAAATCTAACTAAATCATTCCTCTTTAGATAAGGACAATCCCTTTATTATGGTTGGTACAGCTTTATGATCCTAAACCTGACTACTTCTCTATTCTCGACTTTAATTACTTTACCCTCCCACCAGCAACACATTATATCTTTCCAGTCTTTTAGTTTCTTAAATTCTCTATACTCATTCTTAACAGTAATTTTTTTGTATAAAATGTTCCCTTTATCTGGAATATTCTCCATTTTCTCAGGCAAATCCTACTCAAACTCTAGCTATTTGATAATAGAAATTCAACCAACCATCTTGACCCCTTTAATTTAGACTACTTGCCCCTTTATGTTCTCACAGCTATACTAGTACATCTATAATAATAAAAGTATAATATTCTAATTATACCGGCCAGCTGAACTACCTTCCGGACCACCTTCCAGATGAAGCCAGGGCTGTGAGGGCCGAGGCAGGCTGCCGTGGCTGCAAGGGCCAAGCCACTTGCACAAATTTTGTGCATCGAGCCTCTAGTACAATTATAAGTGTGTTTGCATACTGATTCAGGTTTATTCCTTCTCATCTGAGAGCAGAACTTTAATGTCATATTGATTACTTTATCTCCTGTCCTTAGTTTACTGTCTGGCACTTGGTAGGTGCTAAATAACTAATTCATATGATACTAATAGCTCACTGGTATTCTATCCCACTGATGCTACTTGTTTTATGACAGGACTCACCCTCTCTTATACCTCATCATGGTCTTCTTGCTCACCATGAATTCCCCAAAAATAACACTATCTTCCCCAGGGCATACTTTACCCGGGTCTACTCAGAGAAAAATCTATTTATCCAGTCTGGGGTGTCAAGATTGTGCTACATTCCCTCCAGTTCACTGCTCTGAGTCATACAACCTTTAGAGACATAGAGAAAATTCCTCTCTCTGTGGCACACTCTGAATGAGTCCCTGAGTCCAGGTTGGGACACCATGTTCTTCCTTCCACTTCTAGTCTCTTCTGACTCTCATCCCCACTTTTGCTCCCCTTTTGCCTCAAACAACATCTTCAGAAAAACATTCTCCTCATTACTTTATTCCATTCCCTTCACATAAATTATTTATGTATATAGTCACCAGGCTGAACCAGGACTGTTTCCAGGATAGAATATATTAAATTTTATTTTTGCACATATTTTTGATTGTTATAAAATGTTCTCAATGGGAAGAATTAGAAATATGCTCTAAGTTGAATAAAAATTAAAATATCTGTGCAGCTGATACAAGCAAAAACATTTTTTGGCACATACTAAACTTTCATTTCCTTTTATCAGGATCACTTAGATTGATAAAATGGATCTTGAGCAGAGTATATGGCTCCTTGACTAAAACACAACAATTTATAGCTATTTTGTCTCTAAGAAATTGTCTGTGAAAAAAACCTATTTAATAAAAATAAATGATAATGCTCCCGGTAATATATATCTAGTTAATAAATGCATATTTTCTGATATTCCAAAGCATTACTCCTATGCCACTCACTTGAGATTTTTCACTAATTCTATATTCTTTACCCCCTTATTATTGAATTTATTGGGGTACACTAGTTGACAAAATTATACAGCTTTCAGAAGCACAATTCTACAACATATCATCTGTACACTGTATTGTGTGTTTACCACCCCAAGTCAAATCTCCGTCCATCACCATTTATCTGCCCTATACCCTCCTCCACTTGTATATTCTTAAATAATAAGTATAAAGCCAAATTGGGAGCAAAATTATGTGTGATTGTTATCCACCATGTAACCTCATTATTTACTTTATAGTGTGGCGTACTCTAATTTTTCTATCACAAAGTGACATTTAATGAATTTTTAGTTCTAAAAAGTTTATAAACTTTTAGGAAAAAGAAATAATAATTTTCAATTGCTCATATATAATTTGTATTTGTATTTTCAAATACTGTTCCCATTCACAAGTTGTAGAGGAATATTAATTCCATAAGAGATGTAAATTATTTGTATATCTCTTTACCCATACTAACATAGTAAATTATGAGATATAAATTATGAGATACTAGTAAATCATTTGTCAAGAAAAATACGATGAATGTATTGAGGCAAAACTCTTGGATGTTCATACTATAAGCAAATGTATTTCCATACTGTAGCAAATTCACCTGTTCTGTCTGCTTACACGTGTTGCAGGATTGCTATTCATCACCTACTTCTATGCCTGTGTTTAATTTCCACATTGTTTTAATTCTCTTGAAATGTACTGAATGATTGGATTTATAATTCTGATTCATCTGTACAACATTTGGAAAATTTTTGAATCAGAAACAGATTTTCAGTGATCATTTCCCCTTTGCACTCTGTGCACCATTTTTGGTTTCTCTTAAACTTTTTCCACATGAGCTATACCTTCCCTAATTCCATGCTCTCCCAACAGCAGAGGGACATGTTTCATGTTTCAGATGCATTATGTTAAGAGAGAGACTACCATTCTTATTAGAAATCATCTTTTAGCAGTAGTGATTTTTCTTCTTTTTATACTTCCTCTCTCTTTAATTTGTTTTTGAATTACATTGAAAATTGCAAATATATATTTGCTCACTATATTAATTCTTTCACACACTTGTGATCAAATCTAATTATATTGTTTATTTATGATATTTTGATGTTTTGTTTTCCGACCATATACATTATCATCTATGGCCCTTTGTACTAGACCTGCAAAAGAACAGAGAGCTGAGCATATTCTCCTCGTCAGCAGATGTCTACGTGATATCTACCAAAATAAACCATATTTTGTATACGAAATTATCACATTGGGACCTGCTTTGTTTTGCACTCAAATTTCTCTCTAACTTGTCTTCACCAATATGTCCCTTTATTTGTTTTGAAGTTTCAACTTCAACAATTCAAGATACCAATTATGAGGAAGTGTTATATGGCTGAAGTGTTTTTCATGTTACATAGTCAGCATCTCCATCCCTTAATCTGTTCACACAACTGCTTGCTGTGGTATACATATGTGCTTGGAAGAACTCAAAGCTGCTTTGTAGGATCTCCACATGCATTCCAATATTTACATTTTTACCAATATGAACCTTCATTTTCCTTGCTTTCTTATTACTGAGGATTTTGCATGACTTCCCATTTTTTTATCACCTTGGTAAACTTTTGAATGTATTTATTTTAAGCTATAATTATGTCTTAGGCTCAGGAACAAAATCTACGCATCATTTTTAATTCCTCTTTTTCTGTCACTCCCCTCCTATAATCCATGGGAACAAACTGTCTACTCGAACTTCAAAATACACCCGTAGCCTTCAGCTACCTATTACCTCCACCCACTTCAATTCATTACTGCTTCTCTCCGCACCACTTCAAGAGTCTTCATTCCCATTTGTGTTCCTGTGTATCTGTTCTCAACAGCAGCCAGAAAGTCTTTAAAAAACTTCATTCCTGTGCTACAACTTTCCAGTGGATTCTCACAATCATCTCCCACAATCTCCCTCACACAAGCTCTGCTCCAATCACACTGGCCTTCTTGCTTTTCTACAAACATACCAGCTCCTGCCTGCCTCAGAGCCTTTCCCGATTGTCCGCTCGGTCTAGAACACTCCATCTTCAAGTCCCCATATGGCCTATTTCCTTGCATTATTCAGGCCCCCTGACCATCTGTAAATTATACCTCTACCTCATATAATATCCCATTCCCTTATTTTTTCCCTCCCTTTCAATCTTTGTTATCATCACAAACTATCTCCTTTGTTTATTTTCCCCTTATTTTTTGTCTTTTTTAAATGTAACCTTTTTTTAGGGTAAGGGCTCTTTGCTATCCCTCTCTGTGTCCCTTGCATCCAAAACTCACCTAATATATGTTAATTGATGAATGCATGCTAAATATATGGATTGGCGTAAGTGCCACCTGAAATAGATGGTACCGTTCTTATTTTACAGCTATAGGACCCAAGGCTCTGGAAGGTAAAGGAACTTTTCTGGTGTTAGTTGCTAGTTAGTGCAGAGCCAAGATGAGAGAACCTGGACACTTTGTAGAAAAAATTTTTACTTTGAGTGGCATGCTCCCTTCCAGCCACCTCACAAACATCCTTGCAGGCTCTTGTCATTAGGAGGAGTTGACTCCCATCAGAAAAATTAAAAAGGAAATAATTTAGTCCTAAACCCCGGTGGCAGCCCATTAAATAGCATGCATGGCAAACAGCCTTCTTTCTTAGTCTCAATAATGTACTGAACATTTTTCACATACTTGTCATTAAAGAATTACAGAATGTGCTCTGGACATGATTAACTCATTAATCTTCACAGAACCTAGGCAAGGTTGGTAAAATTAATTATCCTTGTTTTACACCCAAAGAACTGAGACCCTCAAAGATTATTAGGTATGCTCAAGGTCATGCATGGGGCAAGAACTCACTGAGTTCTGGTTCCCTTCCTTTGTAGCGGTTCCCACATCTCTATTAGGGAAGCTTTCAGTTTATACGACAGCGTCCAATTCAAACCAATAGTGACTATTTCAGTCCTAAAGAAACACTGTACTTTGTTATTAAAAAGCAAAATGTCAGCTTAATTACTACAATCTGTTTGATTAGTACTGTAAAAAAGGTATGGAGTGGGAGCTGATATTTTCTAAAATCTCTCCCTGCTCTGTTTTGCTCTCTTTGTTTCATGAAGCTAGTTGAATGCTTTCTTCATTTTATTCTTAATATTTCAATAAAATCACAGAAAGATACTGAAGTAAATTGTTATGAAATATCAATGATATTGGTGAGGCAATACAGTATGGGATTGGTAATCACACAGGCCTAGGTCAATATCCCAACTCTGTCATGCTTTAGTTTTGAATCTATGGGTTAATATTTTAAGTATCCTTATCTCTGTTTCTTCATCTTGTAAGTGTGGGCAGTAATAGTACCTATCAGAGAATTCTTTTGAGTTAAAAATTACTGATATAGTGTATTTTTAGGAGCTGGCATTTAGTAAGCTCTCAGTAATAAATGATTCTTACTATTATAATTTTACTATATCACTATTACTATTATTATAAAACTAAGGAGCTGTGATTATTTGACATAGATGGAATAGAAAATTTACATTTTTGCTATTAGCGAAAAATAACATGAAAAGAAACCATATAGTGTAAATATGTACAGAGGAAGGCTTCAGCATTTGATGGGCAAGCTATTTTTATACTAATTGTGAGCATGTATTCGCTTTCAACTTCATGCTTTATATAAAATTTGTTTCTATTAATACAGTCAGGCAGGACTTAACTATTGGTAGTGATAGTCACCATTTACTTCAAGTAACCACAGTCATGTCAAGATAGTACACTCGTTTTTATTTATATTATTGTTTCCCAATTTTAAATACATTATTTTTTTCCCAGCTATTTTGAACTTCTAGAGGTTTGTAATTTGGTTGTCAAACTTCATCTTAGGAATAGTTTGGTTGCTGAACAGAAACCAAACCTAACCAGATTTGGGGAAATTATTTAGGAACATCTCGAGGCCCAGTGGTAGGAGGTCCTGTGAAATCTCAGGAACTGAAGCATTATCAGACAGCCACTCTCCCGTCACATGGAATCTTATGCCTGCTCGTGTGCATGTGCTTGTGTTTGGGGTTCCATTCACCAGCGTCCTCAGCAAAGTGTTCAAGCTGATTCCCCATCCCTATGCAAGTGGTTTTATGTTTCCAGGTCATCTAGCCAGGCTTGATTTCACAATGATCTTTCAGTCCCAGTACCTCACACCATGCTACTGATTCGTACTGTAGGTTACCTTCAAATTTCTTGGAGCCATAATCTGATTAAACCAGAAATTCTCAGTTATATTCCTGTGATTCAATTATCTATGACCAGGACATGGTATTATCTCTAAAATGAATAGTGTAAGCAAGGAGGAAATGATGGGATTCTCCACTAATGACTTCACAAATGAGTTTTCTTACATATTTCTTACATGACCACTGTTTACTTCTTTAATAAATGTCTGGCCTTTCCAGTTATCTGCAGTTATAAAAAAGATCACATGATAGCTTAGTATCAAGAAGAAACCCATGATTTCCAGGCACCAGTATCCTGCAAATACACACTGGCTATTTTCAGCAAATTTCACTTGCCCCATTGTATATGGTCTTGTGCAGGAGCAGGTATAAAAAATAATGTTAATAATCCTGGATATTATTTAGGAATTGGGTGAGATATACATAAGTGATTTGTAAGTCAGATACTTTTTAAGGGAATAGGTCACTATTATTGTTTAATAACTGAAAAAGCTATGGGATTGCTCAAATGACTGATGAAAGCTGTCTTAAAGTGAAAATAACCATATGCAGTATATGGTTGTAGTGGATTAAATTGTATTCCCCCCTGAGATATGTCCAAGTCCTGGCACTATAAATGTGACCATATTTGGAAATAGGGTATTTGCAAATATAATTAACTTAAGGATCTCAAGATAAAATTGTGTTAAATTTATGGTGGGCCCTAAATCCAATGACTAGTGACCTGACAGAAGAAAGGTGAGGGACTGTGAAGCCCTGAGACACAGAGTGGAAGGCCATGTAAAGACAGAGACAGAGATTGAAGTTATACAGCCTCAAGCCACGGAATGCTGAAAGCTACAAAAGCTGAGCGAAGCAAATGACTCCCTGCCTTCAGAGGAAGCATAGCCCTGCTGACACCTTCATTTCAAAATCCTGGCTTCAGAAATGTGAGAGAATCTGTTTCTGTTGTTTCAGCCACCAAGGGTGTTGTAATTTGTTGCAGCAGCCACAGGAAACTAATACAGTGGTACTCTGATCCACAATTATAATTATACTAGAGGCCCGATGAACGAAATTTGTGCAATAGTAGGCCTTCCTTCCCCTGGCTGCCAGCACCAGCTGCCCTCTGGCACCTGGGACCCGGGCTTCCCTCCAGCACCCGGGACCCGGGCTTCCCTCGCAGCCCCGACTTTGTCTGCAGGATCATCTGGGAGGATGTCTGGAAGGACGTCTGGTCTAATTAGCATATTACACTTTTATTATTATAAACTAGAGGCCCCGTGCACTGGTGGGGTCCCTCAGCCTGACCTGCAGATTGCAAGAGAGCACAGCCAGGCTGAGGGACCCCACCGATGCTCGATCAGGGCCGGGGAGGGACCACAGGAGGGCTCCAGGGAATGTCCAACCTGCCTCGCCCAGTCCCGATCAGCCAGACCCCAGCAGCAAGCTAACCTACCGTTGGAGCGTCTGCCCTCTGGTGGTCAGTGTGCATCATAGCGACTGGTCGAACAGTCAAACGAACAGTCGGACACTTAGCATATTAGTCTTTTATATACAGGATCCCATTGAGCTCAGAAAATAATAGGTGAGATATGTTATAGGAAGTTACATATATAATGTTATATAAAGCTATGCACACATACACATATATAAAATGACTACTTAATTAATATAAAATAATAATAAGCAAATGATTCCCAACATTTTGAACCATTGACATTATGTACATCAGTATTCCCCAAACCCATCTGTGTAATTACCCATAGAGCTTCTTAAAAATGGACATTTCTGGACCCTAGTCATGAACCATTAAATAAGAGTTCTAGGGGTTGACTTTAGACATAAATGTTTTTATTCTCTACTGGTATGTATTGAAAACCAATTCTCTAGTATCATGACAAAATTCTAAAAACGTTGATCGGCATGTTTAAAACAATATAACAATATCTTCTATAAAATGCACATTATTTCCTACTTTAAAAATCTGAACTTTAAAGAATGTACCTCATAATATTAAGTTTTCAGAGAGAACATTCAGAGAGTAGGGTATATTTTAAAGACTTCAATAATTATATAAAAAAATGTAAATGCCTAGTTCATGCATTTCTATAGCAAGATAACAGTAAACATCTGACTAGCTCTTATTAAGTAACTGACTTGCAATTGTAGATCAGAGTGTACTTGCCAAAGAAAATCATCTTTTGTTTTATATCTGCCAGATTAAATATTATCAAGAGCCCCTACTTTTATTCACATTTCAGTGAGAAATGTCATCCTCCAAGTAAACGCTCTCATCCTTTCAAATATCTTTAGCCAGTAGGATATTGACAACTAAAAAAAAAAAAAGTGTAAGTAATTAAAGAAAAGAAAATCAAAAATTCTAAATCCTGTATATTTAAAAGTAACTCTTCCAGATATATTTTAAAAATCTACTAAGAATACAAAAGTAGAAAATCATTCATTTTTGTTACAGATGGCCATTAACAATAAGGACACCATGGAGAAAAAAACAACAACACAGAATAAAAAATAATATCTCACCAGTAAAATCTGAAAAACTGTTATCCATAGTTAAATTATCATATATCAAATACAGAGTATTGTAAAACACCTTTGTTTTTTTTTAATAATTGTGCTCTATCTCAATTTATGTTAAGTTTCATTATCCTCTTAGTTTTTCATATCTCTATTGCTTCCCATTTTTACCAGAATCAGCTTAACTTGTTTAACATTCAAGATCAAATATCCTTATTCTTAAAATTCTAAAACCATACTACAAATTTAATGAAACTTAATAATTAAGATAAATAAAATTAAATAGAGTGATGTCAAGAGCACCCTCTCCAACTCTCATCTTGGGGTATGTTTATGTGGGACTCTGAGGCTCTCAGGTTCTCACTGAGTCTTGTGATCTATAGATCTCAAGAAATGAGATGATACAGAAAACCAGAGAGGTAAGTTGGTGGCACCGATAAATAAAGGTGCAGTTAATGACAATTGCTTAGTCAAAAACAAATCTGGAGAAGTTAATGATTTTTAAATATATTTGCTAGGTTCCATTAGGACTTAGTGTTAATTCTATCTGTTAATATCACTACTACAATATGAGATTTTTGTAGATGTGGGGATGTTTTGTCTTATGTCTAAGAAGTAGGAATTGTATAACTGGATAATTATAAGCATTAATTTATCCAATTTTATTGGATCACTTTTAGGGAAAAAAAAACACATTGATTTTTTTAAACAAATGTCTCCACCTCAGTGAGCTTAATTTATTCCAAAGGTTAGATTAACTAGTTACTAATAATTGCAGTAGAAATTATACAGTCTCATAATTTGCATAAGAAATATTGATGACCTGTCTTAAACTAATTTTCCTTTTCACCTCTGAAGAACCTATCATCCTCATCAGGATGATTACCTTAAACAACGAAATTATGACCCAAGGAAGAATAAGGTTTTTAAAATACCTGACCTTATCTCCTTCACAAATTCACTGGAGAAAAAATGCACTTCAGGTAAGTGTCAGATCTTACCAGTACTAAACAATAAAATAATCATTTACTCATCTAATGAAAAAGTTTGAGTTTCAGAGTTGAAAGGTTTAATTTCATGTAATAATTTTACTTCAGAGTTTTTCAAAGGAACATATAGCAAATGTCCCTCACAGAAAATAAAATTTGTGAATTCTCATCAATAACTCTTCACTTTTTATGGGCAAAATATGTCAGTCAGAAATAAAAACAGGAAAACTCAAATCCTACCATTTTAATAAATTAAATTTTTTTTCTAATCTTTCTCCCAAGCCCTGTGTATTTGCAGTTGCTCTCATGCATAGTTGTACCATCATTCTTTGTTGTTGTTTTTTAAAATATTTTTTTTCCAATTTCAGAGAGAAATGGAGAGGGAGAGAGAGATAGAAACATCAATGATGAGAGAGAATCATTGATCAGCTGCCTCCTGCATGATCAGGGATTGAGCCCGCAACCCAGGCCCTGACCGGGAATTGAGCCATGACCTCCTGATTCATAGGTAGATGCTCAACCACTGAGTCACTGCAGTCAGGCTACCATCATTCTTTGTAAGAATGTTTATAATTAATTATATAGCCTTTAAAATTCAATTAAGTTGATGTAACATTATTTACATAATGATTTCTCAATGTTTGAACATTTACTCTTATGATAACTTTTTGGACAATGTTTACTTTTTAGTTTTCTAAAATGCCTTATCCAATAATTTTATGTCCCAGAGAAAATCAATAGTAATTTTAATATTTATGCCTTACCCAATAATCTTATATACCAGAGAAAATCAATAATTTTAATATTTTATATGAAAATTATAACAAAGAAAAGTCCATTGGCATGATGATTTATCTGAATATGTATCATTATAGACACTGCTTCATGATGTGCTTTTTAAATTTTTAAAAACTATTTTTGGTATCAAATTACACATTTTTCTGCTTCCAACAGCAGAGATTGCCAACAGACTATAGTTAAACAAACACAGTCTTTTATTTTATACTAGAGCCCTGGTGAATGAATTGGTGTACGGGTGGAATCTGGCCAGCCCACCCTGATGGGAGCCAATCGGGCCAGCCCGGCCAGGGGGAGGGGCCGCAGGAGGGGGAGGAGCCAGCCCTGCCCCTGATTGGGGTGGAGGGGCCGGTCAGAGGTGGGGCCCACGGGGGGGGGGGGGCCGCAGGCAGTTGGCGGGCCAGCCCCGCCCCTGGTCAAACTCCCAGTCAAACTCCTGGTGAGGGGACAATTTGCATATTAGGCTTTCATTATATAGAATGAGTCAGACTATACTTCAAACACTGACAGGTACTTATTTTTAAACAATAGCTGCAAAATCACATGAGGATTTAAGTCTTCAGAGAAAAATATGAAGGTCATAATATGGATTGTTTTGTTACATGAAGTTACTTTCCCCTGCCTGTATTTCTTTCATTCTCTCATTTAATAAACATGTGCTGAGTTTCTTACATGCATCAAGTACTGAGCTAAACCAGTGTCTGTGTGTCTCCTGTCTCCTTTCCTCTGTATGTCCTTATTTCTAACTTATCTTAGAGTCACTTGGTCTCTGACTTTTTATATGCTTTTGTACCCATCCATTTGTCTATTTCCCTTTCCTTCTCTTCATTCATCTGCTATTCTCTGTTATCTACTCACTCTTTTTTATTGAAGGGATGTGCTTGGTCTTTGTGTTTTTTGAATAGTTTTGTATTTTCCTTTCTGTAGAAATACCTCTCCCTTTTTTCACACCTATGCCAATATTAAGTATTAGGAAGAAAATAGATAATAGCAATTTTTATCAAAGTAACAAACCTAGAGTTGATACATGATACTTGTAAACAAACATGATTTAAAGTGCAAAACAATATTACAAAATTAATTATACTATGGCTAATTATTATATTGCATGTTCTTATAATAAATTAAAATTTTAATTACATTTTAATGATAGTTACTATAATGGAATATTAATGTATTGACAATAAATGACCTTTATTTAGCACTACATTTTTCAAAATTGGGTAAGTAGAATTTCTTTATAAATCCACAGTGATTACTAATCCCTGTATAGGCATCACTTAAGCTAACTCAGAACATCACTAATGAGACTGGTCTTTTTGATTTTCCAAGCCCTAAAAAACTCACTGCCAAAAACATTGGCTGGGAAAAGCAAAAGAAACCCTGGACATGTATCCCATAAGAGATAACATTTCACAGGTTAAAGAAAAGAGGGAAAATGGGGGAGGTAATAAATGACATAGGTTAGTGAAAAATCTATATATATAAAAGGCTAATATGCAAAGTGTCCCCTAGGGATTTCCACTGGGAGGCTGGGAGTTTAATCGCTCGCTATGACATGTGCTGACCACCAGGGGGTGGCATGGGATGCAGGAAGGCCCCGGCTGGAAGCCTGAATGCCCAGATTGGCTCTGATAGCTGGCCAGGCCTAGGGACCCTACCCATGCACGAATTTCGTGCACGGGGTCTCTAGTAAATAAATAAGAAGCTAGAAAGGACCACATGGCCAGGAGCATGCCCTGCCTCCACCCAGTCCTGTGCCATCAGCTGTCTGTCAGAATCTCAGGAAAGCTGAAATAGCACAATTCCAGGTGCCCCTGAGTGTGCACCTTCTATCCTTAAGAGCAAAGAGCCATTCTAGCTTGCTTATGGCTGCTGCATGGGGAGAACTTCCTAGTTCACAGATCAGTGTCTACTATATCTGCCTTGAGCATTTTCTCAACCCCATTTGAATTATTCTGAATTACTTGGCTTTTCAATAGCTCAGGACACTCATAATCCTTTTAAGAGGAGGTGGGGTCCTAGACACTGAGTGGAGCCCAAGGATTATGGGAAGAGGAAGCCTCTCTCTGTACATTAGGAAGTCATAGTAAAACAGGTTTCCCCACCACCAGGCCTTACATCCAGTCTTCTGCATTTTTCCTTTTTCTTTGTTATCTCTATGTTATACTTCTCTACATGCTTAGGTAGCAGCATCCTGGAAAATTGGTCAAAATCTATATTTTTTCTCCCAATATTTTGAGGTATTAACACAAGATCATCAATATGAATAATACTACAAATTATAGCTTTGGATTCCTCAGGGCTGGATTTCTGACTTATATGTCAATCAAGTGATAAGGATTTGAATTCCATACAATACTAATTGTCAAGAATGCTTGGTAGGTAATGACTACATTTTGTACCAATTAACATCTTTCACTGGAAGAGCTCAAGTTATTACTATCTCATATTCAAACCCTCCTTAATGGAGAGATGAAAATCATTTCAAGATTAGGCCACTGGCTGTTTTATTTTGTTTGGGGAAGGTAAAAAGAGCTTTACTTTCTAACCCAGAAAGCCTGTTTATCACCAAGCAGAGACTGAGTGTAAAGTACTCTCTGTAAGGATTTGGTACTTTTATTTTTTTTTATTTTATGAACTAAAATATATATTGGTGAATAACATTTTTATTTAATATTATTATTGTGTGCAAATCCTGAATAGTTTGAATTTTTATATAAATAAATGTGTTCATGGGAATTGTAATACCTTTTATTCCATAATTTTGCTGAATAATGCAGCAAAGGTTAATCATAGAGATTAGTATATTTTTCTGCCCAAGTACTCAGACACACTCTCTCTCTCTCTCTCTCTCTCTCTCTCTCTCTCTCTCACACACACACACACACACACACACACACACACACACATACACACACACACAATCATTCACTCATTTAAGATATCCATCATATTCATCATATTATGTGCCAAGAAGGACTGCAGATGCAGTGAACAAACCAAACAAAACCCCTACTGCCATGAATCTTATATGTTTTTATATACTAGTAAATAATTGCTCATGAAGATTTGTTCATGACCATATTAAATAAGCAACTAACTATAAGAATGGCAATAAAGATATTTCTGTTTACATCAATATTATAACAATTAAGTGTATGCTTATATTATAATGGCTTATAATCATGGCCCTAATGGACTTTAAGAATACTCAGGAGGCCCCTTACTCAAAAGGCAGAGATGAATATTAACTTTGTGTAGTAAAGGCATGCCTAGTTTCCCACCAACTGTAGTTTGTGTCCTAGGCTCCTATATTCTCGTTGATGCCCCTTCCCCCATACACTCCTTAGAGGAAGCATCTACTTACTCATTCTGCGTGTTGGTGCCTTAGTTTATGGCCTGCTAAAAGTCATGGGGCACTGGACTATGGATGGCTCCCACTAGTTAGCATTCAACTCTGGGAGATAGAAGACAAGGATTCTGGATTCCTCGTTTGTGATATTGGGGCAGAAGATGGGAAAGATTACGCTAATAGAAAAGGAAAGAGAAAGGAAGAACATGGGGATAGTTCAGTAATCCTGAATGCCTATCTAATTCATTCTAAGAACCAAAATGAATAAAGGCAAGTTTCTCTCAGAGCTATTCATATACATGATTTTGAACAAGCAAAGTGGCCTAAGCTTAAAGATGCTCCCACACCTGTTTGACAAGACCTGAAATTCCTTCACCTAGGGATCATGGTTTCTTAATGCCCATGGGGCCAATTGGGAAATGTCCCTCAGCGCCAGCTTGGGATGATGAAGGCACCAGCAAATGGTGATTATTGTGGGAAGTAGAGATTACATGACTCAGTAAAGGATGAAGCTGCTTCTCAAGACTTTCTGACTGTTTCCTGAAAAATAATGGGGACCCAGAGTTGCCAACCCTTCTTACTTTTTGAGAGGAGTGCTGCAAATGGGTCTAATTCAGTTGGAATTGCTCAACTCTTAGTTTTGCCTAAATAGCAGTGCCTGCTAAAGAAGTCTGAGCTCATGAAGCTGAGGTTCTCACCCACAAATTCACTACCAAGTTATAAGGAAAACACCTTTCAGACCAAAATCTGCCACACAGAGATATTTTTTAGACAAACACTGAGAGTTGCCAGCAAGCAAAAAAAAAAAAAAAAAGTTAATATGACACATTCTTTATAGAAGTCACTAGAGGCCCGGTACACGAAATTCATGCACGGGGGTGCAGGGGGGGTGTCCCTCAGCCCTGTCTTGGCCTGAAAAGACGCCAGCATCCCTCACTCCGGCCTCTAGCCAGAGGTTCCTCCCCTCCTTCTGCACAGCCTCTGGGAAGATGCTTGTCCTGGGGCCTCCTCAGGGCCCTGGCCCACGATGCCCTGCAGTTCAGGTACTCGGGGGCTTGGGCTTTCAGGTCTGGCTTCCTCACCTGGCATGGTGAGCATCAGCTGCCTTGGGAGCCTTACCTTAGGAGTCACCCCCTTGGACCATACTACTTGCAAGTGTGTGTGTGGGGATGGCCTCGGTGGCAGTGATTTGATGTCTGTAGCATGCCCGCTGACACCCACCACAAACCCAGTGCCACACTGGTCCCATCTGGACTGCTGGCAGGGGGCTTCCAGTCTGCGACTGGGGGCTGCAGGTGGAGGACCCCGGCACCCATAGGGCTGTCAGCATCAGGAACTGGAAAGATCCATTTTTCTGGTTCCTCCCCTGCCACGCGGATGCTGAGCTCCGGGCCCCAAAGGCCCGTTCACTCCCGCCACACGGCCGGCCGGGGCGGGGGCGCGTGCGCGCGGCGCCAGAAAGCTCAGCGTCCTGCCAGCCCCATTTGGTCCCTGCTGAGCAGTGCGGCGGCCAATCGTGAGTCCCCGCCCGCGCTCCTCTCACCGGCCCAATCAGCTACCCCAGCCACCCCAAGTCCCGCCCCCCTGTGCCTCCCGGCCCAATCGCGGGCATAGTGGAGGTACGGTCAATTTGCATATTACCATTTTATTATGTAGGATACTCTGGCCTTTTAGATGCTCTGGCCACAAACTTATAAAGGATTTACTCAAAGCTAAAACTGAAATAGTCTTGAGGTAGTGTTATGTGCCCCTTGTTGGCATGGTGCAATCATAAAAGCTCCTAAACCAATGGCTGTACATAGACAAATTAGAGACCGACTTGGAGTGCCATACCAACAGGTTGGAGGATATAGGCTCAGATACCACACATAAAAATCTTAGCAGAATTTAAACACATATATATGAGCTGCCAATGCACATATCCTGCTGAATACCTTTAATTTCACTGCTGTAACCCAATTCTAACATTCATTAAAGCAAAACAAAAAGATCAAAATTTCACTGATAAAAATCAATTTTTGACAGAAAGCAAAAAGAGGCTTAAAACAGCTTTCTCAGGTTCATGAATCTTCCTGCAAATCACTAGCTTTGGCTGACCTTCCTGAAAATTAAACTAACATGCAGCTATGCAGCATCATGCCCTAAAGTATTTTACATTACAGACACTTTACCAAAGAGAAACCTCACATCTTTTCTGTAAAATATCTTCATTTAAAAATATTGGCAGCTTATTCAAATTATTTTTAATATATTGTTTACCAGATAATACATATATTCATTTGGCAAGCTGCTATTTTTGATCCATGTTTTTTTTGTTTGTTTGTTTTGTTTTTTGTTTGGTCCCTGTTTTAATAAAAGTTTAAATATTTTAGAATTTTTAGTTAAGTTAAAGACCTGGAAATTGTGATAAGAGATTTAATAAACTAGAATGAATGAGTCCCTGTTTGAATATAAAAAACTACCAGCCCTTTTCTGCATGAGGAGGTATGTTTAAAGAGTGAGAAAGGAATGGAGAAGAGGATATTCTAATATAAAAGAAAGGAGATCAGAAAGCACTAACTAATTGGAAACTCTCCCATTTCTGCAGCCAGTAATTACACTCATCCTTCATCCTCCTTTGTGTCAGGTTAGGAGTAATAGCTGGGTCACAGAGGGGTCTTCTCTGTGTAAGGTTACATCATAGCATCTTAGAGGAATAGAGCTCACTATATAATCATTTCATAACATATTTTGTGTGTTTAAGTATTCTTGATACTAAAATGTGTTACTCTGTTTTCCAACATCTAATTACAGTGTTTTTTCAAACTTTCGCAGGAGACCGACATAAGAATTATTGAATCATGATCTTCAGGAGTTGGATCTAATCATATATATATATTCAACAATAATATTATATTATTAGTTTCAGCTGTACAACATAGTAATTTGAGATTTATGTACCTTACGCTGTGATCACCACTATAAGTCTAGTAACCATCTGTCACCGTACAAAGCTATTAACATATTGACTATATTCCTGTACATTACATCCCCATGACTTAATTATTTTATAATTGAACTTTGTACCTCCTATTTCCCTCCACCTTTCACCCATCCCCCACCTCCCTTCCTCTGGCAACCATCAGTTTGTATGAGGCTTTTTAAAAAAATATGTTTTTATTGATTTTTCTTTTCAGAGAGAGAGGAAGGGAGAGAGAGAAAGAGAGAGAGACATCAATGTGAGAGAGAAACATCAATTGGTTGCTTCCCATACCCATCCCAACTGGGGACACAAAGCCATAATAATCAAAACAGTACAGTACTGGCACAAAAACAGTGACATAGATCAATGAAACAGAGTAGACAGCCAAGAAATACACCTACAATTATATGGTCAATTCATCTATGACAAAGGAGGCAAGAATATACAATGGGGAAAATAATAGTCTCTTCAATAAATGGTGTTGGGAAAACAACAGACACATGCAAAACAAACAAACAAATAAAAAAACTGGACCACTTTTTTACACCATATACAATACTCACATATACTCATATTTTTAAATGCTCCACAGAGAATTATGAATCATACTAAAGTTTGAAAATTACTGATCCATATATTAATTGTGTTAAACAATCAACATATAAACGACCTAAAGCAGTATCCTGCCATGTAGGACTCATTAAGAGAGAAAAATAAACAGAGGGGACAGTGAGAAACAAAAGTGGTGGTAAGGAGACCATGTACTCTCCTTTATGCCATTTTTGCAGCCTATCTCCTTTATTTGACTCTTCCTTCAGCTTTTATTTTCTTTTCTCACTTAACCATTTCTTTTGTCCTCCCTCTAGTTCATCCCTATTTTCTCACTAGAGCCCGATGCACGAAGATTCATGCAAGAATGGGCCTTCCTTCCCCTGGCTGCCAGCACTGCCTTCGCTCCAGCTGGAGCTGCCTTTCCGCTCCAGCCCAGAGCTGCATTTCTGCCTACCCATGCTGCCCAGAGGCCTGGAGTGGCTGGGGTGCTGCAGAATGCCTGCGTCATCACCATGGTGACGACACAAACATCCCGCCCGCCCCCGGCTGCTTGGAGCCTGTGTATGCAAATTAACCCACCATCTTTGTTGGGTTAATTTGCATACTCACTCCTGATTGGCTAGTGGGCGTCACAAAGGTATGGTCAATTTGCATCTTACTCTTTTATTAGTGTAGATGGACTTGTTTACTCTAATCAACTTGCTTTATTTTACCACTTCAGTCATTCCTCAAGTCACCACTTCTCTAAGAACCTTTTAAAACAAATACCCATTTTGATATTCTATAGCTTGATTGTGGTGGTGGCTACACAACTATTTTTGGCTATCAAAACTCATAGAACTACACACCTAAAAAGGTAAGTTTTATTGCATGTAAAACATACATAAGTAAACCTAAATTTAAAAATACATTATAGTTTAAAAATCTTATTTTTAGTTTAATTTGCTTCTATCTGAATCTACAAATAACAGTGAGGAGGGAAGCAGAAAATAGTGTGTACAAATGGTGTGAGGCTTATTGAAATAACATTATATCTGTGCTTTAATTTACCTTTACAAAATTGAATAGTTAATAATAAATCCAAACATGTAGCTTTTATCTTACACTAATCACAACTATTGGCACAACCAATGGAATGTGCCCCAAAGGGGTATAAATTAGGAAAGAAGTAGTAAAGATCATTTTCAACTATTTACAGCTTGATGTCCAAGTTTCTCCTGGATAAAATTAAAGAATAATTTTTTCACTGCCAAATTTTTTTAGAGGAGAAGAAGACTCCTTTTAGTTGAGATTAATTGGGGTCTTTGATGGCAGTCTTTAATAGTCTACTTTGACAGTGGACAGTCTTCCCTTAGGGTCTCATCAATAGAGCTATTAGATGGTCAGAGGGTAATGCAATTAGTAAAGTTTGATAAACATACTTCCTCCTTAGAACTGTTTCATTAGGTGCTTTTATCACTAGAAATATAAGAAAGCCCAGGAACCATAGCAGAGATTGGGGAAATGATTCATCAGGTTATGCAGCTTTTATAGAATCCAATTCCATAAATTGTCTTTAGTGTCCTAGCTTGGCTGAGTTTTAATTACAATAGGTCATGTTAATTTGATCAAGGCTTCTATGTCCATGCAGATATAGAGCTAAAGTACCTTCTAGAAATATTACTTCTAATCTCATTTGTGTTTATATGCTCATGATAAATTGCTAATGACATTTAATATTGGAATTGTTTGTGTAGGACTTTTGGGAGATTTGTTGTAACAGCACAATGATAAAACATTGCCAGTTCCCATTTTATTTCCCTCAGTGTATGTCACTATTTTAAATCCATATTGTGCATTTACTTTCCTTTTGCCACATCTAATAGTATGTCCCTTATTTCCAGGTTTCACTATCAACTGCCTCCTTTTCCCAATAATATGGCTTCAGAAGACAGAAGTACTAAAACTCCCACTGACTCTCAGTAAAGGTATTTTCCCTGTCTGAGTTTTCTTCATAATTGATATCTCCACTAGTCTATGTTTCATAGTTAAATTTTAGTTGGTCTGGGCTGAGATAACATAAACACAGGAAATGTGAGTAATTGGTCAAATGGTGACCTTATAAATTGGAAAAGTAGATAGTTCAGTATGATGTGATTTCCAAATCCTGGGATGACCCTTCTTTCCCAAACATTTTACCTATTTACTAAATCCCTTTCCCTAGTCACCTAACTTGATGAAATTTCAAGTTGGAAACTTCTCATATCTTCCATACTTCCTGAATTTCAAGCTTTAAAATCTTGCAAAAATGCTTATGTCAACATTTGAGATATTTGTTCAAAAGATTTTAAAATGCAGTACCCTCAGGAAGAAATATCATCCATTGACACTTTAATGAACTTACTTTCATTAGAAGGCAGAGTGGAATGAGGAGGAGAGAAATGAAAGATTTTGTAGTTTAGAAAGAATTTATTTCGTATCTAGGATTTCTCAGCAAGGCCCAAGAAAACTAGAAGTCCATTTATCTCTTATTCATTCACAACAATGAATAAAATTTCTATCTCTTATTGAAAGAAAGTATATACAAGTAGACAACAGGTGAAACATGCATACTCAAGAAAAACCTGCAGGTGAAGTATAAAGTTGGGAGAAAAAGTTAACAATTTAAAATGTTTTTTAAGTGATGAAATAATATGTGGCATAAAGATCTAGAAATGCAAAACAGGTAAGAATTATTATTAAGATTGTGAAACCAATAGTATTTTTTTTAGTAATTCAGATATGTGTTATAAAATTTTCAGAATTGTTCATAAAATTTAATTAGTAAATTAGTTTTGATTTAAAGTATCACTTAACCATTTATTTCTTGTTTTCTTGAGATTGAGGCTAAAAGAATTCACATTTTTCACTACACATGAGTTCTTTCAGTGAGTTCCTTTGAATGCAATCACAAGCTATGTATGGTCAGAATAATCTATTTTTATCAGAAAAAAATAATATATGGTTAAGTTACCAGATAATGGGTTTTTTAATCTCCATTAACAGCCATTTGAAAAGATTTCATGTTACTACTTCAGTGTCTATATTTAGGATGTTGTTTAATGAATCAGACTAAGTGGCAGCTCAATTTCACATCTAGGTCACATGATCACCACTATGGAGTAGAGGAATATCTGACCCACAGAAGGATCTTTGCCTCAATTTCCATGCTAATTACATATAAAATATATAAACAGCTATAATTGGAAAGCTCTGATTCAGATTTTTTGTAATTCTTAGCAGTTTGTTGCCACCTACTTTCACTCCTAAATATCAGTCCCTGAGCTAAAAATATGAACATTATCTTTGGTTTGCCTCTATTCTTCATCTTTTATATCCTAACAATTGTCAAGTCAATATAATCCCTTCATATATTATTCTAATGTTTTATCACTACTATATTTAATAATGTTCATGATCTTCCTAGTATCAACAAAAAAGTATTTTATGCATATATCCTTAAAAATTATATATACTATTGTAACACGATTTCTGTGAATTTTTCAAATCAAATGAGTGACTTCATCACTCCAGTACTCCCACATGCTAAAAGACTTCCTGCTGCTATTGTAGATTCTTTCAAACTGTTCCTACTGCTTTTCCCTGGTTATGAAAATCCATCTCACCCTTTCTGTCAATTTGAAGAAATTGATACAAGACTCAAGACTTTCATTAAACATTTCAATGAACGAATATATTTCATATGCCTCCTTAAGCACACTATGCAGCCTGAGTGTTAAATGCTAGGTACTCACTGCTCCCTTCCCTGTAAAGTCGTCTCCACATGCCCACAGCAGAGGTAAGAGCTACATTCTCTGTGACCAAACTACACACTGCATGCAATGTAAGCTCCTATAGAATATATTCAAGCCCTACTATGACACTTTATGTAATAAAATCCTTTGTTGAAGTAATAAGAAAATGAATGAATAAATGTTGATTAGAATGTAGATGAATTAACTTCTTGTTCTAGAATACAGATTAGATACTCAAGTTAACTCCTCCCACCAAAACATTGAATAATTATACATTTATTAAATTAAAATCAGATTCCATTAAATCTATTGCTTTAATGATCAACTTCTCCTATTGCGATTTTAAACAACAACCATTTTACCTGCTCATGAATATATGAGTCAGGATTTAGTGCACTGAAGTTCTGCTGCTGCACAAGGGTCATTCAGTCAGCTGCAATGAACTGGCACCTGGCTGTACTAAAAGGTCTCAGAAAGCTTCGCTCACATTGCTGGTGCCTCCAGGCTCCTCCACATGGCTGCTTTCTGTATTCTGGGCTAGTCTGGACTTCTTCACAGATAGTGCTTTTAGGACAGTGGATCTTCTTACAGGGTTACTGGCTGCCAGGTGGTGAAGACACAAGCTACAGACTTTTTGAGGCCAAGACTGAGTTTCATAAAGTCAATTATGCTAGACTAAAGGTTCAGTGCACGAAATTTGTGCATGGGTAGGGTCCCTAGGCCTGGCCGGTGATCAGGGCCAATCAGGGCCTTCCAGCTGCCGGCCAGGGCCTTCCTTCCCTGGCTTCCAGTTGCTGGCTGGGGCCTTCCTTCATTCCATGCCACCCCCTGGTGGTCAGCGCACATCTTAGCGAGCAATCAAACTCCCAGTCTCCTGGTCAAACTCCCGAGGGGACACTTTGCATATTAGCCTTTTATATAGAGAGATTCTATTATATATATATATATATATATATATATATATATATATATATATATATATATATATATATATTCTATTGGTCAAATAGGGGCCAGTGTCATCCAAGTTTCCAGCAGAAGAGAAATAGACTCCATAATTAATGAGATCAAGAAAAAATCACAATGAGAACCAGCACATGGGATGAGAAGCATTTTTGTGACAAATTTTGACAACACACATTCTAGGTCTCTCCATAGTTCCTTCCCTCAGGCAAAATACACTTACCTCTCTCCCCAAAATTTTATTTTATAACATCAGGCCCAGTCCCAGGCCAAGGCTTGAGGATCAGGATTTTTTCATCTAAGTTGAGTGCAGACGAGAACAAGTTCCTTCAAGTACAGTTCTTTGGGTGCAGCATCTCAGTTTCCATATATATGTGAATAAAAAACAAAAAGGTTGTCTTCTCCCAACCTCATCCAACATGTAATAGGGAAATAGAAACAGGATAACTGCAATAGGGGTTCTCTCATTCAAAAAGGATGGGAGGCTGGGGGAATTAGGAGGCATACAGCAGTCACTCATCATAGCAAATTTTAAATCCACTGAGCATATGTCACCAGATCCCATTGCTCTGGGGACAAGGAATGTACATTGATTACAATCCATCTCTGCTCCCAGGGAGTGCTTCCCCTTGTAGCTTGGCTCTATCCTCTGCTTTATGTTCATAAGACATTGTCCATGTCTGTAGTTGAGTGGTTTTCTCTGTTTGCTTCTTGCCTATAGAAGTTTGGGGGCCCAAAGGCCTCTTTTCATTTTGAAATTTCTTGTCCCTTTCAGTTCAGAGGAGTATGGTTCCTATAAAAGAAATGTGCTTTTCCTATATATCAAATTATAATGCACTCCAGTAGACAAAAAGCCATATCTACAAAAGTCTTCAAAACATGCTACCATATACTTTGGGTTGTCAATCAGGGTGTCAAGTGACAAATCACTTAAGATTCTTAGAAGCCATTTATCAAGCTGTGAGTTCAAGGTACTACCATTTCAAATTTTCTGAGGTTTTGACAAAGGGTCTTCCAGAAAGACTCTTGACTTAATATTGACTCAAAGGCCGCATTTTACAGGCACACCTGGATTTGATCTTGGCTCTGTGTCCATTTCTTACTTTGGGGACTTGGAGCCAAGTGATGGAGCTGGGGAGAGGAGCCAGTTTTATTTTCTAACTTGGCAAGTCCTAGGTTAGAAATAGTATCTCTAAATTCAGCTTAAAAATGAAACAGCTAATTTTGCTGATTTTTCTCACCTTAGTTTAAAACAGGCATTTAAACAAGGTCATTTAGCATTTAAAATATTCTGCCTGAAAACTACTGTAGCTAGATAGTGAGCTAATTGGATATATTCCTATCTTCCAGAATACCATAGGTATACTGTTGTCAAACATTTCACCAACAAATGAAGAAAACTGAATTTTCTCTAACCTCCAGTAACAGACTCCTCTCCTCCTTATGGGCCTTCATGTATATTTGGTTACTAAGCCAATAATACACATGTAAAGTTTTTGTTAGTGCAGAAGACACGGACTTCAGGTGATTGTGTGTGACTGATTGACATACTCAGCTGTTTCACTCTGAGTCCACCATGATATTTGTGCAAAGAATATACCTCCAGCAGACTGCTCACAGATGGTAAATGAGTATGGCAGGGATGCTAAGGCAGGTTCATTTATACAGAAAAAAAATGCACCTAAAATTTAGTAGTTTAAAACCACAACAATTGTTTTTGCTCATGATTCTTTGGACCAGGATTTTGAATAGGGCTTGGCTGGGCAGTTCTTCTGTTCCATGCAGTGTTGGCTGGGGTCAATCTTTTGGTTGCATTCACTGGATTCTGGGCTGGGTAAGAAGATCCAAAAAGGCTTAGTTCACATGTTTGGTGCCACCATGCGTTTCCATGCAGACATTTTTTCTTTATGTGCCTAAAGTGGGCTTCTTCGTGGTTATCTCCAGGTATTCAGACTTCTTATATGGCATCTCATTTCCAAAAGAGAGCATTCCAAGCAGTAAAGGAAAACACTGCAGAACCAAGGCTCAGTTGCAGAAGTTATACACAGTCACTTAAATTGTATTCTACTGGCCAAAACAGCTCATGGGCCCAGCACAGATTGATGCAGAAGGAAAATAATTTCCACTTTTAATGGGAGCATGTTTAGCAACTGTGAAAATGTAACACGTGCAAATCTGCTACAGTGAGAGTCACTGATTGACATCCCAACTGTTATACTCTGAATATATACCATATACATACAAAGGCTTCACTTCCTGTGGGCTGGTCCCAGCCAGTGACTTAGAGAGGCAGGGATACGGAATCTAGTCCATTCTCTGGCAGTCTACTTTGGCCTGAGAGCTCCCCGAAAGCCAGGCATAACATTCACCCTCCTAAATCAAGTTCTATCCTCCATTACAGAATATTTACTATTTTTCTAGTTCTCATTAACACATTAGTGAGTTAGCATATGTTCCTGATGTTGGAAGGGCAACAATATAAACTTTTTAGTTCTTTGACTAAAAATAACTTAACTAGAAAGATGAAATTATTCTAAGTCAAATACAGAGCACTGCCCAACATCCTATTAAATGAAAGTCTTCTCTAAGGGTGTATTATACAATGATGAATATAACAAGAGAAAATTGGAAAATGATTAGCTGTGGAGCTGGAAGGTGCTTAAATTTTGCCACCTTCTTCCTTAAAGGTGAAAAAGACCCTTATGACAGGCTATTGGAACAGGCAGAGTGAAAAACAACCCATTGTCTTTATGAAAATGCACACACTACTTTTATAAATATTTTTGAAGTTGAAAGTCATGGTGACCATCAAGGAGATAAAAAAATAAAGACCAGCTGGACTTGGCCGAGTCTGGAAATGCTCCTTCCATCCATCTGAGGTAGGGGCCCCACACTCCAGCAACAATGGTGATCACCCTCACCTTCCTGGTTCTTCGTGTCCACTTGGAGGTGGTGCTAGTTGTTCTTTTGTCCCACAGTTTAAGGCCACTACTGAAACGCCACTTGGAGAATTTCCCTTTTTTATTTAAAAACTGTAATCAGATTTCATGTAGATGCCATTCAAGTGCAATCTATTCAATCAATAGGTATGGAACCAGCAGAGCATCTCCAGCAGTTACACTGGACTAGCCATGTTCTCTACAGCCTCAACTCAAATGCCAATGTTATGGACAGAGAGCACTCTTGCATTCTGCACTTAAATATAGGAGGCAAACAGATGAATTAGGAAAGAGAATCTTTATATTCATAAAAATCTTATTGCCCTAATTAGCATATAGATATACTAGAGGCCCAGTGCACGAAATTCGTGCATGGGGGAGGGGGGTGTCCCTCAGCCCAGCCTGCACCCTCTCCAATCTGGGACCCCTCGAGGGATGTCCGACTGCGTGTTTAGAGCTGATCCCGGTAGGATCGGGCCTAAACGGACAGTCGAACATCCCTATCACAATCCAGGACTGCTGGCTCCTAACTGCTTGCCTGCCTGCCTTCCTGATTGCCCCTAACCACTTCTACCTACCAGCCTGATCACCCCCTAACCACTCCCCTGCCAACCTGATTGATGCCTAACTGCTCCCCTGCCAGCCTGATTGCCCCTAACTGCCCTCCCCTGCAGTCCTGGTCACCCCTAACTGCCCTCCCCTGAAGGCCTGGTCCCCCCCAACTGCTCTCCCCTGCAGGCCTGGGTCCCTCCCAACTACCCTTCCCTGCAGGCCCGGTCGCCCCCAACTTCCCTCTTCTGCCGGCCTGGTCACCCCTAACTGCCCTCCCTTGCAGGCCTGGTCCCTCCCAACTGCCCTCCCCTGCTGGCCTGATCACCCACAACTGCCCTCACCTGCTGGCCATCTTGTGGCGGCCATCTTGTGTCCACATGGAGGCAGCCATCTTTGACCACATGGGGGCAGCCATCTTGTGTGTTGGAGTGACTATCAATTTGCATGTTACTCTTTTATTAGATAGGATACACTGAGTGGCCAGATTATTATGATCTCTGAACGCATAATAATCTAGCCAATCTGTGTGTGTGTGTGTGTATATATATATATATATATATATATATATATCCTATCTAATAAAAGAGCAATATGCAAATTGACCATCATTCCAACACACAAGATGGCCGCCCCCATGTGGTCAAAGATGGCCACCCCCATGTGAACACAAGATGGCCACCACAAGATGGCCAGCAAGGGAGGGCAGTTGTGGGTGATCAGGACAGCAGGGGAGGACAGTTGGGAGGGACCAGGCCTGCAAGGGAGGGCAGTTGGAGGGAAACCAGGCCTGCAGGGGAGGGCAGTTGGGGGGAACCAGGCCAGCAGGGGAGAGCAGTAAGGGGCAACCAGGCTGGCAGGGGAGGGCAGTTAGGGGTGACCAGGCTGGCAGAGGAGGGCAGTTGGGAGGGACCAGGCCTGCAGGGGAGGGCAGTTGGGGGGGACCAGGCCTGGAGGGGTGGGCAGTTGGGGGTGACCAGGCCTTCAGGGGAGGGCAGTTAGGGGTGACCAGGCTGGCAAGGGAGGGCAGTTAGAGGTTACCAGGCCAGCAGGGGAGGGCAGTTGGGGGCAACCAGGCCTACAGGGGAGGACAGTTAGGGTGACCAGGCCAGCAGGGGAGGGCAGTTAGGGGCAATCAGGCTGGCAGGGGAGTGGTTAGGGGGTGATCAGGATGGCAAGCAGATGTGGTTAGGGGCAATCAGGCAGGCAGGCAGGCAAGCGGTTGGGAGCCAGCAGTCCTGGATTGTGAGAGGGATGTCCGACTGCCCTCAAGGGGTACCAGATTGTAGATGGTACAATCTGGGCTGAGGGACACCCCCCGCCCCCGTGCACGAATTTCGTGCACTGGGCCTCTAGTGTATATATATATATATGTATATTAGAGGCCAGGTGCATGAATTCATGCATGGGTGGGGTTCAGCCAGCCGGGCCAGAAGGAGGGGACATGGGCATTGGCCAGCCTGCCTGCTGGTCGAACTCCTGGTCGAGGGGACAATTTACATATTAGTCTTTTATTATATAGGATATACACTGAGTGGCCAGATTATTATGCATTCAGAGATCATATTAATCTGGCCACTCAGTGTATATATACATATATATGTGTGTGTATATATCTTATATAATAAAGAGGTAATATGCAAACTGACCATCACTCCAACACACAAGATGGCTGCCCCTATGTGACCAAAGATGGCCACACCCATGTGGACACAAGATGGCCACCACAAGATGGCCAGCAGGGAGGACAGTTGGGAGGGACCATGCCTGCAAGGGAGGGCAGTTAGGGGTGACCGGGCCAGCAGGAAAGGGCAGTTGTGGGGGAGCAGGCCTGCAAGGGAGGGCAGTTCGGGGCGACCAGGCTGGCCCGGGAGGGCAGTTGGGGGTGACCATGCCGGCAGGGGAGGGCAGTTGGGGGCAATCGGGCCAGCAGGCAGGCGAGTGGCTGAGAGCCAGCAGTCCTGGATTGTGAGAGGGTTGTCCGACTGCCCGTTTAGGCCCGATCCCAGTGGGTGCAGGCTTGGCTGAAGGACACACCCCCCCGTGCACGATTTCGTGCACTGGGCCTCTAGTATATCTATATGTGTGTGTGTGTGTGTGTGTGTGTGTGTGTGTGTGTGTGTGTATCCCAATTTATGGGTAAACATTGTATATGAAAATTCCAAATATTTATTTATTAAGTGGAATGTTTTAATATTGATACTCTTTTCAGTTATTCAGTTATAATTTTAGATGATAAATGATTTGGAAAACATCCAACACACTAATGGAAATTAATAACAGAGTTATCTCTACAAGAATGATTTCATATATAGAGAGAGAGAGAAAGAAAGAGACAGGAAACAGAATGGGAGAGAAGACTTTGGCGTTCCCTAAGCAGGACTGCATTATCTTTATTCCCACATAATCTTGAAAAGCACAAACAGTGGCATTTGCTATTCCAGAAAACCATTTATTTGCAATTACTCACTTCTGAATTTTACCTTCGAAGAGTGTGTAAATGACAGAAATGATGGTGGCACTATAGAGATAACTCAAAAACATACATTTTTTAACATGAGATATATTGGAAAGGAAAGAAGTGAAAATGATTAGGAAATCTGTTTCTGCATCTAAAGCTGTGTGCAAAAGAACACATGTGAAAAAAAGGGCTGTGATTCCCAGTTGTGGTTTAACATCCAGGATTTCATAGGATTATTAAGTGTACCACAGTATCTATTAAGTACTGACCTTTGCCACAGACTTGGCACAAATGGTTCTCTTCAGGAAACAGGCATAGCCAGGGAGCCTCTGGTTTCTGTTAGAGTTATGCAGAACATTGAGCTGATCAAGCCACATGTATGGTAGCTGTCCAAATATAGACTCTGAAAAAAATAATAAATTATTCTTAAAGGGAAAAGTGGAGTGATATTAATTAAGTGGTCTAAAATTTTAATTTTAATTAAATAATATTTAATGAATTTCCTGCAATCCTTTACTTAGAAAACCAGGAAAATCCCACAATAATAAAGGAAACAGAAAACATATCATAGAAAAGATATGTGCCCTGGAAGATAATTTTATATACGGTGACATTTTTTTGGCTTTAAAGTCTTCAATACTTAACTTGGCATCTATCCAGTACTTATTATGTTAAGCACAGTCTGATGAGAGAGAGATATAAAATCATGCTATTCTCACAAGTACCATATTATTATTAGTCAGCACTATTAACCACATTTTCATATAAGGAAACTGAAACTCAGAGAGGAAAATACCTTGTCACTAGTCATACACTCTCAGAGGCTTAAACAGGGATATTTGGCTTAACATACGAGACCTGCCCTGAAGTGACCCTGGGCAAGCCTGCTCTCTCTTCAAACTCTGCATGTCACTCTGCTTACCTACAGTTCCTGAACAAGACATTCACCCTCGAAGTCCATCACCATTTCCTCCTCCCACTTGGCCTTAATTATCCCGGAAAATACAATGGCATTCTTACTAGAAGTTCCCTTCATTGTCCCCTCTGTGTCTTGACCACTCTTTCTATGTTCTCCCATAAATGCCCTATGGTTTTCTCTGTCACTGAACCCATCAACCGAATTATAAATTATCTATTTATCTCTTTTGAGGTTAACGAGTGCCATCTTCCCTTTACCAGACTAATACTTCCTCAGTTGTACATACTGATTACTAAATTCACCTTAAACCTAAACCCAGCTTTGAGGATTAAAAAAAAAAAAAAAGATTACATAACACGTACAAGTCCATTGTAATATGGAATCCTTCAGAAACAAAAACATGCATTAAACAATATCCATCCCCCAAAAGAGGCAACATCATATTATAGTGCAAGTACATAGTAATTGTTTGATAATGTCTGTGAAATGACTGCACGAAAATAAAAATAAGTAAATTACTTCTGCCTTCATCTTGAAATGGCTATAATAATATTATCTTGAATAATTGCTTGATGTGAAAATACTAGATTCACCCATTTTATATAAATGGATTTACATGTATATAGAATTTCTCAATTAATAGACCAGTAATAATTGTGTTGCTTGTTCATCACATGAAACATAGTAGAATGAATGGTATAAAATTTAGAAAATTGTAGAAAATATTTACAAATATATATGTAAGAAAAGAATATTGCAATTTTCTTGAGTGACAGGTAAATAATTTTGCCAAACCCTAAATGTTAAAGAAAGATTTAATTGATATTCAGTTAGTAGCTAGGCATCAGAAGAAAGATTGGAGTAATGACGAATAATTAAAAAATAACCAGATCTCTGGAAGAAAAGTGTGTCTTAGTGATTCCTAGGAATAGTTTATTATGAGTGTCATGTGCAACCTATGGAAATGTTGATGGAGAAAACTGGTTCTTAATTGTACCAGTAAGCCTACTTACAGAATCGGGAATGTTTAAATGTCTCAATACCTACGGCCAATGCTGTCAACTTCTTAGGAAAAGAAATAATTTGAATGAAAGACCTCCATATACTGGGTAAGTATGCTCCCAAAAAGAAAAGGTAACAAAGAAAGACAAAATTCAGTAATAGTTGCTCATAATGATACATCCTCACCCATGTGCTACATCAATTAGGCTAGCTTAATTGAGTCATTTCCCTATAACTCCTGACGATGAAAAGATATTGGCAGTAACTAGGATGATTCATAACTATAATAACACATTTCACAAGCATCCTCAGGAGCCTAAACCACATTTCATAAGATAACAGCTATTAGCCCTGTAAACCAAGAGTCCTTCATAACAGAGAATCCAGATTGTAAAAGGAAAGTGAATTACCCAAGACATAATTGTTTGCAAG
Source organism: Cnephaeus nilssonii (assembly GCF_951640355.1). Classification (NCBI taxonomy): domain Eukaryota; kingdom Metazoa; phylum Chordata; class Mammalia; order Chiroptera; family Vespertilionidae; genus Cnephaeus; species Cnephaeus nilssonii. The sequence continues at coordinate 59,697,065 of NC_137073.1, forward strand.
TATCACTTCGGTAGTTTTCTGTAGTTCCAACAAGAGTTTTCTACTTTTTCAAACTCAAACCAAAAATCTTTCTATTTTTAGTGTCTTTTTCTAAACTATGCCCTTAAAATGTTCTTCCCACTAGTTTTAAGTTATGATTTTCTATGCATTTCTATGACTTATATGCATTATATATAATAATCTCCCATACAAATATAAACATACTTGTTTAAATTTAAAATAATTATCATACTCTGTTCAAATATTTGAAAGATTGTGTATTTTAAAACATTTAAAGTCAGAGAAAACTATAATGAGATATTTTTCATGTTTTTCTGTATCTAGGAAATTTTTATTTAGAGGAATAAAATTGAAATAAAATCCAATTTGGGCATTTTTTAAATTACTTCATGTACATAGCTATTAAATGTATATACTAGAGGTCGGGTGCACAAAAGTCGTGCATGGGGTGCAGTCCCTAGGCCTGGGCAGCGATCAAAGTGCCAGTGACTGGTGTGGAAGGGCAGGTCCCAGCTGACCTCTGGGCCCTGGGCAGCACCTGGGCCCCCAGGTCCCCGTGCACTCTCCTCCGCCTGAGTCAGGCCCCTGCCTGGCTCCCTCAGTGCCTGGGAGCCAGGCGGTGGCCCCACCTGCCGCCACCGCTGCTGGTTGCCGTCTGTGGGATGATCGGCAGGGTGATTGGGCCCTGCTCGCACCCACCTTGGCCTGGCACCGCCTGCTCACCTGCTCCACCATCCCGCCGTGGTCCCACTCTCGTCAGGGACCATTGGGGCTGGCAGCGCCTCCACTGCCACCTGCTGCCAGCGCTGTGTCATGGACGCCCGCCATGTTCCGTGCGGCCCCCTGGTGGTCAGCACACATAACGAGCGGTTGAACTCCCAGTAGAGGGGACAATTTGCATATTAGGATTTTATTATATAGGATATGTAGTGGAGGCCTAGCACATATCAAAATAATCAAAGTTAGAAATGAAAGAACCTGTAGGGAAGCTCATAATAGGAATTAATATCATTATTCAGTTTTCTTTGGTTCTAAATGGATAGGGTAGATTAAAAAAACAACAACTGAGTAATGATATTAATTCCTATTATGAGCTTCCCTACATATACAGGCATATCTTAGAGATATTGTGGGTTTGGTTTCAGACCACTGCAATAAAGCAAATCTCAACAAAGTGAGTATACAAAGTGTTTGTATTCTCAGTACATATAAAAGTTATATTTATAATCAGAAAGGATATATGCACCCCTATGTTCATAGCAGCACAATTTACAATAGCTAAGATTTGGAAATAGCCTAAGTGCCCATCAGCAGATGAGTGGATTAAAAAGCTGTGGTACATCTACACCAGGGGTCCTCAAACTTTTTAAAGAGGGGGCCAGTTCACTGTCCCTCAGACCATTGGAGGGCTGGACTATAGTTTAAAAAAAAACTATGAACAAATTCCTATGCACACTGCACATATCTTATTTTGAAGTAAAAAAACAAAACAGCAAAAACACCCACATGTGGCCCGCGGGCCGTAGTTTGAGGATGCCTGATCTACACAATGGAATACTACATTCCTGTAAAAAAGGACTCTTATCATTCGCAACAACATGGATGGACATGGAGAACATTATGCTAAGCGAAATAAGCCAGTTGGAGAAAGATTAATATCACATGATCTCATTCATTTGTGGAATATAATGAACAACATAAAATGATTTAAAAAAATAGATGCAGAGACAGAGAAGCATTGAACAGACCTCAAAACCTCAGAGGGAAGGCAAGGCAGTGTGGGGGGGGGGGGGGGGCGGGGTAAGAGAGGAACCAAAGGACTTGCATGCATGCATATAAGTATAATCAATGGACACAGACACTAGGGGCGTGGGAGCATGTGCTGGGGGGGTGGGAGTGGCCAGGGAGAGGTCAATGGGGGAAAAAGGAGACATATATAATACCTTAAACAATAAAGAATTTAAAAAATATACATCTTATCATATTATCACTAAAGAATTAATTGAAAAGCTTCATGCCATATTTCTTGGATTCAAAGATGATATGACTAAAACCATACATTGATTTAACAACAGCATTGTGGGGGATAAAGAAACATGACCACTTATGTGTGCACATTTAATTAAGGTGTTGTTTCACTTCTGAAATAATAAAATGTTAACACCCTGGGAATTGAGGCATAGTATTCTTTATATACCAAGCCTAGCTCAGTGCCTGACACAAAGTGGGTACTCAATAAACATTTGTAAAATGAATTAATCTCTGCCCTTGTTCTGTCTCTCTTCCATCCTTCTTTTCTCTTGGGTGTTATCATTCCACTTCTTTTGTCAGGCACACTGATATTTTAAAGATTTATGTATTTATGATCTGAGGTGGTGAGGGTGGGGGGAGTGTTTCTCTCCCTCTCCATTCCTTTCTCTCTAAAAAAAAAAAAAATCAATAAAAATATTTTTTTAATTTAACAAGTTTATTCCATACCAGCCACATAATGGATACATTGTCTTGGGTCTTTTTTTTTATTGTATCTTTATTGTTGAGAGTATTACAGATGTCCCCAATTTTCCCCCCAACCTCCTATTCCACCAGGCTCCCACCCACGTCAGGCCTTCACCAACTATTATCATGTCCATGGGTTATCCACATACGCATATGAGTTCTTTGGATTCTACAGCAGGGACTGTTGGAGAAAGTCTCTAATGTGGCCCCCATGATCCCCAACTCCTAATGTTCATCCCTTTGTGTAATTCCCTCTCCTTGAATGCATGCAAGAGCTGTGACTTTCTTATGATCAGTAAAATATGACAAAGATGATGGAAAAAAAAAGGTATGTTTATATGCTATTGTGGTATATTAAGTGTGTTATAGCATTGTCTAAACAAACAATGTACATATATTAATTAAAAATGTACATATGTTAATTTAAAAATGCTAACCAGCATCTGAACTTTCAGTGAGTCATAATCTTTTTGTTATAGCAACCCGGACAAGATTCAGATACCCACCATGTCACAAGATGAGGGAGGCAGAGAAGCTGTGGAACAATTTATCATGATACAAAAAGTGATATTTAAAATTGTGATTAAGCAGATCCAGAGACCACAAGTAAATTGCAAAAAGAGCAGGCCAGGACCTCCCACATCCCTTACCACCCTTTCACTAATGCCTTTCACTCAGCTCACATTGCATGGCCCTAAGGGGGCTTCTCTGAGATGAGCTGAGAGGAAAACAAAAAAGCCCAATATTAGTTTAAAGATGGGTCAGTTTTGTTTGAGCTACTGCTCGACTACTTCATTCAGGAATACCCTGAAAAATCACAGTGGGAGGAAATCCTTCCGAAAGGCTGTTTTGGACAGTGATTCAGGTCATCCACTCTGTGTAGAAAAAGTGGCCACAGGTATACTCAGATCCTTGGGCAGTGGTAAATGCCTTATATGGTTGATCAAGAGCCTGAAATGAACAATATCGCAAATTATAGAAGTATGTGGATGGAACTAGGAGAATGGGTAGAAAGTGTGAGATTGTTTCCATGAGTAACTACCCTGTAATGAAAAGTCACTAAACCAGCAAATTCCAGGATGAATCCACCTACCCTATCCACTTCCCTCCACTCCACTGCTCTGAGAGAACTTTCTCAATAAATCACATTAATAGGGATCTCCATCTTACATTCTGAATCCAGTGAACCTGACCTATGACAGTGGAGATAAAACTTTCCTGCCACCAAATAAAAACAAAAATCTAGTCCTCTTGGACTGAAATTTGAATGATAAAAAATTATCTGAGAATTCTGAACTATAGGCCTTCCATCATATGGATTTAAAATTTAAATATATGTTACCTTTGTGATCCAGAAAAATAACATGAAAACCCCCTAACTAAAGTTCAAAATTTAACTTTATGTGATCCAGATTAGTTATGTACTCCTATGTAACTCTGTCCTTTCAAAACCAAATTCTCTCTGAAGGGTTAAATGCTCAGTCCAGGTCTAATATTTTTCCCACACTTAAAACCTAATGATTATGAGTTCATGATCCACAATAACAAAACACATATAAAGAAAACAAAAAAAACTATCATGCATGGGAGACAGCAGAATCAATTAGCAGCATAATTACACACTCCAGGATACATATTTTAATTATCTGATGTATAATATGCAGTAATACTATTTAAAATATTTATAGGCATATAGGGAAAATTTACAAGACTATAAAAAATAACAAATATTTTAAAAAGTATTTTTAAACCTAACCCAAATAGTACTTCTAATTATCGCCATCTAATAAATCCATCTCCATCCTTGCAATTAAAATCTCAATGGATGTGAAATTTATACGAAATACAAAGATCCGGAATAGCCAACTCAATACTGAAGAAGAATAAAGTCAGAGGATGGACATGACCTAACTTAAAGCCTTACTATAAAGTTACAGTCACAGTGTGGTATTGGTGATAGAACAGACAAATATGTCAATGGAACAGTGTACAGAGTCCCTAAAAAGATCTGCAAAAATAGTCAAAAAATCTTTGACAAAGAAACATGGCAATCCAATGGTAAAAGGACAGCCTTTTTCCACAAATGGTGCTGGAACAACTGGACGTTCGCATGTATGTATATGCATACATGCATAACTCATGGACCCAGGCAATAGTGTGGTGGAGGCCTGGGGGGTAGGGACAGGTGCAGGGTGGAAGGGTGGAGGGGTTCAATGGGGAAAAAGGGAAATATCTGTAAGACTTTCAACAATAAAGATACATTAAAAGAAAGAAATACCTAAAAATGTTAAAAGACTTTATAATCATTATATGAACTTACTGTTTTAATATAGTTTCAAATAATATGGAAAATAAAATGGATTATCACAGTAATCTTGAAGTGCAATAAGATTTAAGAAGAATTTCTGTAGAGAAATTTAACAATCAAATGCAACCAAATTTGATAAATGACTAACACAACAGATAAGGCTTTTATATTGAATGTATCAATATCTAAAAATACAGTATATGTTGGCTTTGCAGCTTATCCTGTCTAGTAAATTCTAATTTTAAAAAAAAACCCACAAATATATACACATGACCAAGGGGAGCATGAACTTAGCACAGAGAGTGGGATGTGAGAAATGAGTGTGCAAAGTTTTGTATAAAAGTGAAAGACTCTAAAATAGGACATAAGGCATTACAAATTTATAGGCAATTTGAAATGTAAGAGGATTTTATTTAGGGCTTTGATACCAGCAGATCCCTTGAGGAAAATAATCATTATAAGAAAGAAATAAAAATAAATATAAAACTAAATTATAAATCCACATTTTTCCATATTAAAAGGGAATTCAAATATGTTATGCTAGGATTATAGACGTCTTCATATTTTACATTGGTTTTGTAAAGTAAAATATAGTTAAGGAGGAAAATGCAGAGAGATGCAGCCTGCTCTGCGATTCAAAAATATGAGTTCTGGGTAGGCAAGAAACACAAATCCAGTAATTGCAAGTAACTCGATAATTCCTAGTTTGTGGAGATTTAACTAAAGAAACAATATTTATAACTACTGGAAATTTTTAAAAAATGACTGAGCTGTTACTGTTCATGGTCTTCAGAAACATTACAGCAAAGTCAACAAATGTAAACAAAAAGAAAACAAATAGATGCTGAAAGTGAACATCTGACTGGGAGTGAAATGAATGGCAGGTAAAACAATACAGGCTCTTTATCAAATCACTTATACAACAGGAGTGGGGAAAGAGAGCCTAGACCTTAAAGGGAAAGATTTTTTTTAAAATATATTTTATTGATTTTTTTTAATTGTATGCTTCACATTCAATGTTTATTATACAAGACTGTCCAAAAATTAAAATCTCATATTTTATGTGCTTAAATCTTAACCAACAATCTTTTAGATTTGCCACTGGGAATATTCTTTTTTTTTTTTTGAAGATTTATTTTTTTTTTAATTTCTTTATTGATTAAGGTATCACATATTTGTCCTCATCCCCCCATTCCCATCCCACACCCCTCCCCACACATGCCCCCACCCCCCTGTTGTCCTTAACCGCTGGTTAGGCTCCTATGCTTGCACACAAGTCCTTTGGTTGATCTCTCCCCTTTACTCCCACTCTCCCCTCCCCTCCCTCTGAGGCCCGACAGTCTGATCCATGCCTCCTTGTTTCTGGGTCTGTTCTTGTTTATCAGTCTATGTTGTTCATTATTTCCCCTAGATGAGTGAGATCATGTGCTATTAGAAATACAAGAGAGTCAGAAACATCGATGAGAGAGAATCATCGATCAGCTGCCTCCTGCACACCATCCACTGGGGATGTGCCCGCAACCAAGGCACATGCCCTTGACCGGATTCGAACCTGGGACCCTTCAGTCCGCAGGCCGACGCTCTATCCACTGAGCCAAAGTGGTTAGGGCAAAGGGAAAGATTTCTTAATCAATACATTATTTTAATCAAGTACATCAATTGATCTAATATAAATACTAAAGACAAAAATCTATATGTAATATATGCATGCACACATATCTGGACTTAACTAAACAGGAAGGTAGATCTGGTAGAGAAATCTTGAAATTAAGGAGTTGTTCTGGTCAAGTAAAGGTTGCCAATAAATGATTATGTTATAAATTTGCAGCGAGGGAAAACTCAGAAGGGCAGAATATAATATTTGTAAAATGCCTATCGTTTTAAATGTTTAAATAAAGATGCTGTGAGCTTAGGCTAAAACTAATAAAATACTTTCTAAAAGTATACATGTAAAAAGACATGAAATAGACAATGAAATGTCAACTCACAATATTCTTCTATACCTTCCTTTGTGCAATCATAAAAGCATTTACATTTATTTTTTCTAAGTGGAGATGGTGAGTAGGAGGAGAAGTTTCATAGTGTAGAAAAGTAGTAAATAAGTTTGCCTTATGTTTAGAGGGGCAGAACATCGTGGGCTGACCAGGAGTCCTGTCCTTTTTGGACAGGAGGTACAAAGGACAGCAGGATACAAATGTCCATCAATGAGAATACCTCCTTTGTTAGCCACAGAAACAAGATTCCAAGAACAGTCAAGGAAAGGCCTACTTGTGCCTGGTATACATCCAGAGGCCACCTAAAGGCATCAGTCCTGCAAAGTAATAAATTTGGGGAGGGGGGAAGGAAAAGAAATACTAAGCCTCAGTGAGCTGACTTGGAGAAGAAATCAGTGGGGAAAAAAGTGACTGGATGGGATATAAACACCATAGTAACTCATGATCATAGGAACCATTTCCTGTTTTAGAAGAGAGCCTTATTTCTCATTTCTAATCAGTAATGGTTCTTGCCATCAGCAAGAGTTCAGGCAGTGGATTCACCAAAAGCAAACACTTCCAAAGGAAGAACAGAGACTGGATGAGAGAGGAACGACAGGGAAGACATTATGAACTGGGATTGCTTTTTTGTTCATGTTGTTAGAGTTTACTGGATCACTGGTTAGTGGTTTTATCTTTGGGGTATATTGATGTCATTCTGGATATCTGAATGCCAACACTGGAGCATTAACCTTTTAAAAATAAATGACTAAGGTGTCCCAATGAACCTAAGTGAAATTGGAAAGCAAAGTTAATCTTGGAACTCATTTATAAAGCAAAGGTAAAACAGCATCTGGCACATACATGACAATCATGCAGGTCACAATATGCAAACAAGAGATGGTTGTTTTAAATTTTATGTGAAATGGAAAAATGCATCTTTTAAATAGTGAAAATGAAAAGAATTATTGATTAACTTAATGTGTATGAGTGCGCGCGTGCAAACACACACACACACACACACACACACACACACACACACACACACACACACCTCTCCCCAAATTTAAAATGTGCTTCCATTAATTATATGTAGAGTGTTCCATTAATTATATGTAGAGTGTTACTGATTTCTTCATTTAAAGGAATGAAGTTGATTGTCTTTTAAGACTTTTTTTTTCAAAGTTTTAGCTGTATTTTAATTTATTTTAGTTTCTCCAACATCAATTTGCCATGGGTTCTCAGTGCAGCTGAGAGGAAGTATATACACTGAGTGTATTTTCATTTCAGACTTATCATGCATTACATTTTCAAAATAAATGCAAACTACTCATTTAATCAACTAATTCAAAACATATACAAACTAAAATATATTTAAGAAAAGACTGGGTTGGAAATTTATTCAAAGAGAAAATTTTTGCAATTTGAGAGAAAAATCCTTGATATTCAAAATATGGAGATGCTAAAATTAGACATATGTAAGATATTTTCATTTTCTAATGTCAAAGGCCCAAAGTGCAGAAAACAAAATGAATGCATTAAACTTTGGCAGCCTCAGCAAACCAGCAGTAATAAATTAAAGTAAAAGCAAGACTAAAATGTAAAAATGTCCTCAATGTTTATAGAAGTCATTATACAACATAAATTGCTATAAACTCTGCTGAAATTTCGAAAAATAGTGACTTGATTATTGGGTAAATATTGATGTTCAGTAAATTACTTTTTGACAAATTGGTCATTTGGCAAATTGGCTTTCTGAGGATTAAAATTTTTCTTTCCCAAAAAAATAATGTCATGTTGCCACTTTCTCTCACCATGCTAGTCACACTAAAGCATGTCCCTTCAACACATTATGCTTCTTTCATAAAATGAGTCTTTTTGGATAGTGTTTCATTTGGCTAAGCACTTGTACTCCTCTGCCTAATGAAATCCTATATATCAGCAATATGTCAGCTGCAGAAAACATCTCCTTAAGCTCAGAATAGATAATACAAACATAGACCTGATCTGCAGTATTTCCACTTGCTGTATTGCTCTTGCTCTCCTGTCATTTATTTATATTACCTGTTCTTGGTGACAAATTAACCTTAAGACATTGTACATTATATCATGGTCTCAGGGAATCCAGCAGACCATGTCTTGCTACCTGTGATTCGTTATATGGACACAACAACAACCAAACTGTCTGTACAGTCCTATTCACCAATGCTTGGATGTAGGATCAACATCAAGTCCTATAAAGTTTCTAAAAGCATACTCACAATTTCTGTTTGTATCTCAGTATGGATCATTAGCCAACAGTTTGCAGACAATCTCTAACAGACTACCCTTTCAGTTGCCATTATGTAAAGGTATATTATAAAAGTAATCATTAGAACAAAATATTTGGAGAAATATAAAAGAGCCCACAGACAAAAATATATTCCTTAGAGTGAATGACTAAAAAAGAAGCAATAGACTCATAAAGTATTACATAAAATATGTATCTGGGACTAGAAATCCTATCTAATAATAGACAAATATGCAAATTGACCATACCTCTGACACACCCACAAGCCACGCCCACAAGCCACGCCCACCATCCAATCAGAGCGAGTATGCAAATTAACCCAAACCAAGATGGCTACAGCCACAGAGAGCAAGGTTTCCTAGGTAACAGAGGAAGCCAAGCTTTCCGCCTGCCCTTGCCAGGCCTAAGCCTCCACTCAAGCTACAAAGTTTCAATTATAGAAGGTAAACAAATTCAAACAAATGGCGGCAGAATGGAGCTTGAGAGAGCAGGCCAGGGGAACAGGGGAAGCAAAGCTTTCTGCACACCCTGGCTGGGCCCACCCGCTTAAGGCAACAAAGTTTCAATTATAACCCCAACACAAATGGCTGCCTGCCTTGGAGGGAGCCCCAGGCTTGGCTCCACTCCAGGCTACAAAGTTTCAATTGTAGAAGGAAAATAAATTCCAGATATCAGGGCCTCCGCTTGGGTTGCCAGGGGCTGTGGCCGGCCTGCAAACCACCACAGGCCCCTCGCTCAGGCCGCCGCACGCCCCAAGGGAACCACCACCTGATCCGGGACACCCTTCAGGGCAAACCAGCTGGCCCCCACCCCTGTACCAGGCCTCTATCCTATCTAATAAAAGAGTAATATGCAGATTGATCATCACTGCAACACACAATATAGCTGCCCCCGTGTGGTCAAAGATCCTGCCCCCATGTGGACAAAAGATGGCCACCACAAGATGGCCAGCAGGAGAGGGCAGTTGGGAGGCACCCGGCCTGCAAGGGAGGGCAGTTGGGAGGCACCCGGCCTGCAAGGGAGGGGAGTTGAGAGGGACCAGGCTTGCAAGGGAGGGCAGTTGGAGGTGATCAACCCTGCAGGAGAGGGCAGTTAGTAGTGACCAGGCCAGCAGAGGAAGGAAGTTGGGGGCAAACAGGCTGGCAGCGGAGTGGTTAGGGGGTGATCAAGCTGGCAGGCAGAAGCGGTTAGGGGCAATCAGGAAGGCAGGCAGGCAAGCAGTTGGGAGCCAGCAGTCCTGGATTGTGAGAGGGATGTCCGACTGCCCGTTTAGGCCCGATCGGGCAGTCGGACATCCCTCGAGGGGTCCCAGATTGGAGAGGGTACAGGCTGGGCTGAGGGACAACCCCCCTCCGTGCACAAATTTCGTGCACCGGGCCTCTAGTACTTATATAAGTACAAATAGAAAAAAACACATCCCTAAATAAAAGATTCTCAGAGTTATCACAAAGTACTTATAAACATAGATGCAAAAATGATAAAAATAAAAACACAGCAGAGATAATTATAAAAAACAAGGCATGTGATTTCATCATTCTTTTTGGGAGAAAAACTGAATTTAAAGAAAAGGAGCATTTAAAAGAGACCAAAAAAGGCAGTTTTTATTGCTTAAAAGTACCACAAATAGTGAGCCCTAGAATTTAAAAATATCTATGCACCAGCCCGGCTTGTGTCGCTCAGTGGTTGAGCATCAACTTATAAACCAGGAGGTCACAATTCGATTCCCAGTCAGGGCATATGCCCTGGTTGCAGGCTGGATCCCCAGTGTGGGCGTGCAGGAGGCAACTGATCAGTGATTCTTTCTCATCATTCTATTTCTCCCTCTCCCTTCCTCTCTGAAATTAATAAAAATATATTAAAAAGATCTATGAACCAAATACCATAGCATCAATATTCTTACAGAGGTACATTAGTAAATAAAAGAAGAAATAATGAAAATGTAGTATTTTTTCAGCATGTGACAGATTATATGAAAAAAAATTAAGCAATTATGTAAAGGCCTAACCAGCATATTAAATAAATTAAATTTGAAGACAAAGATTATACCTTCTTTTCAGCTTCCCCAAGATCAGTTGTAAAAAATGGCTATATATTAAGCCCCATGAAACTTTTCATAAATTTCAAAATACAAGTAATACAAACAATATCCTTTGAACATAATGCAACTAAAGCAAAAATTAATAATACCCAGACCTGAACTAACATATAAGATATTTTCTAAAGTCTCTGTTGACATTCTTAACTCAGAAAAGGAAATATATGTAAAACAGGACATGATAAAGATCACTATTACTTACAATGTTATTATTGGATTTATTTGATAAGTCAAGGGAATTAATATTATTATCACTACACTTATATGACTAAAAAACTGTCTAAAAAGACACCAAAAAGATGAAATATCTCAGAATAAATAAGAATTTTGTTTTATTTAAAAATACCTATGACAAAAACTTTTAAAGCATTTCTTCAACATAAATGCAAATTTAAAAATGAAAGGTATACTTTATTCTTGGACAGAAACAGTTAAAATCAGAAAACTGTCAATGCTTTCCAAGCTAATCAATAAATAGAACACAATACACCCAACTATCAGTATATATTATATCTGCATTAATGTCTATATCTATCTATGATTTTTAACTATGTTTTTTTTTAACTACATGAATCCATTTAAAGGGCAGGGGGGGATTAATGGTAATAGGAAAATAAAATAAAAAGTAGTTCTGGAAAATATACATATAAGAAGAGCCAAGAAAACCTGAAAAGGCAATAAGGGGTCTAGCTTTCCCAGATATTAAATATTATTCAGCAAGAATGATTCAGTGTGGTATTAACTCATGCAAGAACTGATATTTCAAAAGAATAAAACAGAAATCCAGAGATAGCACAAAATACATCAGGAAATTTAGAGTATGACAAAGTTGGCACTTCAAATTTCTATTAAAATTAATTATTTTACAAATAGTGATTGTACTATGACTATCTGGGGGGAAATGGATTCCTATGTCATACTTTATTACAAGCTGAATTTCAAATTATTAAAAAACCCAAACCCCAAGCATAAGCCACAAAGGTTAGAAAATTTACTGTATAAAAAAATTTATGTGACTGCAAAAAAATACAGTAAGCAAAGTCAAAAAGCACATGACACTCTTGGAAAAATATGTATATATTAGTATAGTGTCTGTGGAGACTCAGTAAATTACCTCAGTATATAATATTTCCACCAATTCAGTAAGAAATAAAGACTAACCGCCTAATGAAACATGGGAAAAGTATAAGGGAGTTCACAGAAATGGAAAACCAGTTGGCCTACTTGAAAAGATATGTGAAAAGATATTCAATCTCAGTCATTAAAAAAATACAAATTAAAGCCACAATGAGGAAACATTTTTTAAAATCAATTAGGTCGGAAAGAAAGCAAATTTCTGTAGATTATGATATAAAGGCTGTGGAGGAAGAAGCATCATTATACTTTGCTGGTAGAAATACAAACTTGTACAGCAACTGTGGAGAGCAGTTTGATATCATCTATAAAAACTGAATTTGTGTATGCCTTTGTTCCAGCAATTCAATTTCTAGGAGTAAATCCTAACATATTTTCTGTTATACATTTTAAAGTATGCACTGTAGCCTTGTGTATAGTAATAAAATATGGGAAATAAAATTTTCCCTCAAAGAAAACAATAAATTGTTTATGGTACTCCTATACCATAAAAATATTAAGCAGCTCTATACATGCTAAAATGGAATCATCTCCAAAATAACTTTATTTTTTTATTGAATTTATTGGTGTGACATTAGTTAATTGGGCTGACATGAGTAAATAAAAGGGAAGCCAGGTTTGGGTGCTGGGTGAAAAGGTGAAGGGATTAAGAAGAAGAAAAGAAAAAACAGAACCTAAACACAGACAACAGTATAGTGATTGCCAGAGGGAAAGAGGGGTGGGGAAGGTGGAGGAGGGCAAAGGGGGAAAGAGGGGTGGGGAAGGTGGAGGAGGGCAAAGGGGGAAAGAGGGTTGGGGAAGGTGGAGGAGGGCAAAGGGGGAACAGATGATAGCAGAAAGAGACTCTACTTTGGGTGGTGAGCACACAGAGCAGTATGTAGATGATATGTTATAGAGTGTAACATAATAGAGAGCCCAGAAATAAACCCACACTTGTATGGTCATTTAATATTTGACAAAGTAGGCAAGAACATATAGTGGAGTAAAGGCAGTCTATTCAATACATGGTGTTGGGAAAATTGGACAGATACATGCAAAAATATGAAACCAAACCACCTTCTTACACCATACAGAAGAATAAAATCAAAATGGATTAAACACTTAGATATGTCATGATATCATAAAAACCCTAGAACAAAACATAGGCAGTAAAACCTCAGACATTTCTTGTAGCAATATTTTTTCTGATACATATCCTAGGGCCGTGGTCGGCAAGCTATGGCTCGCAAGCCACATGTGGCTCTTTGGCTCTTCCACAAAATACCACGGCCTGGGCAAGTCTATTTTGAAGAAGTGGCGTTAGAAGAAGTTTAAGTTTAAGAAATTTGGCTCTCAAAAGAAATTTCAATCGTTGAACTGTTGATATTTGGCTCTGTTGACTAATGAGTTTGCCGACCACTGTCCTAGGGCAATGGAAACAAAGGAGAAAATAAACAAATGGGACTATATCAAACTAAAAAGCTTTTGCACAACAAAAGACATCAACAAAACTAGAAGACAACCCACTGAATGGGAGAACTTATTTGCCAATGATACAACTGACAAGGGATTAATTTCCAAGATTTATATAGAACTTACACAACTCGACACCAAGAAAAAAATCCAATTAAAAATGGGCAAAGGGCCTGAACTGGTTTGGCTCAGTGGATAGAGCATGGGCCTGCAGACTGAAGGGTCCCAGGTTCGATTCTGGTCAAGGACATGTAACTTAGTTGCGGGCATATCCCCAGTAGGGGGTGTGCAGGAGGCAGCTGATTGATGTTTCTCTCACATTGATGTTTCTAACTCCCTTCCTCTCTGTAAGAAAAATCAAATAATATATATATATTTTTTTTAAATGGGCAAAGAACCTGAATAGACACTTCTCCACAGAGGACACAGAGATGGCCAATAGATATATTAAAAGATGCTCAAAATCACTGATTATCAGAGAAATGCAAATTAAAACCACAATGAGGTATCACCTCACACCTATCAGAATGGCTATCATCAATAAGTCAACAAGTGTTGACCAGGAGGTGGAGAAAAGGGAAGCCTTATGCATTGTTGGTAGGAATGAAGATTGGTGTAGCCACTTGGAAAAGAATATGAAGTTTCCTCAAAAAATTAACAATGGAACTGCCTTACAACCCAGTGATTCCACTTCTGCCAGAAACACTAATTTTTTTTATTTTTAAAGTGAAAATCAGTTTGTTTATTAAATAACCTTCAGTGTGTGGGGGAAGAGGATATTATATGTGTTTATAACTAAACTAGAAGCCAGATGCATGAAGATTCGTGCTAGAATGGGCTTTCCTTTCCCTGGCTGCCGGCACCGCCTTTCCACTCGGGCCCAGCCCCTTTCTGCTCAGGCCCCGGAGTCACTTCTTTCCGCTCCAGCCCCACCTTCCCACGCTGCCAGAGGCCCTGAGAGACCAGGGCTAGGGCAGAACACCTGAGTCGTCGCCATCAAGACGAGGCAAGCGTCCCGCCTGCCCCTGTCACTCAATTAACCGCCATCTTTGTTGGGTTAATTTGCATATCACTCCTGATTGGCTGGTGGCATAGAGGAGGTATGGTCAACTTACATGTTTGTCTATTATTAGGTAAGATTGAAATATGGAAGTCTATGGAAAGATATCCAAGTAATTGGACATATGTTTGTTATTAATGAATAGAACTGGGTGGCTGGAGGTAGGCAACTGTAAGCCTTATAATTTTTGTGACTTTTAAATTTTGTGACATTGGCCCTGTTATCTGCTCAAACAAATAAAATTATAACAAAGCAAAACAAAAAGAAAGAAGTACATTTCTAAGTGCAGAAATGAAACTATCGCCAAGATATATGAATGAGTAACTCAAGGTACAAAATATTGTCTAAGTGTGCATCTGAATGTGTTCAAATCACATATGTGTATATTTATTTGTTTGCATTTGTGTCAAACATTTCTAGAATGATATGTACTCAAACCATTGCCTCTGGGAGACTTGGGCCAGTTGTGGAAAGATGACTTGCTTTTAATTTTGTTTTGTTTTGTTATTGTTTGAATTACTTCTTATGGACATGTTAATTTTCAAAATAAACAAAAATATTCTCTAAAAATGCCTCCATTTTACCTATTATATCTTTCAATAGGACAAAGATAAACTTTTATTTTCTAATGAAACTTTACCATAAACATTTTTTTTCTATCTCATTATCCCCCTATTTAAATGTTTATTTTCTAATCTGTGTTTTAGTTCTTTGGATAGAGATTTTGGTGTTAAAGGAGAACTATGATTACTTTGTAACTCTATACCAAAGGCAAGATTTATATTTTGGACTTTTTTTGCACACAGAAAATTTTGGATTTCCATTTATTGTCTGTCCAGAATATATTTCCATAAGAACAGGGATAGTCTTTTTACTGTGGCATTTTTAATACCTAAAATTGTACCTGACAAACAAAAGATGCTCCAAATATTGTATCAATTTAATAGACAGGATACTGAGTAGAATTTGTTCACCTAATTATTGAAAAAGAATTGATGATAAGTGATTTTCAAAAAACCAAACAACTAAACTTAGTTTTTCATTGAGAATTTGTCTTATTCCTGAAATGTAACTTATCACAGGAAATATGACAGGCAGGTTTATGATTTTTGATTGAGACAAAAATGCCAATTCAGTAAGTAGGACTTTCTCTATTCCATTTGATGACTGATGACTTAGTCTGGCATAAATCATTGTAAGAAAACTTTCATTAAGATATTCAGATCCTGGGAACCTGCCAACCATATCAGACAGGCAGCAGAATCCAGTGTAGTGGTTGAGAGCATTCTGGAACTGACTATTCCTTTTAAATTTTACATCTGCCACTTAGTCACCATAGGATCTCAGGGCCAACTTACTTAACTTCTTAAAACTAGTTTCTTCATCTATAGTAAGAGCACTTATTTCATAGAATTATAACAAAGATTCAATTTTTTTAAAAAAAATCAGCATAAGGCACATAGCACTGCTTGGCCCATAGAAAGGGTTCATTAGATGGGAGTTCCTATGAGTTTTTTGTTTGTTTCTTAAGATCAGGGACTATGTCTTTTGTTCAGCAAACAATTACTGAGTGACACACAGGTTTACTCACTGAATATTTCACAAGTGCTTGCCTATCATAGAAGATTTTGTGGACATTAAACACTTAGAGAAATCACAAAAGTACATAATTTTTTTTATGTCTAGACTGTGAGTTCTCATAGATCAGAGAGAGAGAGTTCTATTTTTTTATTGTCATACTAGAGGTCGGGTGCAAGAATTCGTGCACAGGTGGGTGGGGGGAGGGGCCAAGGGCAGTTGGCCGGCTGGCCCCACCCCCAATTGAGTGTTGGGGGCCAATCGGGGGAGGGGCCGCGGGCAGTTGGGGGCCGACCAGGGGCCATGCCAGCCAGAGGGGAGAGGTGGGGGCGCTGATCGGGTCCCGGGTCAGTCTGGTTGGCTGCCACAGTGCGTGTCATAGCCATTGGTCGTTCTGATTGTTCTGCCATTACAGTTGCTGGGCTTTTATATATGTAGATTCTTAGAATCTGACCCAATGTCTGGCATAATTATTAGGTAAAGTAATGAATGATGAGCTCTTAAAATTAACTACTAATATTTTTATATTTAAATCTCCTATTAATTATTTCCCCCTTTTTAAACTCCCTTTTTCTCTTGAAGAAATTCTAGTTCAGGTAGAGCCATGTCTGAACAAAAGAAGTATATGTTTGTCCCTCAAGAAATCAGTGCTGTGGCTCCTACCTTCTAAAAGCAACTAACCATGTCTTTTTTTTTTTTCCAGATACCCAGCTTAGATTATTCTTGCCCTTTAGAACATCCTTCTCAAATACTGTTTCTCCTTGACAACTATGTCCCTTCCCAACATCTTAATTGTCCACAGAAATACAACAAAATGTAGTTGGATTTTTTGGGGGGAGAGTGGGGCATTTTTTTCAACCCTCTAATTTTGTGTTTCTCATAAGAATGTAGCACAAGGTAATAGAATTTAGTATGCAGCATCATGACTCATCTAGGAATCGTAACTTCTCATAGAGTTAATCCTCGATCAGTACCTTGGATAACATGAAATTATTATCACTTGCATTAAGGATGAAACTTCTATCTTAATTGACTTTGAATCTCCAAGAAATGACTCAGTCCCTAACATATACCTGGAGTAAGTGATTCTTCATTGTTGAATCACTACTTCAAAATGTCATATAAACATAAAATAGGGAAATTTTTTATAATTTTTATGAATAGACTAAATCTGAACAGGACACAATTTTGAATGACAATTTTAAAAAGAAAAGGGAGAATGAAACACCTTTAGAAGAGTATCCTTGATTTCTCAATGAAGTAGTAATGAAAAAAAAAACTTAAAAACAATTGTTTTAATTGTTTTGTTTTAATTTCTGGGAAATAAGAGTCATCTTTAGTTTTGTATTCTGATTTAAATGATAAGAAAAATCTATTTTGAGGTTCAAGGCAAAGTTGATAACTCAAGACCAAACTTTGTTGCCTAAAACAATAAAAAAATATGTAGTTTATTCACTTGTGACAAGGGTGAAAAATGATGTGTTAAAATGCAAATGTTCTATTCTCTCTTTGTTCTTTCCTCCCTTAACTTTCCTCTATCCCGCAAGAAAATGTACTTTTACCAGCTAATTCTCCCAAATTTCATATAAGGACTTAAAAGAATGAGTGGAGAGAAACAAGACTGAAGAGGCAGGAGGAAAATAAAGACACGAATCTTCATAGTTGAGGTTCAGATAATTCTTTTAGAGAAAGGGTAAATGATTCTGAAAACAGGAGGCTTTTCAGAACCTTAAGCTGTGAGCAAATAAGGAGATAAAAAAGAATAACATTTGGAAGTATTTTTGTGATACATGACCTTGATTAAATTTAGAGTAATTTCAGAGATATTTAAATTGGTATCATGTTGCAATTACCTTTTCTATGTACTAGGGTTGTTTGTTTGTTTGTTTGGATTTGCTTAATGATGCTAAAACTAGGTCATGCAAGTTATTGAGGTGACAATTAGAAAATTACTTAATGGATTGGAAATATGAGTTGCTAGGGGGGAAAGGATTCTAACACTTAATAAGCATCAATTATTACATGTGCTATTCTATTTATAAATAGGTATGTTTGTATTTAATGTTGATAGCTACACTGTGATTGTAAACCAAGATTCAGAGAGATAAATTAGCCCAGGAGATTTATTCCTAAATATCTTATTCTGAATTTTATGAGCTTTCTACCATATCCTGCAAGTTTTGTTTGGGCCACAGAAATTGGTACACAGTGAAACTAATTACTAATCCTAATAAAATATAAAAAACAAAAATATTTAGGTTGTATTTGTTACAAACATTTGGATTGAAAAATGATACATTTTCAAAATAAGGTTGAAAGTTTTGTTTGCTGATTAGAGACTGACACATCACTATTAAGCCAATTATTCAGAAAATGTTGTTTCAAGATAACTCCTTTTACAAAATAGATATGTTTGATATCATTCCTACTGTGCTAATCTATGATGCACTTCATCATATTGTAGTGTACAAAAATAGTCTCTTTTCACTTATTTCCAGACACCTGTGATTGATCCAGAAAGTAGTTACTGTATTTGAAATGAAGCTGGCAAGTGGAAAGTGAATGGCAAGGAGTTCTTTCCTTAATTGGCTTGCCTCTTGGCTAGCCTAATTAAATTTGTCTAGTGCAAAAATCTCTAGTAGTAAATGTTATGCTGAAACACTATAAACATTTTCATTGAAATGTTTTTCAATTTAACATAATAGAGTCTTTGGGAGGTATCCCCCAAAATATAAATAAATTTGAAATGTATTCTCAGGTCCCAAATCACTATACACATTATGAGATCATATGATTTGTTTGTCTCTGTTATGTTCCAACATAATTATATTAATTTATACTGTACAAACCATTAAATCACAATAAGAAGGGGTCATGAGGTGAATTCTGTTTTATGAAGCTTTTATATGTAATAACAGTCAATTTTGTTATTAAATGTGCAAATGATTAAAGAAATAAGACTATATGAGGAAGAAAATCCAATATAAATATAAAATGCTGATCTTGTACACAATCGATCAGATCTTGAAAAAGTAAACATTTATAGTTGTACATTAATTTTTAAAATAGCCAAATTTAATGTATCTGTTCATCTTGATTTGGGGGCACATACAAAGAAAATTGGTTAAATCTAAAGAGAAATTTCTTAACAGCAGGGGTAAACTCCAATACACTTCTGGAAAGATTCAGAAATAAGAATAAATTTCCTTTCAGAAATTGTTTCAACATGGTCTATCCGCCCACAAATATGTGCCCTGCTCCTGCTATATCATATCATATCATATCATATCATATCATATCATATCATATCATATCATAATATGAAAATAAGGTCACAAAAAAGGCAAAAGGCATAGTCCCTGCCTTCATAAAACTGCAATCTAATTGGTACATGATAAAATAATTAATAAAACCAAGATGGAAATACAAGGAAAATAAGTAAATACATATAAAAATTAAAAGGCAGGTAGAATTATTGATGGGGGAGGAAGAAAGGGCCTAACAGAATTTAAAATAAAAATTGTATACAAGATGAGTGTATAAAAGGAGAGAAAGGGAATTCTGTATAAAGTACAGCTAGCTCATGGAAAAGAGAATGGAATTAGGAAAACACAGCACAGCCAGATATTGCTTATAGTAGAGCACTTAAATATGAGAATAGTTGGAGATAAATTTTAATAAGTAGTTTTGGTCTAACCCAGTGGTAGGCAAACTCATTAGTCAACAGAGTGGCAAACCGCGGCTCGAGAGCCGCAGGTGGCTTGCGAGCCGCGGTTTGCCGACCACTGGTCTAACCTGTAAGGTTCTTGAATAAAAGGTTAAGAGGCATTATCTTTGTCCTGTGGTAAATGGGGAATTATATGACCAGTGATGCTTTACAAAGATTAAATTGGTAAAACTTGGCATTGTATTGGGAAATGTAGATGGAAAGTTAAAAGGACAAATAATCAGAAAAACATACTGTTTAGGAAATTGTGGTAAATACTGTAGTTTGCCTGTTTCAGCACCCATTTTCAATCTCCCTTTCTGTAGCTTTCCTTAATTGTAAAGGATGGTGAGTTAAAAAAGAGTATTATGCTGAGCAAAATAAGCCAGTCAGAGAAAGGTAAGTATCACATGACCACACTCATATGTGGAATCTAATGAACAAAATAAATGATGGACAAAAAGATCCAGAGACATAGAAGCATGGAACAGACTGTCAAATTGCAGAGGGAAGATGGCGTAGGGTGGGTGGGTGGGAAGAGAGCAACCAAAAAGCACTTGTATGCATATACGCATAGCCCAGGGACACAAACCAAACGGTGGTGAAGGCCTAGGACAGGGGTGGGCTAGAAGACGTCAATGGGGGAAAAGGGGAACATATGTAATATTTTCAACAATAAATATTTTTTAAAAGAAATAAAAGAACATCTTCTAAGACTTCTTTTGACATAGGATAAATCATGTAACAATTCTGGCCAGTGAGAAATAAGAAGAGTTTTCTGGATATCTGGAAAATCCTTGACTCTCCCCATATTGCTGCCTCTCTTTTGTTTCTTTTTTTATATATAGATTTTTATTGATTTCAGAGAGGAATGGAGAGGGAGAGAGAAATAGAAACCTCAGAGATGAGAGAGAATCATTGACAGGCTGCCTCCTGCACGCCCTGGGTATGTGCCCTGTCCTGGAATCAAACCAGGACCTCCTGGTTCACAGGTCAATGCTCAACCTCTGAGCCATGCCAGTTTGTTTCTTACACCTCTTTTACCTTCCTGCCAGCAATAGAGACACAATGGCAGCTATATTATGTCCTTATGTGAAAAAGCCAAGAGAATAAAAGAAACCTTGGATTAGGCCTCCTTGAGACATTGATCTGTTTGGGGTATTTATACGGAGGCACATAAAATCAACAAAATCAGTCATCATGTTTCCTCTAGAGTTCTAGTTACATGATTTTTAAGAAATTAACTTCTATTTGGTTAAACTATTTTATATTTGAAGTCAAACAAGCTAACACAAAAGCTTCTAGAAACAATCCAAGTAGATCATGAGGAAAATCCAAAACCAAGTTACAGGAGAAGATATGAAAACACCAGGGTGTTTTACCTGGCTGATGGTAGGAAGTGCGAATTATTCCAAAACACTTTATCTAGATAACCACAAGAATCGTTAGTATAAATTATATTTTCCTATTTTGATGAAGTATAACAAGTTTTCAGGATCTTCACAAGCCTATGTTTTTAAAACCAGAGAAAGCTATTAAAATCCTAAGTGTAATTATACTGAATATTATAAAGAGAAAGTTTTTTTTTTTTAATTGATTTTTTTTTTTTTTTAGAGAGAAAGAAAGGAAAGGAGGAAGGGAGGGAGAAACATTGATTTATCTATCCACCCACCCACGCATTCACTAGTTCAGTGGTTGGCAAACTCATTAGTCAACAGAGCGGCAAACTGCACTAGTTGAGTCCCACATGTGCCCTGAGGGGGGTCAAACCTGCAACCCTGGGTATCTGGACAATGCTCTAAACAACTGAGGTATTGGGCAGGATGATTTTTTTTTTTACTTCCTGCTCCAAAGAACCTCAAATGGACAGTATGAACACATTCACTGAACGTATCATTTCTTCCTAGGAATTAATTTCCATTCTATTTCTTTCCATTTTTTCTATCTCTACCAAAATCCAAGCCATCATTACTCTCACATGAGCTACAAGAGCCTGCTAACAAGTCTTCCAACACTCCCTTGGACTACCTTCCATGCAATCTGTTCGGCACAAGTAGCAGGTATAACTTTTTTCCAAACTGCAAATACTCCCATGCTCAAAATACTTCAAGGGTTTCCCCTGGCCTTTTAAGGACTAACTCTTTAACACGGTTCTCAATATACCTTGTGGTTTAATCTCCCAACTGCTCATATCACAGAAAGCTCCTTCTCTGAACTCTAAAAACAATGGCTTTCTCTCAGGTCCTTACACTGTTCTGCCCTCCTTCCTTTTACCTTTACACATGTAGCTCCTTTCTACCCACGCCCTCCTGCCTCTCATGCTTTTCCTTCAGCCCTCAGCTCTACAATTACTTCAAAAGAAAAGCTACACCTACCTTCCTGCTAAATCAAATCCCTTTATTGTAAAGTCTTTTAGCCCCAGTGTATCTCTTCTTGCTTCATAGTACTTATCCCTGTGTAAAGTTCACAATTATTTATATTATTTCTGTGATTAATATCTATCTATGAAACTCTGAATGTCCAGGGTCTTGCAGAATGTCTTACATTGTCTTACATATAAGGAGCTAACCAATATTTGTGTAATGATTATCCTGAATCAATTCCAGGAAAATGAAGCTCCATGAGCCCAGGGACAATGTCCATTTTGATTCAATATTGTAGCATCAAAAATGAATGAATGAATGATCAAGATAAGAAAGACTATATAGAATAGGCAACTTATCCATTGAAAAAGTTCTGGAGATGGGTGATGGTTGCTTAACAATGTTAATAGAATTAATGCCACAAAACTCTACACCTAAAATAGTTAAATTAGTAAATTTGTTATATATAGTTTGCCATAATAAAAAATAATAAAATAACTCAACTGATTTGAGCTGTATCTGCTATATATTAGTTACATGACTTTATATAGAGCCTTAAACCTCTTAACCTGTTTGATGAATAATAAAAGGGAAGTGTTATTCCTACCTCACAACAATTATGTATGTTAACAAGAATCGGACAAATAGAGGTTGCTCTATTAGTATGAAATTTTTGGATGTATAAATACTGAGCAGATATTTCAGATATACTTAAATAGGTATACTATTATTTCTGTTATTGCCTTACGGCAAATAAATATTGTCGGAAGAAGGCACTTGCATGAATGGATGATAGTGATGAGAATTAAGTAGAGGGTTTAATTTGGCTACTTTCACAAACACAGCCAGTATCATTTTAATTCAATTTTGGACTAAGAACAGCCAAATGTTTAATCCAAGTTTCCAGTTAATATTTAAATTTACTTATAAAAATAAAACTTGTGTCTTTCAATTTTTGGCAATTATCTAATCTAATTGATCTTCCATATTATATAGAGAGGATTCTTCTCATTATAAAATTGAACATCTGGTCAATTGAACAATGCAACTAAATTTTGTCCTGACAATTGTGGCTACAGTTTACCTTCTTGGGAGCAGAGTAAAAGTTTTGTACTTTGAAAAAAATGTACCTGCATACATTTTTATTAGAATTTTATTTTTCTTTAAACATTGGTCCAGTTTTTCAAAGCCATGACCTATGTTGCAACTTTAAAAGAGATAAAATCTGGATCTGGAATGTAAGCTCACATTTCATTTAAAAATGCCATTCTCACTGGTGGAAGGGCAGAGGAGGGATGTAGATTTGAAAGGTACACAATGCACATCTGGCTGAGCTGTTTCTTGGTTGAATTAAAATGTGAATACACTCACCCCATATGGTATCATTCACCACCATTACTTTTAAGAAAAGTAAATTGCTAAGAAAAGAGTAACATGGCACTCTCATTATATCAGTACTAACCAAAATCAGAAAGAATACAATCTCAATCAACACTATAATCATTTTTGCACATCTGAATTTATTGCGTACCCACAGGGGACATATTAATTTGTTAAGAGCTTATAAAGTTCTATTTTCGTATTAGTTTTTGCTAAGTCAAACTCAAAATTAAAAACTAAAAGCAATTTAAAAATTCCACAGTGCCTGCATGGCACTTTTAATTAATGGGGCAATAAGCACAGGGAATTAATGTGCCATTTTGCAATTCTTAAAGAACTGTAGGCAATAAACACATCAACTTGAAAGCAGAAAGAAAATAAAGCCTTGATAAAATAACTCTCCAGTCATAATTTGTTTCATCATCACTCTTTAGTGATGGCAGCTTCCACTCTAACAAGAGAGAAAATGGCAGAAATACTAGTAGGAGAGAAAGAAAATCAAACGGAGTCCCACAGCTTCGTACTCCATGGCCATGCAATGCTCCAGGAAACAGGTGTCGGCGTGGAGAGCAAGGCCAGGAAATCCATGTGGTTTAATTCAGATTAGGGAGGCACAGACCCTGCTGGTACACCAGAATATGAAATTTTTTTCTTTGTTCTCTGCATATCTCCCTTGTAAATATAGTAATAGTAAGGTAGCTCAAGATTAGGGGACATGAGTCCCAGCTAGACATGCTCAAAATGCATCCTATAGGGGTGTGTGTGTGTGTGTTGGTAGAAGAACATATAAAAATCAGGGAACACTGGAGGGGAGTGAATTAATGTAGTAAGAAGGTACCATAAATTCAGTTGAGTGTAGTAGTAGTACTTACAGTGATAATAATAATAACAACACATTTTAAAACAAAGAGACACCATGTTTATGTGCCTACCATGTGGCAGGAGCTGTGTTGAATGCCAGGAATACACATAAAACAGGACTCCTGGCTCCAAGAGTTTAAATCCAAGGACAGATGATGAAAATATTCTGACTACTATCAGAGTCAGAAGAGAAAATGTTTAATTCAATCAGAAAGTT
This sequence comes from Cnephaeus nilssonii, assembly GCF_951640355.1. Classification (NCBI taxonomy): domain Eukaryota; kingdom Metazoa; phylum Chordata; class Mammalia; order Chiroptera; family Vespertilionidae; genus Cnephaeus; species Cnephaeus nilssonii. The sequence continues at coordinate 59,721,978 of NC_137073.1, forward strand.
CAGAAAATGATTCTTAGAGGAGAGAATTCCTGAGCGGAACCCTGGAAGATAAGGGTAAGTTATCTAAATGAAAAACAATGAGTAAAAAGGGGAATAAAAAGCAGAAGGTAAGTAAAATGACATAACTTCAAGTCATTTTTACTAATATTTGAAGTTTGAATTAAGAAGTGGAGTTTGAGTTAGAAGGCAGGTTACAAAGGGTCTTGTGATGCTACATGAAATAGACTGAACTTCATATTGTAAAAACAATGGAGTAAAGGCAGTTCATCATGGTCTCTCTGCAACCCTACATGTTCTTGTAAGTGAACCAGATTGCAAGGCTTACTCATTCCCAGATACTGAGTCACACAGGCTATTAAGTAGTCAAGAGGACTACATTATATGTAGTGTATAACTGCTCACATCTCAAAAGAGAAGAGGTGTTGGTTTGTTTGCTTCTTGCTACAACATGTGCAGTTTGTTCTAAAAGTACTGGGTACCTGGGTTTCCCAGCTGAGAGGTCAACCCACTGTGCAGGTAGCATTTACCTAGGACCATTGTGTCACTCTTATAAATTTGAGGGCAAGAAAATTTGATGCAGATATGTTGATGCTCATTCTGTTTGCAGGCATGTAAGAAATAAACTCCTTTGTCTCTGATCCCAGAGTCTTCTCTCATCATCCAAACAATTGTTGTGGCCTAATTTATTAGCTTGAAAGTGAGAGTAAAATCCTTGATACTTGGTTGCAGTGTTAAAAATAGAGTAAGCCCGGCCGCAGTGACTCGGCAGTTGAACGTTGACCTATACCAGAAAGTCATGGTTCGATTCTCAGTCAGGGCACATGCCTGTGTTGAGAGCTCAGTCCCCAATGGGGTGTGTGCAGGAGGCAGCTAATCAATGATTCTCTCTCATCATTGATGTTTTTATCTCTCTCTCCCTCTCCCTTACTCTCTAAAATCATTAAAAATTATTTTTTTTTTTAAAAAAAAAGAGTAGATTGAGTAGAGCATTGTTTCCCAACCTTGGAAATACTAAAATTTTGGGCTGGACAGTTCTTTGCTGTGGAGGACTGTCCTGGGCATTGCAAGATGTTTAATAACCTTATCAAACTTAGGATCATTATGATCTACTACTAGTCAAATGCATAAATTTCTGTCAATGAGGTTATGTGATTGTCATTCCGTCAATGCTCCCCTATACTGTCATTCACCTTTGTTCTTACTCTTAAGTGCCTTCACCTTAGCTCTACTATCTGGTATTCCTATCATCACCATTGACAGCAAGAGGCCCAGATGCATAGCAGTCCACTACTAGCTTCTCAACAATGCATGTGTCCCTTTCACTGATGTACTGTATTGCTTTGTATCATGCAGGATCTGCCAAAGCACATAATCAACTGTGTATTCTCTGACTAACATTGTTCATTGATTTTAATATTTCTACTTTCTGAGATTTCTGACCACTTTATCAATACTTTACTAAGGCAGGTACACAACACTATCCTATTTATTCTAAGCCATTGTTGTTTCCAAACTTCAAAAAGCAATGTCAGTAATTAAAGATAGGCTCCAATTCTCTTTCCTTTGAGTCCTGAATCATGGGAGAGTACCCCCATCTCAATAGATGTTAACCTTTTCTATATTCTGAATTACCTGGGGTCCAATACTGCTAAAATCTAGTCTCAGATATATCATCCTGGCTCTTGTCAGGCATATCTGCTGATCTTTTAATAATTAATCTTATTATGTAGCAGGGACAATACTTCTCCACCCATGTCATTACTTTTCTGCTGAGCAATACTTTCCTGATAATATTTGAACCCCAGTTATTGGTTCAGAAGCAATAAAGGGATTCAAGAACAGATTTAGAGGAAGAAAATAATTATTTTGTGAAAAATTAACCTCAGGTAAAGTTTTTCCATGATATTCAGACATTGGGAAGCCATTCTCCTCTCAAGGGGGAAAGGGTACTTTATATTGGCCCATAAGATTCAAAAGAATCTTGGGATTCAATATTCTCAAGGTATCCAACCAAATAGCCTTACCCCAGGATGCAGGGCTTGCTTCTGTACTTTTAAAATGCCTAGTCTCATGCAATATGCAAGTGTTCCAATGTGAATCAAAGATATGGCTATACAACCTCCCCCTAACTTCCCCTAAAAAAGTGACCGTCATTGTCTGTTGTTTTTTTTTTTTTTAATCCCTAATTCTTCCTCCATGTGATTAGCTAACTCCAGTTTCTGAGCCCTCCAGAGATGGAAAATTGGAAGGAGTGGAATTAGGGGACACTGAAAAGTTCTGACTTGTCTGAAAGTGTCACAGGCTTGTCTGAAACTGCCCAGTGCTCTCTGGACTTGGCCAATGTACAAAGCCTGATCTTTAATGGACATACTGTGGGTTCTTTTTTTTTAAGTATATTTTTTATTGATTTCAGAGAGGAAGGGAGAGGGAGACAGAAATAGAAACTTTAATGATGAGAAAGAATCATTGACTGTCTGCCTCCTGCATGCCCCCTACTGGGGATCAAGCCCACAACCCGGGCATATGCCTTGACCAGGAATCAAACCATGACCCCTGGTTCATAGGTCGATGCTCAACTGCTGAGCCACACTTGTCGGTTCTTTTGGAACCTCTCTCCCACAAGTCCCCTTAATACAATATTTTCTGGCTCATAGCTTTCTCCTCCTGCATACACAAGAAATCCTTAATTATAGTGTCTCTGTCCCGAGGCTTGTTTACCTCTCAAGAAGACCTTATTAGGAAGGATTTAATATCACTCCCTGCTAGTCCTCTCTGGTGTGCGGACCTTATCTGTCCACAGAAAACAATCCTGGTCTACCCTGACAAACTGAAAATGCAGGTCACTTATACAGCCATCTGTCCTTTGCCCCACCACTGAGTTAGTAAACCAGCTCACTTTTGCTTGTAGATATTCCCATGTGGAAGTTGGACATTAGTCCCCTGAGTTCATCCAATTGCAAAGCACATACAGTATATAAAACTCATTAAATAGTCTTCTCGACAGGTTTAAGGTATTGGGAAGAAAGCTTTGATCCCTTTTCAAGGGTGGGAGAGAGAAGTTTTCCAAAATATCCTCTCAATAAACTCTCTCCTAAACTCTTTCTTCAACTATATAAACCCACAATATATGTAAGAGATTTAAGAATTATCTAACAAATGCTTGCCCACCTACTATTTGCAAAACCTTCTCGGTGGCCTACCTTATAAATTTACCATGGCATCTGATTTCTACTGTCATCAGACTCAGACAAAACTGACACAGAACAATCCAATTTTAGCATCATATTATAGATATAAAAAAATCAAACAATTCCTAGAAATTCAAAATGTGATGCAGAAATAAATATAATATATACTCATTATAGAAAAATCAGAACAAAATAGAAAAGTGCAGAGGGGAAAAAAAAAAGAGAAAAACATGCCCCATTTCTCCAGTATCCACAGACAACCAACCATATATCATTTTTATTTATTTCTATACAGTTGTTCTTCATTCTATGCATGTTGTTCTTTAGATCTTATGATAATACTTTACATACAATTCCCCATTGGGATTTCTTTTTGCTCAACTCTGGCATTTTCCATATGATTCTAAACACTTCACATAAGGATGGATAGGGACAAACTAGGTCCCTAGGGAAATGTAGCACAATTATTTTACTCTTTGGTATTGCTAAATATTTTGGTTGATGATAAATTTTAGCAATTATGAATATTAGTAATATAAATATGGTTTTTACCATAACACATTTTCCTAAGTCTAGAATCTATTCACAGAGGCATGATTATTGGCTTAAAAGGAAACTCTTAAGATTTAAAGGCATCTCACTGGTCTAAAATCAGGACCTTTTATTGTTGTTTTATCCCGGCAGGATAACCACTGAAAAGGTTGGGAGATGCTCAGAACAGAGGTCAAGGCCCCAGTCTAGTGGCCACTGCTGAGACCTTTGAAAAGATAAGCAGAAACCCAAGGACCCTTATACCTAACAGAATGTTGGATGATTTTGGCTAAAGTAGCCATACTCAGTTTGTAGAATTGAAGAGTGAAATACTACTAGAGACTTAGTTCCTTAGTTTAAGACAGTTCCAAAATCCTCAAAGGCTTACAGGTCATATAGGCCACATAAAGAAGTGAAGTGGACTCAATGGGTCTGCAGCAGACCCATCTCAGGTGAGAAATCACTGCTCACCCTCCCATAGGCATGTCAGATTTACAACAAACATACAGGAGGACTAGTTAAATGTGAATTTCAGATAAACAAGTGATACTTTTTTAATATAAATATGTCCCAAATATTGCCTTGGACACACTTCCATTGAAACATTATTTGCTTTTTACTGAAATTCTAATTTAACTGGGCATCCTGTATTTTATCTGACAACTGTAGCCTCACCCAGCTGTTGCCATCCAGGAAGGCAGGCCTGGGATTTCTAGGTCTTCAAATTTCTCAAGAGTTATCAGAAATCTGGAATTTCTTGTGAAATCTCACTTCTAAATTTTAGCAATGATCTCAAAATGTTTTGAAAATGCATCTGGAGACCAGATGATGGCAGTAGGCCATCAGTTAGGGACCTCCAATATTAGATTATGATACAGTATACAGAATAAAATATATTTTCCATTGGAAGGAACAGTCCTAATGCATATTAATATCTGCTTCAGGTCAGTGATTTTTCTGTATGCAGGTGTAGACAGGGGAAAGAAGGAGGGAAAAAACCTTGTGGCCACAATTCCTTCAGAGGAAGTTGGAAAAGAGAGGGAAAGGTTGGAGTACTGTTAGGGAAAAGAGAGCCTGGATACCACATATAAACTCTGCCTCCTTGACTAGCTTAGGCAGAACCAGCCCTGTGGCTTAGAAAAGTTAGGGTATACCCTGGAAATTTATGTGTTTCATTAACCCTAGTCAGGTCAACAATTTTAGGGTAATATTAAGGAAAACACAGAATTTTCCTTTAACTAAACCCCTTAAGAAGCAAACAATGAAAAGTTATTCAAGTTAACACTTACTAGAAAAACACAAACTGTAGCTTCGTTTTAAACCTATATTTGTTAGGTAAGCATGTTTATGTTTCTTCAGTACTAAACTTGAGACCATTTTAATTGAAAAATCTTCTATAGCTCTACTAGGTAAAAATTATTTCCTCGGAAAGTGTGCAAGTCCTAACCTACTAATTTAAAATAAAATAATGGCTTTCCAATCAGTTGTGGCAAGGTAACAGTTAGAGAATTACCATGAGGCACTTCGCAAGGAACACCATTAAAAATGATGAATATAGGTAGCTGAACCTTTTGCTGCTGCTAAATTGAATTCTGTGGATAGGTGAAAGAGCTTTTATTTACTTGGTGCCAAGCCTTGATGCATCCATATAAATTGTCTGGCATGCACAGTATTATGAGTCAAACAATTTGGTCCTGTAAAAATAATTCTAGATACAGAGTTGCCTAGATGTAATTTCCAGAATACTATATTCAGCATATAGAATTCAATTCTTATTTTTGCTGAAATGGAAATAACAGTGCATACTCCTTAGCAAAAATGAGTGAGGTACTATCTTTACCGAGATCCTGAGCCTACAGTTCAGAGCTGAATACCAGATTTCTCAGTGAATTAAGTAATTAATCAGGGTCTTAGTATCTAATACAAAATAATCTAGAAAGATCTAGAGAAAAATAAAATAAAAGATATGCCAGCTAAATATTGAACAGAAGAGCTGAAGTTGCTGCATGAACACTGGATACAGGCTTGAAGCCAAAGCACAACTCATGAGATAAAGTTAGTCATTGTAACATAACAAAAGGTTCTTTTCACTAAAGAGATAAGATGGTTCCCAATACTTATACACATAATAGAACAGGGTGGGGGTTCAGAATGAGCCTCACCAAGATGTGTCTCAGTGGTATGCAGATTTTTGAGCGAAGGACAATTTTAGCTCCAGGCTCAAGTGAAAATTCTGCCCCTCCCTTTAACTACCTAAAAAAAGAAATTGAATAAGAGGCCTTGCCCATAATAACACATTATCCTATATAATAAAAGGCTAATATGCAAATCGACCGAACAGCAGAACGACCGGTCGCTATGACATGCACTGACCACCAGGGGGCAGATGCTCAATACAGGAGCTGTCCCCTGGTGATCAGTGTGCTCCCACAGGGGGAGCGTCGCTCAGCCAGAAGCCGGGCTCATGGCTGGCTAGTGCAGCAGCAGTGGTGGGAGCCGGTCCCGCCTCCGCAGCAGCGCTAAGGATGTCCGACTGATGGCTTAGGCCTTCTCCCCATAGAGAGAAGGCCTAAGCCATCAGTCGGACATTCTCTGAGGGCTCCCAGACTGCAAGAGGGTGCAGTCCGTGCTGAGGGACCCACCCTCCGAGTGCACGAATTATCATTCAACCAGGGATAATATTCAAAATCTTTGACCTTACATGTGGCATAAGCACTGACCTACCAGAATGGATACCAACACAATCAGAGTAGATGTTCGCTATAAAATATATATATATATTCCTGCACCAATATATCAGTATAGTATGTATCAGGAAAGAGGTGCTTTAGGAGGAAGAAAACAATTAGGATCAGACACTGCCTTCAAGAATTGTACACTATCATCGATGTTTATATTAGAAGGCAACCTCTCTGATTATCATTTAATTCACTGACAAAAAGAGAAGTCAGAAAGTGGTGCACCACAGCCATCCAGTCCCCTTTTTGTCCATAACATCCAATAGGTTGGTGTGGTTTGGAAAACTGGTGCAAGTATTTCCCCCTGATGACCATGCCTCTTTCAATGTAACTTTGTGGCACCTCCCATCAAGAGGGCGCTATTTCACTGCCTTTTGAATGTGAGCTGGCCCTGGGATTTGTTTGCCTTGACCCATGGTCAGCAAACTGCGGCTCACGAGCCACATGCGACTCTTTGGCCCCTTGAGTGTGGCTCTTCCACAAAATACCACGGCCTGGGCGAGTCTATTTTGAAGAAGTGGCGTTAGAAGAAGTTTAAGTTGAAAAAATTTGGCTCTCAAAAGAAATTTCAATCGTTGTACTGTTGATATTTGGCTCTGTTGACTAATAAGTTTGTCGACCACTGGCCTTGACCAATAGAGAAAATGCTGTGCCAATTCTGAGCCTTGGCCCCAAGAGGCCTGCTCACTTCCAAGCTCTTTCTGTGAAACTTGCTGCCACCATGCAAACAAGCCTGGGCTGGCCTGCTGAATGATGAAAGCACATGGTCCAGGGACCCTGTGGCCCTGATAGAACTGGCAGCTGACTAGAGGTATAGAGAGAAGTCCAGCCAAGACCAATCCTGGCCAGGCCAGCAGAGGCACCCAGCTGACACACAGACTTGTGAGGCACAATAAATAGTTTTAAGTGACAAATATTTGGGGTGGTTTGTTGTGCAGCAATAGATAATAAAGATAGTTGGCCTGGCTACTTGGAGAAAAAAAGAAAGCACATATTAGGTTTGATTAGCAGACAAGAACACAGATATACTAATGTGTCAAGTTTTACAGTGTCCGAAATGCTCAAGAAATGCAAGCCAGTCCTTCTCACTTTTACTATAGTGCTGAAGGTGACAAAAAGGTAGCTGCTTGACTATAAAGGAAGTGGGGCATAAAGATTGTTTTTGTGCCATATTACAGTAAGAAAAAGAGACATAAATTTGGAATAAATAGCCTCTATGTTATATTTCTCATTGATGGCACGGTAAAAATAGGCAGAAACCATACTTGCAGAAAGCATCTTTTCACTACAGGTCCCAACATGTTATGTGAAAACCTTCTGAAATTGAAATAGACTTGATAAAAAGATATTTCTTAAAAGATACTTCTTAATAAATATGTACCCACAACGTCTCTGTAAATGCCAATTTACTAAGGATCACTTGGGAAAGAAGCTGACCTTTCTCTTCATTTAAATGGAAATATTTAGGTCCATGTGGTACTTTTGATTTAAATGTCATCAATTTTCAACAAATGATAACAAGAATGCTGGCATTGAACATATATTTATATTTCCAGATGCCATGACAATACAGAATTAGAGCTGGAAAGTTGTCACTGAGGGGTAAATACTGCATAAGGTTAAGGATAATGAGCAGCGTGAACTTCAGAAAGATCATAGTGACTTTTATTTCAGAAGAATTACAAATGAAATGGACATTACTGATTCATAATGCCCTAGAATCCTGACAAGCTGGGCAATAGCATGGGCTGTCAGCTTCTTCCTCCTTTAAAAGAAACCAGGCAAATAAGAAAGGAACTAACATTAAAAAATGAGAAGACCTTGATAAATTAATACTAAAAGAATGAAACAAAAATTATCCTGAACTAGTGTGCATGTATACATGTGTGCGTTTGTGCATGTGTGTGTGTGAGGGCGGGGGGGGGGGGGGGCTCAGGAGTGGTAAGAATAGTAAAAAAGCCTGTGGCAAAGTGAAAGGAGCAGCTAGGATAGAATATTTGAACTATGTTCTTGCTTATCTCCCAGAATCTCTTGAGACAATCATGGTCTGTGTCACTCATCGATATCAACAGTAAAAGTGGACCGAGAGCAGAAGCATCAGGCAACCTGAAAGCCCAGGGGGGAGGAGCTAATGAAAACAGGTGCAGGTTGCCCTCCAGCCTGGCCTCAGGAAGTCACTCCTCAACTGCTCCTCCCCATGGAGAGCCAGGGGATTAAAAATCATGGAGTTTATTTCTTCATGATAACCTCTATATATATATATTACCCTAATATGCAAATGTTTAAGTACATATATATATATGTACTTAAACATTTTATGTTTTTAAAATATATTTTTATTGGTTTCAGAGAGGAAGGGAGAGGGAGAGAGAGAGATAGAAACATCAATGATGAGTGAAAACCTCCTGCATGCCCCCTGCAACCCAGGCATGTGCCCTTGACCAGAATCAAACCCGGGACCCTTCAGTCCACAGACCGATGCTCTATCCACTGAGACAAACCAGCTAGGGCAGAAATGCACCAAAAAGAATAAATTAAAATCATATTAAAATATTATGAGTGTTTTTTTACAGTTCTGAGTTTTGTGTTTTGTGTTGTTCTGGCACCTTCAACAGCAGGACAAACTTTGGGTGAACAAAGACATTTACTATTAATCACGCTGATCATGTGCTGGCTTCAAGATGAATCTAATATTGTTGGTGCATCTGTAATAATAATCCCTGAGATTCAGCACTCATGGTCAAATAAACTGACCAAGAAATCCAGGGGGCTCTTCATGTCACTATCCAGTATTGCTGAGGTTACAGGAATGATGAGAACCAGGAAATTTTAGTTTATAAAACAAAAGGGAAAACAGCTATAAAAGTTGAGATCCAAACAGACAAGGAAGAAAACAGATGTTACTCAAATTTATTTCCTGTTTCTTCCTGTCAATGATGTAATTCTCTGAACTCAGACATTAAACCCAGATGGTTCAGCCAAAAGGATATCTGTATTCAGAGACCTCATCTCAACCAATTTTGGTAAAAATCTATTACATTTTTATTATTGTAGTCTGGTCTTCATTGGCTTTACTCGCAATTCCTGAATTTCAAAAAATATTTTTAAAGGTTTACTTAAAAATACTTATATTTAGTCAAATTCAAGGAAAAAATTAATTTAAAACATTATCAAAATAAAATCCAAGCAGTGAGAACTCTTCTTGGCAGCATTCACAGGGAAAATAATCATATGATTAGGATTACAAGGGCATAGCACATTACTTAATCTAAGATAGGGAATGAAAACTAAGTTAAAAATGCATGTATAAGACAAAAGATGGTTTGAAAATAAATATTATAGTAATCATTCAACTCAATAAATTTGAAAAAACAAAACAAATAAAATAAGGACAGAAGTAAATAAAAGGAGACAAAAATTATTTAACAATTAACAAAACGAAATGTGAGTCTTTGAAAAAGTAATGTCACATGTCTGACAAAACCAAACGAGCAAAAATGAATCAAATAAACCAAACCAAACAGAAGACTGGACAAATAACCATAGATACAACAGAGATATAAAGTGAATGAAATAAAATTATGAATAGCTATTCACCAATAAATTAGAAAATTTGTATTAAATTCATTTAGGCAAAATACAATAATGTAAATTGGCTTAATAAGAAACATAATTTTAAATATACCAATAATTTTTAAACATATTGAAATATTAATCTAAGACTCTCTCACAAAGAGAGTTCTTTTTTTATTATTTACTATTTTACTAGTGAGTTCAATGCCCACACTGCCACTCACATAGCTAGTAATTAATTTGACCAAATGCCAGCAATTTCAACCTGTTTTTGTGGAGAAGTATATGAACTCCACCTCAGAATATTATTTTTATATGCATAAAATAAATATGCACAGTCTTTGGTTTGCCCGTATTAGGATAACATAGATTGTATGTCAGTTGCCACAAAAGACTGTATACAAAATTGCAAAGAAAAATTATATTGAAATAGTTATTAAATACTAAGTAATAAATAAATGCATCTCTTGTTTCTTCACTAATGCAGCAAATAAGGACCAGAAGTGATTCTAATATATTCCATAATTTCAAAATGATAATGAACATCAATGTTATTTCTAGACTAGAGGCCCAGTGCACGAAATTCGTGCATGTGGGAGGGGTGTGTCCCTCAGCCCAGCCTGCACCCTCTCCAATCTGGGAACCCTCGAGGGATGTCCGACTGCCGGTTTAGGCCCGATCCCGGTAGGATTGGGCCTAAACGGGCAGTCGGACATCCCTCTCACAATCCAGGACTGCTGGCTCCCAACTGCTTACCTGCCTGCCTTCCTGATTTCCCCTAACTGCTTCTTCTGGCCAGCCTGATCACCCCTTAACCACTCCCCTGCCAGCCTGATTGATGCCTAACTGCTCCCCTGCCAGCCTGTTTGCCCCAAACTGCCCTCCCCTGCAGACCTGGTCACCGATAACTGCCCTCCCCTGCAGGCCTGGTCCCCCCCAACTGCTCTCCCCTGCAGGCCTGGGTCCCCCACAACTGCCCTTCTTTGCAGGCCCAGTCGCCCCCAACTTCCCTCCTCTGCCAGCCTGCTCACCCCTAATTGCCCTCCCCTACAGGCTTCATCGCCCCCCAACTGCCCTCCCTTGCAGGCCTGGTCCCTCCCAACTGCCCTCCCCTGCTGGCCATCTTGTGGTGGCCATCTTGTGTCCACATGGGGGCAGCCATTTTTGACCACATGGGGGCAGCCATCTTGTTTGTTGGAATGATGGTCAATTTGCATATTACTCTTTTATTAGATAGGATAGAGGCCTGGTACACAGTTGGGGGCCAGCTGGGTTGCCCTGAAGGGTGTCCCAGATCAGGGTAGGGGTTCCCTTGGGGTGTGGAGCGGCCTGGGCGAGGGGCCTGTGGTGGTTTGCAGGCTGGCCATGCCCCCTGGCGACCCAAGTGGAGGCCCTGATATCTGTGATTTATTTATCTTCTATAATTGAAACTTTGTAGGCTTGAGCGGAACCAAGCCTCCTGCTTGCTCTGTGTCCGCAGCCATTTTTGTTGGGATTTATTTATCTTCTATAATTGAAACTTTGTAGCCTTGAATGGAGACCAAGGCAGGCCAGGGCTGCAGAAGCTTGGCTTCCTCCATCGTTGGTGGCAACTCAAGCCTCCTGCTCTCTCCAGCTCCTTGGCTGCCGCCATTTTTGTTGGGATTTATTTAGCTTCTATAATTGAAACTTTGTAGCCTTGAGTGGAGGCCTGGGCCCGCCAGGGTGTGCGGAAAGCTTGGCTTCCTCCATTGCTGGGGAAACCCAAGCCTCCTGCTCGCTCTGTGTCTGCAGCAGTCTTGGTTGTGTTAATTTGCATACTTGCTCCTGATTGGCTGGTGGGCATGACTTGCGGGTATAGTGCAGTGATGATTAATTTGCATATTACTCTTTTATTAGATAGGATATCTGCAACAATTAAAAAGTGATATAAAACTTTATCTAAATTCTATCATGGGAGATGTAACAGACAGATACTGTTAATGATATTGTATAATTTGGATGTAATCATAGTTGGATAAAGTGCAAAAATTCAGTTTCAGGTTATTGAAAATAAATATCCAAATTTTCAAATACCCTGAGTGCTACCCATTGAACCCTTGATTCATAGATCTCAGGTTAAAAACTTCAAAAGGCAAGTGACTTCTTATTTTTTTGTACTTCAGTTTTCTTATCTGTAAACCAAGATTAACAGTTGAACCTACGATGCTGAAAGAAACAAATTAATTATTATAAATCAATTAAAAGAATATATGTAAATAAATATTTGCTGCTGTTGTTATGAATTTTTAATAAACAGTTAAATCCTGCCTAATAAAAGTTGTTTCAGAATATAGACAGATAAACACTGCCAATCTAATTTAATAAGGCTAGTGCAATTATTCAAAACCAGGTAAGGACAACATACAAGAACAATTAGTTTCATTTCGCTTGTGAACATAGAAACAAGAACGCTAAAGTAAATCTATTCATAAATTATAGGTCATAAATATAGTTTAAATCAGCATCAGAAAATTTACTATGATATTCACCACATTAATAGATTCAAAGATAAAAATTATAGAATTACCTCCATAGACATATACAAAAAAGAAATTATCAAACTGAAGGAATGGAAGGAAACCTCCTTAGTTTGGAAAAAGATATTATTTAGAAAAGTACTGTAAACATTACATGTAATGGAGAATACGTATATGAAAGCCCTTTAAGATCAGGAATTAGCAGGGTATCTACTATCATCAGAGTTGTTTATCAGATTCTGGCCAATAAAATGAGCACAATAAAAGAAAGAAAAGGTATAAGGACTATTAAGGGAAAGTGCACCTACATGGAAAAAATCAGCAGAATAAACAGAAAAACCATAGTATCAATAAGAAATTTTAACATATTTGCTATCATCAAGATAAACATTAAAAATAAATTGAATACATATCAAACCATTCAAATATAAAGCATAATAAAAATACAAATAGTACTACTTTAGTAGTAATAACAAAAACTGAGTCATATTAACAAAATATGAAATCATATAGAAATATTTTCATCAAAAATACTAAGACTATTGAAAATCAGAAGAGAGATTCTATACTGTTGCTTGGGAATATTTAATATGATAAAAATAGATTCATCACCTAATTAATCAATAAATTTACTCCAATCTTACTTCTAATTAGCTTTTTAAATAGATTTAATTTATGTTTTCTAAAATTCCTATTAAAAATTAAAATTCATGAATATCTGAGTATATATTTTAGAAAAAAAAGCATAGCAAAAATGGACCAGATAGTAAACAAACTTTAAAACAACAGTATAAAAACAGCATGATACAGGTAAAAGATTAATGATTCTATTAATCCAAATGTAAAACTTTTCACAGATCTAAGTATGAATGGATATTTAATACTGTAGAAAGGTCAGCCTTCAGCTATATCTGTAATACTTCATTTTGTGTAATATGCTGTGGGGGGAGACTTGTGGAAAGATGACAAAATAACAATAACTGTCTGGAAAGATGGCAGCAGCAGTGAGTGCAAGTTTGTCAATCTTTCTGAATCCCTACATTAAAACAGAGCAACTAGAACAAGACCAAAAGCCAATGGAAACCATTTACAACAAAATTAGTAAGAAGGTTAAAAACCCTTCAAATACAAGAGGGTGGAGATAAACCAGAAACTGCCAAATTATCTCCATGATATTATAATCATAGGCAAGACCAAGTGACAGTTTCTAGTGACATATTTCAGTGATAAAGCTATAAAAGAAAATCACAAGGAAGTGATCACTCTAAATGCCAGCATAGGGACTACGTTTAGCAGGAGGGAGGGCTTGGTGACTAGAAGGAGAATTCTGAAGGAGTTTCTGGGGTGGCAGGCAAAGTTCTATTCCTTGACTACGGTGGTGTTGACTTATAAATAATGCCAAGAATTGGCCATTGCTGCTGTGTAGGATAGTTGGATATTTTTTGTACTTTTCTAAGGCATTAAAATTCCTCAAAAAATACAATAAAATATAGTAGTAGATCAATACCAAAAATTTGGCCTATGTGTTTCTCACAGCCCAAAGCTAAAAGCCAGAAAACACAGTCATCTGTTTCCCTAAGTCTGGCCTCAAGAATAGGCTCTGAACCTGGTGTGGCTCAGTTGGTTGGAGCATCATCCAATACACCAAAAGTTTACAGGTTCTATCCCTGGTTCGGGCACATACAGTATACAATCAGTTGATATTTCTCTCTCACATTGGTTTCTCTCTCTCTCAAATCAATAAAAAAAGAATAGGCTATCAGCTTCTTTGATAGCTATGTCATACTTGATCATAAATAATAAAATAATATACATAGAACAGTATATTTATAGAAATATTACTCATTCAAAATTCTGGAAGTTCCTAACAATTTTAAAGTAAAATATCAGTAATGTATTCACACAGAGATTTTGTGATTAACTGATTTTATAATAAAAGTGACAGATTTTATTCTATACAAATCTTGTATTAAACTTATGCTAAATGTGTTAAGTTTTGTGTATTAAAATTAATTTCACATATATTATTACACTAGAGGCCCAGTGCATGACATTTGTACACTGGGGGCGGGGGGTGCCCTCAGCCCAGCCTGTGCCCTTTAGTAGTCCGGGAGCCCTCAGGGGATGTCCAACTATGAGGAGTAGGCCTAAGCAATCAGTGGGACATCCGTAGCGCTGCCGTGGAGGCGGGAGAGGCTCCAGCGACCTCCTCTGCACTCGATGGCTCCCTGGGCATCAGCCCGGCTTCTGGCTGAGCACTCCCCCTGTGGGAGTGCACTGACCCCCAGGGGGCAGCTGCTGCATTGAGTGTCTGCCCCCTGGTGGTCAGTGCATGTCATAGTGACCGGTTGCTCAGTCGATTTGCATATTACCCTTTTATTATATAGGATTAGATCTTTCCAACATTGCTAAGAATTAATTCAGATACATTTAATACTATTTTTTTTTCATTCTAACCTGAGAAGGTTAATTAATTTGCCCAAGATTACATAGTGAGTTAGAGAAAGAAATAAAATTCAAATGTAAGTCATTGATTTCTGTGTCTAGTGGTTTTGCTACTTCTATTGAAACATTGATTTTTCTAGATTCAGAGCTTAGTGCAGAATATTAGGCAATTAAACCCATATGTTTAAACTCATTAAATTAATATGCTATCTTAATTAAACTAAGAGACAAGTGATCAAACATTGAATTCTACCTGCAAAACATAAGGGATCCTCAGAAATCTTCCACTTTCAATTCATCAAAGATCACTAGGCAACCAAAGTAGAATAAAGCAGTAAAAGGAAAGGAACGCTTATTTTGTTTGTTATCCCCTAACAACCCACACAAAGTCTGAAGTAATTTCAGAAAAGCAGATTTCCTTAGAAATCCTAAGGTGGCAGGTTCATTGCAATTAGGATTTACCAAGAAAATTGACACAAATAATGAAAATACTATTTGTCTACAAACAGAATGTTTACGAGTTCCATATTCCAGTACTTTGCCATGCAAACTCTGGGTGCTTGGTATTAACATATCTTGACATATGTAAGTGAGCTTATTATATTAGTCTATCATTATTATCCATGTCGAGTTTTTCTTCCATGTCAGGAATAAAAATAAAAGTCATAAATGAGAACATGAGTATGAATTATGCTCAGTTATTCAAGCCATCCTAATTTTTGTATGCTTTTTTAAATTCTTTATTGTTTAAAGTATTACATGAGTCTTCTTTTTTCCCTCATTGACCTCTCCCCGTCACCCCCTCCCCCAAGCACAAGCCCTCACCACCCCCCTTACTGTCTGTGTCTATTGGTTTTGCTCATATTCATGCATAGTCCTTTGATGGATCTCTTACTCCCTCACCGCCCCCATACCTTCCATCATAGGTTGTACAGTCTGTTCAATGCTTCTATGTCTCTGGTTCTATTTTTGTTCATCAGTTTATGTTGTTCATTATATTCCACAAATGAGTGAGATCATGTGATATTTATCTTTCTCTGACTGGCTTATTTCGCTTAGCATAATGCTCTCTAATTCCATCCATGCTGTTGCAAATGGTAAGAATTCCTTCTTTTTTACAGCAGCATAGAATTCCATTGTGTAGATGTACCACAGTTTTCTAATCCACTTGTCTGCTGATGGGCACTTAGGCTGTTTCCAAATCTTAGCTATTATAAAATGTGCTACTATGAACACAGGGGTGAATATATCCTTTCTGATTGGTGTTTCTACTTTCTTGGGATATTCCTAGAAGTGGGATTACTGGGACAAATGGAAGTTCCATTTTTAATTTTTTGAGGAAACGCCATACTGTTCTCCACAGTGGCTGCACCAGTCTGCATTCCCACCAGCAGTGCAAAAAGGGTTCCTTTTTCTCTGCATCCTCTCCAGCACTTGTCGTTTGTTGATTTGTTGATGATAGCTATTCTGACAGGTGTGAGATGGTACCTCATTGTTGTTTTAATCCATCCTAATATTGACTGCCCTCTTTTTTAAAAAAGTATCAATCAGCGATAAACTACTTCTTCAGTGTCCATGAAGCCTAATTACTGCATTGTTTCTGCAATGATTTACAAACCAAACATCTCTGCATACCTATCGTTCTCTCACAAGGAATTTTGGGGAAAGATATCAATTAAAAACTGAATTTAACAAATATTTATTGATCTGATCATAGTACCAGGCATTGAAATAGGTATTACATATACAAAATGTAAGAAAAGGCTCTTTGCCCTCAATTAGCTAACAATATAAGAAGAAAACAACACAGGAAGCCAAATAATCATAATATAATGTAAATGCATTTTTACCTGTGATCTTATATAGATTGATAAGCAACGGTGACATGATAAAACATTACATTGAAAAAGTTACTTTAATTTAATCGACTGTGTGAGTTACTTAAGACACATATAACACTAGAGGCCCGGTGCACGAAATTCGTGCACCGAGGGGGGTTGTCCCTCAGCCCAGCCTGTACCCTCTCCAATCTGGGACCCCTCAAGGGATGTCCGACTGCCCGTTTAGGCCCGATCCCTGGGATCGGGCCTAAACGGGCAGTCGGACATCCTTCTCACAATCCAGGACTGCTGGCTCCCAACTGCTTACCTGCCTGCCTTCCTGATTGCCCCTAATCACTTCTGCCTGCCAGCCTGATCAGCCCCTAACAACTCTGCTGCCAGCCTGTTTGCCCCCAACTTCCCTCCTCTGCCAGCCTGGTTACCCCTAACTGCCCTCTCCTGCAGGGTTGATCACCTCCAACTGCCCTCCCTTGCAGGCCTGGTCCTTCTCAACTGCCCTCCCTTGCAGGCCAGGTGCCTCCCAACTGCCCTCTCCTGCTGGCCATCTTGTAGTGGCCATCTTGTTTCCACATGGGAGCAGGATCTTTGACCACATGGGGGCAGCTATATCGTGTGTTCATCAATCTGCATATTACTCTTTTATTAGATAGGATAGAGGCCTGGTACAGGGGTGGGGGCCAGCTGGTTTGCCCTGAAGGGTGTCCCGGATCAGGTGGGGATTCCCTTAGGGTGTGGGGTGGCCTGAGCTAGGGGCCTGTGGTGGTTTGCAGGCCAGCCACGCCCCCTGGCAACCCAAGCGAGGCCCTGGTATCTGGGATTTATTTTCCTTCTACAATTGAAACTTTGTAGCCTGGAGCAGAGCCAAGCCTGGGGCTCCCTCCGAGGCAGGCAGCCATTTGTGTTGGGGTTATACTTGAAACTTTGTTGCCTTAAGCGGGTGGGCCCGGCCAGGGTGTGCGGAAAGCTTTGCTTCCCCTGTTGCCGGCGGCAACCCTGGCCTGCTCTCTCAAGCTCCATTCTGCCGCCATTTGTTTGAATTTGTTTACCTTCTATAATTGAAACTTTGTAGCTTGAGTGGAGGTTTAGGCCTGCAACGGCTGGCGGAAAGCTTGGCTTCCTCTGTTACCTAGGAAACCTTGCTCTCTGTGGCTGTAGCCATCTTGGTTTGGGTTAATTTGCATACTCGCTCTGATTGGATGGTGGGTGTCGCTTGTGGGCATGGCTTGTGGGTGTGTCGGAGGTATGGTCAATTTGCATATTTGTCTATTATTAGAAAGGATATTATAGAAGACCACAAAATGTCAAAAGGCACAATTAACATATTTTAGGTGCAAAAAGTTAAGCCAAACTAATTTTAAGTTTATAATTCATGGAGAGTAGAGTGAAGTGAGAGTTGAGCAGGACTGTGAGCCTGATCAACCTCAGAAGTTTCAAACTCAAATACCAGTAAGAGCCAGACTGATTGTCAATCTAAATGTATATACTGGGCAGGGTTTAACACAACAGGAAGTGGTAAGGCCTGTGACAAATAAGAAAGTACATGACCAGTAAATAAACCCAAATATATTACCCCTGAGCTCTACGTCCTCCTGCAATGCAATTCCTTCCTCCTGGGATGCAGTTCCATTTAAAAAAATGGTAAGTCAACCTAAGCTTCTGTTCTCCTGTTGCAGTTTTACTATTACATAGGATAATTTTTTTAGTGGGGAAAGCATTTAGACATCACTTAATAGCTGGTTTCCAAAAGAGTTAACACTCCTGATTCTGTGCCAAATGTTCTAACTGGGGAGAGTCACTTAGGTCTCTTAAGAGTCTACTGTTTTATGCTAAAAATAAATTCAATGCTTGGTCTTGATCAGGCATTTGTGAATCCAAGTTCTTGTAGGCTTCAACTGTGATTTAGCTTGTGTGCAACCCAGACCCTTGTGGGAAGAGATTCTCATGACACATAGATCTCTTACCATATGGTTTGCACATGCATTTTCTGCATGCATGGCTAATTCAAGGACATGAAAAAACATATGCAAACACTATTGGCCATAGAAATTTAGACATTCCTTTGAAATGCTGACCTTTAAATGTTTAACACCTGTAGTATACAGGATATGATAACATCTCACAAAACTACAAATCTTCATTGGAAATATAACTGGGAATGGTCATCCTGTGAAAATTGAAAGAAATCTCATTCCCTCTGCACAAGTGGGTATTTCAACTAGGTGAATTTGGAATGGAAATGTTTGTCCATTCCAATGTGTGTGTTTTTCCATGGTAGAAAAGATAGTTGACTTATATCACCATCAGAACTAAAATGGCCATCATCCTGGAACTTCTATAAGATAAATTATAAAAAACAACATGTAATATCTCAAGATAAAATTGTGTGTAACAGAAGTAAAATAAATGCTATCAATTCTTCATTTTCTGCTCTAAGATTATGATAATCTAAGTATATATTATCCTGAATTAAAATATGAACTTTTTTATTCATTAATCTGAAGCAGTAATATGTAAGGCAAACATTTAGCTGTGGAAATAAAAATATCTATGACACTACAGCTATAATTTTAATAACTGTAATTTTAATTAAAAGTAGCACAGCCAGTTGGGAAAATTACTTTAATTCTCTGAGCCTCTGTTTATTCTTCTGTAAAATGAGCTTGAATAATATTACCTTACAGGTATTATAAGTAGCAAATAAGATAATGTAAATCAATAGACTTGGTAAGTTGTGAGGTGTTGTCTATTAGCTAGCTTTTGCCACTTAATTGATATATGACCACAAATAAGTCATTCAGTAATTTTAGTTGTGGTGGTGGTAGAGTGTTTCTATAGAATATTACAATCTCTCCCAATGTTTTATATTCTCTGCATTAGATGATTGCTTAGAGGCAGCTAAGGAGAGCGACAGAAAATAGCACTTAGTTGAACTTAACTGACAAATTTCTATGTATAATAAGATGATCCATATGTCAATAATAACTAAAACTGGTTGATGTTTTCTGAGCAGTTATTCTGTACAAATAATTTTAAAATTATTAATATATATAAAAGCCTAAGCGACCGGCCGACTAGCTGACCGGCTGGTAGCTATGACATGCAAATACCACCAGGGGCAGATGCTCAACACAGAAAATGCAGAGCAACAACAACTTTGCAGAGTACCCCCTCGCACTCCAGGACCCCTTGGGGGATGTCAGACTGCCGGTTTTGGCCCAATCCCCGCAGGCCAGGCCAAGGGACCTCACCTGCCGGAGGGACCCCGCTCACTCTGCAGATGCCCTTCGAGCCCCAACACTACCCCAAGTGAGGGCGGCTGGGGAGGGACTGCAGGAGTTTGGCTCCAGGGTGTGTTCAACCCATCTCACCCAGCCCCACCCTGCTGGCCACCTTGTAATTAATTTCCTTTCAATGTGCACGAAACCGTGCACTGGGCCTCTGGTACAATATAAGTAAGATGATTCTCACAATATCATCACTAGGAAGTACATAATAATGTTAGCTCTATTGAATATATAATAAAGCTGATGCTCAGGCAGATTAGTAACAAGCAGCAATCACAAAATAAGTAGAACTAGCAAAGCTGGAAATATAAAGTAGATTTTCTTCCCCAACACTTCTGAGTGCATAATATTTAACTATTAATACATACTGACAATTGTCATGGCAAGAATGGCTACATTGTATTTTACTGTGGCCATAATAAATGCTCACTTTGGCAATATGATATATGCATGGTGGGCCTGTAATATCGGTAGAGACCAGAGAAATAGGGAATGGACTCAACACTCACAAGGGAAGAAATGTGAAGTCAGAAGGCCATAGTAGGGACAGAAAGAACCTAAAATTTGAGCCATTATTCTGTCTCAAGCCCTTGTACATCATAAACCTCATACCTTAAGCCCAAACATGATCATGGAATCATTCTTAACATATTTCTCAAGACAGATATTAACAATTGGTTATTGAAAACTTATTTGTCATCTGTAGCCTAGATTCTCAACTTTAGTTTGCATTAGAATCACATATAAAATTTATTTTAAAATAGCAATACCCTGGCTCTGGGTGGAGTCTAGTCATCTACATAATTTTTTAAACTTCCCAGGCGTTCTAATATGCAATCAAGTTGAGAAATCTTGGCTAAGTTTGTGGGTAAATATAGTTATTAATATGTTAAAATGACAACAAAGAGACAAAAAGTGAAATGACATGGATCTTTCAGAAAAGAGTATAATTAAAAAATAATTAACTATGAAATATAGACTAGAAATATTTTAAGATTTGAATATAAAGCTTTTCTATTTTTATCCCTAATACAAGAAGGCTGCAGTTACAATATTTAATGGGCTTAATGAGGGATATGAAGGGGAAACAAAGGCAAGTAATATGCCTAAAGCACTAATAGGGCATTAAGGGGAGGAGCGAATATAGGTGGGATGAGGTCTGCAAACCAGAGGGACATAGATAGAAAGGACAATTTCTTTTTCAACAAATTTCAAAGCAATATTTTAACTACAAAGACATCCTTTTCACTTTGGCTCATATTCATTTCATCCATTTCATACTAATGGTGAAAATTTTTATTAAAAAAGTTCTTGTTCCATCTTTTTTAAAAATTCTTTTCAGTATTCAGTCACTTTAATAAACTAAAAATGCAGCAAAATTTTGAACTAACCTTTTAGTTAACATGTTTTCCTTGAATTAAAGAATACCAACAGCAATAGACAAATGTAGTCTATATTCACCAACTGTGAGCTGAGACTAGCAACACTTAACATTCCATTCTTACTAATCTACTAAAAAAAATCATTAGACTTGACATTTGTGCCAGTGACAAATTACAAGAGTATCTTCAGGACACTCAATGGTCTCTTGCTGTAACTATAGTCAAGTTGCCAGTTTCCACTGACATTCTCCAACAATTTGGCAAAGCCTTTGAGTTACAAATCAGCAGGTTTCATCTCAAACATCTGTGGACATTTATGTTCACCGGAAAATTGGCAAAATTATCCTAAGGGATAAAAGACACTTGAGAGTGATATCAGTCATCCATCATCTCTTACAATCATTCCAGCAGAGCAACAGATTTAGAAAATTGGTGCTGGGCTTACTCTGTTTTCTCCTCATTCTTGCCAAACCGGCCTTTCCCCTCTCACTCTCAAGTGCCGCACAAGGTGTTTTCATGGTGGAAATTGTTCACACAAGCATTCATCATGGCTGATTGATGGTCAAAGCAAGCCATGAAAAATGCCCCCAGTGACCCCTCATCAGACATGTCACACAGCTGCCCTAAACCAAACTGAGAATGTGACAGTAGGCCAAGTTATAATGGGGAAATAAGAAGAAAGTAAATGGAGAAGACATAAGAGAGAAAATTATACCAAGTGAAGATGAATTGTCAAACCATGAATTATTTAATTTTACTTGCTTTGCCTAACTTTACATTGACATTTAACCCAAGATTTTACCACTAACTATGCAGGGTTTATGGCAATTTATCCCCTGTCAATGAAGTAAATGTTTAAAAAATCATCCTGTGAAAATGATCAATGATTAAGTAGACAGTGAATAAAAATAGTACAAGACTCGGGCTGTAAACTTTTTAAATTTCCCTCTTAAAACAGTATATTTAACTTACTAAGTGATGATCTGATAAATCTCACACCCATCTGACACCATACAAAGTTATTAGAATATTATTGACTATATTTCCTATGATGCACTCAACATCCCCATGATTATTATGTAACTACCAATTTATACTTCTTAATCTCATAGTAAGTTATGAGATACCTAATCACTGGGGTTTACACCTGAAACGAATATTATATGTATGTCAACTGTAATTAAAAATAAAGAAATAATTTTTAAAAGCACAGTATATTTAAGATCAACAATTCTCAACATATGATTTGGAGACCCTTGTGAGCTCCCAATAATTTTCAGGGAGTACACAATATCAATACTATATTCATAATAATACTAAGATATTATTTATCTACTAGAGGCCCTGTGCATGAAATTCATGCACTGGGGGGGAGAGGGATCCCTCAGCCTGGCCTGAGCCCTCTCACAATCCGGGACCACTCGGGGGATGTCTGCCTGCAGTCAGACAACCCTCTCGCAGTCCAGGGCTCTCACAGTTGGGAACCCCTCGCTCCTTACCACCCACCTGCAGTAGAGGCGGGAGAGGCACCTGCCACCACCACTGTGCTAACCAGCCGTCAGCCCGACTTCTGGCTGAGTGGCACTCCCCTGGTGGTTAGTGCGCGTCATAGCAACCGGTTGTTCTGCCAGTCCTTCCACTGTTCAGTCAATTTGCATATTAGGATTTTATTATATAGGCCTGGCCAGCGATCAGGGCCCATCTGTGGGGCAACAAGCAGGGTGATTGGGGGGCCCCTGGTGGCACCCGCCTTGGCCAGCCTGGCGCTGCCTGCTTGCTGGTCCTGCGCCCCCCCCCCCTGCTGCCACCGGTCACCTCCCTTTGCAGCGTGACTGGTGTGGTGATCAGGGGGCCCCTGCTGGCACCCGCCTTGGCTGGCCTGGGGCCTGTGAGCTGGGGGCAGCTCCTTCATTGAGCATCTGCCCCCTGGCGGTCAGTATATGTCATAGCGACCAGTCGTTCCACCAGTTGTTCCACTGTTCAGTCAATTTGCATGTTAGGCTTTTATTATATAGGATCTCATTCTCTCATAAAGATACAGTAGCTTTTCCCAGAGGCTACATGATATATCCAAAATTATCTCAAAGGCTATTAAAATAGTTTTCTTGTTTCCAATTAAATATCTGTGTGAGGCTGAATTTTCTTCATAGATTTTAACCAAAACAATAAATTACAACATGTTGAAAGCAGTATTGATAACAAAGCTTTTTTCTATCAAGTCAGACATGAAGAAGATAAGCAAATTGTGAAGCAATATCACTACTCTAGACAATTTTTTATTTTTGAAAATGCAGATATTTTTCATAAAATATTTTAGTTATATAACAAGTGTTGGGTTTATTATTGTGTACTTTAAATGGAATATTGAACAAATATTTTTAAATTTTATCTTTATTTCAGTAAAAATAAATATTACCCACATAAACAAGGGCTTCTTGAGAGTCTCAATAATTTTAATGCATCCTGAGACAAAAGGTTTGAGATTTGCTGTTTTAGACTATCCTTAAATGTCACCAATTAATCTTGTTCATATTCTGCACCACTTGTGATTATTCTGTCTTAAAAAGACAATTGGACACCTAGCACCCAGACTTGGGTTTTTAATATCACTACCCAGTTAAAGGAACCAGGATATATTGAAAAAATAGCTAGTTATAGAACTATATATGACTAGAGGCCCAGTGGGGGGGGGGGTGGCTAGAGGGGGGGAAGCCCCTCAGCCCGGCCTGCGCCCTCTCGCAGTCCGGGACCCCTCGGGGTCCTTAGTGCTGCCGCAGAGGCAGGAGAGGCTTCCACCACCGCCCCTGTGCTCACCAGCCATGAACCTGGGTTCTGGCTGAACAGCGCTCCCCCTGTGGGAGCGCACTGACCACCAGGGGCAGCTCCTGCGTTGAGTGTCTACCCCCTGGTGCTCAGTGTGCATCATAGTGACCAGTCATTCTGCTGTTTGGTCGATTTGCATATTAGGGTTTTATTATATAGGATAGGCCAGAATCATCTTGCAGTTTTATATTTCATCTCATTTTTAAACAATACAATCAGAAAATAATGATAATTTAAAAATGTCTTTAAATGTTCACAAAATTCAACAACAGAATCTCCAATGGCAACAATTTGCCAGGCAAACCTTAGATGGGAAGGGGCAAGCAGATATTTTAAATATTTAGTACTATTTATTACAAGAGCTAGAAACAACAATGACACATTCAAGATAAGAGGTATGTTAAAAATATACATAATAATCTACCAAATAAGACATTCAAGAAATGTAACTTTCTTTGCTATAACTAAACTTAACTTATTTTCTGAGCATCTGTCATTGGGTAGCAATAAATTAGATATTTCAGATACTCTCCTCATCTTTTCCCTGTGTTAGCTGCTAAATTCTTTAGAACTTATGTAATGACAAGTTACGGAGAATGTGGGTAGAAATCTGGGCATTTTCCATTATCATCTACTAGAGGCCCGGTGCACGAAATTCATGCACGGCAGGGGTGGGGCACACGGTGGTCCCTCAGCCCAGCCTGCACGTTCTCCAATCTGGGAACCTTGGGGGATGTCTGACTGCCAGTTTAGGCCTGATCCCTGCAGGACATCCCTCTTGCAATCCAGGACTGCTGGCTCCTAACTGCTCACCTGCCTGCCTGATTGCCCCTAACCACTCTGCCTGCAGACCTGGTCACTCCTAACTGCTCTCCCCTGCCAGCCTGGTTGCCCCTAACCACTCTGCCTCAGCCCCCGCCACTGTGGCTTTGTCTGGAAGGGTGTCTGATCTAATTAGCATATTATCCTTTAATTAGTATAGATATACATATTACCTTGTGATCAGCTAGATGCTAGTGTTTCAGGCAGTTTTCTGTGTTCATGTCAGGCACATCACTGTAACAGACTCCTTGTCTTGAAAACAAGGCATTTACAGTATTATTTGCTCTATGTGCCATAACCACATAGCTCTTTGTCCCTCAGGAAAATATTGCTGCTGCTTCCTTAGCTCCGCAGGGACACGTGGATATTGCAGCAGGCTGCTTCACACCCATTTGCCTAGACACCCACACACAGATGTTTCTGTACCAAGCTAGGGTACAGAAAAACTGGGTATTCTTTTATTTCCTAGAATCTGACTGGGGAAAAAAAGGCACAGGATCATTCCACTCTCCAGGTTCACCAAGTACACCTGGGGTGGGGGATATTGCTGCCCCTTTGATTTGGCAATTAAGGGTAGAAAATGGAGAAAAATGTATGTTATCTGGTTCCCTTTCAGGAATTCATCAGAGACTAAGAACTCTTTCCCCCTCTTTCTTCTCACTACCACTTCCCAGTCTGGATATTTTTCATATAGTTAACGGGACACGGACAAACCTGGCTCTTATTTACCTGGTATCTTTCCAAACTTTTTGTGTCATACTTGATGTTTTAATTCAAAGTTTAAAAACTTGACTCTCAGAAAACTTGCTTTCCCTATAACAAAACTGCCTTGACACAATGGATGGCTCCTGGTCTAGCTGCTGGAACAAGGGCAGGTGACAGAGCAATCTGGAAACATTGGAGGAGGGAGAGGGATACATAAGTTAATATTATAAATATCATTCTGCCAAGTATGTGTGTATATCCTAGGAAATAAATCTTCTGTACTTTTGGTTCTTACTAAAGCAAAACTCATGTTCCTGGGAAGGTTATAAAATTGAGAGGAAATATTATCAGAGTAGAAAATTTTCACAAAGTGCATCTATTTCTGGTACAGATTATTTTTCCATGTAGGCCAGCTTAGTTATTCAAAACAGAAACACTCATGGTGGGTAAGATTGAATTGACTGCCTCCTCAGCACTAAAAAGCTATGAACTGTATATTGTATTGCGTGTGCACCACCCCAAGTCAAGTGTCCTTCCATCACCATTTATTCCCCCTTTACCCTCTTCTACCTCTTCTCACCCCACCCCCATCCCCTCTGGTAATCATTATGCTGTTGTCTGTGTCTATGAGGGATTTTTCTTTTTTGCTTAATCTCTTCACCTTTTCACCCAGCCACACAAACCCCTCCCATCTGACAGCTGTCAGACTGTTCTCTATGAGTCTGTTTCTATTTTGTTCGTTAGTTTATTTTATTTATAACTATATAATTTTATTAACCAATGTCACCCCAATAAATTCAATAAAATAAAAAATATTCTCACTTAAAAGTAAATAAAATAATACAGATACATAAAAAATAAAATAATAAAAACATGTAAACTGGACTTGAGACATTAGTCTATATGTATTTGATTTATCAGAAAACATTATCTTGATAAATATGAGAGAACAATGTATGGATGTTCTATATGTAATAAAAACTTTTAGAACAGGTGCAAAATTAACTATTAGAAAATTTTGTCTACCTTTTCATTAAAAATACTTTAAATTTACATATCAGTCTGAGAAAGCTATTTTTCTTTATAAGAAGCCACAGGATATTCCTTTCCTAACTTCATTTTAAGTTCTTGACTGACATACATATTCCTTTCAGGAAGAAATACACAAAAGTAAGTGATTTGAAGTTATTTATGGTTGGGTGCTATAATTTATATTTTATCCAAACTTACAAAAAGTGACCACAATGAGGTTTAACCTATGAAAAATGGAGTAATTAAAGAATATAAAGAAATGAAGAAAAAGAATAAGGATCAATGTGCTGCTTGAAATTGATCAGCAACTTGTCAAAGAAGTTTAAGAACACTTTTTACATGAATGTAATATCCTCCACTACTCTAGTTCTAAGATGAAAAGTCTCAAGCTTCATCAAACATACAAAAATTGTCTGCCTCTATTTTTATTCAGCAATAAATTGAGGTCACCTCTTAGTCCTATCTGAAAGTGTTGAAGATGAGTCAAAATCAAAATAAAGATTGGTCTGTATAGATGAAAACCTCATGGGAAGTACCTGGTGAAATCCCTTAGATAAAAAACCTACCCAGAGAAGTTCCCAAACAAAAAACAACAAAACTTATATTAAAGATAACTATCCTCAAATAAGACTGATTTTTCTTTTGAAATTAATATTTTTAAAAGACAAGGTAATGATTTTTTCATGAATGAATTTATCCTTTTACACATGAGCTTTGCATGCTAAAAATCCATTATTTTATAGTGTTGACAGCTCTCAGTGACTCTTATTGGTGGGAGTGTGCACACGCATGCGTGTGTGTGTGTGTGTGTGTGTGTCAAGGGCATATCAAGTTGCTGTGGTTCCAGGAATATATATATTAGTTTAGGCACTATAGGAAAAAAATTAAGTATCCTGAATCTTATCTAGCACTTACATTGTATATTAGGTGAAATTAATCACATTTTTCTCCTTCCCATAAAAGATGATGATATAATAGACTCATGTGCCACCTAAAACATTTTTACACAAAATCTAAAACACTACATTATCCTTTCTAAGCATTAAATTACATTTTCCACTGATCATTACTCATGAATTAACAATAATTCTATGTGCTATAGCTGTTAAACTGCATTTTAGGAAGTCTGTTCCTGAGAAGCCCAACTTTTTCACCCTGCACATCCAACCCTATCATCTAATTGGCCCATTGAGGAAACAATCCTTACCCCTTATCTTTTTTTTCACATTCTGCATAATTGTAAAGGATGTAAATCTACCTTGACAGCAACTCTGTAAAAATGTACAACTTGGCCTTAAAGAGTATAGCCTTCTATTGCTTGTCTCCCTTGGTGCTGGGCTGACACAAATTACCTTCTGACAAAAGCTGGATCAATTAAGCTGATACCAGTAGAATCGTGTGAGAACAATGAGACCTACTTCCACCAAAATGCCAGAGCTTTCATTATACAGATCCTGTGACTCCACAAATGACTACAGACACATATCCCCTATTAAAGTCACTTGTCACTAGTAGTTTGCTATGCTAGAGAAGGGGCTTTGTGGAAAGCACCATATATTCTCTTTGAAAGTTAAAGTGCTGACACCTCACTGAGCTGAGGACAATGAAAGCAACATGAACAAGGACAGAAAGAAAAAAAAGACAGAAAAATAAAGACTGAAAAATAGGCAGAACACACTTTTGGAATACAAGCAGCTCTGGAACCTGAATGAAAATACCATTCTGATTCTAATTTCATAAAAAAGTATATAAAATTTTATTGGGCCTATTTCTTAATGCATGAAATGTTGAGCTTGATCAAAGTTGTCATTGTTGAAAAGAAGCAAAAGTAAGATTACTAGCCTTTATCCATAATTAAAGCAAAATAAAAAATCATTTTTTATTTGGAAACCTAAAAATAAGAGTTTATTTGTCTCTGTGTCTATATCTTGGTTATTGACAATGTTTATTTTATATACTTTTTCATATTATGCAACTTAAGATATGATTGTATATAGATTTAAATAACAGGTCTATCTAATAGGAAAATTTACTATCTGGGAAAAAGTTTCTAAAGTAGTATACTATTCACTATTTAGAAAACAGTTTTGGTATTCTCATTTAACTTTCTCTACAAAACTTCTCCAGCCCACCATCCATGTCCATTCCCTGTGGTCCTCAGTTACTTATCATCGCATTTTGAATCCATCTCTTTAGTGTAGATTGTAAGAGCCACTTCTCATGCAATTATGAGACAAATATTGGATCCATATTTTCTTGATGTTAGTATTTTGGGGAAAAACATTTAACAGAACTGGCTTGAAATGTTTTATTAAAACCTAGAAATGAAGGTTTTTCTAAAGAAAATAAATTGCAATTAAATAGCTAGTCAACAATGAAATCCAGAAAAGATATCCAATCATTCCCCATTATAAGATTTCATGCATAGAATTAGGTCACTAATTTACAAGAGGTAATAAATATTTTAACACATGATAATTCTCTTGGTCAATTCAAGAGGCCTAATGTGAGTGTTATTAGCCAAGAATGTTACCCCAAGACTACTTTCAAGTCTTCAGTTTCCTACCTAGAAAATTTTTGCTAAGAATGGTTGCTATAAGATAACAGGACTAACATCCATTTGAACAATCATGTCCTATACTAGTCCCTTAATTCTTACTTTCCCAAAAAGGTATAGAAGAATTCCACGAGAAGAGTATATTGGTTTGGAGCCATCACAAAGCAGGCACTAAAATTGGTAGTATATCAGAAAGCACTATGAGGAAGTGGGAAAGTGAAAAAGGAGGGAGGAAATAATAAACATGCCTTCATGGGTTTGATCTGTCCTAGTTGGCTCTCAGAAACCCTCTGAGAGACTGTGGGGATAGGCACAGAATTCCACACAAAGAAATATTTTCTAAAATCTAATAGCAGTTCTGATGTCTTAATAGAAACTCAAAGAGTTGATTGGAGTAGGGCACTGACTGATCCCTACTCCAAGTTCTACCTTGGTGACTTAGCTAGTCCCCATCTCTACATCTCTTACTCCTGCTCTTCCTATGAAATTGACTATTTAAAGTCCCTAAGCTTGAGCTTCACCCAACTAATTGGCATACAGTATAGGCTACTGCTGTTCATCCTAGCGTACGTCATTCTGAGCAATGATTGGTCATTAGTCACTCAACATATGGCTAAATTTAGGTAGAGTCTACCCTGGCTCAAAGGTTATAGAGATAATGAGGCATAGATTATATCAAGCCTTTTATTAGAAAAGCACCTAGGTATGAAACAGGCATTATGAGGCTTTCCAGAAGACTTTTGAACTGACAAGCACCTGGCTTGACTATTCTAATCATGGAGGTTGATAACTTTCCTTCCACGTGTAACCCATGATACATGATGTGTGCATAGTCCCTCATTCTCTTAACACTTTTCATAGATCTTCATACAGTGCCTCATATTCTGTACTCAGAAGCCACTAAATAAATATTGTAGGATGATTCATGGACTCCAGAAAGTCCAAAACAAAGATGATAGTGAACACAGAGGCAAATATTGGCTGTAAGTCCCTACCCAAGTGAATTCATTGATTTGGCAGGTCATAAGTAAATTCTGCTGGTTTATACAGCCATCCCAGTATAGAATATCATCAGTCCAAACTGAAAATCCTACCCTTGTCAGTAGCAACCAGTTTCTTGCCAGACCATGCTTGTGTATTTATGAAATACTAGGAGTAAGCCATGAAAATCCTTTAGAGAAAAATACCAAAGAGGTATAGATACCCCAAACCCAAATATAGTTTTATTTCTTCAAGTCACTTTAACACATCACTCACTGTGTTATTCAGGATGTTAGGCAAGAGTAATTCAGAACACAATTTAGAAAAAAGAAATTTTTACAAGTGAAATCCTCCTAGGCTACCAAGATTCTTATTGTTAACCATTCCATATTGTCAGAGAGCTTTGGGAAGAAAACACAACTTTCAGTAAATCTCACAGGATTACCTGTACTTTTTCAGTATTCTATATAACCAAGGGTGCTACATTTTCAACACTTTCAATTATTTTGAAGGTTTTTCTTTATTTTGTACTAAATTTTAAAATTACTTTTTTCTAGCTTTTTGGGTAAAATATACTCAATTAGGGTATAAACCCAAAGACACACAATATGCTTCTTTTATTACATGTTCTAATTTGTCACTTTTGTGACATTGGTTTTGGATAATAAAGTAAATCAATATATTCTGATGTATCATGTTAGGTAACCAGGTCAGGAGGTACAGAACAGCTAAAGAATGGGATAAAGGATGGGGTCCACACCCTTGAGGAACTCACAAATTATGCATAAGAGGTATGAAGTGATGCTCAGAGGAATAGAATGGGGTGGTAGATCATTAAAAACTCCTGGAAAATATAATATTTGAGGTACTCTTAACTAGGCAGTATTGTAACAGGCAAAGCTGGAAGGAAATACATTATAGGGGAAAAGAAAATAGCAAAAGCAAGATAAGATTCCTTAATAGAGATGATTTCCTTTTAGTAAAAGTGTTGATAGGTTTAGAAAAGTTGACCAGAAAGGAGAGATCATTAAACACCTATTGAAAAAGTTGTAATAATTTAAAGGGAGGATTCTAAAAGTTCAAAGGAGAGGAGTAACATAATTAGTCCT
Source organism: Cnephaeus nilssonii (assembly GCF_951640355.1). NCBI lineage: Eukaryota > Metazoa > Chordata > Mammalia > Chiroptera > Vespertilionidae > Cnephaeus > Cnephaeus nilssonii. The sequence goes on from NC_137073.1 coordinate 59,753,487, forward strand.
ACTTTGGTTGAGTATATGGGATAACTTTATGAAACTAATAAAGGTACTCAGTTGCAAAGTAGACATTCTCTAAAATTCATTTTCCAGATGACCTTAAGTTACATGAAAGTGGAACTCCTGGGAACTCAAGATATACCTGGGAACCCAGACCTTCAATATTTCCTAGTCTCAGTCTCCAGCTCTTAGTCCCAAATAGTCCTTGCTCATGGTGGATCCTGGAGACTTGTATAAGTGATGGAAGGAAGGAAGCAACCTACCTTACATGCATGATTTTTAAAAATATTTCACTCATATTAACTTATTTTATTCTTACAACATTTTAAGGAATATAAGAGAGTTACTTTGAGACTTTAAAAGGAACTAGGCTAGGTGACCTGTGTAAATGACATAGTTAACAAATGTTAGGATCAAGTCTATACTATAATTTTTTGCCCATTGCTTTTTCATTACATCAAGCTGCACCTCTATAATCCTGTAGTGATTTTTGTACTTATATCCTAGTGATTTTCAAATCCCTTTCTTAAGCACAGACCTTTTCTTCACTCATCAGACCTATAAACTAAGCTCCCAGCTGAAGGTCTCCCTCTTGATGCCCAAAAGACAGGCGAAGCCCACCAAGTTCACCATGTATCTCACGGTTTTCCCAATAAACTTGACCTTTTCCTGCCTGTTTTACAATGAATCATGTAAAATAGAGCCATATACGTTATTCTCAATTTTCCCCTCTCCATAATAAACCATATCTAATCATTGAACCCTCTTTTCTCAATATTTTCTCCATTCCTAGTGCCAACACTGTGGCTCTGATCTGCATTATCTCTTACTATTATGATAAGCACATGCGACCCTCAAACCCATTCCTTTGACCACCTAAGTCCTTTGATAATCCCTTACAAAAAACAAATGTAGCACATAATTGGTGTCCAAATATTAAATCAAACTACTTTATATGGTATATATGTTGCATTTATTATAAAACAAAAGATTTTTGTTGTTGTTCACAATACATATTTAAGAAAGTAAATCAATAAATAGATAATTATTTCTTTTCTTATTAACTTTCAGTAAATAAAATTCAATCCCTAGAAATAAGTATAGTGTGAAGTCATTTCCTAAAATATTCTGCTAAAAAATTCATGTTATAAATAAAATGTTTTCATAGGTGTGCAAAGCTATCAAAGTTAAGTGATACATGTAGGAATACATATTTATTACTGAGGTTGCATACCCATTGCTTTGCTGGTACCTACAGAGAATTCTATTATGATCCAGTTCATGATAATGATGTTTTTATTTCTCAGAACTACTTGATTGCATTGTGTCATATATTTTGCATCTCATTACTCATCCACAATAAGCCAGTCAAAATGAAAACACTAAAACATAACCCAATTGTCTCATATATAAATAAATAAATAACATGTATATATATGATTGTCTTTCAGTTCTTAAAAAGGTGAAGAAAAACACTTCCAGAGAAAACATATAAAAGAGGCATTTAATTCACAAAACAACTTAGAGTATGAGAAATAAAATAATGTGATTTTTTATAGCATGGAAAAACATTTGATTATGAGTCAAAAACACTACATTGCAGCATAAATTATACAAATGTACTGCCATACACTTAAACACGCACTACACACACATGTAAATTCTGTTCAGATCTTTAACACTTATAACTGTGTACTGTAGTAGGCACATTATGTATCTTAGCAACCAAGCTAATTCACGTGTCACAGAAAACCATGATAGCCACTTTTCATTTGCTCAGTGCCCATTTGAACTCCTTGGTTCCTTCACCAAAAGCATCTTGTTCTATTTATTTTTTCCACATTCATCATGTCCTGTTTTGTACTCATTTTTCCTATATAATAACTTAAAAAATCAAAGGACATGTTCAAATAAATACCTTATTTATGTCCAAGGTAACTGAGTATGGGGAAAGGCGGGGGAATAGAAGAAAGTCCTCTGTAATCTTCAATCTGCTTATGCCACATTATGCTCCCGTACTGTGACCGAGCCACACTGGCCCTTAAACAGTCTCTCGTACAACAATGTGTAGGCCATTCCTAAGGTATTTTTTGACACTTCTTTCTCTCTGGAGAATTCCTACTTGCCATTGGCCCGGATAGCTACTTCCCTTCCTTCAACATCCTTTGTCAGAGAAACCTTCTCTACCACCTTGTGTTCAACTCATCCCATGCTATTTCCCTTATAGCTTCCTCTTTTTCTGCAGTATAACATTTAGCAGAGTTATGCAATACATACTTATTTGTGGATATAAGATTACAAGTATAATGTCCTCTTTCACAATAGACAAAGGGGTTCATAAGGGAGGGCTCTATTTCTTACCACTGTTATGCATCACACAGCACAACCCCTGGCCCAGTACATGGTAAATGCAAGTAATTATTTAAGGAAGAGAAGAAGGAAGGGAGGAAGATCAGTGATGAAAACTAAAAAAATAAAAAATAAAAAGGTTGGGAAAGTCATAAAGAAAGCAGGTAACTTTTTAAAATATATTTTTTATTTATTTCAGAGAGGGAGAAAGAGAGAGACAGAAACATCAATGATGAGACAGAATCATTGATCCACTGCCTCCTACATGCACCACACAGAGGATTGAGCCCACAACCTGGGCATGTGCCCTGACCAAGAATCGAACCATGACCTCCTGGTTCATAGGTTGATGCTCAACAACTGAGCCATGCTGGCTCAGCAGCAGATAACTTTTAAAAGAAAGGCAAGGATAAGCAAAGAAGAAGCAGAAAATAGAAGACAGGGACAGAAAACACTATTATAAGGAACAAAAATAAAATAGAATAAAAAGAAAGCATAAAGTAAAAACAAAATGATCTCTGATGACAGTTCAGCCAATCTAATATTTTTCTATGAATATCAACTAGGAAACCAGACTGAAACAAGATTATGACTGTCACCAATGAAAAATCGTCATACTGATGTCTCCTTGTAATGCATGCATTGGTTATGGACCCAGACTCCTTGACTCAGCACCACAAATCTGGCTAATGTTTTTTAGATCAGCATTTGCCCTTTAGGGTTCTGATTTAGCTGACAGATGTGTAAAATCCCTTGTAGCCAGTAACCTTGCTATTGATTACACATCTGTAAGGCTCATAGACTCATGTTTTTTCTAGCTAAGATCAGCATTACCTTAAGCCCTGTGCTCTGATGCCGGGCTGCCTGTTTTAGAGGGCAAGACATAAATTCAAGCTACGCCTTGGCCACTTCAACCTTATACCCTTGGTGTTTCGTAGATGAATATGGAAGATATTGATCTAAAGTTCTCTGCTGGGAAATAAATGTGTTGGTGAATTTTCAGTTAAGGCCAAAGCCTAGTGCCATTTCTCCATTGTACATTAGCAAAGCTGAGGCTTGAGGTTGTCAGAGGAAACTCCCAAGTGAATTTATGTAACAAATTCGAGTATTCAGCTGCCAATGAAGCTTTCCCTATGGCCTTGCTTAAAATTGGAAACTGACCTTTTCCTCTGCATTCCCAATCCCCCTTAACCTGCTCTACCTTTTTATTGGCCTTATCAACTCCTAACATATTCCATTTGTTATTTATTTGCTTCTCCTTCCACTAGAATATAAGTGAATAAGGTCATGAATATCATTTATTTTGTGCAATAATGTATTCTAAGCACCTAAAACAGTGCCTGCCACATAATAGGCACTTGATTAATATTTTTTTCAATGATTAATCATTGAATGAATAAATGTGTGGAGTTCAGTATTCTGTATTGTGCAGGGTGAGGAGGCATGTAACAAAGATATAAACGTTGAGATCTTTGCCTTTAAAGAGCTATGGTTTAGCTGGGAAAATAAACATACACACAGGAAATTGGGCCCATAACTCCTATGAGATAACAACATTAATAACTATAACTACGTACTTTAATAAATACAATTGGACCACAAGGGAAGCAGCTTTCTGCAGCAGGAATAACGCTGAACTTGGAAAGCTGGGGTTGAATCCTGCATCAACCACTGACCAACTATAAATTTACCACTTACCAACTATACTCAGAAAAGTCACTTAAACCCTCTGAGCATTAGATTCTTATTAGTATGAATAATAACGGCTTCCTCCTCGGATTCTTGTGAACTAAAATTACAAATGTGAAAGTAACTGGCTAATAATATTGACTCAATAAAAGTCTATTGAATGAATAAATGTTCTCATTTACAAATGAGAAAAGACAAATAGAGTGGTTAGTTTACTTCCCTAAGGTCACCCAGTTAATGTCAGATTAGGAATCCCAAGTCTTCTGACTCCCAGCCCAGTGTTGCTGAAATAGAATATAGTGCCTACCCTGTCCCTTCACTTTATTTCAATGAGCAATTCTGTTTCTCACACATAACAAAAATTTATCATTTGTTCTAGAAAAGGAGCATCATTTCCCTGAAATGCCCTCATTAGGCTCCAAGATGTCTAAGCTCTGTCTCCCTTTAATCGGTTTACTTGTGAAGGAGCAATTTGCTTTATGACCTCTTTGCAGAGACTGAAGGGTTTATGATCATGTGGTGTCAACAAGGAGCTCTAAGATGCTTTCAGTTCCATTTACTAGCTTCAGAGTCTTCAAATTGTAGGAGACTATTTGTTCTGAAAAGGCTGGAGTTTGGACATTAAATCTGAGCAGCTCTGACGCTTTTCCTATTACTGTCAAGTGGAACAATCATTTCTCATAGTCCATTCCACAACAAAGCAGCATCTCTTAAGACAATAGTATCAGTACCAGAATGATGTGTTTTTAATAACACAATAACTTAAAACACATCATCTTGTCCTTTCACAGACTTCTGACAGGCTGGGTGATTCTGCTTTGGTCAGTATCATAACTTTTTTGTAAATGGAAATAAAAATTTTCAAGGAACCAACAAATCTATTTGCTCTAGCCTACAAACCTGGAGTACTAAAACTATGAGCATGAAAAGGACATGCTGTTTCCTTACTTCAAACGCATCAGTTAAGACCAATGTAAATAAAGGGATAGAATAAAGGCTCAAAGGTCTCAAACCTATTGATTATGCAAACCAGCTAGCAGCATATTAATCCTAATTGTGTAGCAGAATCCCAAACTAATGCTGAGAGGCAGGGCAGGAGATAACTCAAGCAATAGCTCATTCTAACTAGCTCAAGTACAAGAAGGTATGGATGTTGTACAAATATCACTGTTTGGGAATTTAAGAGCAGGATATAAAGTAGAATTAAGCGACACTCTCAGGCTCTCAGTTGCTACATTGACTCTTGCCTCTGCAATAATCTGCATATATCTTTAATTTTCCTCCCTCTGATGATCAGTTTTTTGTTGTTGTTTGTTTTTTTTTTCTCCTTACTCGTCAACAGTTATATGACTTTTCAGGTCAAATCCCTAACATTCATTGACCCAACTTTTGGTGTCTCAATTCCCATAACCCTAAAAAGGAAGAGGAGAATCTCACTGGCATTGCCAATCTTTTCTAACCAGGCCATCTAGGGCTGGGACCTCTGGGGGAGGTGGGTCATGTGGGCAGCCGGGTCTGTAGTGGAGACAGGTTCTGCAGAAATCTGGGGCTGAAAAATGATAAACAGACCTTACTCATAAATGAGAAAAATGCTTGCTTTTAAATTCTGGAATTAATCCACTTCTCCCCATCACCACTTTTCTTAATTCTGATGAACCTATTGTCACCACTCACCTTTATCATTCACTGCATTGCCTCTTAACTGGTGTCCCTATATCCAGAATCTCATCTTCTAAACACTTGCCACTACAACCAGGATGATTTTACTAACTTATTCCTCTGCTTGGAACTCCAAAATGACTTCGTGCTTGTCTTCAGAGGAAAACAAAGTCCAAATTCTTTAAGGTGCCTACAAGGAGTAATCTGACTCCCTACTAGATCTTCAGAGCTCTCCTTCCATTGTTGCCCTCCCTCCAAACCTCAGCACCAGAGAGCTCAGACAGACCAATCACTTATCGATCCTTAAGTACACGGTTCTTTCTTGCCTCCAAGATGGCATATTTTGTTCTTCTACCTGGCATACTCTCTTCCCTCCTTGCTCCTATCTAGAAATATTTGTTTTTATAATTTAATTTCTGTGAAAACTTCTAAAAGAAGCTTTTCCTGATCTCCTGCACCTAAACTCGGCACCCTAGGCGTATCCTATTCTCCCACACAAGCACATATCACACTATATTGTCATGGGGTTTCCTCTCCTATTCCCGTCACCCTCACTACCCTGTCCATGCCCAGGAGGCAGACCCCTTGTGAAATGCATTGTATCCTCATTCCACCACAGAGCCTGTCACATAGTTGGTGCTCAATAAGTATTTCTTGAATGAATGAATGAGAAGGCAAAGGCACCTCAAGAACGTCTAGAATTACCTTCCAGTTCTAACCTTTTCCTGCCAGATGATCATTTAACCACTGATTGATAATCCTCGTTTTCTCTCTGCATCATGATGATACTATAAAGCAATACACAGAGGTCACGAATGTAACTCCATATCTTTAAAATTCAAATTCCTTGGAAAATAGATCACTTTAACCCATCTGTTTTCCCCTAAAAAAATACCTAAAGTGATTGCAAAATATATTATTTTTCTCCTCTGCAATATCAACTCTTAGACTTGTCCCGTAGCACCAAGTAAATGAAGGGCTTGGAGTTGGCCTGCTGACAGGTATATAGATATACACATTGCCAGAGAAATGCCTCTGAGTTGCCAAGTCCCCACTGTCCCCCTAACAGAAACCAGAAAAGTAAAGTCATCAACGGAAAATGTAACCCTACTCTTCTAAATAAATAGCACACCAACATATCCCCCACACAACTCTTATGAAAGATATGTGATACCTGAGAACATTTTAAAAAACTCGGTTTTTTTCTTTTTATCTACAAAATGGAACTGCTAAAAGCTTTTTATTACATTTAGCTTCTACTTATCATTTGGGGAACATTTGGTAGCTCCCAATTAGACCTACAGATAGAGTCCTCCTATAGTCTTCAGGTCCACAGGTTGTGCCCCGAACATGCCTGACACATTTCAGCCCATCTGCAGGATCAGTGGGTCTCACTAAAAACTTGGCAAGGAGACAAAAGCTGCCCAACTTTTCAGCTGCTCAGAAACACAACCTGATTAACGTGAGTGGAATTTTAGTAGTTCATGAAACAAGGTTCTAACCAGCTTTTCAATATATTAATCTTCTCTCCTAGTGGTACCCAGGAGTCCCAGAAAAGCAGCCACTTAGCTCTTAGCTCTTGTCATCTCATTGCGACCCCTCAGCTAGTTTTTTTATGTATTACTTTATGGCCACAGCCACCCCCAGCAGAAGCAACTTGTGTGAGTTGAATATTTAAATGTTACCAATGCTAAAATTAAGGATTCTATTTAATCTTTAAGCTTAAGTTTTCAACTCACGGTTTTACTTTTCCTTTCTTTTAAGTTTTGTTTAAGCATCTATTTTAAAAAAAGAAAAGAAAGAAACAACTACCCTACACTGTCTTCATCAGGTGCCATCTCACTAAATCCTAACAAGAACCAGTTTTCCTGACAGGAGCAGCTCTCTGCCTCGGTGCTTCCCTGAATACCTCAAGATCAATTTTCATTTGTATATAGCATGTGCTGTAAATGATGATGTGGCAGCTAACTGGTTGGCTCGTGGCACATAGGACTCTTGTCCTGGGCAAAAATAGCAAAAACTAGTATATTATATTCTCTAAGAAGAGGGCTTTGTCCAGGGTGAGTGGTCACATTCTAGTCTTGTCTATTTATTAGCTTCAAGATTCCTAAACTAACACCAAATTTCTCCTATGGTGATGAGCCTCTGCAAAAATGTTAACTTATACTAAATCTAGATGGAACACAAATGTATTCATATTTTGTTTCAGAGCAGAAGAGTATGTGTGTGTTTTTCCTCAGACCTTCCAGCCATGTAGTAGCTTTAGGCTTAAATAGGCATCACAGTTCGTGTTTGGGCAACCTGACTACATTCTCCGGGCAGCTCTGTATTCAGATCAATCCTTTACAAAGATAGTCTCATCCACAGAGAATCACTTTATTATCAACTTAATCTGCTTTATAGTTTTGTGTCTCCACAGGTATATTCAGTCTTACTGCTTACAAAATGTACTTATTTATATCCAGTTCTCGCCCAAAACAAGAACCTAATTAACACAAAGAATAATTTACCAAGGACCTTTTAAAAAAGCCTTTCTGTTCCCCACATCTACAATCTATCAACTACTTTCACCACTCTATTGGAGTTACTCTTTCCAAATATCACTAATATCCTAGTGACCATCTTCTAGACCTCTTCTTCTAAGCCCTGCTGAAAACTCAGTGAATGCAACCATCATTTTATTTTTAAAACACTTTACCATCTTAGCCTCTGAAACACTGAGATAAGTATTTTATCTCTCTGACTAATCTCTATCTTCTTAAACTTCTTCCTTTTCTTGAGGCTGAACTGGGTATTGTCCAGGGTTTCTTTCTTAACTTGGGCCTTTATTTGGTTCGCTTCTTTTTGCCCCTAACCCCTCCACCTTATCTCTTCTGCAGTGATCACTTTTATGCTGGTGGCTGTCAGCTTTTCCAGACTAGTGATTCCCAACCCCAACTGCCTGCTGTTCAGCACCATTGGAGCAGATCCACAGAAGCTTCAAATTCAACATGTTGAAAAATAAACCTAATGTGCTCTTTAAATCTATTCTTACTCTAGTATTTCCCAAATATCTTTATTACACTACCATTCTCCCTTTTACTGCAAACAAATAGAAGCAATGTTTTTCTCTTCTCCCTCTCTGTTAGAATTCTTGCTGATTCTTTCATTTAACTTCTCATTCCATAATATTTGTTGTGCACCTATCATGTGCAGGCACTATGCTATGCATTACAATTACAGTGGTGCCCGGAGCAGACAGGATCTCTGTCCTATACACAGCATCTTAAATTACTAATTTATTAATTACTGCTTTACTTAAATAAAAACATTCATATTTGTCCTCTCAGTTCCAACTGCCAGGATATCAACTCAGAGAAATAATTATTTCTTACCCATTATTGTAACAGCCTCCTAACTGACTTCTTTTACACAGTGTTTTCTCTAATTTTTCATAGACATGACTAAGTGGTAAACACACAATACAATATACAGATGATGTATTGTAGAATTATACACCTGAAACCTGTATAATTTCATTAGCCAATGTCACCCCAATAAATTCAATAAAAACATTAATATTTTCAAGAACAGAAATACTAGTATATCTATTCAAAGACAAATGGCTATTCCCCTTACCTACATAATAAGTTTAAATAACATTAACATGGCATATCGAACTCTAACACTCTGTGTACCCTTTCCAAGCCCATTTCTTTCTGTCCATGAACACCGTGGCCCCACAAAAACATGAACAATCCCATCATTTTCTCCACACATCCTTCCCAATGCTCTTTCTCCATTTGTAACTCCCTTTACTGACCCACTGGACTATTCCCCAAGCACAATTTCCACAGGCCGACATGAAGATCTCCTGGTAATACTTACACATGCGATGGGTTACACTACAGAAGAAAACCCTGAGTTTAGAAAAAATTAGATACTTATGCTGTACAGTAGGTGTGTCAGTTCTTTGTTTCAGAGAGAGATATTCTTCCTATCTTCCAAAGCTATACAAATATCCTTGAAAAAGATAGTCTTGAAAAATGGTAACCAGTGCCTCTCCTGACAACATGTACAGAAACACAAGAGAATTATAGGGAATGCTCACCCAACTTTGCTAGTTCTGAACATCCTTCCAGACCCGGAATTTTACCAAACATTTAAAGAAAAATCAATACAAAGTCTTGATGGTCTCTTCCAGAAAATAGAAGAAAATAATACTTTCCAACTAATCTATGAGACCAATATTACCCTAATACTCAAATGAGACAAAGATAATACAAAAAAAATTTAAAAACTACAGACCAATATCACTTATGGATATAAATGCAAAAATCCTCAATAAAATACTGGCAAAGCAAATCCAACAACAAATAAAGGGGATTATACATCATGATCAGAGGAATGTATTTAAGAGATGCAATTTTTCTTCCTTTATTTATTTTTATTGAATTAATTGGGGTAACATAGTTAATAAGATTATATAGGTTTAAGGTATAAAATTATACAATACAGTATCTATATATTGTATTGTGTGATTACCACCCCAAGTCAATTCTCCTTCCATCACTATTTATCCCACCCCACCCCCTTTCTTCTGACAGTCACCATACTCTTGTCTATGTCCATGGTTTTTCTTTTTTTTTCTTTGCTTAATCCCTTCACCCTTATTACCCAGCCCTCAACTCTCTCCCCTGTAACATTTGTCAATCTGTTATTTGTATCCAGCTTGTATACCACTTTATTTCTTCTCTATTTCCTCACATGTAATTAAGTTGATGAAAATGTGTAGAATAAGTTAATAAATCATTGCTGATATCACTTAATCTTAGCAAGAAATATCTGTCCTCTCTACCTTTGCTTTCCCTGCAAATAGACCAATGCCATATAAAAAAGTGTTTATAAATATTTATGGAATAAACAAAAGAACACTTTTAGATATTGTGTATTTGTTATGTGCCAGACACAATGTTTATTGTATTATTTCAACCCAATTCAATATCATCAAGAAGTCATTATTGCCACATTACAGTAGAAGAAACTAAGACACATAAACGTTAAGCTAACATAGAGTTAATATATTGTTGGAAAGAGATTCAGACCAGTTATGTATAACTACTTAGATGTATGTTGCTCATAGGAAACTCTACCAGGTGGCCTATACTGGTAAGCATTCATGCACAAGTAGAGGAATGGGTGGGGAGAGTAGCATTCATATAGAAAGCTACTAAAAGAAAGTGTGAGGAAGTGATCCCAGTCCTCTAACACTAGATTTTTTGTCTTTGTCTTTTTTAAATAGCTGGTGGGTAAAAGTTAATGGTGGTTGTGGTCCCCTGATCTGTTTCTAGGGGTACCAAAAAGAATTCATACATGAAGCTACAGTGGGAGATTTAATCCACACTAGAAACAGAACAAAACCCATAACTTTCAACCAATGAGTAAAAAAAGAAAAAGTGATCATAAAAATGTCCCACCCCAAAATCTAGAATTTTCAGTGGTGTTTTTGTGCTGACTGGACACACTGATTGACTTCTACTGCCAGTGATTTCTAGCATACCACAAGGGCATTCTTAAACCATGGACTTGAATGCTTCCACAACATTATTTCCTTTCAATATCTTATTTGAGAATTTCAGTACATAAAACTTTGTAAAACAAAGTGAGCCCTCACAAAAGCAGAGCAATTGAGTGCACCTGTGGTTAGCTGTACTCAATGACTATTGTTTTTACAATCACAATAACCTTCTGGTATTTTTTTTCACTTGATCCTTTCATGGGTTTTGTATTGTAGGATGGCTGTATATTACATGAAATTTAATCAAGCATGTTTGTGTCATTAAAAGAAAATCCAAGACCCTGCTTTGTTGGTGACCTTTGACCAACCTTGTCTTACTGTACAGGTATATAAAGAAGTAAAAAATATGTATGTCAGAAGCTAAGAAAAGTAGATATGGGTATTTCAGCTCTATTCTTTGCTGCTTGGACATCAAGCCCTAGTTCCTTTTCCATTGAAAATTAGGCAAGTCCCCTTCCAAATTATTTTTTATGTCTCTTTCACATAAATAAAAATTTAACCTGTGACTGTATTGTATATACATGTGTGTTTCTGGATATAGATAGACCTATTCTTAACTAGTCTGTTTTACACCTTTTAACTTTAGTTGGAGATATCTGTAACTTAATTTTCAAGAGTTTATTCCCAAAGATAAATCTAGACTATTGTTTTCAGAGTCAATGGTACTGGATTAACAGAATACATTTCACAATGAGGATGAATCTCCTAGATTTCTACAGGGAGTTCTGGGAAGTTGTCCTAATTGTCCTCCTCTGTCTCTACACCTGCTTCTGGAGTACACTAGGGTATTAGTCATGATTCCCCAGAGAAACAGAACCAATAAGATATACATGAGAAAGACAGACAGAGACAGAGAGATTTATCATAAGGAATTGGCTGTGTGCCTATGGAAGCTGAGAAGTCCCAGAGTCCACAAGCCGGAAACCCAGGGAAGCTAGTGGTGCAATTCCAAACTGGGTCTGAAAACCTGAGAACAAGGAGAATTGATGGTATAAGTTCTAGGCCAAGGGTAGGAGAAGACCAATGTCCCAGCTTAAAAACAAGGAGAGAAAGCAAATTTCCTCTTACTCTGTCTTTTGTTAATCTCATCCAGAAATGCCTCCACAGATAGGCCCAGAATAATCTTTGACCAAATTTTGGGCACTCCGTGTCCCAGTAAATTGACACATAAAAGTAACCATCATAATTATGGAGCTCCTGTCTCTGAAACTCAAGAAAATGTAAGAGCTAACGGAGCACTGACCTATTTAGATCTTAGTCTTAGAGCAAAGGCTAAAGGCTGTGCATTCCTTGAGAAGGTATCTCTAGCACCTAGCACAGTCCCTGGCACATAGTAGGTACCCAGTCAATGTTGATTTACTGGACTGTGTAAAGTTTAAGTGAGCATTTGTTTTAATTATGTTGTATTAAAAAGGTAAGATTATGTATATCACCTTCTCTTATCATTGTAGCTCTCCAAAAACCAGCATCTATAGCAAATGGATGAATTTCTATATGGAATTCTATATAAAAGGAACCCAAGATACCAGAAATCTATCAAATATTTGTTTTAGATGTAGCACCTATTTTGGTATGTTTAGGGAAAATAGGTTTCACATTGAGTCTTCAACAGATGTCTCTCTAAGCTACACATGACCTCCTGAATTTCCTGCTTGCCAATTTGCTTGTTAGTGTAATAGAAAGTCAATGTTATAGAACCATGTGGTTTTGTTTCCTTACTCTTCTCCCTTGGCAGGAAAACTCTCTCATTAAGGGTGATTTCAGAGATGCATAAAAACAACATTTTTACCCAGCTGTTTTGTGAGCTCTTACCAAGAAATAAAAGAATACAAATGAACACTGAACTGACATCGGGATGCAAGTTTACATCTATTATCTGAAACTGCTTTTCCCATAATCTCTAAAGAGCACTCATATTCACTATGCTAAAAAATGAATGCAAAAATGAGCCCTAGATTTATCTTGGCTCCAGACTAGATTTCTTGGCCTGTCAGAGGCAAATGAGTTATCTATAGAATGCCTTCCACCAAAGCTTTCTCAAGCATCAAGACTAAAAAGAGACCCCAAAGAACTACAAAACATAGAGAAGCAATAAAAGTGGCCCAAACTGGACAAGTTAAATCTTCCAAATGCTGCCCCCCAGGAACTCTAAACTAGCTGTTGATTCTTTTACAGCCCAATTGGGAAGCCATGTGGTTAGTCAATCCCACAAAGGATTATATCATCAACGGCAGGGCTCATATTAACAAAATATATTTACTTGACATAAAAGTCATAAAATTTATTGGTAGAAAATAATGCAGCCTCTATATGTTTATATGAGTGCAGGTATATATGCATTCACAGAAATACTCAACTCATAATTCCACAAATTATCATCATTTAGAAGGCAAGATTTCTTTAACTGACAAAATGGAAACTATCCTATACCTATGAATGTTCATCTTTCATGTTCAGCTTTCAAAAATACCTATTAGAAAAATGTGATTATTTTCCCAGTTCAGTTCTGGTCAGCTTCATATGGCTGAGAGGTTTAGAACACCTGACAAGACAATTAAGCAAAAGGCAGCGAAAATCAAAGAAAATAACAGGGAATTTTAAAGACTTGAATAAAAAAGCAACCTTTCTGGCACATTATGAAGCTGCCCAAATGCTTTATCATAAGTTCAGTAGTATGTTGATTACCCAAGGACCATCCTCTGTCAGCTCCAATGGGAAGCTGCAATTTCAGAATGGTACTGGAGAAGCTACTGTCAGTAAGCTACACTGTTTTTCAGCTAATTGCTCAGTTAAAAATGGTAAAAAAATAAGACCAAAAAGTCTTGTTTGCGGACATCATAGAGAGTTAACATTAAACTAAAAATAATGGAATTCAACATGATAAAAATAACATATACTACTAAGCCTAAAGCAATAAATAGCAAGTTTAAAAACCTCAGACTTTAGGCATTTCCTTTTCTTCTGTTCTCTTCTCTCCTCTCATTTAATTTTACCAATTCCCAGGGCTTTAAAATTCATATGCAGATGATTCCCAAATTTAAATCTCAAACCTAATCCCCTTCCCTTGCAATCTAGATTTGTTTACCATTCTGCTTTCTTGGCATCTCAATTTTTATGTGTAATAGGAATCTTACAGTTAATATGTTTAAAATAAACAACTTCATTCCAAAACCTTTCCAATGCTGCTTCTCCCTAGATTTTCCAGTTTCAGTAATATCACATCCACCAGATGACAGGAAAAGCCCAGGAGTCATCCTTGATTTTTCTCTTTACAGGAAATCCTACGAACTCTACTTTCAAACTGGATCTCAAAGCTAACATTGCACCATATCTATAGCTATTATCCTAGTCTGCTGCAACAGCATTATTTTCCTAGACTCCTTAGATGTCCTTCTAACTAGACTCCATATTCCAAACTACCCCCTGTTAGTCCAGTCTCCACATAAAAATGATAGTTCTCATGGACCATGGGCTTGTTCACCAGGAGACAATTATATCAACTAGCAGGTGACACTTGGTGGTATAGGAACTCACATCCATTATTGACCTATAACAGTCAAACTACTGAACTTGATATAGAATACAAGAGTTTAGCGCACTTAAAATTAATGTAAAACAAACAAACAAACAAAAAACACTAGTACCTTTGTTATCCTCCTTCACCAGTCTTCAATGGCTGTCTAGCATCATGGTCTTTCTACTTATGTCCTACTCTTCTGAATGGCTCTCAATGTTATGAGCTGCTAATTGTTAAGTATAAATCATACTAAACTGTTGTTGGGGACCTGAATGTGCCCACAGTGCAGCCATAGTCTGAAATGGTATCTGTGCTCATTTACTTGGGTGAACTCTCCTCCACCATATAATCAAATAACCTGTGTAAACAAGGCATATTTTGATAATGAATATTTCTGAGAAAATGGAATACTAAGTGAAAAAATTCAAAAGATTCAATTAAAATATTCAGCAGGTACATAAGTCTTGTGAAGTGTGGGGTTTGTCAGGGCCAGTTGGAAGAACACTAAACATACATGAGTAAATTCAGAGAATTGTTATCAAATTTTAGTATACCTCAGAATCACCTGAAGGTCTTAATACAAAAATTTCTGGACCCCTCCCTAAGAGTTCTTAATTCAATGTATATGGGATAGCCCAAAATTTTGCATTTCTCACAAGTTCCAAGGTCATGCTGACTCTGCTGATTCTCAGAAATCCTCCTGCTCTATTCTACATGTCAAAAAGTGACTACCAGTGAAATTAATTGTCTTGACTTCATCTGAACTTATCCTTACCCATCAGAGACTTCCTGCTGAGAGTTTAATTTGTGTTATACTTGTAGCCCCTCTGCACCTCAGGAAGTTCATAGCCAACAGAAGCAACAGTGGACTCTGAAAAGAGAAATTAAAATATGAATTCTGCAAATAGGAGACTTTGTGTCCCCAAAGGCAGAATATCAAATTCACAGGGTAGCCTACTTCAGCCCCTTGTATCAATGGCTTACCATGGATATTTATTCAACTGACCTAGGGTATAGGTATTTTTTAAATCTCCCCAGGTAATTTAAATGCACATCCATGATTGAGGACCAATATAATATGGTATGGTCTGATTTCCTAACCCTTTAAAACTTTTTTCACTTTTGGCCACATTACAATGTCACATTAGCACTACATACTATCTGAAATGCACAGGAAACCATCTAAAGGCAGTGGTTATCAGACTGGGGCAACTTTTGCCCTCCCTCTCCCCCCAGGATATTTGGCAACATCTTGAGATATTTTTTATTACCTTGACTCAGAAGTGCTACTGGCATCTAGTGGGTGCAGACAAAACACTCTACAATGCATAAGAGAATTTCCCACAACAAAGAATTACCCAGTCCAAAATATCAATATTGCCGACGCTGCGGAACCCTGGTCTAAGAATGGGCCAAGAGATCCCTATGTTTCTCCTGGGAGGGTATGTTTTTAATGGTATGTAAAGAATCAGCAAACTCTAATAAAAGCAACCCTACATCTTTTGATTTATGGTGGTAAAAAAAAAAGGGAAGAGAAGAAACTCAGATCAAGCCAAGTAAAAGTTTGATAACTTAAAACAAATAAATAATAAAATATATTACCTATCTCATAATTCTGCAAAGAGACAGACCTAAGGCTGCAATATTAATACAATTTCTTAATGTTTCACTTGGTTCCTGAATAGATCTGGTTGTTTGTTTTCAATACTGAGACTTCATTTTAAAGTTCTATTTGAAGCAACAACTGTAGTAGTTAATGGCAAGGCATTATTAGTTAGAAAACCTTGTAATATCCTCTCCCAGGGAAACTGGAAAAGCTTTACATAGTTTAGAAAGGCCAAAATAGTTTACAATGTATTTATGACACATTGTTTGGGATTAAGAATGTCATTTCTCAATCATTTGGTTAAGTCGGTGTGTAAGTACCTAATATGAAAAACAGAAGCCTCATTTGGGCTTTACTTCATTGATGTTGGTCACTGATTCCTCCATCACTGTTTTTCATCAAGCTGTTCTTGCTAATTACTGCTGGCACAAAATCACATTCTACATTTTTCTCTCAAGATTGGATTCCACCCCCGCCCCCCCCCCCCCTCAATCCCCCAGCCCAAGGGAGTGAAGAGGGAAGGGTGTGTCCAAAGTAATAATGTATTTTATTACCTTTCTGCTTGGTTTTTAATTACTACTGACCCTGGAAGCATTTTGTCATTCCTATTGTTTTTACACCAATAAAATTAAATTAAATGAGGAAATAAAGTCAAGATATATAATTTATTTAATCTAGGAGCTTATTTCAGACAGATGATAGAGGAACAATTGACAACATTTTCACTGAATTAGGCCAGGAAGAAAGTGCTTTCTATGCAAACAAAGCAGAATGCAAGATAATGTGAGACTGCCAAGCAGCATGTATCCTGTGTACACATACCCTTCGCGGCCACTTGGAAAAAAGAGCCCTGCCCTGATGTTATTTCATAACCAGGTATTTCCAAAGAGTACGCCATTGGGGAACTACGAGGAAAGGAGAAAACAAGAACAAGTGTTTGCCAAGTAGCTACTATGCACCCAGAAAAACTGAAAGGTACATTTGACATATGAAATCTGATTTGAGAACAAAAATAGTACAGACACTATCAACAAGACAAAATATAGATCAAGGGAGATCAATTAGAAACAGCCAAGTCTCCCTCAATGCTGACAGGTAATTGGCAAAGTCATCTATCTGACCTCTCAAAGATCTTTACAGTTTACACATTCCAAATCTCATCCCATTTCATCCCATTTCATTAGCACATGAACGGAGAAAGAAAAAACAAAAGATTTTCTTCTTCTAATTATAGGGATGAGGAGAGTGAAACCCACTGGTATTGAGCAAGAGTCTTAGGATCAACCAGTTAGTAAGTGACAGAACCTGGGGACAGGAAATACCTTTTTTCTACCACTCCATGCTGCCTTTGCAGTCACTGCCCTGGCCTGAATTAAGGTTGTTAAAGTGTGCTATATTGTGTAGAAAGAATTCTAAAATGATTATATGAATCTAGTTCTCAATAACCCTTTCAAAGCTAGAATCAGAGAAGAACTAGTTATCAAATGTATTGCTCATTTACAGAAATGGGGAGAGATGAATCACGTATTTTGCTGGTGCTTGGCCCAACATGGATTTACCTGAGCCATGTAGAAGCTTCTAAACCTTCTGTCAAACTGACTCGCTTCTTCCCATTTCCCTATAAGGTTCCTCTCTTCTCAACCCCTGCTGTTATCTTCTCCCCTGGTTCTCATTTGCCCTACTTTTCTTTCTCAATATTATGTGGTAAAGGTGAGAGTATGAATTAATATCATATTTTTATTTCAGGAGGTGGAAATTTAGTAGCATGTGTCTAGAGTCTGAAAATGATCATATTCTCAAAGAAATTCACTTTATATAATGTATCCCAAGCGAGTGACTATAACTGGATGTAAAACTGACTTCTGTGTCAGTTTTCAAGGAAGCCTAAAGGCAGCAGGTGCCAACCCCTCCCAGAGAGAGGGCTGGGCCACTCAGGACTGCCTAGCAAAAGGGGTGTGGGAGAATTGGTTTTGTGACATGTACCTACAAAAACGGGTTAGAAGGCTAAATGTATAGAGGAAGACTGGCAAAAGAATTTAGCTGAAGCAGGTTGCCAGTGAACTGTGGCGTTTTCCCTCCAAGCTGCCATGTGAAGGGTCAGAATGGGACACTCCCCTTCATCACCTCTCAAGTGGAAGGGCTCTAAGTGACCACGTGGAGAGTTTTGGGGTGGGGGCATGAGCAGGGCAACTGTTTTCTAACTCATGTCAAAAATCTTATTCCAGGTTTTTCCGGAAAAAAAGATGGCGACCGGCAGGAAGGTAGGGAGAGAGAGAGTGTGAGTGAGGAACACATAGAGGAGAGTGTAGATGTGTGTGGTGTGTGTGTGTGTATGAGATAGGGTCAGTTAGATTCTGCAGGTCTTCCAAGGGGCTCCCGAACAGGGCAGCCCTAGACGGCGGAGCCCCGCGCACAAAGCGGACACTTCTCGGCGGCTGGTGCGGACGCAGAGACCACGCCATCTTGGGAAACAGAGCTGCCCGAGACTCGGATCCTGGCTTCTGACACAAACCAGGACCCTGCAGCCACTGGGGACAGAGAACTGCTATCACAGCTTCAAACAAACAAAAAAGAATCCAGACTTCCCGGCAGATTTCCGTGAGTCAAAGAGCCTATCCCCCTCCTCGCAGGCGCTGATAGCGCCATAGTAACTGATAGACGCGCCCCTCCCCCAAGCTGCTGAGCGCCCACAGGCGTGCGGAAAGCGCCATAGTAACTGATAGACGCGCCCCTCGCCCAAGCTGCTCACAGGCGCGCGCGCAGACAGCGTCATAGTAACTGATAGACCGGCCCCTGGCCCAAGCTGCCGAGCTTTGCGCAGGGACGCGCTCCCTCTTAGGGAATTTGGCGCGCGCTCGCGCACGGGACAGAAGCAGCTCCCCGTCAGGGAAATCTGTCAGTGCGCACAGAGGGCTCCCCTTCGGGGAATTTGGGGGAATTTGGCTCGCGGGGCACAGCTCCCCCTTCGGAGATTCTTAAAAGCGTGCACAGAGGGGCTTCCCTTTGGGGAATTTGGCGCGCAGGACGGACTCCGCCCCCCTTCTGGGACTTTGGGAGAGTGCACTGAGCCGGCTCACCTTCAGGTTTTTAAGAATGTGCGCTCTAGCCGGTTTGGCTCAGTAGAGAGAGCACACACAGGACGCAGCCCCACTTCAGGGAATTTGGCACGCCGGACACAGCTGCCTGGGATCCCTGACTCACAGCGCATTCACACTAAGAGCCAGCGACCCCAATTGTTGGTGCGTGCACACACAGGGACCCTGATTCTCAACGAGAAACCGCACAAGGCAACAGAGACTTTGACACTCGAGTCTTGGTGCAGACACAGGGAAACTCTGACTCCTGGCACATGCTAAGGATCTCATTCTCGGCACATACCAACAGTGTGGTGCAGACAGGGCCCCTGATTCTAAATGTGCACACGAGACCACACGGAACACTGGGGACACTGATCCTGGGCAAGTTTGGTTCCCACCAACCAAAGACAGTCACACGTCCTAGTGTCAGAGCACTTCAGTGAAACTAGGGTGGAGCGAAGTCCCCACAGCACACGACCCAGGTCCACGCAAACAGAAGCTTGAGCTTTCTGGTAATAGCCAGAATGGGGAAACGAAATAACTCACAGAGGAAAGAAAATGTGGAGTCGCCAAGAAAGGAAATTAGTGAAAATGAAGCTTGCAACATGACCGAAAAGGAGTTCAGAGTAATGGTCATGGAATTTATACATCGGATGGATGAGAAAATCAACAACTTATGCAAGAATCAGGAAGAAATGAAAAGTGATATAGCTACAATCAAAAACACCATGGAAAGTTTCAACAGTAGACTACAAGAAGCAGAGGACCGAATTAGTGAGTTAGAAGATCAGGTACAGAAACAAGCTCAAGCTGAACAGCAATTGGAGAAAAAAATTAAAAAGCAGGAGGAAAGCCTAAGGGAGCTTCGGGACAACATGAAACGAAGTAACATGCGTATAATAGGGCTGCCAGAAGGACAAGAAGAGCAGCAGGGATTAGAAAATCTATTTGAAGAAATAATGACAGAAAACTTCCCGGATATGGGAAAGATAAAAGTTACGCAAGTAAAGAGAGTCCCAAGCAGGATCAACCCCAAAAGACCCACACCAAGACATGTCATAATTTCAATGGCAAATATAAATGATAAAGAGAGAATCCTAAAGGCGGCAAGAGAGAGACAGAGAGTTACCTACAAAGGAACACCCATCAGATTGTCAAATGATTACTCATCAGAAACACAACAAGCTAGAAGTGAATGGAAGGAGGTATACAAAGTGTTGCAAAGCAAAGGACTGAATCCAAGAATACTATATCCAGCAAGACTATCAATCAAAATTGAAGGGGAAATCAGGAGCTTTGCAGACAAAAAAAGCCTCGGGGAGTTTATCACCACCAAACCAGCAATGCAAGAATTGCTAAAGGGAATACTGTAAAAAGAAGAAATAAACAGGTAAGAAGGAATACAGACACAAAAATAGATATGACTGCAAACAAATACCTTTCAGTAATAACTTTAAATGTAAACGGACTAAATGCTCCAATCAAAAGACATCGAGTAGCTGAATGGATAAAAAAACACGACCCATATATATGCTGTCTACAAGAGACCCACCTCAGAACAAGAGACTCACACAGATTGAAAGTGAAGGGATGGAAAAATATCTTTCAGGCAAATGGAAATGAAAAAAAAGCTGGGGTAGCAATACTTATATCTGACAAAATAGACCTCAAAGTAAATGCCATAACAAGAGATAAGGAAGGCCACTTCATAATACTAAAGGGAGAAATCCAACAAGAAGAAATAATTCTGGTAAACATATACGCTCCCAATATAGGAGCACCCAAATACATAAAAAAACTCCTGGAGGATATCAAGGGAGAGATTAATAGCAACACAATCATAGTAGGAGACTTTAATACCCCACTATCACCACTGGACAAATCCTCTAAACAAAAAATCAGCAAAGAAACAGCAATCCTAAATGACTCACTAGACCAGATGGAATTAATTGACATCTTCAGAACATTTCACCCCAAAGCCACAGAATATACATTCTTCTCAAGTGCACATGGGTCATTTTCAAAGATAGACCATATTCTGGGTCACAGGCAAAGTCTCTTCAAATTCAAGAAGATAGAAATTATATCAAGCATCTTCTCAGATCACAGTGGCATAAAACTGGAAATCAACTACAATAAAAACAATCCAAAGAAATCAAACACATGGAGACTAAACAGCATGCTATTAAACAAGGACTGGGTCACCAGAGAGATCAAGGAAGAAATAAAAAACATCATGGCAACAAATGACAATGAAAACACAACAATCCAAAATCTATGGGACACAGCGAAAGCAGTCTTGAGAGGGAAGTTCATAGCTCTACAGGCCTATTGCAAAAAACAAGAAACAATGGTAATAAATTACTTAACCCTACAACTCAAAGAGCTAGAAAAAGAGCAGCAAGAAAAGCCCAGTGTAACCAGAAGGAAGGAAATAACAAAGATCAGAGCGGAGATAAATGACATAGAGACCAAAGAAACAATACATAAGATCAACAAAACCAAGAGCTGGTTCTTTGAAAGGATAAACAAGATTGATGGACCTCTAGCCAGGCTCACCAAGAAGCAAAGAGAGAGGACCCAAATAAACAAAATCAGAAATGAAAGAGGTGAAATAACAACAGACCCCGCTGAGATACAAAGGATTGTTACAAAATACTACGAACAACTCTATTCCAACAAACTGGACAATCTGGAGGAAATGGACATATTCCTAGAAAAATATAACCTTCCAAAAATCAATCAAGAAGAATCTAAACAGCTCAATAGGCCAATAACTATGGACGAAATTGAAGCAGTCATCAAAAAGCTTCCAGCAAACAAAAGCCCGGGGCCAGATGGCTTCACAGGAGAGTTTTACCAAACATTCAAGGAAGAACTAAAACCTATCCTCCTCAGACTATTCCAAAAAATTCAAGTGGAAGGAACACTTCCAAGCTCCTTCTATGAAGCCAGCATCACCCTAATACCAAAACCAGATAAAGACAACACAATGAAAGAGAATTACAGACCAATATCCCTCATGAACATAGATGCCAAAATCCTCAACAAAATTCTAGCAAATCGGCTCCAGCAGTACATCAGAAAGATCATACACCATGACCAAGTAGGATTTATCCCAGGAATGCAAGGATGGTACAATATCCGCAAATCAATAAACGTGATACATCACATAAACAAATTGAAAGATAAAAATCACATAGTCATATCAATTGATGCAGAAAAAGCATTTGACAAAATCCAACACCCTTTCTTGATAAAAGCTCTCAACAAGGTGGGAATAGATGGCTCATACCTCAACATAATAAAAGCTATATATGATAAACCCACAGCAAACATCATACTCAATGGACAAAAACTAAAGACATTTCCCCTAAGAACAGGAACAAGACAGGGATGCCCACTCTCACCACTCCTGTTTGACATAGTACTGGAAGTATTAGCCATTGCAATTAGACAAGAAGAAGAAATAAAAGGCATCCAGATTGGAAAAGAACAAGTAAAGCTGTCTTTATTTGCAGACGACATGATATTGTACATAAAAAATCCGAAAGACTCCGTCAAAAAACTCATAGACTTAATAAATGAATTCGGCAATGTAGCAGGATACAAAATTAACGCCAAGAAATCTATGGCCTTTCTATACACCAATAGTGAACTTACAGACAGAGAGACTAAAAAGGCAATCCCATTTACCATCGCACCAAAAAAATTAAGATACCTAGGAATAAACTTAACTAAGGAGGTAAAAGACCTATACACGGAAAACTACAGGACACTGAAAAAAGAGATAGAGGAAGACGTAAACAGATGGAAGAACATACCATGTTCATGGATTGGTAGAATCAACATCATTAAAATGTCCATACTACCCAAAGCAATCTATAGATTCAATGCACTCCCCATTAAAATACCAACGGCATATTTCACAGACCTTGAAAGAACTCTCCAAAAATTCATCTGGAATAAAAAAAGACCCCGAATAGCCACAGCAATCCTGAGAAAGAAGAATAAAGTAGGAGGGATCTCAATACCAGATTTCAAGCTGTATTACAAAGCCACTGTTCTCAAAACAGCCTGGTACTGGCACAAGAACAGACATATAGATCAATGGAACAGAATAGAGAATCCAGATATTGACCCAAACCACTATGCTCAATTAATATTTGACAAAGGAGGCATGAACATACAATGGAATAAAGACAGTCTGTTCAATAAATGGTGTTGGGAAAATTGGACAGATACATGCAAAAAAATGAAGCTTGATCACCAACTTACGCCATACACAAAAATAAACTCAAAATGGATACAGGACTTAAACATAAGACGGGAAACCATAAAAATACTAGAGCAATCCACAGGCAGCAAAATGTCAGACATATGCCAAAAGAAATTCTTCACTGACACTGCCCCTAGGGCAATGGAAGCTAAAGAGAAAATTAACAAATGGGACTACATCAAAATAAAAAGCTTTTTCACAGCAAAAGAAACCATCAACAAAACAACAAGAAGGCCCACTGCATGGGAGAACATATTTGCAAATGGCATCACTGATAAAGGTTTAATCTCCAACATCTACAGGCAGCTTATACAACTTAATAAAAGGAAGATAAATGATCCAATAAAAAAATGGGCAACAGACCTAAATAGAATCTTTTCAAAAGAAGACAGAAGGAAGGCCAAGAGACACATGAAAACATGCTCAACGTCACTAATTATCCGAGAGATGCAAATCAAAACAACAATGCGGTACCATCTCACACCTGTCAGAATGGCTATCATCAACAAATCAACAAACGACAAGTGTTGGCGAGGATGCGGAGAAAAAGGAACCCTCGTGCACTGCTGGTGGGATTGCAGACTGGTGCAGCCACTGTGGAGAACAGTATGGAGTTTCCTCAAAAAACTGAAAATGGAACTCCCATTTGACCCAGTAATCCCACTCCTGGGAATATATCCGAAGAAACTAGAAACACCAATTAGAAAGGATATATGCACCCCTATGTTCATAGCAGCGCAATTCACCATAGCTAAGATTTGGAAACAGCCTAGGTGCCCGTCAGCAGATGACTGGATCAGAAAACTGTGGTACATCTACACAATGGAATACTATGCTGCCATAAAAAAGAAGGAATTCTCATCATTTGCAGCAACCTGGGAGGAATTGGAGAACATTATGTTAAGTGAAATAAGTCAGTCAATGAAAGAAAAATACCACATGATCTCACTCATTTATGGATAATAAAGAACATTATAAACTTGAACAAAAAGATAGATACAGAGACAGTAAAGCATCAAACAGACTGTCAAATTACAAGGGGAAGGTTAGGGAGAGGTGGGGGAGATAAGAGATCAATCAAAGGACTTGTATGCATGCATATAAGCATAACCAATGGATGCAAAACTCTGGGGGGTGGGGGCATATATGGGAGTGGGGTGTGGGGAGGGCAATGGTAAGATATGTACACATATAATACCTTAATAAAAAAATTGGAAAAAAAAAAAAAAAAAATCTTATTCCATAGGGGCATGGCTGGGGATGAAGAGGGCACATGGAGTATGTGCAGGGAAGGAACAGAGTAGAAACCAAGCAGCTCCTTTTTCTTGCCCTTGGCCTGAACTCAGCTGCAAGTGAATGTATAATTTCTGATTATTACACGATACCTGACACATTATTCAGAAATTATTCTTCTTATAACTGAAAGGTGTTCCTTTGACCTATATCTCCCCATTTCCTCCTTCACAAACCCAGTTGCTAAGAGTAGATCTTAAGCATTCTCACAGAGAGCAATTGAGAGAGAGAGAGAGAGAGAGAGAGAGAGAGAGAGAGAGAGAGAGAGAGAGAGAAAGAGAGAGAATTTCTAAGGACTAACCCCCCAAAGTTTTTTTTATAATTATATATAATGGAAGGGATTACAAAGCTAACAACTGTCAGAGCAACTCTATGACATTTATGTTATCACCCACATTTTACAGATGAGAAAACTGCAGTTTTCATAAGCCATGTGGGCTTTAAGTCATATAGTCACTAAGTAGCAAGGTCAGAATTCCAAATCCTTTCCACTGGCCTGGAGTCTATTTTAAGGAGGATTCACATATGAGATGAATAGAACCAGCTGACTCTGAAGATCCTTTTCTAAATCTGACATGTTATTAATCTTTCATTACATTAAATTTAAAAATAAAAACAAGCAAACTCATTTCTGTAAAAGAAAGAAAGCACATCTGAAAAGGAAATGTTTACCTTATTGTATTTATAGCTTGCTGAATACTTGCAAACAAACCCAAACAATGAATAAAAATCTAAGACAGAAATTGCGATGAAAATAAATAAGGAATATAATAAAAATTATAAAATACAAAGATGCCACGTCTAAAAAGAAAGGATGACATGTTGTCAATTTTATGTATATGTGAAATTTAATCATGTATTGATAATAGTACCTATTCTATATCTAATTTTATATAAACTATGTCCAAGCTTTAAAAAATACACAGCTTTTTGCCAAAACTTTAATTGAATAGGAGCTGCTAAAAAGGAATTTGAAATCATTTTCATGACACAACCAATTTGAGAATATGGAGTTAATTTGAAATCTCTAATATATTCACAATACCTCTAAAGACCACCCCAATGGGAATTTTAGTTTGAATGCAAAGCCTCTGTTAGTCAGGCCACTTAAATTAAATTGGAGCAACATATTCTCTTAAGCTGTAGCTTCTTACATAGTTCTGATGGGTTCAGGACATTACGGTCTCAGAGAAAGAATACTAGTATATGGATGGGGAGAGGAATGCAGAATGCATACCTACTTAGGTATCCGCAGATGAAACTTTTCTCCTATTGAATAATGCAGCTGGTTTGAAGGGTTGGTACTCTTCTCTGCAAGAAACAACACTTCGTTAGAAAGTTGTTACTATCCCAAAATGAAGATATGACAGGACAGATGTGTAAGCCTAGCACGTGAGTTCAAGAGAACACTCAGGTTTGCAAAATGCTTCTTAAAATTAGCATAAGTATTTGTTTAATTAATATATGCCCATGGCAGCAGTATGGACAGAGTTAATATATATTTTTCTAACTGGGGACTATAATACCAAAAGAACCCATCTCAGGGTTCTCCAGCTCTCAACAACATGTCAATGCTATTCTTGACTGTGTAAGAACATTCTTCACACTCTGAGCTAGAAATTATCATAAGGTAACAAGAAATGCTAGGGAAATGTAATCTGTAGCTAAAGTATTGTCCCAACACATTTAAAACTACATTCTTACAACTGTCTTTGGAGAAATTAAACCTATATGTGGTATTTTTTATTACGGATAATAAAAAATTATTAGCTACTGTTGGTAGCTGTCATTATCCATCGGTATTTTATACAGTGAAAAATGAAGCTTCTGTCAGGAAGGGGACACCAGCCACTGGTGCTAATATGCTATGTCAGGGTCATGTTGGGGTGCAATCCAAGGGCAGATTACTAGTTCTAACCAGAAAACCAACTCAGTAGACAAGGTTTGCCAGATCGAGAAACACTACACATCAGAATCTAACTGCTCAGTCATCTATATATATATATAAAAGCCTAAGCGACCGAATGACTGAATGACCCGTCAACTGGTTGCTACGACAAGCACTGACCACCAGGGGGCAGACACTCAATGCCAGAGCTGACCCCTGGTGGTCAGTGCACTCCCACAGCTAACCTCCCATGGCTGGCCAACCTCCCGTGGCTGGCCAGCCCCCCCATCAGCCCTGATTTGGGGGACAGGCTGGCCAACCTCCCACAGTCCCTCCCTCAGCCAGCAGGCCAACATCCCGCAATTCCTCCCCCAAGCCGGCCAACCTCCTGTGGTCCCTCACCCGGCTGACCATCCTCTCTCAGTCCCTCCCCGCCACTGGCCAACCTCCTGCAGTCCCCCTGGCTGGCCGGCCCCCCATTGGCCCTGATGGGGGAGGGGGGCCCAGCTAGCCAACCTCCCATGGTCCCTTGCCCTGGCTGCCCCCCCCCCAATTGGCCTCCATGTGGGGGAAGGGGGCTTGGCTGGCCAACCTCCCACAGTCCCTCCCTCTGGCCAGCCAATCTCCTTTGGCCTCTCACCCCAGCCAGCCGGCCCCCCGCCAATTGGCGCCAATCACCGCCCAAGCCGACGAGGTACCCTACCTGTGCACAAATTCGTGCACCAGGCCTCTAGTATGCTTATAATTATCCTTGTTTCCTATTAATAATGAAATTTGTGCTAAAACTCAAAAATATTTGTGAAAATTCTATTTTCAGTTAGTGAATATTAGCTGAAAACCTAGCTATTATATCTATCCCCAGAGAATGTGAGAACACACTCTTTGTGGTACCTGGTGAAGTCTACCTATGCTCATGCTTTACAGTCATGCATCCTGAGACCAAATTCCTGCTCAGCCACTTGCTAGGTGTGAAACAGGGTAAATTCTTTAATCCCACTGGATTTCAAGATCTTTGCCTACCAATTTATCATCTATCAAAAAGGTATGAATAAATATTACAAACCTCAAAGAAGACTTATAAGGATTAAAGAATGGTTCTTGTCCCAGGGCAAATGCTCAACATACATTTATAAACATTAACTGTTAATATTATTATTAAAAGGCCTTTCAACCTGAGTTTAATTGCAGCATGCCTGGTTATTATTTTTATAGTTTTTAGTCCAACGAAATTACATTTTTATATCAAAAGTGGGGAAGACAAATTTGATCTGAAAATTAAAGTACTAGGTAAATAATCATATTTATCTGATTTAATTGACTTTGATTAAAATCATGTTTCAACTATGAGTTATTTGTAACTAAGTAATAAGGGTTCTGAATACGGCATAAAGGCTAGAGCTCAGCATTTTGACCTGAAGTTTATTATTCTTATTGAGCCATAGCCTCCACAAACTCATTCTTACCCTACAAACAAATAAATTAGAAACAATAATATAGCTATAACAGGTAGAAAATAATCTTGGACAAGAAATAACTCTGAAGAAAAACTGTTTAAATAGAGGACTTTGTCTACAACCTATAGCAGAAACCTAAAGCCTAAAGCAAGTTTTAATTCACAAAATTCAATCATATTTACAAATACAGTATATAGTTTCATCCAATAACAGCCTCATTGCTTCCTAACCCTCCTCCCACCTTTTTAAAGCCATTCCATTTCAAGTCCTGTAGTGCCTTCTTTGTGCTTGTCAACACTCAAATATTGTTGTTTTCTAGGGGTTGGCCCTTGATTGTCTTTTGTTTTGCTCTAACTAGTCACCCTAGGAGATGTCATAAATGTTATAGTTTTAAATACCATACCTATACTCATGATTCATCAATTAAAGCCCACAGCATTTCTTTTCTGTAGCATACTCCTAACTAGTCTTGGCTGCCTTCCTATTCAATGCCAATTCTGTTACATGAATGACCTTAATTATCCCTAAATCTAATTAAGGAATTCATTGCCCCTGGCCTTTCATCCTGTCCCAACTGTGTTCTTCATTTTCCATCTGACAAATTCCTTCTAACCCTTCAAGGTATGCCTTTATTAAAATACATCACACCATAATAGTCAGTGAGAAGATATCAGTCAAAAGTCCAAAAGGATTAAAACAATGAGATAGCACTATATACCTATCAGAATGGCTAAAATCCCAAACACTGGCCACACCAGATTCTAGCAAGGGTATACAGCAATTGAAACTTTCATCATCATTGGTGAAATGCAAAATAGCTCAGTCACTTTGGAAGATATCTGTTTCTTAAAAAACTAAACATACTCTTACCGTACAATTGAGCAGTCATGCACCTTATAATTTACTCAAAACTTACATCCACACAAAAACCGGCACATGGATATTTATACATACAGTTTTATACATAGCCAAGATTTGTAAGTAACCAAGATGCCCTGTAGTAGGTGAATGGGTAAATAAAGTGTGGTATAGCCAGATAAGGAAATATTATTTATCAATAAAAATAAATAACCTAGTCAGCCATGAAAATAGATAAAGGAACCTTAAGTGCATATTACTAAGAGAAAGAAGTAAAGCTGAAAAGACTACATACATATATGATTCCAACTATATGACATTCTGGAAAAGGCAAAACTATGGAGAAAATAGAAAGATCGGTGGTTGCAAGAGTTTTTAGGTGGGGAGCTGGGGGGGGGGATAATCGGTAAATCACAAGGGATTTTTAAGTCAGTAAAATTATTCTGTATTTTATGATAATGATGGATACATGTCATTATACATTTGTGAAAATCCATAGAACATACAACATGAAGAGTGTACCCTAATGTAAGCTATGGAGTTTAGATGTAATGATGCATCAGTGTTGTTTCATGGATTATAGCAAAAGTACCACTCTTGTAGAGGATGTTGATAGTGGAGGAGTCTGCATGTGCAGGTGCAGGATGGTATATGAAAACTCTCTGTACTTTCCACTCAATTTTACTGTGAACCTAAAATTGCTCTAAAATTAAAGTCTATTTTTTAAAAATCAAAAAACATAAAATGTTTATGTGATATTATGAAATATATTCACATCAAAATTTATAGATGTATTAACTGATATAACTAGACAATAAACTTATGGAGATCAGGGACCATATCATTCTATTGCCTTTAATTCTTCAGGACCTAGAGCACTGCCTGATGCATGGCTTATACTCAGTAGGTAGTAGGCAAACACAGTATCCTGGTTAAGACAAACTCTTTCATATAAGCAAATTCCTATAAAAATATATATGTAAATAGAAATAAACATTGTCTGCAATTGATTTATCATGCTTTTATATTTTAATCATGTCTTTATTACATAATCAAATACTTGAAACAAGGATACAAATTGGATAGTAAAATTACAAGGAGACGGATGGATTCAGTTTCCACAGTGACACTTTTTGTTCATTACCTTATTCACCAACTTATTCTTTGGAAATATATTGGCCACCATGTAGAAACAATTCAAGTGCCTTATAGATATTGTTAAAATTTTATTATTTTCTTATAGGAGCCAGAGAGGATGTTGTTTTGTTTTTATTTTTGTTTTTTACTTCTTCTAGAGAAGAAACTGAGTCTTCTTTTATTTCTTTGTAAATGTAATTAACTTGTCCAAAGTTATTAATGTCAATGGTAGGCTTCATTCAAGCAATTCCCTTATTCTCTTTGGTCTTCTATTTGCTAAGCAATGTAGCCTCACACTTACAGCTGGCAAAATTGAAATGCACAGTAATTAAGTGATTTACTTCAGGTCAGAGCAGAAGACCAAGAGATTGGCATGTGAATGTGAGGGGACTGACATGAGTGCTTTTCTGTAGGTATCAACCATGTGTAAGTCAATAATCACACTCAAAATTACTTCCATATTAGCCATGGAATGGTTTTCAAATGGAACAGTAGCAAGCAACTTCTTTATAAGAAAGATAATACCAATTAGTAATCTCTGTCAATAGCTTTTAAAAGTTTTATTTTCACCCTGGCCAGTGTCGAGTGTTGTCCCATGCACCAAAGGGTTGCATCCCAGTTGGGGCTACGTGGAGAGGTGGGGGCAAATGATCAATGTTTCTCACATTGATGTTTCTCTCTCTCTCTCTCTCTCTCTCTCTCTCAAAAAAAAAATGAAATAAATAAAAGTTTTAGTTTCCACTGTAACATCTTCTCCCATGTAAATGAATATCAATAGGAAGAAGAATTTCAAAACTAATTCACATGGCCAACACATCCCTGCCCAAGGACAAACAGAATTAAGAAAAAACAGAAAGTGGAAGATAGAAATGTCCTTCCTCCAAAAATTACATTCAATGGAAATCAATGGTTTGACTTCAGTTTTAGAGATTTTAAGTCCAGGACTTAAAATAGCTTGTGATGAATTCTGAGAGTCAAGAGTCCTGAATCTGGACACTAAGAGCCAACTGTGTAATACAGAAAAGCTAAGTAGAAATGAACAATCAACACATACTACCAAGAACAGAACCCTTACTAACCATTGGAGAATAGCACAATATTTCCTTAGGCCTTGGAGAGTTCTAGTCTCAGAGTTATATTTTGCTAGAATTATAATATTCAAGGTTAGTAATAAGCAAACAGGACTCTCACGCCTATAACTAGTCTTTAAGTTAAGTTCACTCCAATTTCTCTGCTTCCCTGTTCACTGTGCTACATACACATCCTCGTGCTTCTCCAACTATTGATTCTACTTTCAACTCTTTCCTCTATATCTGTAAATTTATTTCCATGATTATAGTCCTGTCTTCTGAATACTCTTTTATATTTATCTGAAATTCTTTCCTGTACCTATTCCTTCTCCTCCCAAATTTCTGATGTCTTCTAATCTGCTCCAGTTACACTCCCAGAAATACACCAATATATCATAATCCAGTTCTATTCAACATTTTCTCAAATACCCCAAACTCTAGACCCGTAGTTGGCAAACTGCGGCTTGTGAGCCACATGCAGCTCTTTGGCCCCTTGAGTGTGGCTCTTCCACAAAATACCACAGCCTGGGCAAGTCTATTTTGAAGAAGTGGCGTTAGAAGAAGTTTAAGTTTAAAAAATTTGGCTCTCAAAAGAAATTTCAATCATTGTACTGTTGATATTTGGCTCTGTTGACTAATGAGTTTGCCGACCACTACTCTAGACCATTTGCTGCTTATCCTTCCCTATTCAGCATGAGCACTAAAGTAAATCATCTGAGCTTTCCCATGCTGCTTCTAATCTCATTAAGTCATACTCTCCCTATTCCATCCATTTCCCTACAAGGTAAAACCCTAACCCTGGATCAATGCTATACATAGCACTCTCTGCTCTTGGACTCAAAGACTGAACACTTATGGAGAAAATCATGCAAGAGTACAGATTTGTGCCTTAGCCGATTTTGCTCAGTGGATAGAGCATCAGCCTGCGGACTCAAGGGTCCCGGGTTCAATTCCGGTCAAGGGCATGTACCTTTGTTGCAGGCACATACCCAGTAGGGAGTGTGCAGGAGGCAGCTGATCTATGTTTCTCTCTCATCGATGTTTCTAACTCTCTATTCCTCTCCCTTCCTCTCTGTAAAAAATCAATAAAATGTATTTTAAAAAATAAAAAAATTAAAAAAAAGAGTACAGATTTATGCCAGTACAATTCACAGTCTCTAACCTCAGTAAGATCAGTTCCATCCTCTAATATCTTCAGTCATTATTTCAAATTGCATCTATTTTCATTAAGCCCCATAATCAACCCTTGCTCCATGCACTCTTAAATAGGATCTTGAATCCTATTAAGGCCTGCTGGTAAGATCTCCATTATGTTATTTTTACAACATAATATGTCCATAAAGCATCTTTATCAGCTTTCCTCTGTCCACAAAAAGAAAGACCTTCATTCTTTTCAAAGCCAACCCTCTATATATGCCTTGTATTGCTCCCTTCTGCTCTTTTAATTAAATTTTGCCTTATGATTCTATATTTCTGAATTCTTCTCCTCATTGGCTCTTTCCCTTCAGTCTAAAAGCATGTCCAAACCTCTCCCAATCTATAAGGACTTTCTCTTGATACTTTCAACCTCTGTCCTTCCTAAGCAACCAAACTTCACAGAAGAATGGACTCTATTTGCTGACTATTTCCTCAAAGACCACTCAGTACATTGGAATCCAGATTCTGCCATCATCATTCCAAGGACATTGCTCTTGCCAAAGTCACCAATGATTTCACATGATCAAATAAATGATTATCTTTTGGGGTCTTTTGGATACGTTTAATACTATTGATCATACCTTCTTTCTTGAAACTCTCTTCAGTGTGTTTTTTCTTGAAACTCTCTTCAGTGTGTTTTTTCTTTGATACTGTTCCCTGGTCTGTCTGTCTCTCTCTCTCTCTCTCTCTCTCTCTCTCTCTCTCTCTCTCTCTCTCTCAGATTTGTTAGGAAATTAGATTGCACACAGAATAAAATTTTGTGTTTAAGTAAAATTCATCCTATCTAATAATAGAGTAATATGCAAATTAGGCGTCACTCCGCGACAAAAATGGCGGCCCCCATACCCAAAAGATGGCGGCGCCCAGTCCCCTCATCCCTGCTGCTGGAGTGTCTGGCCTGTCCCACCAGCAAACACAGCACTGAGAGCAGGGCATGGTTGCTTCCTTAGTGCTGTGGCAGCGGGAAGCCGCCAGGCCCTGCACACATGGAGCCAGCGGAGGACCAGGACCCGTAGCCGCGGCGATCGGGAAGCCGCCTGGAGCCAGCGGAGGACCAGAGCCCGTCGCCGCGGCGATCGGGAAGCCGCCAGGAGCCGGCGTAGGAGCAGGACCCGTCACCGCGGCGATCGGGAAGCCCAGGAGCCAGCGGAGGACCAGGGCCCATCGCCGCGGCGATCGGGAAGCCGCCTGGAGCCGGCAGAGGACCAGAGCCCGTCGCCGCGGCCATCGGGAAGCCGCCAGGAGCCGGCGTAGGAGCAGGACCCGTCGCAGCAGCGATCAGGAAGCCCAGGAGCCAGCGGAGGACCAGGGCCCATCGCCGCGGCTATCGGGAAGCCCAGGAGCCTGCAGAGGAGCTGGGTCCGTCGCCACGGCAATTGGGAAGCCGCCAGGAGCCAGCTGAGGAGCAGGTCATGGCGTCTTCACGATGGTCGCTGTGGCGATCAGGAAGACTCCAGTGCCAGCAGAGCAGGGCATGGCGGCTTCCTGATCTCGGCAGCTGGGAAGCCGCCAGGCCCTGCAAAGCCAGGCCTGGCGGCTTCCTTAGTGCTCCAGTGGTGGGGAAGTACCCAGACATGGCAGACAGAGCCCAGACAGCAGGGCTTGGGGGCTTCCTTAGTGTGTCCATGTCTGGGAAGCCCCTAGGCCGGGCAGACAGAGCACACTGCAGGGCATTGGGGCTTCCTTCACATGGCACATGGCGGCAGCAGGCAGAGAGCGACAGCAGGGCATGGGGGCTTCATCTCCATGGCTGCAGGGAAACCTTCAGGCCCGCAGAGAGCAAAGAACCATGGGGAGTGGGCCTAAGCCATCAGTAGGATATCCTCTGAGAGCTCCTGGATTGTAGAGGGTGCAGGTTGGGCTGAGGGACCCCCGTGCACGAATTTCGTGCACCGGGCCTCTAGTCTTTCAATATTAGGGGTTGAGGGCATAGGAAACTGTAGGTGACCACTGTTTGATAGGGCAGCTGCCCAGTTTGGAACTAATATCACAGATTTCTAACAAATACATTCTTTCATCTCAGCTCTACCTAGTTGAGTGGATGAGGCTTCAAACAAGCTGCCAGGATAGGGATCTCTACAAATGACTTCAACATCAAATTTTGTAAAGTCTGAACCTGCCACCACCCCATTCCAAGGACAGCTGCTGCACACATTTTAACTCCCCCATGAGACTTCTGCCCATGCAGGCCAGAACCTACAGAGTGATCCCCTGCTCTTCCCTCTCCCTTCTGTTTCGAAAGTTTGCATTTAAAGACAACACAGGGTAAAAATTTTGCTATAAAACACATTAGACACCCACAAGTCGTTGGCTCCCTTTTTAGCCATGGTTCTGTTTCTATCTAGCCCTCTAGTCAAATGGCCAGCCCACACCCTTTCTTTTGCAAGCTAGATTAAAAAGAAATTTCCAACTGCTAAAAACAAAATGTAATGTGAAGCAGAGGAATTTATGAAAGGGGGTGCTAGGCATCAATCCCCACGATTACTCTAGAATGAATTAATTTAGCAAATGACTATTTTAAAATTCAAACACTCTCCAGGGTTATAAAAATATATCAGTTATTTTTCATAGCATTTACAAATCTGAAATATATATTTATTTATGTGTTAACTTGTTCTTGCCTCTCCCCAGTAAAATCCAAGGCCCATTATTTCAGGAAACTTATCTTTTTTTTTTCACAGCTGTACCCAAAATACTAAAATTCAATACATATTTTGAGTGACTGAATGATTTCTTAACTTCTGTGTAGTATTTTAAGGAGTGACTCTTAGCTTCTTAAAAAGCCTTGGTTTTAATAAAGAATTATCAATGGAGGGTAAGAGATTTTAAAGAATAGAACATGTTCAAGAAGGGCTACCCTTAAGTCACAGAGTAGATACTATTGTTCGTGGAAATCATGGTAGGTAAGGGTGCTGGTGATTTCCCCATGACACTCTATGATTCTAGTGTGCAAAGGGTTAGTCATCTAAGAACTTGACTTGCAATAAAGAAAGGTGGCATGAATAAACTGGGGAGTTTTTTTAGACAGCTTTTTACTGACAAAAAAATATATATTACAGTGAACTTACAGAAAGAGAGACTAAAAAAGCAATCCCATTTACTATCGCACCAAAAAAATTAAGAAACCTAGGAATAAACTTAACTAAGGAGGTAAAAGACCTATATGCAAAAGACTACAGGACACTGAAAAAAGAGATAGAAGGAGATGTAAACAGATGGAAGAACATACCGTGTTTATGGATTGGTAGAATCAACATCATCAAAATGTCCATACTACCCAAAGCAATCTATAGATTCAATGCAATCCCCATTAAAATACCAATAGCATATTTCACAGACCTAGAACGAACTCTCCAAAAATTCATCTGGAATAAAAAAAAAACCCAAATAGCTGCAGCAATCCTGAGAAAGAAGAACAAAGTAGGTGGGATCTCAATACCAGATATCAAGCTGTATTAAAAGCCACTGTTCTTAAAACAGCCTGGTACTGGCACAAGAACAGACATATAGATCAATGGAACAGAATAGAGAACCCAGAAATCTACACAAACCACTATGCCCAATTAATATTCGACAAAGGAGGCATGAACATACAATGGAGTCAAGACAGTCTCTTCAATAAATGGTGTTGGGAAAATTGGACAGATACTTGCAAAAAAATGAAACTAGACAAACAACTTACACCATACACAAAAATAAACTCAAAATGAATAAAGGACTTAAACATAAGATGGGAAACCATAAAAATACTAGAGGAATCCACAGGCAGCAAAATCTCAGACATATGCGAAAGGAACTTCTTCACTGATACTGCTCCTAGGGCAATGGAAAATAAAGAGAAAATAAACAAATGGGACTACATCAAAATAAAAAGCTTTTGCATAGCAAAAGAAACCATCAACAAAACAACAAGAAAGACCACTTCATGGGAGAACATATTTGCCAATGTTATCACTGATAAGGGTTTAATTTCCAACATCTACAGGGAACTCATACAACTCAACAAAAGGAAGATAAACAATCCAAAAGAAATGGGCAACGGACCTAAATAGAAACTTTTCGAAAGAAGACAGAAGGAAGGCCAAGAGACATATGAAAACATGCTCAAAGTCACTAATTATCCGAGAGATGCAAATCAAAACGACAATGCGGTACCATCTCACACCTGTCAGAATGGCTATCATCAACAAATCATTAAATGACAAATGTTGGAGAGGATGCGGAGAAAAAGGAACCCTCGTGCACTGCTGGTGGAAAGGCAGATTGGTGTAGCCACTGTGGAGAACAGTATGGTGTTTCCTCAAAAAACTAAAAATGGAACTCCCATTTGACCCAGTGATCCCACTTCTAGGAATATATCCCAAGAAGCTAGAAATATCAATCAGAAAGGATATATATACCCCTATGTTCATAGCAGCACAATTTACCATAGCTAAGATTTGGAAATAGCCTAAGTGCCCATCAGCAGATGAGTGGATTAAAAAACGGTGGTACATCTACACAATAGAATACTATGCTGCGCTAAAAAAGAAGTAATTCCTACCATTTGCAACAATATGGATGGAACTGGTGAGCATTATGCTAAGTGAAATAAGCCAGTCAAAGAAAGATAAATATCACATGATCTCACTCATCTATGGGAAATAATGAACAACATAAACTGATGAACAAAAACATATCCAGAGACAGAGAAGCACCGATCAGACTGTCAAACCTCAGAGGGAAGGTAGGGGAGAGTGGAGGTAAGGGGGAGAGATCTAAATTATAGTTAAAGTATAATATAGAATGATAATGAAAATGGAAACTGAACATGTGTTAATATCTTGGTCCAAACCATTCAGTGAATTTCCAAATCCTACACTTGGAAATCCAGGAAAAAAGTGGAATTTACTAAGAAGGTCTGTGTCTTAAGAGTCTTTAAATTGCCTTAAAGTAACCTTTAGTTGGGAAGAATCTCAATTCAAAAGGGAATAGAGGCTTAGTGTAAAAATTTGCACCTGGAGTTAGTGGTATAGCCAAACTTTACAGGGTGTAAATCATATCGTGATGACTCAGCCAAGCAAATAATGGGTCCCAGAGATTAAATGATAATATTGTGTTGGATCTAGAAAATGATAACTAATGTAACAGCTGTTTCTTCTTCAAGACTGTTAATATGAAGAGAGAATATTTGCATTTTCTCATTTTAAATATTGACTTTTGCTTGCCTACCTAGTCAGAGATATCAAAGTCGTTTGCTGTCTGATGTATTTTGCACTGTTGTAAATATAACTAATTCATTAAATTATATAACTTGTGATTAACTCTCCCAGGTACCACACAATGAGATGGTCTGAATAGCTTGTCAGTTCCTCCCACTCTCTGTCCATTAAATCTATGACATTACAACAGGAAGCAAACAGCACCAGCCCCCCATAATGTCCTTCTGTTTTAGACATTCAGATGTCAGTCAGGTCTTTGTTCCTCACCCTTGAATAAAGACCTGCAGGTACCTGGCCATTCAGCTACCCCATTTGCCATCTGATAATTCTCCCCATGTGTTTTAGCTGGTTTGAATCAAGTTTCAATCACTTTCCATAAACGAAGCTCCAACTAAAATATCTTCTCTTAAATAATTTAATCAAGGGTGTATTATATCAAAATTATTTTTCTTCTTGAAAAAAGGTATTCAGGCTATAAATCATAGTTGAGACCAAAGCTTTCCAGAGAGACAAACACAAATTCAAACCAGAGTTCTTCCATTTACAAGCTGTGTGACTTGACAAATTACTTAAGTCCCTATTTTCTCCTACATAAAATGAGGATAACAACAGTACTGGCCTCACAAAACTTCTGTGAGGTTTAAATGATATATCTGTTTTGTTTAGCCAACAAAAGCTAAATTATTATGTTTTTTATTTTACAAATGAGAATCCTGGAATTCAATGAGGTAACTTATTTAACACGAAAAAAATTAAATGGAAGGGAAAAAATTAGAATCCAGCCCTAATTGTCTCCAAAGTCCCTATTTCTTCAAGCGTAATAGGCTGTCCACAGGGATAGGAAGAAAGGAGAGAAAGAAGAGGAGATAAATAGATTTCAAACCAGATACCATGCCTAATTCACTCCTTTGGAATTAAACTACACCTGGAACATACTACTTATGAATTAAGGAATTTATACTAGAAAATACCTTCCATTTGGGTAAATGCTATTAGATGAGCATTATCTATAACGAAAATTTGGAGCCAGAACTTCAATAAAGCCAAGGACAAACACATGCAGCTCTTCAAGTGTTTCAATGCCTAACCATTGGTATAAACAAACTGATTTCTATGCACATTCGGCACTGCAATGTGCACAATGCCTCTTCTCTACATTCACATTTAAATGTGGTAACTTACAACTCATTACAATGTGGAAGCCTTTAAGGGAAGAATGCCCTAGCATGAATGACTCTGCAGGGAGAAACTTGGTTGCAGTCAAAGTTTACCCCAAACTCATCTCTGAATCTTGTCTCTTTCTATATGTGAATCCAACACTAAGGCATCAAATAGTTTCTAAAAATCATATATAAAGTTAAAATTCTATTTGAATTGCTAAATTCAACTACACTTACTCTTTCAGCCCTCTCTTTATTTTCTTCATTGTCCCCTGCTGCCTTTATCACAAGCCCATAGGTGTTGTTCCACCTCACAGAAACTAGCTCAAGAGAGCCAGTCTCATCAGGAGCTCAATAAATGCCTCAAGAAGACAGTGAAACAGGACTGTCCAAATCAGAATTGTCAGTTACTGAGGATAATGTGGCTGCTAATCATCCCTTAACCATCAGCAAATTTACAGATTACTAAGTGGTCAAACTACTACCCTATTCCTTGATTGATACCAGAATATAAAAGGTATTAGCAATTATTAACTTACTAGAGGCCTGGTGCACAAATTTGTGCACGAGTGGGGTCCCTTGGCCTGGCCTGCGGGGAACGGGCTGAAACCGGCTCTCTGACATCCCCCAAGGGGTCCTGGATTGCGAGAGGGTGCAGGCTAGGCCGAGGGACCCCACCAGTGCACGATCAGGGCAGGGGAGGGACCATAGGAGGACTCCAGGGTGTGTCTGGCCCCTCTTGTCCAGTCCCGATGGGCTGCACCCCAGCAGCAAGCTAACCTACCAGTCAGAGCACCTGACCCCTGGTGGTCAGTGCATGTCATAGCGACTGGTTGACCGGTCAACTGCTCCCTGGCCGTCAGTGCACATCATAGTGAGCAGTTGAGTGGCCTTAGCATATCATTAGGACATTACACTTTGATTGGTTGAACGGCTGACTGGTCGACTGGACATAGCATATTAAGCTTTTACTATATAGGATGAAATAGTGTAATAAAAATGGTTTCCAATATTTGGGTTTCATATAAATCCTAGGATCACAGTAGATGAATCTAGCTTTATTACAGCAAAAAGGTTTTATGATATACAGTACGGACATACTTGACTGGAATTATCAGGGAACGTTTTCCGGGTAAGATCTTCCTTTGATAAAACAGGGCCCAGCCCTTCAATAGAAAAGCTCTGGACACAACTTCCTAAATGGGAAAGGGTGGTAGCAAGTGCAGCTCATTCCAACACCCCAAAGTGCTCATTCCTTTTGAGTGTTCACTCTGATTAATATTGCCTCTATCTCTGTTAGCTCCCAGCAAAATGTTATTCCACTTTTTAAAATAAACCCAGCCTTTTTTCAGCTTTCATTATTCCAGCAGGCAGGCTAGAATTATCATGTTACAAAATTATGTAATACTAATAAAAAAATTAAACTTTAGTAGGAAAGTACAAGAAACATTTGTTACAGAATGTAACAATTTTAGCCAAATCTTTAAAATGGAGGGCAAGAAAAGATATTTCTACTTTCTAAAGGAAGGCTCTAAGAAGTTACCAGACACTCCACATCTCTCCAACCAATTGCTATGGGGTTCCTGAACTTGTTTCTCTACTCTCACTTTTATCCAGGGTATTCTTTTAAAAGAAGTACTATGCCTTACTCCCTTAGCTTGCTATGGAGTTACTGCTTCTTACACCCATTGTTTCACCAGATGGAAGGAGAGCCTCCAAGAAAATACACTATGGATTTTGTAAATGCCAATAAAAACAGACTGGTAACTCAATCGCATGATGAACATTTACTCAACTGTGACAATCACTAGGCTCAGCATGGTGCTGCCTCCAGAACATTGTTGTGTATTTGAAACAAGAGACCATATTACATTTCTTTCACGGATAATTCTGAATGCTGGAAAATACCTGGATCACCCCATGATTACAGAACTGGAAAAAGGGGCAACAGTCAGACTGGTCTCCTTGGTCTGGTAAAGATGTGCAAGTTCCCTTTGCTTTTCAGAGAGTACTTTATTTCTTATTTTGTGTGTTTGTACTTTTACTGTCATAGAACACAGAACCTGAGATCATTTAATGCTAAGTAATTTGTATCTCAAGAGATCAAGATGAGGGGGTGGAAAAAAGCCCTGACTGGTTTTGCTCAGTGGTTAGAGCATCAGCCTGTGGACTGAAGGGTCCCAGGTTCGATTCCGGTCAAGGGCATGTATCTTGGTTGCAGGCACATCCCCAATAGGGGATGTTTAGGAGGCAGCTGATCGATGTTTCCAACTCTCTATCCCTCTCCCGTCCTCTCTGTAAAAAATCAGTAACATTGATTAAAAAAAGAAAGAAAGAAATCAAGATGAGGAAGCAGAGCTAATATGTAAATTTAAATGGCAAAGCTAGTAAAACATTACTTTGGAAATATTTTTCATAAATATCACTTGTGAAAAGTAGAGGGATGAGTGACTAAAAGTAAAATACAGTACACATTTGCAAACTTACATTCTTAAGTATGGAATTGATGTTAGCATGTAAATTCGAAATGCCTGTGAGCCTCTTCTGATCACATTAGACCTCAAGCTACTGTCCTTTGGAGGGCAGGAAATCATGAGAAATAGTCATGGGTTAGAAGAATTTGTGGGGGTGGCATCCTTGGAAGGATCCAGCAACAGCACCGGTTGCCATAGCACTGTGATCTGGCATTTCCAGTGAGGACAAAGCTGAAATCTGTCTGCCATGCCAGAAAGTGGAGGCGGCAAGAAAATAGGTACAATTCATGAAGTGAAAAATTTGGAATGCATTAAACCAGACTTTAAGGAGTAAGGAAGGGCTATTTCTTAATGCTGGAAATAAACTATCTTCTCGACATGTAATCTGATGTCTGTCATCTTTCAAAAGGCAAGCTGAGTGTTCTGGTGAGCGGCGGGCTTCCCCAGGCATATGCTTCAACAATTGCTTTGCTGTTGTTTTTGTTTGCTTTTCATATTTCCCAATTCATCCTGCAGACCACTTTCAATCTCCCTTCACTCAAAAAATAAACATCCTGTTCAATTTAAACCAAGAAGACAGAAGGCCAGTGCAATGGCAGCTGAGGACTTCTCACTTAGGAAATTGCATTAAATTTGTAATCTGCTTGTGGAATAAAGCCCTAGGCCTGTGTTTTCTCTGAATGTATTTCAGCCAAGACAGAGGGGCTGCTGTGTCATCTTCCTGCTGAACACAGCACACCACCCTAGGTGGACATTTTCTGTATAGCAATTGTTGGTCTCAGTCCCCAGAGAAACTGAGGACATAACTAGCTTGGAGATTTAATAACCTATCATTATATACACCTCTAGCATGGGACTTAGGGTCTCTCTCTACTTAAGTAAAATGAAATCTGTGCTTTCTCATTGTGATTTTGGGGATTTATTAATCCCTTTTATGCTGTATTTATTCATGAGTGGCCCAGGCTCAATTTCACTTATAACTAACTTTCCCTCATGTTCCACCAGGCAGATGTTTATTATTACAGAAGAGAAAAGGATTACTCCTTATACATTTGTGTAGTACTTTATCGTTTCTCTGAGTGCTCAAAAAATAAAGGTTAAATAATCACGGTGTGGGTGGGACGCAGGCAACATGATAGTTTGGTGTAGGAGGAAGCGAAGGAAAGCAGTGCTAGCAGCCGTGTGGACGTAGAAAGAGAATCGAGAGAATATTTAACCCATAGTAGCAGGATGGTCGATTTAATTTAGTGAGCGAAAGCAATTGCTTGAATATTTCTCTTTTCCTTTTTTCTTCTTCTGACATTCCTTGTTCCTTTAAAACAAGGGTGAGAGACAACATCTGACAAGGAAGACAGTTGGGACACGAATAATGTAGTGCAGCCCTCTGGCTGCTGTTCAGGGATCTGCCAGATTAATGAATGTTGCAGACTCTTGCCTGACATGACATTCGGATATTCACTTAACAGGATTATAAAGAGCGCTCTAAAATGTACCTGTTTGTCATTAGTTCTTTCAAATGAATTTGCTTTATGTTTTTTCTCCAATTTCTGATCAAGTGGAAGTGAACATTTCCATAGAGACGCCCTGATGTTGAACAAAATGAAGTGTTAAAAACTTCCAATCAAAGAAGCATGCACTCTTCAAGAACGACAAACTCATATTTTAATTCAAATACAAATTGAATATAACGATTTCTCTCTGAGGCTGAAAGTTATAGGCAATGTCAAACATGAAGGAGCTTCTATTAAATGTAATTAGCTTTCACAGAACCCATGAGTCAAATTAAAAAGTGCATTCTAAGTTTCTATTGTTTAAGAATTAAGTTTGTGTTTATCTTTACCTGTGCTCCCATAGCCTTTGTGATTCAGGTTAAAAAACTTGCACTTCACATCTAAGAATTGTCAGTACCTAGTTTCTACGCACCGCTCCATAACCTTTGGTCCTCTCAACATCCTTCTTCATCCCCTTGGACCCTTTGTTCCAGCATGGCAAACTCCGTCATTTATCAGTGACTTCTGTGTATGTTAATCACTTTGCTTGGAATGGTAGCTTCCCTCTGCTCCAGTGGAAGAAATCCACTTCTAGAGTCTTCCCAATTTGCCTCAGGCAATAGTACATCCCCCTCTCATATTAACCGTATATTGTTCTTATCTCAGTTTATGCACAGTAGGTCCTCGGGTTAAGGTGGAGATCTGTTCCTACGCACGATGTCACGCGATTTCCGCTGTAAGTCTGAACCCACCTACATAAGCACTACGTCACTCACATGGAGCACATACACAGCAGCAATGAAGTGAAACAGTAAAAACAATTTAAAAGAAAGATAACAACTCCTGACCTTTACTTGTGGTAAATAAATAATAAAAAACATAAAGCACATATGTACATACGTCGAAATGACGGAACTTTTTTTTTATAAATAAACTAGAAGCCCGTTGCACAAAGTTTCATGCAAAAGACCTTCCTTCACCTGGCTGCTGGCACCAGTTTTCCGCCAGCACCAGTTTTCCTCTGGCCACCCGCTGATCGGAGCGCCTCCCGCCAGCGCGATCGGCCACCCCGAGTTCCTCCAGCGCCGTTTCCTCTGGCCACCCGCCGATCGGAGCGCCTCCCGCCAACGCGATCGGCCACCCTGAGTTCCACCAGCGCCGCTGGTGGAGGAACTCAAGGTGGCTGATCGCACTGGCGGGAGGCACTCTGATCAGCGGGTGGCCAGAGGAAAACTGGTGCTGGCAGCCATGCAATCAGCCACCCCGAGTTCCGCCCCAGGCGCCTTCTGCCGGCCCCATGGGTCCTCCCACAGCGCCAGCCATTGGGGCCGGCAGGAGGAATGGGGGGCGGGGACTCGGGAGTCCCCGCCCCTCCGCCAGCCCAATTAGCCACCCCGAGTCCCACCCCCAGCCTCCCAACGGCCCAATCGTGGGCGTAGCGGAGTGATGGTAATTTGCATATTACCATTTTATTAGGTAGGATGGGAGATGGTGACGAAACCATGAAACGAACTACCTCGAGTCCCACGTAACCCGAGGACTGCCTGTACAGGCATTTATATCTCAGCCATTATGCCACAAGAGAACCCCAAGGTGGGAGGAAGGATCAATTGGGAAAAGTCCTGCCTTCAGTCCTGTCTGTATCTCCATTGCAAGGAGACCAGTGCTTAAGAGGAGCTCCAGCAACTCTTAACTGTTGTATGACATTGGGCAAATCATGTTAGCTCTCTAAGCCTAAATTTGACACAATGAAAATCACGAAATTGCTCTGGTCAGTTTTGGTCAGTGTTTAGAGTGCCAGCCCATGGACTGAGAGGTTCTGGGTTTGATTCCCAATCAATGGCACATACCTCAGTTGCAAGTTCCCCAGTCACAGTAGATGGGAATGCAGGGCAACCAATCCAGGTGTCTCTCTCAACATTGATGTTTCTCTCTCTTCCCCTCCTCCCTCGCATTAAATCTGGAAATCAATGGAAAAAATATCCTCAAGTGAGGATTTTTTTTTAAATCCTCTAAATTTAGTCCTCCCAACCTCCATAAACAACTAA
Source organism: Cnephaeus nilssonii (assembly GCF_951640355.1). Lineage (NCBI taxonomy): Eukaryota > Metazoa > Chordata > Mammalia > Chiroptera > Vespertilionidae > Cnephaeus > Cnephaeus nilssonii. Next base: position 59,798,484 of record NC_137073.1, read on the forward strand.
ATCATTAAGTTGTTTTAAGTATGAAATAATATCTTGTTCACTCAAAAGTGTCATGTAAACATGAGATGAGAAATGGAAGACTAGAAGTGTTCCCATCTTACTTCTCAAATATGTCCTAGATAGTAATATTTTTGTTTTAAAAGCATGCTGGTTTTCTCATTGCAATTCTTCTGTTCAATAAAATAGGCAATCTAAGTTTTAAAAGTATTCCTCTGAATTCCCCTCCTCCCTCTTAAGATTCATAAGGCTGTTTCCATTTTGAAGTGTATAAAGGGAACTCATAAATACTTCTATTTTCCCATGATATTTCAAAAATATTGGCTACCCTTGTTTTAGAGGCTTTTTGACATTTCTAATAATCTCTCCGAATGAATAATCTCTCAAAAGAATGAATAGTAAATAACCCAGATTTTAAGTCTTCCCTCTCTTCCAGTGCTAGGCCATTAACTCATTAACTCTTAGCCCTTAACTTATGGGACTTGATGTGTGTGTGTGTGTGTGTGTGTGTAACAGATGAATTGTATTTTTAAACAGATTGTCCTTGAGGTCATGGCAGGACAGTGGATGTGGACTTCTGAAAGCAGTCTGAAATCAGAGAGATCTGATTTCAGTGGATGTTCTGAGGATCTTCATTGTGGAAAAGAGTGATGCAGAAAGAATGAGTCTTCACTCAGAACATCCAGTGAAATCAGATATCTCCTCTCTTGTGTCTTGCATAGTCACTAGGCAAACACAACAAATTCAGTTATGTCAACAAGTCAGTTGTCAGGGAGCAGAATGTCTACTGGTTGTGGAAGAATATATTTGACTGTGGATGCTGGTTCTAAACATGACATCAGTCTCTTGATGTCCAAGACTATCAAGGGTTCCAGACAGAGATAAAAATTGGGCCCTAATCTACCTATTTGCCTTTAGAAATTTTGGTTTGCTTTTGGAAGATTTGTGTAATATGTCCCTTTCAGTGTGATAGTCCTAAAGTTTTTATTTTGCTGTTTCTAGGATTGTTCTATTAGGTCTGTGCGTTTCACTCTTACTGACACAAAGGAAAATGTCTTTTTGGCAATAATTAAAAATAGAGTCTTTTGTTTTCAAAGAAAAGGTATGTCATAAGAGTTGCTGTTGTTTGTTCCTTTCCCATTAGTTTTATACTAGACGCCTGATGCATGAAGATTCATGCAGTAATGGGCCTTCCTTTCCCTGGCTGCCAGCACCGCCTTCACTCTGGCCGGAGCTGTCTTTCCACTCCAGCCCGGAGCCATGTTTTCACCTTCCCACACTGCCCAGAGTGGCTGGGGTGGTGCGGAACACCTGTGTAGTCGCCATGGTGACGACGCAAGCGTCCCGCCCTGCACCTGGCAGCTCAGCGCCTGTGTATGCAAATTAACCCACCATCTTTGTTGGGTTAATTTGCATACTCACTCCTGATTGGCTGTTGGGTGTCACAAAGGTATGGTCAATTAGCATGTTACTCTTTTATTAGGTAGATATGTGAGCCTTGTTCACAAAACTGTAAAAAGGTAATATCTTCTTGCCTTGGCCAGGTGAATCAGTTGGTTGGAGCCTCATTCCATATACCAAAAAGGTTGCAGGCCCAATTCCCAGGCAGAGAACATCCCTGGGCTGTGGTTCAATCCCCAGTTGGGGTGCATAGGAGGAAGCAGATTGATGTTTCTCTTTCTCTCTCCTTCCCTCCTCCCTCTCTCTCAAATCAATTAAAACACATATCCTGAAAAAACATATATATAACATATACTCAGGTGAGAATTTAAAAAAAAAAAAGGGTAATTATCTTCCCATCTGGAGGAATACCCATAGGTATTCTAAAAACACTCTTTTTAATAGTATGAAATATATTTCTCTACAGAGTCTTAGTCCCATTTTCTCCAATGTCATAGTCCCATTTTATCTTTAAACTGGTCAAAAGATTACTTTATATTTAAAATAATATTTTCAGATTCAGAAATAAAATACAAAATAAAATATTGACAGTATGGAGGAATACAAGGATAAAAACACTAAACAACATCAATGAATTCCCCCAAATTCCCAACAGCTACTTCTAACTTAAAACAAGTCAATCAATTAGATAAAGATTTATTAACCTTTTCTACCTATACCCAAAATACTTCGCTAAGTTTTGAGCCTATAAGAAACTGGGTATTCCAAAATTAAGTGCACACACAATAATAGACTAATTATTGGCTAAGAAAAATCTACCTGTGGTGGTAAGCATTATATAAAAGCAATACAATCTAATTTATTGGAAATATTAGACGTAAAGAATTTCTCAGCTTAAGCAAGCGTGAGGATTAGGCAGACCATTACTCAATGACTCGGGCATTGTTTATTCATCTTTCAAATTATTGAATAAAATTTTAAAAAAAGAAACCCTTGCCATTGCACCTAGCTTTGTCCTCTTTATTTTATTTATTTTATTTTTTTAAATGTCAATGCTTTTTTAAAATTATTTTTTGTAATATATTTTTATTGATTTCAGAAGGAGAGAGAGACATAGAAACATCAATGATGAGAGAGAATCATTGATCATCTGCCTCCTGCACACCCCCCACTGAGGACTTAGCCTACAACTGGCATGTGCCCTTGACAAGAATTGAACCCGGGACCCTTCAGTCCACAGGCCAACGCTCTATCCACTGAGCCAAACCAGCTAGGACTGTCCTCTTTACGGCTTTTCAAAATCCAACATTAGGATTGAAAATGGTCCCAACTGCCCTATAAACACTCCACTATTCATAGTGAGATGGTTCCCTCATGGTATAACCTCAGAAGAGCTATAATGAGCCAATATCAGGCAGATAAATAACAGCTGTACAAATCAAGAGGAACTTCTCAATAAGACATACCCACGGAGCAGAAGTATTTCCAAGATTACTAAATGTGTAGAGTCTTAATTTTTACAGGTTTTTGTTTTGGGGTTACCTTTTGTTTGGTGTTGCTTCCTTTCTTTATAATTTGGTATTGTGTTTCCTTTCTTTATAATTTTTGTATTTTAGATTAGAAAATAACAATTTCCAGGATGTCCCTGTTAAAATAACATAAATCATTCTGTTACACATATTTGTCCTGCCCTAAATTGGACCCTTAGTAGAGTCAATTATCCTGTTAAATGTGTAAGTTAGTTAACAAAGAGTTAAAAGAGGGAAGGTCTTAAAGTTGTCATAATCTGAAATGGACACATTGAGGAATTACTGGGTATCCTATCTAATAAAAGAGTAATATACAAATTAACCATCACTCCACTACACCCACAAGCCACGCCCACAAGCCACTCAGGAGTGATTATGCAAATTAACCCAACCAAGATGGCTGTAGCCATGGAGAGAGCAGGAGGGAGGCTTGGGTTTCCCCGGCAATGGAGGAAGCCAAGATTTCCGCACACCCTGGCCGGCCAAGGCCTCCGCGTAAGGCTTCAAAGTTTCAATTATAGAAGATAAATCCCAAGAAAAATGGCGGCAGCCACAGAGCTGGAGAGAGCAGGCTAGGGTTGCCCCTGGCGACAGAGGAAGCCAAGCTTTCCACCTGCCCTGGCTGGCCTAGGCCTCCACTCCAGGCTACAAAGTTTCAATTATAGAAAGTGAATAAACCCCAACAGAAATGGCTGCTGCCACGAAGCAAGCAGAAGGCTTGGCTCCACTCCAGGCTACAAAGTTTCAATTGTAGAAGATAAATATATCCCAGATACCAGGGCCTCCACTTGGGTCACCGGGGGGCGTGGCCGGCCTGCAAACCACCACAGGCCCCTTGAGCAGGCTGCCCCACTCCCCAAGGGAACCCCCACCCTGATCCGGGACACCCTTCAGGGCAAACCAGCTGGCCCCCACCAATGCACCAGGCCTCTATCCTATCTAATAAAAGAGTAATATGCAGATTGACCATCACTCCAACACATAAGATCAAGATAGCTGCCCCCATGTGGTCAAAGATCCTGCCCCTATGTGGACACAAGATGGCCAGCAGGGGAGGGCAGTTGGGAGGGACCAGGCCTGCAAGGGAGGGCAGTTGGGGGTGATCAAGCCTGCAGGGGAGGGCAGTTAGGGGTGACCAGGCCGGCAGAAGAGGGAAGTTGGGGGCAAACAGGCTGGCAGGGGAGTGGTTAGGGGGTGATCAGGCTGGCAGGCAGAAGTGGTTAGGGGCAATCAGGAAGGCAGGCAGGTGAGCAGTTGGGAACCAGCAGTCCTGGATTGTGAGAGGGATGTCCGACTGCCCATTTAGGCCCACCGGGATCGGGCCTAAATGGGCAGTCAGACATCCCTCAAGGGGTCCCAGATTGGAGAGGATGCAGGCTGGGCTGAGGGACACCCCCCCCCCATGCACAAATTTCATGCACCGGGCCTCTAGTTTAATATATCATTAAGCCACAGCCTACTTCTTAGGAAGTTACTTGTAGAAGGTAAAAAGAAATTGCCCTTTTGCCATTGGCAATAGGAAGGTAAATCCAGCATCACAATCATCTTCCCTTTCTACACAGAGACTCTTATTTATATACATGTGTTTTTTAGGGGAGGACAGAGTGCAGTTTAGTAAAGAATCGAAATGCTTAGCTCTACTTTTTAAAAGAAGTCTGATTAATAACCCACATCATTTTCAAGCTGTTTGCCAAATCCTGAGGAAATTTCAAAGATGAGTAAAATCTATAGGTTTGTTGAGTTCCTTTCAATTGCTCTGGTTTTCTCAAGTAATGGAGTTTGATTGTTAAGTGCACTGCAGGAGGAAAGAAGTCTTAGCAAATAACCTCAGCAGAGCTACTGAGAGCTCATGGAGCTGCACTGTGAATGCTACAGAAAGTCTGGAGGACCGCGTGCATGGGCTAGCTTCTTCGTGTATGCTGTTAGTGTCACATGGCTTCTGCTTAGTGTCTTTGGACTTCTGACTTTCGGTTATCGGTCTGTATCTTTCTATGGGATTCACATGCCTAAAAAATCATTTTTTAAAGTTTTGATTGGTTCAAATAGTCACTATTTATTTGTAATTTTGGAAAGGAAAAATTATAAGAAATACCTGCATTATATTTTGTGGTGTAAATGGCGCCACCAAGTTGTAGATAATGTCATAGTGAAGGCAGGGACATAAGGACCTATGAAAAATTTCTTATTTTCTATCATTTATTATAATTCTCCTTCACTGTCACTAAAATGCTGATTCTTCCCTATTTTTCGTATTGTTCTTACCTTACATAAATTTTTGCCATCACATTACTTTCTTGTTTAAGGGCCCTTCATCTCAACCTGCTACTTATATATTTTATTGAATTTTGCTTTACGAAGCATCTCTGTGTCACAAAATTGTTAAGAAGATTTGTTTTTCCAGCAATTGAGCTTACTATTCAACTTATTTTAAAAATTTTAAAAATTTCTCTCTCTCTCTCTCTCTCTCTCTCTCTCTCTCTCTCTCTCTCTCACGCACACACACGTACACATGCACACGCCTCTAGTTTGAACACCTGGTCTCTGGTCTCTTTCCATGCATTACAACAAAGAGAAGGATGAATTTTTACATCCTGAATAGAATCTAAGTTCAAAGAGTTTACTTTTCCCTCATTAGATAGAAACATAAACATAATGACATTTCCTGCAGGCCAACTTAAATTCATTGTCCTTGATCCATAATCAAGGCTGTTTCTGGGCAATCGTTTCAAATTCACTATACTAGGGCTATAATATTATTACAGAAATAAAAACTTTCCTAGTTTCTCATATTTTCATTTATTCTTCATTTTTTCTCATCCTATAACCATTATGCCTTTCCACTTTATTATCTTACCTTTCTATGTCATCATCCATTCTATCCCTACCAGTTTTAACCATTCAGAAAAAAAAAAAGTCATTTCCCACTTTATCCTTAAATTAGGAAAGATTTGTCACTTTTCTTTCTTTCAAATCTGAAGTTTCTGGGAGAGAGAATTTCAGTTTACTTATTCATTTGTTCTAGCAATACTTTAAAATTCACCACTTATGCAAACTACCTGTACAATTATGTAAAAGTTAATGACAAAAAGATATTGATTTTTTTCAGAGACCCATCTGTAGTTGATTCTGTCTTGTATAGCTTTTCATCAGGGTAGGCAGATAATAAGTTAACTTAAAAAGCATACTGTAGCATTGTTGTTATAGCTGAACCTAAATGCAATACTGGAACTTCTCATGATCATCTATTCTTTTTTCTAATCCCCACCAGAGGGTATATTTATTGATAAGAGAAATAAAGAGAGAGAGAGAGAGAGAGAGAGAGAGAGAGAGAGAGAGAGAGAGAGAGAGAGAGAGAGAGAGGTCAATGTGAGAAACATTGATTGGTTGCCTCTCATACTTGCCTGAACCGGGGATTGAACCCACAACCTAGTTGTGTGCCTGACTGGAAATGGAACCAGCAACCTTTTGGTGAACAGGACAGCACTCCAACCAACTGACGCAACTGGCCAGGGCTCATCTACTCTTAATTATGCTCATTCCAAGCATAGCAGTGCCAAACAAAAAAAATTATGTTCTGAAATACAATCAAAATTTTCTTGAAAAGTTTTCTTGAAAATAAGTTAAATACAAAGTGCCTAAATTATCATGGGAATAGAAGTTCATAAACCACATCTACATGTCTTCTTTAAAGAAAATAGAACATATTTGAGGATTAATTAACTCTAAAAATTAACAAGTAACATTGTATACCTACTTAACTATCCAAAAAGTACTTATTTAGTGTTTGTACACCTTGTACACAGAATGAAAATATTCATATAACTTTGTGTACTACATTTTCAATATACTTTTATATATATGTTCCAATCTGTATAAAATAAATTGTGCTCCAAAAAATCCATATGTATAAAATCCCTCAGACCCTAAGAATAGCATGTATTCTGAAGCAATAACTCTCATTGGTTCTTCCATGACATGTGGTCTTATCATCTGAAAAACAGTGCCTTGTCTTCAAAATCTTTACCATCCCTTGAACTTCTATTTGCCATCCCTGGAAATGTAATCAGGAAAGCTAACTGTTCTTAACCAGCATTTATATCAAGTCCTGTCACTGCTCCAAAGGAGCCATTAGAGTAAATAATTTTATGAGAGGGTTGGACCCAAAGGAGCCTAAAAAACTCATATCTATTGTGTCAAACAAACTTGCAAAAAAAGAGGCCCCCAATTTGATTTTCAAATACAGAGTGAAATCACTCACCCAAGATCAATAATGTGCATGTTAAGAGTCTCCCAATACATAAAAATATGAGTCATTTTATTCTAGTTTATCAATTACTCCTCTTGTCCAAAAGTACCCTAATCAGAGCCAGGAACAGTCCCTCATTGATTCATACAACCATTCTCCCTCTAGCCTTTAAAAATGCAAAACTTTTGCCGAAGCCGGTTTGGCTCAGTGGATAGAGCGTCGGCCTGCGGACTCAAGGGTCCCAGGTTCGATTCCGGTCAAGGGCATGTGCCTTGGTTGCGGGCACATCCCCAGTAGGGGGTGTGCAAGAGGCAGCTGATCGATGTTTCTCTCTCATCGATGTTTCTAACTCTCTATCCCTCTCTCTTCCTCTCTGTAAAAAATCAATAAAATTATTTTTTTTAAAAATTCAAAAAATTTTTTAAATATTTAGTTATTTGTCAAGAACTATTTCATTTGTGGCACCCAAATAAGCTATCTGCTAATCTTTCACAGAGTCGGTTTTATCTACTATGCCTGAAATTGCTCTACTTTTCTAGTACAATTAAATCAACCCATTGGCTCCAAAGAGTCACATATTTTCTTTAAAAAATATGAAACAATTTGGCTTATGAAATTAACAAAATTGATGCTTTGGAAATCTTGAGGAGATTATACCAAATTCTTATATAAAAGAATATAATAATTTAATGATGGGAAAACAGAGGGTTTTTACTGATAAGGCAAACTGTAAGAAAAATCTCTCTTCTAACCCTCCTTCATTGTATAGCTGCCAGCTAAGTGGTATGAGAAAGATTACCTTCCCCTCACCATCTTCAAAATTGGACTAACGAAATTAATCCATTTGGGTCATTTATTGATTCAGGTATGATAACATAACTAAGGCCTCAGCCAATCAGAACATGGGATTCCTCAGACATAGTTAATGGTTTACGAGTGGGTGGGTACCACATTTCTCTTGCCAAAATAAGATTCTGGATGTTTAGTTCATGGTTGAGAGAAGAAATCCCATCTTCCCCTAGATCTATGCAAGAACTAAAGTGTGGATTCTATATCTGACACCTTTGTTGTAATCATAAGATAAACCAGCCCAAGGGCAAGTTGAATGTGCAGAGGACAGCACTGAGAGACCCAGAGGCACGGGACTGCCATATTAATGTGATCCAAGTCATTACTATTTGGATCAAATCAACCCTAAAGCTCCCATTCTCACAGGATTTTCTACTTATATAAGCAATTAAGTTATCGCTTGAGACAAGATTTAGAGCACTACATTTTCAATAAGGGTTATCTAGATAGAGGATTAAGAAAGAGAACAAAAAGTAAACAAAATATGGGAATAAATGAGAGCTAAAGAAGCTTTACTAATATCCTAATTTTCCCTAGGATCTCCATGAGGTTATATCTAAAATTCTGAAGATTTATCAAAAATTGACTAAGTCATAAAACTCAACTGCATGAACACCTAATGGCAGAAAATTAGTCATTACAAATATCTACTGAGTTTTTCCTTCCCATGTCCTCCAGAGAGGCATCAAATTCTTGGGGAGTTTCCATAGTGTCAAGTCACTGGGGATGGTTGTCATCAGTTGTCCATGCTGACAGCCACTGGATGAACACCACCCTATCTGTCCTCACAGTGGTCACACCTCCCAACTGGCACACAGGTTTCAGATCATTGGTTAAGGCACTCTGTCTGTATGCTCTAGTCATGAGACCCATTTGCATTAGTTCACTTTTTCTCAGCCACCTCTAAGCACCTGTGTGTGTCACAGAGCACTCATAGGTGCTCTCCTCCAACACCCTTAGGATAGCAGAGCATCAAGGGTGGTAGTGCTGCCTGTGTATTTGCACCTAAACTACCATTCCCTCCATTATGTTCTCTAGTGCTGCATCGAGCCAGGGGAGGAAATTTTGTTTGTTTTCTTGGGCTCTGCTCATGAAAGGAGAAGAAAACTATCTTCTATTTGCAGATGCCCAAGTCGCTTGGGTATTCTCATAATTAACTTGAAATGGGCTGAAACACCAAACTCTCTTGAGTCCCCATTGACTCTCCTTTCTTTAACAAAGGTTTTATCTGTGGTAGATGAAGTAGACAGAATAATGCCTCCCGAAAGATGTCCACCTCCCAGTCCATGGAACCGGTGAATATATTACAGTACATGGCAAAGGGGACTTTACAAACAGGATTAAGTTAAGGGCCCTGTGATGAGATTATCCAGGATTATCAGAGGGTGGGCCGGTATGATCACAAGAGTCCCAATGAAAGAAAGATAGAGTCAGAGTCAGAGAGAGATTTGAAGATGCTATGCTGCTGGTTTTGAAGACAGAAGAAAGGGCCTTGAGTCAAAGAATCAAGCACCCTCTAGACACTTGAAGTGGCAAGAAAACAGATTTTACCCTAGAAACTCCAGATAAAATGTAATCCTGCCAACCCATTTTGCACTTCTGACCCCTAGGACTATAAGATTGTTATGTATGTTTTGTTTTAAGCCACAGAGTTTGTGGTAAATTTTTATAGCAGCAATAGTAAAGCAATAAGTCCTAAAAATTTCTTCCAACCCTTTCTGATTTATGTCCCAAATTGACGTCTCCTGGGTGTTCTGTGATAGCAATTCCTTATAATAATGAGACTTTATATCTAGCAGCCAGGTAGGGATAGGCCCCAGTGACTAGTGCAAATATGTCATCAGAGGAAAAAGGGGGAGTGCGGATTCATTAATATCCCACAACAGCATCCCATTACTGAGTAACTTAGTGGATAAAATCATACAAGATATATATCAGTGATAGGAAATGTGTTATATATGTTATAATCCAAAACTGTATTGCTATGTCATTTGCTACTTATTTATTGCAAATCCATGCCTTTTAACTTCCTAGAAAGATAAAAACTGATGTATGAGATGTTTCTGGATATTGGTTTGCTTGAAACCAGTAAAATCATGGGTAGCTAGGTGTAAACAGCAACCACAGAAAACAAGACTAGAAATGTTATGTAAATATCTCTGTGTTTATATTTTTACTTATATGGATAACATGTACCCATGGATAGATGCAGTATGTGTGACTTCAGACATATATATATCAATTACTGGCTGGTTTCATGTGGAATCATGGTTTCCAAAAACAACAGGAGTTAAGTAGCCATGTATACCTTAACAGCATCCATTGTTACTAAAACATCAGTACCTCATGCAAATTAGCATTCTGTTTTATTTTAAGGTGTCAGGTAGATGCTTTATCCTAGAAAATCATTACTTAGAGCTAGGGTCCAAGACCTTCTTCAGCAAAGTGTCCTAGGATGATTATTTAAAAAAAAAAATCACATTCCTGGTAACTATTGAAGATCTATTGATACAGAGACCCAGGCATCTGCATTTTAGCAAGTTCACTGAGTGATTCTTAATAGATCCTAAAGTTTAAAAGCCCATGGCCCAGTCACAGAAGGACTAATTTGTCCATATTTCAAAGGATAAAACAGTGTTTTCCTCAGACTCTAAAAGAAAGATAAATTGGAATGTCTTAATCTGATCAAATTTATAGATCCAAAAACACCAGTACCTTCTTGGTGTGTTGAATGGTTGAACATCTAAATTTGTGCATTACTTTCCTTACTTGATTAAATTACAAAATTTATTTCTTCTTCCAGAGTTTATAAAAAGGATAAATTTAAGTTAGGACTCATAGAGCTCATTTTATACTTGGATTTTCAAGTATAAAATATCCAAACTTCTCAATCTGTCCCCACTAATTACATAGCTGGCCTTAGCAGCAAGATTCCCAGCACCACCATTGTGTGGTCCTTCTTTTTTAATGAATGGTGTGTCTTGGTTCTGGGTAGAGTTCTGGCTTTGCCTAGAGTCAGCCTGGGCACAGGCTGCTTGTGATGCAAGCCCTTCCATTAATACAATCAGCAGTGAAAACATGGAAAGTTTCAATGTCTCAATCACACATAGGAAATGAGGCTAAACTTTTCATCCTTCCATCAACATAAGCAGTGGGCCAGTTCATCATCGTTGCCTGAAAATGCCAGGACTAGCAAATTATCCCTTCAGGAAGAGGTTACACAGCTTGGCAGAATTTTATTTGCTTCCCATTTGGAGGGTTGCAATTAATTCACTTTTTAAAAATATCTCATTCTGCCACATAAGCACATGTAGGCATGACAAGCCATAGAGAATCATTTAAGATTTGTACCTTCTGAGTTATTTTATATTTCTTATCTCTAATCTTCCATCTCTCAAGATACCTTTCTTTGCTTAGCTATGGATTGAATTCTTTACAATGTGTACATATAAGGGAAGACTATCCCTGGGCCATTCAGCTTTCTGAATCCATCTCTTGAAGTTGCTCTTTAACAGCACAATAGTCACTGAACGAGGCAAAAGGTTGCTGGTGGTGGGCGTTTGTTTTGTTTTGTTTTTCTGCCAGTACCTTTTCTACAAATTATATCTCTAGAAATTATATAAGTCTTTGAAATTCAAAGGTAAACGTCATGCTCAACCTGACTTAGCTCAGTTTGGTCCTCCTAACTCTCCCCTGCAGCCACTTCCTCTCTAGGAGATGACATTCATATTCATACCTTCAGAGTTTAGCCTCACAGAAGTATTCACACATTTCTAGGTGAATACTTCTGTGAGATATCTCTATTTTCTGTTCTCCAAGCACCAAACCTACATTTTCTATGCCTGACTATACCTTTCAGTGCAGCTGAAGCAATATCACAACAAACACAAGTCCAAACCTTCACCACTATCCCTTCAATGCCCCAAAGGCATTGCTTTCAGATAAAAGTCTGGACTAGCACCATGCATCGGAAATACAATGAAAGACACAAATACATGTGAGCTAAGTATGTAATTTAAAATATTCTAGTAGCCACATGAAAGAAAGTAAAGAGAAACAAGTGAAATTAATATTTATAATGTATATTAATAATATATAGTTAATAATACATTTTAACTGCATCCAAAATGTCATTTAACATGTCATTAGTATAAAATGTATTAATGAGATATTTTACATCATTTTATTTCACACTAAGTCTTAAAAATCTGGTATGAATTTTCCACTTACAGCATGTCTTAATGTAACTAGTGGCTACCATATTGGACAGTGCAGTTGTAGATCCAATAATCTGTAACTCAAGGTTATCCTCACTCAAAACTCCTTCATGGAAGCATCTCTTTCCTGTCTCAGCACCTATGTCTCCTCCTTAAGCATTCACACTCCAAACAGACTTGAGTCTTCCCTCAACACTTCCTGTTCTTCCTCACTTTTTTCTGCCTTTCAAAGTCCTTCCCACATTTCATGGTTTCTCTGCTCTCATAGCACTTGCAGAAAAAGTATATCTGTTTAAGTAACCATAAATGATTCATCTTAATATATAAAAACCCATGGTCTGTAACGACCAACCGAAGGCTCCACCTAATACCAGAAGTCAGTCCTGCAGTCAATGTGGGTGTGGCAACCCAGCACTGCCTGCAGAGAGGACTGTGGATCAGGCCCAGAGAGAGGCAGGGTCTGATCCGCAGCCTCCATGGCAGCTGTTGGTCAGCCGTTGCCTCTCTCTTTCTCTCCAGGCTTCGCCAGCAGCCATGCCTCTTTTTCCTCTCCTGGCCTCTGCAGGGGCTGCTGATCAGCCCCAGAGATGCTGACTGGCATATAAACTGACCAATCAGAACCAAATCTGGGTGAACTGTGAGGAGCCAATGGCTGCATAGGAGGCAGAGCTTTTGACGCTGACTGGCATAGAAACCGACCAATCAGAACCAAATTGGCCGGCAGGGAAGGGCAGTTGGGGGCAAGATCAGGCCTACAGGGGAGGGCTGTTGGGGGCGAGATCAGGCTGGCAGGGGAGAGCAATTGGGGGTGAGATCAGGCCGGCATGAGAGGGCAGTTGGGGGCGAGATAGGGCCGGCAGGGTAGGGCCTTTGGGGGCGAGATAAGGCCGTTGGGGAGGGGTGTTGGGGATGAGATCAGGCCAGCAGGGGAGGGCAGTTGGGGGTCAACCAGTCTGGCAGGGGAGGGCAGTTGGGGGCAATCAGGCAGGCACAGGCAGTTGGGGTCAACCAGGCTGGCAGGGGAGAGCAATTGGGGGTGAGATCAGGCCGGCATGAGAGGGCAGTTGGGGGCGAGATAGGGCCGGCAGGGTAGGGCCTTTGGGGGCGAGATAAGGCCGTTGGGGAGGGGTGTTGGGGATGAGATCAGGCCAGCAGGGGAGGGCAGTTGGGGGTCAACCAGTCTGGCAGGGGAGGGCAGTTGGGGGCAATCAGGCAGGCACAGGCAGTTGGGGTCAACCAGGCTGGCAGGGGAGGGCAGTTACGGGTGATCAGGCAGGCAGGCAGAGGGATTAGGGGCAATCAGGCAGGCAGGCAGAGGCAGTTAGGGGTGATCAGGCAGACAGGCAGATGAGTGGTTAGGAGCCAGCGGTCCCAGATCATGAGAGGAATGTCCTACTGCCAGTTTAGGCCCGATCCCTGTGGGCCAGCAGTTGGACATCCCCCAAGGGGTCCCCGATTGGAGAGGGTGCAGGCTGGGCTGAGGGAGCCCCCCTCCATGCATGAATTTCGTGCACCGGGCCACTAGTATTCATATAAATCAATATCCCTTCAAGTTTCTATTCTCCTCCATGTTTCCCCATGCTGTCACTTTTACTGTCCCTACTACCTTGGTAACTGAAAGTGTCCTAACATGATAGTAAGCTTTGCAAAAGTAAGAGGTCAGTGAGAGCCTTTTAAAATATTTTAGTGCCTAAAAAATAGAAATAAATTCAGTATCTTCCCCAAGACAATACTAAAATGTAACTCAGGGATCAGAAGCCCTATTATCATTAGAGAGCAGCCATCTGTAGCATAAGCATCTGCTAACTCCTTTACAGAAGATTTGTGGGTCATTGAGTCATTCAATCATTAACTCATTCCTTTAGCATTTAAGTATTGAGCTCTTGCTCTCTCTACTGTTATTGAGAGCTTCATCATCCTTTCCCCCAAAATATACCCTCCATACCATATTTCTTAAAATATTCTTTAAAAAAATATCTACCCAAGAAAAATAAAATTTTATTTTAAAAGGATTTTTCCAAAGATTAAAAGAGCATACCTGATTATTTCTTAACCAATTGAACCATATCTCCTTGCTTGAAGATAAAAGACAAAAAACAGTCATCCTAAAGTTAATGAGTTTCATATTAAATAATCATATCCTCTTTTATAAAAGCAGCCAAAGCTAGGTATATGACTTGTTGATATAAATACTAAAACCTACTTTCCCTAATATAGTACAAATATATTCTATCCATTATTTTTCTACTATGTTTTAAATTCTAGTCAAGTCTTATCTGTGTACACTAGTAAAATACAATACAAAAATAAAACTATACATTTTATGAATAATATTTTCTTTGGGAATTTATAACAGAGTTACATGCAGAATTCTATTCTAATTATGTCTTAATTTTTTAAATATGAAACTTTAGGGAAAATTTAAAAAGTGATCATATACCAGATCTCAAATGAAGATCCACTAAAACAAAACTATACAACCTTGAGATGTTATGGCTAAATAATAAGAAAAGTTCTAGTCACAATTTCCAGACTGTGAAAGACTTCTCAAAATATGAAACACGGCTTATTTAACACAAACAAATGTAGAATATTAGTCAGATTAGATGACTATAAAACTACTCTCTTTGCAATGACTGCAAGGGGAATCCCACCTGAGATTGTATTAAAGACCAGAGGCCCAGTGCATAAAATTCGTGCACTGGTAGGGTCCCTAGCAGATGCTGGGCTGCTGGCTGGGTACTCCCTCTCTTCCCCCAGCCACCTGCCACCACCGCTGGCGAGGGCCTCCCTCCCTTTCCCTGGCCAGCCTGCCCCCTGATCGAACTCCCAGAAGGACTCTGGTCAAGGGGACAATTTGCATACTATGCTTTTATTATATAGGATAAGTAAAATATGGATACAAATTAAATCTCCAACACTGGTGACCAGTTAGGCAAATATACAACAGACACTACACACTCATTAAAAAAGATATAGAGCATTTATGTGTCCTGACATGGAGAAATAGCTATCACATATTGTTGAGTGAAAAAAAAAAACATGTTAGAAAACAATATGTACAGCATGATTTCATTCATGTAACATTGATAATTAGTAGGTACAAACTTCATAGTCAAAAAGTTAATATTATGTAAACAACTTTTTTGATCTCAGTTTTCAACACTATTTCCTCTCAGTAGTAGGAAACTTAAATTTGCCTGTTCATGTTAAATTAAGTTATTCCAATTTAAAATTTATTTTGGCCTAGGAAGTCGGCATATGAAGATGGGTGATACCAGCATTAAAATAGTGATGTAATACTTTTCAAAAATACCATGATCTTTTTCTATGTACTTTGATATACACCAAAGGAGAATTTAGCTAACTCTTCTCCTATATCCATCTAAAATTGAATATTCAGATCCTGTATGTTACTGAGATTATTTGAAATCTCACTCAACTTAAACCTCACCCACAGGGTCTTTATGGATTTCCAATCCATATTACTGAATTTCATGAAGTCACAGAACATAGTAGTTACAGGCCCAAAAATGACAACACACAGATGTAGGTATTAATGCTGTCTGCTCTGATTATAATAGCTGTGTGACCCTGGGCAAGGTAATTAACTTTTAAGACTCAGGATCCTCATCTATGAAATGGAGTGAAGAATGATATCTTCTCAAATGGTTATGAAAGTAAGTGCATAAAATAAATGTAAAACATTAAATATGCAAAAAACAAAAGGTTCTCAATAGAAGTTAGCTACTAGAATGAGAACTCAGAATACCACAACTGCCTGCTCCCACCAACTCTCCTCTGAGTGTTATTCTGCATGTTCTATCAGGATGTGATCTTCCCCAGAAAAGGGCTTTCTTTACTCTATCCCTGCAGGAAACACCTGAAATAAGTAACTAACACCAACTGGTCAGACAGACCTGATCCAACTCTGTACTAGCTAATGGTATGAATTTGAACAACTTTCTTAGCATCTTTGAAACTTATCTACAGAATGGGGATATTATTCCCTGCATTCAAGAATTATACCAGAAATAATCTATAAATAATGCTTAGTACAATACTAACATATAGAAAATACACCATATGTGACAGCTATTTCATAGTGAGTACTATGTAATAGCTGGTCTCTTCTAATTTTCTTACCTTAGCATTATTTTTTCTCAATTATCTATCTATTATAATAAAGAAAAAACATTTTGTGTCTTCTCAATCATACAAGGGAAATATATTTCTTTATCTAAACATTTACTGACAAATAGTATGGGTTCAAACAAAAAATAATAGTCTAAAAATCAAGGAATTATGATACCCTAAGTAATTGATATGTCAATAATCACTGAAAATCAAACTCATTGACTGCTTTTAAATATATTCAAATAAATAATTCCATATGTTAAGTGCCCTGTAATACTTTCCTTGTCTTTTAAGAAGGCATTAAATACAAGCTGTTTATTATTATCTGAAAAATAATAAATGAAGTAGCTTGCTAATATTCTACAGCAGGGTAATATTATCTTACAATGAAAAAGAATGGAAAGGACTGTTCTTCACCTTTTCAACATGAACATTGTCTTATAATATCAACATAACAATAAAATAATTGTTATTTTGAGATCACTAAGTAAACCATCACTTCAACCAGTGCTAAGTGTATTTATGAATACACTGGCAGCCTCAAAGAGCAGCTTTACAACAACCAGACAATTCAATCCATTTTAAAGGCAGCTGTATATTTTTTCTGATACAATGTGACTGCTTGAACCTTTTAATTTAAACTAAATCTTGGCTTTAATAAAGGTTTATCCTGGCAAGACACCAAACTGCATTTTAGGATATATTTTAATGTGTCTATTCTCTATCTTCAATCAGAAATATAGTAGCTATGGCAAGAATAAAAAAGGTATATGCTGCTCAATTATTATTCTCTCTCTCTCTCTCTCTCTCTCTCTCTCTCTCTCTCTCTCTCTCTTTCTCTCTCTCTCTCTTTGATAATTATGCTTACTGGAAAATCTTGGTTAAGATATTCAGCATCGGGAAGTATTAATCATCTAATTGACTTCTAGGGAAGGTCAAAAGTTAAATGATTCAGACCTGAAGTATTTGTATTTTCCATCAGAGATAAGTATCTAGAATAGGGATTGGCAATTCTATAATCCTGTTAAGTGCCAGACAGTAAATGCTTTAGCTTGGTGGGCTGCAGGGTTTCTGGCCCAACTACTGAGCTCCGCCACAGTAATGTAAAAGCAACCATAAACAATACAGAAATGAGTGGGTGTGCTAGGTGACCATGCTTGGGGGCTGTAGTTTGCAGACCCTTGTTATGGATGATGTATCATATTCAAAATATAGAAAAGACAATTCACTGTACTGAATACACTGTGTGAAATTCAAAATTTATACATATAAAGTCACAAATAATTACTAAGTATATTCTATATTCAAGAGTCAGTGTTAGGTGCTATGAAGGTACAACAGTAATGGAAGAACAAATTCTTATCCTCAGGAAGCTCATGTTTTCCTGGGAAGCCAAGAGGTGAACAGAATAAACGGACAGCAATACTAGACATTATGTAGTGGAGTGTTAGGTGGATAGGCTTAAACTAAGCTCAGGTCTTTCAGGACTCCACTGGGAATACACATTTATTTAATACATTTCAAGTAAGTAAAGGGTGAAAAACAACATCACCCCTGGAAAAGAAAAGTTAGTAGTTTATCAGTTACCTTGAAACGGAGAATTATCTATTATTCTATATACCTACTTTCTTGATATTTTACAATAATAGAAAATTTTAAAAGTCTATATTTATTCCCAAGATAGAATCTTATAAAATTAAATTTAAATTGCATCTTAAAACTATTGGAAAATGATGTAAATTTTAACATTTACACTCAAAATACTCCTATCAATTTCTCAGAAATTTATAATTCAGCCTTGCAAATTAGCTAGAGTTCAGAGTCCTAAACTCAGTAGAAAAAAAAAAAGAGTAAGCAAGTATTAATAGTGAGATTTTTAAAGAGATAGAAAAATATCTAAGGGATATATACACATTCAGCCTGCCATTAGATTCATTGTTAATTATCAAGAAATCTCTGAAAAAAAGTCCGAACTTGTATGGGTTTTTAAACAACTGTCGTTGATAAAAGTCACTGCCTTTATGATGAGCATCGAAAGCTACATCTCAGGAGTATTACTGCCAGAGACTTTTGACTAGGACCTGACAAATCCTTACTCTGAAGCAGAAGGCTTTTATGACATCAAAACAGGAAAATCCTATAATGGAATGGTCTCTTCTACATTTCAGCTTTGAAGTTCTTGAATTGTCATATAATACTTAATATGCATAGCGTGTCCTGTCTCCTGCAAAATGCTTTTAAATTTGCTTTCCTAAAGTAAGAGTTGGAATTAAAGAGAGCTATATATCACAGCTTTAAAAATGGTGCTTCTAAAGGAAGAGAGCATTGGATAGTTTAAATAATCACCTGTGGATAAGGAGTGAAAGTGGACTCTATGTCAAATGTCTGCCCACTGCTAACTCCAATGCCACACCATCACGGACCCATTGGCTCACAACAGCCTCTGAAGGTCTTACCGAGATATGTGTTTGCTTATTTCTTTCGGATGTTCTAATCACCGTCTTTATTTGGTGACCCCCAGAGAAGACACATGCCACAATAGATTGAGCTTTTCTGTTTGCAATGAAAACGTTTCAAGAAAAGATATGAAGCCATCAGTTCTTAACAGAAAAAAAGAGAAAAATTAATTGGTTTCTCAACAAGGTGTGCCAAATATTCTGTTGCTCTGTTTTCCTTTCTTAAATTCTATGAAATATGGTAGCTACCTTGGGTTGGCTGCTTGAACTGACTGACCCCGGAAATATACAATAAGGATCACTCCATGTTGTAGCAATGTGAGCGTTTTCCAAAACAGAAGAGCTGATCCTCATTGGTGACTAATTATTTTCAAAAGTTTTTGTTTTTTCCAAATACCTTTGAAACAATCCTGAAAACAGTCCCAATACTTACTAAATATAACCTTTCTTTCATACACCCATGAAGTTGTAACTAATGTAAAGGAGATGAAACATCTTGGCTTTATAAATTGTGCTTCATGGAACCCAAGTGTCCATAAAAAGCACTTACTGACCCATGAGGCATCCCAGTAGCAGGCTTTGAGTGCTTCTGTGATGATAAAGGCATTTTCCCATACTTCACATTTCTAAATTTATGTTTTTTTCTTATAATTACAAATCTGTCATCTTTATTCTTCTGGAGAATTTTTAAGGGATCATGATAAAGCATGATGACAGCATTTGAAGAATAGACATTGCTTCTTGAACAAGTCAATGAGATTTTTTTTAAGAAGAAAAACTTACAATTTTGAAATATTCGAAAACAAGTTATAAAGGAAGTCTTGTTTCTGAATAACAAGTCTTCTCTTATTTGAGGTAGAGTGATATAGGAAGGAAGTGGGGGGCTGTGGAAGCAAAGATTGAATTTTGAAAAGTAGATTTCCTCATTAGTATCTATAACTTTGGCAAGTTAATAAACATTTTAACCTTAATCTTGTCATTGATACATTTAGAAGAATAATAAAATTTTTGAAAAATAATCATCTACCTGACAGGGTTGATGTGGGATGAGTAGTTTTGACTAGCACTTGGCACGTAAGTGAGCCTCTTTGCTACTAACACTATTAGCAACATTTGGAAAATAAAACTTATGATAGCTGTGCCCTGACCTCTGTCACCTTACATGGGTAAAGATATCCTGTATCTCTAAAGCAACTGCCTTAGATCTCTGAGAATAAGGCACAAGTGACTCATGAAAGCAAACTGGCCTGTTTCTCCGAAACTACTCTAAATTGCCTCCAAAATCTACTAATGAGACTCTTTTTACTTAATTGAACTATAAATTTCCTTTTGAAATCATGAAAGTTCAACCTGAATGATACAGAGTTCCTGATTCCAGCTAGGAAAAAAGCCAAGGTGGTAACGTCATAACCAGCTGTGTATATCTAAACTCCAAAGAAGTGTCAGTTACATGTTCTCATATTTACAATTTCCATCTCCAGATAAATTATTTTTTCCTAACTGTTCTCAAGAAAAATTGGTACAGTACCAATATGGGGGGGGGGGGGCCTTTGTTACTAATTTATATAACATGCTGTCAAATCTCAGCATAAAGATAATTTCTTTAGTTAACACGTAAGTTAAATTTTCCTAAGCATATTGTGAACTCTTATGTAAATACCTATTCTTATGAGATGACATATAAATTAGACTGCATTTTTAGATTTAAAAAACTACTTCCATTCTACAAGACAAGGTTCTCAGCATCCTTCTTTGCCACTTGTCACAGTTACTGATACATCACAATTAAAAGGTCATCCTGGAAAGAAGGAGGAGATATATATATATCCTGAGATTGGTAGAGAGATGCTTGCAAGTAAGCTGAACATGAAAAGTCTATTAAGTAACAAGGCAATAGTAATTGATGGTAATAAGGTTGTAATATTGGTGCTTTTCATTTTCTTCATATTTTTCTATAGTTTCCAAATGTTCTATAATAAATACGTACAATAGTAATTATAAAAAAAATGTTGAAGGGTACATACAAACATGTTATCTGCCAGGAATTTAGCTTAACTCTCTAATATGGAGCAAATAATAGATGTGTAGTTAATAAATTAAGAAAAAGTAATACTGTTTGGGGAGTAGGGTAGAGTAGTTTTGCTAAGAACAACAAAAATACTTGATAATATTTTCTTAATTACTATAATTTTGTTCTCTTTGACATCCTCTAAAATTATGTCTCCTGACAGTCTCCATGATATTTCTAACTTTCTGTTTTAAGAAACACCAGCTCAACACTTTCTATAACATAAAATTTTGTTAACCTTCATGAAGTAATTTATCCTCTGTAGAAATTAACCCACTACCCCACAATATAAAAATAGCCAGGGCTAAATCCGATTCCTAGAAATGACTCTAGAAACAACTTGCCAAGAGAAGGCTGCTTTGTGCTAGGTCATTACTCTGAGGATGGACATTTCACAGCTCACACCTCACACCTTGCTTGGAGCTGGTTGCCCTCAATGTTGCCTTCAACTTCTCTGTAGAAATATTTGAATCAATGAACAGTTTTATGAATAAACCTAAATATGCATGCAGAAATAACACTCCCCCACCCTTTCTTTGGTCAGAAATAAACACCAGTTTACATTGCACAAAACCATTTACTCTCACTAAAATTAATATACAGTAAAGAGTATGCACATAAATCAAATTTAGATAGGAAAAAATGTTTAAGCTATTCTAATTAAATGAATTGAACACCCTGGCCTAACACCTGGACTGTGCCACACTGAGACCCTTTCAAATGCATTTGCAGATGTGGACTTAACTACCCACTGGAGTACAACTTCCTAACAGTGTTCTCATCACCCTCATGCTGCCCCTTTCAAAATCATCAGCCAGAAGCATATTCTATGTTGCTCTGGATAGGCTGCACATAGTAGGTCTTTAATAAACCTGTGTGAAATTGAATTAGATTTAGTATTAGATTTGAGAAATCATTTGATACACAAGTGATTTGTAAAAAACCTTTAACAAAAATGGACATGTGCTTTGGTTCTGCCCAATGGAGCGACGCAGAACCAGCTTCTTCACTCTTTTACTCACTGCACTACGGGGAGCTGCCTTTTCATCCGTGCCCATCCCCACCAGAAGGTAAGCGCCCGAAGGGTGATGAGCATGTGTGTCATGTCAACCACTTTATGCTGCTTCGCTGTGCCTTCCACTTAGTGCTTCATTCATTTGTTCATTTATTCGTGTATTCCTCTACCCAGCCACTCAATCCACTAAGCCTCAAAATATCCGAGGACAGTGCACATTCCTTCTAAGTTTTCTCCTCACCCAACTTCTTGCGACATGTGTTCTAGACAATACAAATAGAGCAATACTGGGATGACAGAGCCAGAATACGGGAACAGAAAGAACTATCCCCTCTATTGTTCTAAACCCAAACTTCTATTCTTGCAATGCAGACACTAATTTAAAGTATGTAAATAGTGAAATAATTGAGCCTGTTCTGGGAATACAGCCATAAATTTACAAATATATCTAATATGTAATCATTTAAAATGGTAAAGTATGCTAAGAAATCACAATGTTACTGAGAAGTGTCTTTTAAGGAAGTATATATACAATACCATGTGAAACAATCTTTTACCTATAAGCACTATTTTACTTTTCCAAACTTTAAAAATTTACCAGCATTAACACTCCAAAGACCCTGACTGTTTTCGGAAGATGAAAATAACACCAGCAAAGGCAGTATATCAAAGCTCCTAATTAGTACTTGTGTGGCATTATGATCATTCTTAAAATGCATAACAGAACAGTAACCTGATGATCAATCTTGATCTTTTTTTTAGTTATTTTTATTTTCTTTTTAAAAAGTAGTTATTGTTGAAAATACTACAAATGCCCCCTTTTTATTCCCCCATTGACCCTTTCTAGCCTGCCCCCACTCCCCACCCCAGGCCTTCACCACCCTATTGTCTGTGTCCATGGGTTATGCATGCAAATTCTTTGGTTGATCTCTTCCCACTCACCCACCCACCTTCCCTCTGAGATCCCAGTCTTGATCTTTTAACTCCTCTGCACATAGTGACTTCAGTGAGCCTAGTGCTTTTTCACCAATAGCTCACTGAATTTTAAAAATAATAACACGACTGAGGACAAGCAGTGCAGCTATGCCCCTAAGAGTATTCATCATGGGGAGGAATTTGGAGAAGTCCATCATCCACAACTCAGAGAGAAGATTGATCTTCAAAATGCAGACCCTGCATTGTGAATTGAAGCCACCAGCCCCACACCGTGTTGAATGCTCATCTCTGGATATGGACAGTGACCTCCATTGTTGTGCAGCATTCCTCTAATTAGTCAGGCAATTAGTATTCACACCACCTATCTTGGATTTGTAAAAACAAACCCTCAAACATTACACAGGCTTCCAGAAGAATCTCTAAATGTGAATGTTGTGACTTAGAGTCAATGAAAGGTGATATTAGGTTATACAATCAGCTCACATCGAGTCATTTCAGTGGCACTTCTCTGAAATGTATGGATTTTGTGATTTATTTTTTAAAAGCTCTGTGGCTGACATGCCCTCACTTGGACAAAATTCCTTTCCAGATCATGAGGCCTTTCCACTAATGCCTGAGGTTGCATCTTTCTTCTTTGGTCTACTTTACCTGGGAGACCAATTGCAAGCAAAAAGGAATTCACTTTAGCAAACTGTGTGACTTCTCTGAATCCTCAGAGCCTTCCATAAATTGAGGCTTTGTGCCAACTCATTATTCCCTGGCCATGTGGATCCTCCATTGAGCAATTAGGAAAGAAAGAGTTTTATTATCCTCGGGAAAAGAGGAATGTGGTGAGATGCTCCATGGAAAGAAAGAACATGAAAGTCAGAACTTTATGGCATTTCAGGCAAGCCAATGAGAAAATCCTGTATTCACTGCAGATACATAAAAAGATAGTCATGGAACTGAACCAGAAATAATCCTGGAAACTTTTTTCACCTCCCTTCTCTCTTCCTGCATTCAGCTGCATTATTCACAGCCATTTGCTTTACCCTTTCAGATACGGGGTCACGCTTTCTGCTTAGGAGCTATTGTCCAAAGCTTAATCTGATAGAAATCACTAAAGTTTTTCCTATTGTATCTTTCAGAACTGGGCTGAATTCTACTTAGACATTTTGAAGTCAGAAAATCCACTGAGACAGAGAAAATAAATAAAAATTTTTAAAAATTAGGTCAATTGAGTAAAAATATAATTAGCTCAAAGAAATTTTGGGATCTAAATGGCATCTTCCTTGATTTTACACTTAATTATAAGTATCCCTAATAAGAATCCCCCCAGTCAGCCTTTATTTTATAATTAAATGCCTTTACACATTCCAACTGTTGAACAAATCAATATTTAGGTAAACTTTATTGTGTTTAAAAACTGCATTATGAGTATTAACCTTACTATCCTATGCTTGATCCCTCTACTTCCCCTTCCTATGAAAGCTGCTCTCTCTCCATCTCAAATTTATTCTTTCAGCCTTTCCACCCTTCTCTTTCTCCAACATTCAGTGTTATGCCAAAAACTCACCCACCACATTAGCAAAGCAAAAGCCAAGCACCAAGAAAAAATGTAAAACCCAATCTGTCACCAAGACTGGTCCACCAATATTCCTCAGACATATCTGCATCGGATGAGATTCAAACCGTTGGATGCATTCCAATCTGTATTGGGTGAGACCATCCACCTAGTCTTACACAAACTGCCCTTTCTGGTCTATACTCTCATCGTAACTAGTTAGTGATCTTATCCTTTAAATCTCAGAACAATTCTTACTTGCTCAGAAATGCTTATCTAGATTCTTTGAGGGGTCAAAGCCTTGTTTTATAAATCACTGTAGCTTCATATACATCTCCTTTATAACACAAAATAAATTAAATTTACAGTGGTTTGTGTAACTGTGCTTAATGTCCACTGCATACACTAGACAACAATGAGCATGAAAGCAAGGACATTGCCTCATGTTTTCTCACCAGTGTCCCAAAATCTAGCACAGTCTGCACCTAGAATAAAGAAGGTGCTCAATTAGTATTATTTGGATAAGTAAACAAATAAATAAATAAATAAAAAGTCTATGTGTGTGGGTTTATGCTGTCTGTGTTTATAAATAATATTTTCAAAGACTTAGTATTAAGAAATTTATTTTAAAAATGTTACCTAAATACAAACTAAAATTAAGTCTCCAATAGATGTGCTTCCACAGCCATGGAATCAAAAGTAGTGAATGCGTTTACTCCTATGGTGGTTGTACATCCAATTTTAGCTGAAATGGTCCCAGTTTTTTGTCCCAGCATAATGGTCAGAACACTATCTTTCACCTTCAAGGTTGTTGCAATTTGACCAACAAATTAGATGATCACTTTGCTTGTCATCAAGAGATTTCCTGGGTTCTAGCCCAAGGTCATTTTGTGAAATATGTGCTGCATCATATGAGAAATCTATTACAAATGTTCAATTTTAGATATTTTCTCTCTAGATGAATCTGGAAACTGTAGGTATAGTGATAATATGCTAAAATATAAAAATACTAGATTTTTAGAGCATCTGGTTGAGCTTAGAGAAGATTTATCAAGAAGGATAAATATCAAATGTGGTACACCTTAAATATTTAAATTCCAACACAGGCCATTATATTATGTGCAGTTCCCCTATTGCAACTTGACAGGCCAAGCTTCATCTTTTTATACCACTAGATTTTCTTTGTACTTTAGCAGCTAGAGCTAACCAACAAGATATTCAGTTAAGTTGCTAACCAACAAGATATTCAGTTAAGAGATATGAATGACCTACTGTGCCATTAAGTTCAAACCTCACAAAGCTGCTAAAAACTTTAATAATGTGTTTCCTTTGGTCAAATTTGGATATAATCCCAACAGAATATTCAATTGTTTGAATAATCCTATATAATGAAAGGCTAATATGCAAATAGACCTAACGGCGAATAACCCGAACAAGTGAACAACCAAACAACCAGTCACTATGATGTGCACTGACTACCAGGGGGGTGTACAGAACATGGCGGGTGTTGGCCATGGCAGGATGGTGGAGCAGATGAGCAGGGGCACCAGACCAAGGCAGGGTGCTGGTCACTGTCATCAGGGCGAGCCTCTGGTGGTTACTGAAAATTCTTTGCTCCCGTGTGCCACGGTCCCACCTGGTGTTCGCACCTGCTGCAGGCACCAGAGCCGCCACTTGCACTCATTGCCAGCGCTGGCCCCACTCACACCTGCTGCTGGTGCCGGGCACCAGTCCCAATCACTCGACGCCATCAGCAGGTGTGAGCGACAGCTGCTGGCCTGATCGCCCCTGAGGGCTTCTCCACCTCCCCCTGCTCCTGAGGGGCGGTCGGGGCAGCAGCTGCCACTTGCACCTGTTGTCGGAGTTGACCCCAATCACTCTGTGCTGTCAGCAGGCGCAAGCAGGGCTGGTGCCGTCAGCTGTGGGAGCAGCGGGGTGGGAGCGGGGCTGCCGGCAGACAGGGGACCAGGGCCACAGCAGGAGGGGCTGGGCAAGGGCATGGAGGATGGGCCGAGACCTGCCAGTATGCCTACCGCAGCCTCGTGGCCCACAGTTCCTTTCAAGGTGCACAAATTTGTGCACTGGGCCCCTAGTAAATAATAAGGAAATAACAAATTTTATTTGATTTATAGTAAATAATTCTTAAAAATTAATGAATAAGCTAAAACATGCAGAGTCAATCCTTTAAAAATATATTATTTCAAATCAGTAAGAGGCACCTTTTTTACTCCAGTAAAATAAAATGGAAAATGTAGAGGATTAAAGTGTTAGGCATCTCAACTTTTCTATTTTTACATTTGTGTCTGCAACAGAAAAGTCAATTTGAGAATATAATTGAACAGCACAGGTGCAGATTGATTCTTCAACTCCTAATGAAAGACACTCATTACAAATACTGTCTTTAGAATTCTTTTAAGGTTGTTGCTAATAATAACAAATACCAACATAACAAATTATACATAGATAATTGGGATGCATTATTAAAAATCTTAAAATACCTGTCTTCTTTTTTTAAGGTATTTTATTAAAACATCAGTATAAATATGCATGCTTCTAAATGAGTATATATTTAGGAGATCTGGCTACCATCAAAGATGAATCTTGAAACATAGAGGAGCCATGTGAACCCCAAATGCATCCACACAAGACTCTGACAGTAATGCAATATGGTGGTGGCATGCCTCGGGTCCTTATGTGTTTAATCCAATATTTAATGGTACCATCTTAAAGGGTAGGGAGTAGGGCATCTCTAGAGCAGCTCAGAATTTGGTTGGCACTAGCTGGAGCAGACCAATAGGTTCCATACCTGTAGTGAGGCATGCCTGCTGGATGTCCTTTTAGACAGGTTCTTGAGGTAACCCAACTTGAGAGCACAAGCAGCTTCTGGGCCAGAGAGGCAAGCCTGTCAGTGGTCTGCAATGGAAAACTTAGGAGCAGACAGTATGCATTCTCTCACTTATTTATTCACTTATTACAAATAATATTGAGTATGAACAATGTGTCAGGCACTGTGCTTGATATAATGGTGAGTAAATCAAGCACAGTTCCTGCCCTTGTGAAACTTACAGTCCAAGAAAGGACACAGGCATTAAACGAACAATCCCACCAATGTATGTATAAACATGACATGAGATAGGAGTTCTGAAAGAAAAAGCTCATAGTCAAATGAAAATCTATGACAAAAAAAAATCCCTGGCCTGGACAAGGGAGCAGAATAGGAAGCAAATGAAGCCTGATCAATCAGGTCTGGAGGATCAAAGAGAGATAAGTTGGGGGTAAGGAAGTTTTTGCAGGACTCACATTGCAGCTAAAGGGAACTGCATGTGCAAAGATCCTGTGGCAGAGGGAGCATGAAGCAGTCACCAAACAAACATTTGGCTAGAATACAGAAAGTGAGGGGAAGCCTGGCCAACGTGGAGTCCTAAGCAGATGTCAGGAGCTGCTACAGCTACTGGGATATGGGAAGATGTTTTACTGAAAGACACAGTTAAATTCCAGTTCACAGACATTTTTTTCTGTGAAGAATAAGAAACAAATTATAACCAATGTTGTCTGCTTTTGAAATAACATTGCTGGCTACAGCCATGTAGTAGAGAAATGGGATAGCTACTCTCTACTTCAAAATCAGACTGAGTGGATCCGGATTGTGGCTCTGCCACTTCCCAGCTATATGACCTTAATTAGTTCACCTATTTGTGTTTCAGTTTTCTTACATTTCAAATGGAGCACATCTTATACATGTAAAATGCTTAGAAGAGTGCTGGACCCTTAATCATTAATCATGAAATAAACATTAGTCATTGTTGTGCGGGGCTTATGTACCCATCCATTCTCCAGTGCTATCACAGTGAGCTGCACATAGCTCAGAGCTGTGCCTCTGCAGAAAAACTGCCTTCAGGGGACAGGAGCCATGTCACCCAGAAAGGCTACATCCTGCGGCCAATTTTGACTGACAGGGGTACAAAAGCCTGACCCATCACAAAGTGTGACAACTCTGTGGTGCTAATCACGCACCAGAGCTCCCTGCAGGATCAGGGTGAGACCACATTTTTGCCTGGCTTCTTCTCCCCTACCCGCTTCTGCTTCCCTCGCCTGCTTTCAGATTTCTTCTAAGAGCACTCTCAGTAAATCACACTCGGACTCTGCTTCTTGGGACTCCAACCCAAGACAGTTATTATAATAATTATCGTGTTGATCCACTGTCTCTTTGAGACCACATTCTTTTTTGCCAGACTAAGAGCTCAGCTCAATTGACTTCCAAAAAATAGGACTTTGCCATCTAATAGTTTGAACTGGGTGCTCAATTAGCACCTTTTACCGGTGTATACAGGGTGGGGCAAAGGTAGGCTTACAGTTGTGAGTATGCAAAACGCAAGGTTTATTCTTGTATTATTATTTATTAATTATTGTATTATTTTCTATACAAACAACTATAAACCTGCTTTTGTCCCACCCTGTATTGGTTGTATATTTAATGGTTTACTTATTTGATAGGAAGCCCACTGGGATATGAACTTCATAAAAGTAAATGTGTGTGATTCAGTTGTTTTCCACATAGGACACAGCACAGGGTCTCACATATAATAAGGACTCAGCAATCCAACTCCATCCGCTTGATTATAAATTGTGGGGTTGTACAATATGCACATTATGACAGTACAGTTAGAAGCAAATCTCCCATGGAAAGAAATGATCTGAATGCACTTTCACTTTGGAGAGTAATGGAGCCTAACCCAAATGACACTTTTCCTTCCAATTCCAAGCTGCTGGAGCATCTGTTCACTAACACACAAAGTTTACTAATGCTGGCTTTCAGTTGCTTCATTCCGCCACATCATTACAGCAGACTTTAAAACCCTTGATGCCACAGCGTATTGGGATATGAATCAGGCAAGAAACTGACCATTAAAAACCGTTTTGGCATGAAGAAAATGACTCTCAGCATGAAAATCTCTCCACAGACAGTCACTGCATCCTTGAAATGTAGCTTAAAGCACTATTATCTACACTGAGCTCACATTCAACACACTCATACACTTGACACTGCTGCCCAACGGAGGCAGAATATTCAGAGGGTAATTCTGAAATAGACAACTGACACCTCATTATTTCACAATGTAGGCTCCACCAAGATTAATGGGGAATTTTAAATAAGATATTTGCAACAAAACCATCGGCTGATGGAATCCTATATCTGAGAACATGACTGGAGGAGAAGCCTAAACTCAGAAAATTCAGCAGTCAGCTCCTAGTGATTGGGAATGGACTGCATATGCATGAACTCATTTACATACAGCATTCTCCCAGCTGCAAATGCAAGATGTAAATCTATGATACTCACCTACTAAACCACACGTGTGTGCAAACAAAATATCTGGTGCAATTAGAGGCTTTTGATTCTTTTACTGTCGTAATCAACACATGTATGTTCATGCTTCTTTGTATTCATCTCAAGCACTAGGACCGTCTTTTCATACAAGAAGCAATAGGCAGAACTACTAGTAAGTCTTGTTTTTCTCTGTAAAGTTGGGATATAACCCATTTAGTCACCAAATCTAAATATCCTGCAGATCAACAATAAATGAAGAGAAAAAAAATATACCAAATTGATTTTTTTTAATGTCAAGACTCAGATAAAAATGAGTATCCCTGACAAAATAAAAGGGAGCAGGCTGGCAAGGATGTATGTGGAAAATAGATTTGACCGCATAATTCAAATTGGAATGTCTGAGCCACAAAATAAAAATGTTTAAAGACAAACATTATATTTTCCTCTCTCTAAGCAATAGAAAAAAAAACTAGGCATACATGATGGCTTTATTTTCAACAATAAAGGAATAGTGGCTCATCTACAGACAAAGACATTCTTAAATTTGCTATTTACACATGCATATAAATTGAAAGAACCTAGAATATATAGAAATTTGTCTCTCAGAGAGGAGTTTACAGGACAAATTTTAGTGAATAATTTGAAGCCCAGTGTGAATAATAATCCATGTTTCTCCCTGCTAAAATCTCTTAATGCCACAGTGAAAACGCACTTTTTTCTTCTAATTAAGGGCCACATGCTGCCTTTGCAGGGATCACGGGGTCTCATTAGTGCCCAATGAAGTGTTGGTATCAATCACATTAAGTAGAGACCATATATACAGCCCTATGTGTTCTATGTATTTGCATCTTTTAGGAGTTGTTGCAATTAAATTCTTTATTGCAACCTGATTTGTCTTTTTCCCCACTCAGATGTAGGGGTGGGGGGATGGGGAGGTCAGGGTAAGATGTGTTAGGCAGTAGTGAGCTCAAGACAGGTCTTATTTTTCATATGTGGTTTAATACCTTTTCCAAAGACAATCTAACATGAGAAACTCAGTGTAATTTTAAAGCATTTACATATAACACATGCAGGATTTCTAACATCCTTTCACTATTGATAGTCTTCTTGTTCCAGAAAGGAGAAGTTAAGAAAAGATTTTGAAATCATATATTTATTACTTATTCTGTGCCTGGCATTGACTGATTTTCCTTGTGGATATTATATCACACTTATACCAACAAATGGAGGTGAAAAATGGAAGCCACTACCTGCTAATGGAAGCCAGCAATCATCAAATTCACTTTGCTGGTAAACTTAGAGCTGCAATGGTTCCCACTTCCTGGTATTCACACTTTGGTGCAATCTCTCCCACCCCCTTGAGTGCAAGCGGGACCTGTGACTTGCTTCTGATCTATAGAACATACAAAGGTAAAACATGATCTTCCTGTGATTAGGTTAGATTTGATAAGGCTCCTTCTTAGCAGGCTGAAGGGAGACACTCCCCTTACTGGCTTGATGGGTAAGCAGCTATATTGGAGAAGTCTCTGGGGCAAAAAACTACAAGCAGGTTTTAGGATCTGGACAGACTCCAGTTGATGCCAGCAAAATACCATCCTCCTTCATATGTGGTTACTGGGAACCACCCAATATGCCTTTTAGTAATTAAACACACACACACACACACACACACACACACACACACACACACGCTATGCAGCTTAGGACTTAACAAAATATCTTGCTGTTAGCTAAATTATTCTTGACCCTTCTCGAGAAATAAAGTCATGAATCAGAATTCTTAGTTTAAAAACCCCAGAGGTTGCAGACACATGCTCACAAGACCAGACAGAGAATACAAAGGAGCAGAGCAGATCAGCTATAGGAAAACATAGTAGTAGAAAGGCTGCATAAATGGCAACTATCATTAAGCCTCAGTGTTAGGGATCTAATAAGGAACAGCAGGACTGTGGCACACTGGAGAGCCACATCCCATGTAACTGGCTTAGCAGCTTCTTGCCTTCAAATGATCAATGAATGAATCTAGTGTTGCTCAATCTTGTGATTTTTTTTCTTTCAAAAAAAAAAAAACACAAAAAAACCCACCAAAACATGAATTATCATTAAGGAAAAAAATCATCTGATCTCTAAACAATGAAAAGTTAATTATTATAAGTTTTCAAGAACTGCCTTGATAATGAGGTGCTGGTCAAAACATTTTATTCAATCTGATTTGACCTAAATCCTCATTTTAGAGCTGAGGAAATAAAGAGCCAAAATGGGTAAATTATCTTTAAAAGGCCCTACAATCAGGAAATAGAAGACTCAGTAATTATAACCCCAGCTCATGCACCTGGAAACTACAATATGAAATTAGAAATTAAGAATTCACATGCAATCCTTTTTGAGAATAAATTATTAATTTTGTCAATTGGCTATAACAAGGTACAGATGGTTTTGTAGTAGAAATGGCATGCTTATGAGGTTAAAGGACTCATTTTTTTTAAATTCAGACATTCAAAAGAAAAAAAGAAAAATAAATGCAAAATTCATTCAGTCTGAGCATGACAAATCACTATTTACTGGTCATGTGCAACCCTCCGTTGTATTAAATATTCATAGACTTCAGAAGGAGGCTGTCAGCTTTCTCCTTTGTCTAAATCACATCGCCTTTCACTAACAGAGTGAATGTCAAACATAGCTGGGTTTCTTGGGATGCTGCCAATTAAGGGAGTCAATAGTAAAGGTATTCCTCCCTAGGATTCACAAGGAGTAATAGGGCAAGAGAACCACTCAACTCTGTGCAGAACCACTCAACTTCCCACTGAGCTCCAGCTTTGATTTATGAGTTGGTGGCATATGGCTCAGGCTTCAGAAGGTCTGATCATGTCAGTGATAATTGCGTAGGTGTGAAAGTGCGAATGATCAATAACATGATTGTGTACTGGGTGGTCAATGGGTATACACATTCATATCATTTACAGCTCGGGCAAACATGCTGCACATACATTCAGACTGCCTGATAATGTGGAAGATTAAAAAACAGGAAGAAATGTATCAGTAGCCAGTTTTCCTTTTTAGGGAAATTTAATGAATTATTAGATGTGTATTATACAGCTGTGTTTATTTAGTATAATGTTAAGTTTAAAAAATGCAGCTCAGTTGTATGACGAGCACAAAACTCTAACATGACTGTAAACACACATGGCATGAGTATCTATGTCAGCAGCATTGCTCGAGCAGCCACTGAGTTTCACAGAAAAGAGCTGGAAAGGACATGGGATGTAAATATCCTTGTGTGTTTTTTTAAGTCAATAACTAATATATACATACACAACAAAATATACATGTACATAATAGGCATGTATAATGCATATGCTGGTCAATAGGAGTATGTATATACAGTGAGTGAAGTGGAAATGAAGATCCATTCTTATCATTAGATTAAAAGAGTTAATATATATGATGTGCTTCGAACAATGCCTAGCCTATAGGAAAGGCCGAAAAAGGACAAGGTATCAGATTATAGGAAGACTCTAATATTGAGAAAGGCCAGTCTATTAGTGAGAATACAAATGATGACTGATTTTTCTCACCCCAAAGCCCTGACTCTCTTGCCCATTTCTCTGGCACATTTGCCTAGCAGAACCCCACTAGATAGGCCTACTCCTCCTGACTATGGGATGGACATAAAACCAGGTGGCCAATCAAGCACATCACTTGCTTTCCTAGTACAGGTTGGCCCCTCCAGTGGCCATAATGCCTCACGAAATCTCTTTTCTGGATTTTTCTCAAACTTGTCACTGCCCTATTTCTGCCAACAGTGCAAGAGTATGAATTTTTTTTCATGCAAAAAGTAAAAATATTGTCTATGGGGAAAGATGTCATTACTTGACAGAAATAATATATTTTAACAAATTAGATAAGCACCAGAAAATAGAGTAACTAGGGATTGGTAGGACTTTAAAATATTTTAACCTCAAGAAATATCTATAATCATGAAATCTGTGACATGACTTTTGATATTTATGAATAATATTTATTTTTCCTGTGAAATTTTTCTTGTAATTATTATAGTGTTCAGTTTCTGACTTGGGTCTTGTAAAAGCTAGTTGCAGATGGGATTTTACTCTCATTATGTGAATTGCTAGCACTTGCTCAATTTAAATGTATATATTCCTTGTAATCTCTTCCTAACAAATTCCTTTAGGGCATGTCTCTTGAGAAAGTACAATATTACATATTAGAAAATAAAGCCCTCTCATTTTATCTTTTTATAGTCATCAATATAGGGAGGTAACCTTGTTTAAGAAAAGAAAACTTTGTGAAAGGAAATGATGCTTTTACAACTTGAGTCTCATAACAGGACAAAAAATTAGTCTTTCTTAATTCATAAGACAGAGGAAAAAATATTTTTATGTTGTAGAGAACAAACAAGTTAGAAATAATGCCTTCCATGAGACAAATCTCAAAACCTTTCAATAAACAGTTAAGCAAATTATACTTGAATAAGCTGTGTTATGAAAATGCTGAGTTAAAAATCTATGCTGTATGCCCCCCACCAGTTCACTGTAGACAAAGGCTGCTTCTTCTTTTCTAATGAAGTATCCGCTGTCAGAAAGCTTTCAGCCAAAATAACAGTCCTTTTTCTAACTGCAGATGTTCAGCAATAGGCATTATCTGAATCAGTAGGGAAGCTGTTCACCAAGATTTTAGAGGTAGATGAATATTGCAATAAAAACCTGTCAGTCCTGCAGTCACAATTTCAATTCAGCCCTGAACTACATGCAGAAAATCCACCTGCAGCATCTGGTTCCCCTCTGGCTTCTTTCTCAGCCTGGGACTGCTTTTGCATTATTCTCTCCACTGCTGTTTCCATTAACTTTTTGGTTTCTGAGGCAGATTAACCTTAATACTGTCAGCCCCTTCATGCATGGCCTCCTTTGGATTGCTTTAGGGCACAGCCGTACTGGTACGGGTATTGTATATTGCTAATTGTGCAGAGTTTATGAAGCAATTTATTAGCAATTAATTTGGTAAGCCTATTTATTAGCTTTTTAACCATGTAACTAACCCATGGAGAGGAGGATTAGGGTTAGGTTAATAAAGACAAAGGAAGACTGGTGGTCTAAAAGAATAAATAGATGCAGGATTATACACCTGAGTTAGAGATACTGACTAGACCAGAACAATCGGTAAATTGGAACATTGTGGTGGAACCTCGTTGTTATAAAGTACTGCTGTGAAAGAATTATGAAAAGGTAGGCTCAGAAATGAGACTATCAAAAGTGATCTGCATAAGCCAGTAGTGATCCATGGCAATTTCAGCAACCAAGAAAAAGCCAGAATAGTAAATCCTACTTTTAAGACTTCACAAGTACTTCTCAGTCCTCCCTACTTAACGGGCTCCAGGTCCCAGAGAAAAACAGTAACCCTGATGTTTATAATGCTTTAATTACTCATCAAAACACAAGCCTTTCAGTTTGTGGTCAATACCTTTCAGTTTGTGGAAATCTGGAGAGCCAGCCTGAGACTAAATTTGAAAGGCGATGCTTTTCTGAATTTGCAAAAAAGCCACTCACCCTCTGTTTCTCCATCTGCACATCATGGAAATCACAGCAGACACCAACTGAATGCATGGGGACATAATGAGTTTTTAATGAGACAACATATATATAGTGCTTTGAGCTTCTAGGGAAACTCTGCTATATAAATACTAACTATTCTCAGGGCAAGGTTAGCACAGTCTATTGAATAAAAGGAGGGCTTTTATTAAAGATAGCTAACAAGAAAAATGGCCTTTCAGCAAAAGAGAAAAAGGCAATCAGGGTATCACCCTTGAAAACATTAATCTGTCCTCTTCCTCATATTTCTGTTTCAGTTTGAATGACAAGAATGGGGAGTAGGTAGGAACAGATGCAAGTCACAGGGGACTCGCTAGACCTGGGAGCACATTTACCTCTGGTGTTTATTGTAGACTTGACCTCTCAACAAGGGAACACTTGAGGCTTCTCATTTAGATTTAAAATACAAGTATGTTGATATATATACCAAGTTAATGGGGGAAATTCCTAATGGTGTAGCTCTTTCACTTTTAAATTAAATCATCATTTCTTTAGGAGTCATGCTCTATAGTAAAGGCAGAAATGGAAAGTGGATGAGGATGAAGATATAGGGAGATAGGTAGACAGTGTGCTATAGACAATAAAGTAAAAGTTAGTGGCTATCGCAGTCACTAACATCCACTCTAGACTTTGCAGCTAACCAATATGCCCATTCCATTTACCCACAAAACAATCTTTGAAGTCAATGTTATTATATATCCCCTGTATTTGTTGGCTAGGGCTGCCATAACAAAGTACCACAAACTGGGTGGGTTAAACAACAGAAATTTATTTCCTCACAGTTCAGGAGGCTAGAAGTCAGGTATCAAGGTGTCAGCAAAATTTATTTCTTCTGAGGCCTTTTTTCTTGGCTTATAGTTGGTTCTCTTCTCCCCCTTTCTTCAGTCTTTGCTTTGTGTGTGCCTATGTCCTAATCTCCTCCTTTTATAAAAACACCAGTCACATTGGATCACAACCCACTCTAATGTCCTCATTTAACCTGAATTATCTCTTTAAAGGCCCTATCTCCAAATACAGCCTACATTCTGAGGCACTAGGTGTTAGAAACTCAACGTATGGAGTGGGAGATACAACTCAGCTTACAACATCCCACTTTATGATGAAGAAAACGAGGGTAAAGTAGGGTAAGTGATTTTTTAAGGGCCATAGACCTCTTAACTTAAAATCTGGTAGCTTAGGTTCAAGTCTTGAGTTCTGACTCCTGAGTCCTTACTCTTGGGGGATGGATGGGCTATGAGGGTCTGAGCATGAACAGGCCATAAGGCTGGTGTGGGAGAGTAGCACAATTCAGAAACAGTCTTGCATGTCTTCAGGAGAGAAAATAATTGAGCTGAAGACATTAAAATAAAATAATTTTAAGAAAAAATTATTAGTTACACGTTTCTTCTTGACATTCACAGGTAAGCCTAAACAACTAAAAAGAGGCAGAGAGAGAAGCTTCATAAGTACCAGAATTGAACAGTAATCACCCGCTATTATTAGATGTCTGATAATGTAGCTCATTGATTACAGCATACCTCTAATTTTGGGAGTTCGTCATAGGCTTATAAGAATATCTTTGGGGATTGTGTGGGAAGAGGAGGAATAGACTAATTCGAGATGGTAGGGATAGGTTTTATTATTCTTACTTAGCCATAAAACACCTAGAATTTACTTCTTATAATAATAATCAGTAGATTGTATTGTTTTCCTTTGTGAATTAAATATTCACTCAATACCTACTATTTATAACAGCCTGTTCTTGATGTTAAAGCAAGTTCACTACCTTCAAAAAAACTTACAAACACTAATGAATAAAATGGCTAAGGAATGATACAATACATGCAATGAATACTCTTAACAGGTCACACTTAGAGTACCCCTAAATTTAGGCAGTTAGGGATAGATTAGACTTTAAAGGGTGGTCAGCTCAGATCATTGGAGGGTCTCCCAGAAAGAGGGAACAGCATGACCAAAGCCATCAAACAATGTTCTTCAAAATGTGGCCCAGCAACAATCTGCATTACAATCTCCCTAAGCCAATGAAACTATTAGCCTCACCCCTACCTCAGTAAGTCTGTTCGAAGGCCCAAGAGTATACTTTCTATTTAAAGCCTGGCATAAAGAATAGAATGCACACAGTATGTTCAAATTTAAAACTAATACAGACATCAAAAAAGAGATCTGGTAAAGAGGCTTGAAGAAGTAGATTGGAAATAGAGTATGGCCCTCCTTGAAGACCAAAATAGTGTAGACTTTTTTAAAAGGAGAAAAACATTTTGAAGCATTTTAAGCAGAGGAGTGACAAGGTCAAAGTAGTGTTCATTGGTTCAGCAATGGTGTGAATGACAGTGTGGAACAGGCCCAGTGAGAGAGGCAGGGGGAAAGTGAGGTGGCTACTCCAATTGTCCAGACAGAGGGAATAAGTTCAGATGTAGATGGGTGATGAAGGAATAGAAGGAAATAAATAGGTTTGAGGAAATGAAAAGCAGGTTGTGATGTTCACAACAGAAAAAAAGAAAATTCTGTCTATTGCATCACCATGTTCTCAGCACGATATAGGCCTGGCCACTCTGACCACAGAATAACCATTTCCCCTCACCTTGCTTCTGAGTGATTTCTGTTTCTTAACCAATGATAACTCTAGCATTGTTTCATTCCCTCTGCCTTTTAGATAAAAATTATTAAGGATATCAATCACTGAATTCCCTGCTTTTTTTATTGACATATAACCATTATCTAAGTTTGTGCACATGTTAATTTGATACATGTATATATTATAAAATGATTACCACCAGGGCATTAGCCAACACCTTTATCATGTCACATAATTATCACTTATTTTTTGGTGGTGAAAACAATATCTAGTCTTTTAGCAACTTCGAAGTTTATAATGCAATGTTGTTGACTATAATCATAATTCTATGCCTGAGGTCTCAGGAACTTATTCATCTTCTAGTTGCATTTGTACACCTACACATCTCATTTCTCCACCTCCCAGCCCCTGGTAATTGCCATTCTACTCTCTGTTTCTGTGAGACTAGCTTTTCTAAATTGCACATATACATGATATCATACAGTACTTATCTCTGTCTGACTTATCTCAGCATAATGTCTTCCTTTTGATAGAGTTTAATGGAGAACAGGCCTCTACTTCTCTAGTTCCTCCTCAAAATTATCCAAAATAAGCCCAAATCCAATACAAAGCCCACCCTCACCCCAACTCCTCTCAGGGAATGCTTCTGAGGTTTTCTTAGGGTGTGTTCTCTCTTACTTCAGCAAACTAAATACATCTAACTTCGTTTGACCCCAGGTGTACTCCACAGTGGGCTTCAATATATAAAATATAAAAGTAAATAAATCAATATCATTAAATGATTGGTTGAATAAAGAGAAGAGATTTAAAAATGTACAGTTTGAAGGCCTGTGAGCATAATAACACCCCTGAAAAAAAGGAAATTTCAGAAGCATGAGCTGATATTAGACTTCCTGAATTTAAGGGACAGCATGACATTCAAGACACAATTTGGGGCCGACAACATGTTTATGGGCCTCCAGCAGTGGAGGAGACATCAAGGAGAGGGAGAGATAAAGCACCATTGCACTAAGGTGCCACATTTAACTGGATATAATACTGTCCTCCTTGTCCATCCCTGCATGGAATTCAGAGATCTTTATTAGTGGTATCTCCAGTGGTTTCTCACAAGTAATTTCTTTGTACAGCATCACTGGAAATATTAGCAAGTCATTATCTAGATTGTTTCCTTCGGCCTTAAAAAGGGAGAAAATACTGCTATTTGCAACAACATGGATGACTCTGGAGAACATTGTGCTAAGTGAAATAAGCCACACATAGACAAATGCTTCATGATCTCACTTACATATGGAATGGAACAACGTCAAATTCATAGTAACAGAGAATACGGTGGTTACCAGAAGGTGGGAAAGGGAGATCTTGGCCAAAGGGTACAAAGTTTCAGTTATCAGATGAATAAATTCTGGAAACCTAATGTACCTCCTGGTAACTATAGTTAATAGTAATTATCATATAGTTGAAATCTGCAAAGAGAGTAAATCTAATGTTCTCACTACAAATAAAAAAAATAGTAACTATGTGAGGTGATAGGTATGTTAATTAACTTATTTGTGGTAATCATTTCTATACATATAAAATATGTAAATAGCATGCTGTACATCTTAAATATATAAAATTTTATTCATACTTCAATAAAGCTGGGGGGGAGGTGTCCATGAAAATAATGAGCTAGTCTATTCTGCTGTGTTCTCAGCACCAGATCTAGCACATCATATAGGCACTCAATACATATGTGTGCAATGAGTGAAAAAAAGGAACAACAGAATCCAACGGAGTTGATGCACAGAATACTAGGAATTTGCTCTCTCTCTCATCCCTGTGCCAACTCTGGGAGCAATGGACAAAGTTCCTAGTGGCAGAAATAAAAAACTAGAGATATTTTTAGTTAGTGTTAATAAGGACATGGATAAATTGGAACCCTTGTGCATTGTTAGTAAGACTGTAAAATGATGCAGCCACTAATGCAAAAACAGTTCAGTGGCTTCTCAAAATTTTTTAAATATAATTATCATGTGATCCAGCAATTCTACTCTAAGTATATACACAAAAGAATTAAAAACACGGTCTCCGAAAGATATATGTATTCCCTGTTCATAGAAACATTATTCACAATATCCAAAAGGGTGAAGAAATCCATGTACCTCTTAACAGATGAATTAAGATAGTATGGTACATACATATAATGTAATATTATTTAGCCTTAAAAATAAAGGAAATTCTGACAGATGCTACAACATGGATGAATCTTGAGGACATTATGCTGTGAAATAAGCCAATCACAAAAAGACAAAAACTGTATAATTCCACTTTAATGAGGCAACTAGGGTCGTCAAATCATAGAAACAGGAAGTAGAATGGTGGTTGCCAGGGGCTGGAGGGAGCAGGGATTGGGAGTTAGTGTTCAATAGATAAAGAGTCTCAGTGTAGCATGATGAAAAGAGTTTTGGATATTTGTTGCATAACAGTGTGAATGTCCTTAACCCCAATGAATTGTACTCCTAAAAATGGTTAAGATGGCAAATGTTATCTTATGTATGCTTTACCACAATTTAAAAAACAAAAACAAAATGAACCTCAGCACAAACTTCAATAACTCATGATGAAAATAGGATCAGTTGTGTCCACCAGAGGTCACCCTCACGCAGAGCTGGTCAAGCATCCATAACTGCCCAGTAGCAAGTCTCTTCAGAGCAGTACCTCCCAGCAATGGTTGTGTTCAGGTCCTCAGTGAAGGTCAGACCAAATAAAAACAAGAGAGACACTTGAGTAACTGTACGAAAATCTATTGTCCTCAGAGTGATTCCGCACAGAAAAGGGCATCTAGTTTAGGAGTCCAAAACAGGAAGACCAGGGAGCTAAGATTTTTATATTGAAGTAGTTAGAAAGATGGGTGGGTTTCACAGGAAGAACATGATGCAAGAAAAGCCAAACTTCAGGAGGGAGAGTGTGAAGCTACAGAATTCCAAACCCAGGTAAGAGAAGTGATCAGGAAACCAAGCCACACTGCTACATGAGTGGAAGAGTGGGTCATTGTGAGGCCAGGCAGCATATTACATTTGACAGGGAACAAAAGCTGGGTTCTATACTCTGACCCAGTCCATTGAGCGCTATCCTCCTTGGTTGTTACAGGAACTGGGTAACTGCCCACTAGCTTCTCAGACACATACTGACACACAGAGGACAAAGATCAACAAGTTTGTGATTAGGTTATTCATGTTGGGGTTGGAAAGAACATTTTAATATGTTGGTGGGATTTGAAATTATATTCATTATTCATTACAAGAGATCAAAGAGAGAGTGAAATGAAAAATGGAGGGCACAGATATTGATCGTCCTCTTAAGAAAGTTGTTTTGGGAAGAAAAGGAGAAATAAGATGTTATTCTTAGAGGTCAGCAGGGACAAGCATGAATGATAGCAGTTTTCCTTCCTTTTGGGGTAGGCTAGATGAAGTTTCCACTCACTAAAATATCCTTACCCTATGCCTTAGAATCTGTTAATATGTTACCTTACATGAAAAAAGGGATTTTGCAGATTTGATTACGGTTAAGGAGCTTGAGATGGGGAGATTATCTGGGTGAACCAAATCTAATCACAGGAATCCTTAAAAGTGAAGGACTTTTTCTGGCTGGGTCAGAGACGCCATCTTGCTGGTTTTGCAGATGGAGGAACGAGCCCCAAACCAAGGAAGGCAGGAGGTCTCTAGAAGCTAGGAAGGCAGGAAACAGATTTTACTCTAGTGCTTCCAGAAAGAACCGGCCCTTCTAATGCCATGAATTTAGCCCAGTGAGGCCAGGGTTGGATAACAGACCTCCAAAACTAAAAGATAATAAATGTGTGGGGTTTTATTTGTTTTTATATTTTTTTATTGATTTCAGAGAGGGAGAGAGAGAGAGAAACATCAATGATGATAGAGAATCATTGATCAGCTGCCTCCTGTATGCCCCACACTGGGGATTGAGCTCAAGCATGTTCCCTTGACTGGAATCGACCCAGGACCCCTCAGTCCACAGGCCAACGCTCTATCCAGCTAGTTCAATGTGTTTTGTTTTTAGGCCAGTACATTAATGGTAATTTGTTATAGCCAAAATAGG
Source organism: Cnephaeus nilssonii (assembly GCF_951640355.1). NCBI lineage: Eukaryota > Metazoa > Chordata > Mammalia > Chiroptera > Vespertilionidae > Cnephaeus > Cnephaeus nilssonii. The sequence continues at coordinate 59,840,477 of NC_137073.1, forward strand.
AAACTAAGATACCTCTTTACTGGTAAGCTTTATCAAATTGCAATAATATATTGTAGCAGGGTACAGAATTATGTTACATGGTATGGTATTAACTAAATCATTAAATTGAAGTTAATAAATGCAGTTGCCATATATCCAAGTGATACACGTATACCAGTTATTTTAGTCATGATAATATCTACTTACTATAAATAGGTTTCTTGAGAATGGGACTTTATTTATCTTAAATGACTAAAAAGTAACATAATACAGAAAAGGAAAAAAATCATCCTTGAACTGTGGAAACATTGCTTCTGAATCAGTTTATTATTTTTTTTTTTAGTTTATTCATTATTTATTCAACACATATTTATTTAGTACCTCTGTGGTGATAGAGAAAACAAGAAACGAAACAAACTCACTTCTCTCCAAGAGCTTATATTCTAGTGGTGGACTGTAACAATCATATATATATATATATATATACACACACACATACATACATATAAAAAACCCTAATATGCAAATAGACCAAACAGCAGAACAACCGAACAACCACTCGCTATGATGCGCACTGACCACCAGGGGGCACACGAGGAACATGGCAGGCATCGGCTGCAGCGGGATGGTGGAGCAGGTGAGTGGGGGCGCCAGACATCAGGGCGAGCCTCTGGTGGTTACTGAAAATTCTTTGCTCCCACACGCGATGGTCCCGCCAGACGCTTGCACCTGCTGCTGGCGCCAGCCCCGCTCACACCCACTGTTGGCGCCAGAGTCGTTGTTTGCACCTGCTGCCAGAGCACAGTGCTGGCCCCGATAACTCGGCGCTGTCAGTGGGTACAAGCAGTGGCTGCCGGCCCTGCTCGCCCCTCAGGGCTTTTCCACCTCCCCCTGCTCCTGAGAGGCAATGGGGGCCAGCAGCCACTTCTTTCAGCCACTGCTACTGCTGGCCCCGCTCACACCCACTGCCGGCGCCACCACTCGCACCCACTGCCAGCGCCTGGTGCCGGTCCCGATTGCTTGGCGCTGTCAGTGGGTGTGAGGGGTGGCTGCCGGCCCCAATCACCCCTGAGGGCTTCTCCACCTCCCCCTGCTTCTGAGGGGCAATCAGGGCAGCAGCCACCGTTCGCACCTGCTAATGGTGCCAGCCCGCTCACACGCGCCACTAGCGCTAATGCCAATCACGCGGCGCTGGCAACAGGTGCGAGTGGGCTAGTGCTGTCAACGTTTGGTGGTGGCAGGAGCATGGCTGCTGGCAGACAGGGGACCAGGGGCCATGGCGGGAGAGGCTACACGGGGATGCAGAGGATGGGCCGAGACCCACCCCTGTGCCCACTACAGCCTCAGGACCCACAGTTCCTTTTAAGGTGTACAAATTTGTGCATTGGGCCCCTAGTAAAGAAATAAGCATGTCACATGATGATAAGTGACTGGAAAAAAAAAGGAATTCACAGATATGGAGAAACTGAAGGGCATGCTAATATAGAAAGGATGATCAGGGAAGGTTTTTCTGAAAAGGACACCTCAGGCATGTATAAGGGAAGAATTATCTGCATATTTGGGGACACGTGTCCCAGGCAGAGGCAACAGTAAGTGCAAAGTCCCTGGGGTGTGTGCACATTGGACAAGATAAAAGAATAGTAGGAAGTCCCATGTGTACATCATAATTGAGAACAGGAAATGAGGTGGAAAATGAGCTCAGAAAGGAATAAATGGGGAGGGAGATGGCATAGGATCTTGTAAGCCATTTTTAAAACGTTAGCTTTTATTCTAAAACATGAAGCCATTGAAAATAAGACTTTGAACAAAGTCATAACATGATCCAAGTCAAATATATTAAAAGAACCACTTGGAGTGCTGTGTTGAAACTAACTGAGAGAAGTGTGGGGAGGCAAGCATACAATAAGTATCCATTTAGGAGTGGAGGAGATGGTAACTTGGACTACAGTGGTAACCTTGCAAGAGGTAGTTGGGTTCTAGAGATGAGATGGTTGGTTGTGGTTTATGAAAGAGATAAAGGAGTCAACAATAACTCCAAGATTTGGAGCTTGAACAACTAGAAAATAAAATTGCTGACCTGAGAGATAATCACAAGGAAACTTATGGTCAGCTACCACTTGGCTATAGGGAAATATTTCAAATCAGCTTGCCAAACTCTAGCTTACTGCCATTCTCTCTCAGTGCCCTCTCTATTCGCTCTTCCTTTGTAGTCTGCTCCAGCCAGTCTCCTACCTCCAGAATTGTCTATTACCTGTTGTCCCACAAACTCCAAGTATGCTATTAAGCCCTCATGGTATTACCTTCATTCTACTTGAAGATTGAAAGGAAAGGTGAAACAACATAGTTCTCTCTACTTCTTGCAAGTCTATTTCAAAGTATTTCCTCCTAATAAATCAAAAGTGAATTTCTGGGTCTTGCTGGTGGTGATGAGTCTCTGAAAACCTCAGATCCTAAAGTTAAAAAAAATGATGGTACTTTTCCCCCCATCATCTTCAGGTTTGAGACTTTAAACAAAATTTGGAGGCAACAGGAAAAGTCCCTTTCTGCATCGTTCTACATATATATGATATCATCTAGCCAATAAAAGAACAATCATTAATTTAAATTTGAATGTATTTAATTTACTTTAAATTTAATTAACTTAATTTAAAGTTATTTACCCCCAATATAAAATTGAAAAATTAAATAGATAATTTACAAAATGAATAATAATGTATTAACTATATGAAAAATATCAAATCTCATTAATATTAAAGGAATGAAAATTAAAACAAGAAGATATTGTCTGGCCCAGCCACTGTTGCTCTGTGGTTGAGCATCAACCTATTAACCAGGAGGTCATGATTCGATTCTTGGTCAGGGCGCATCCCTTGTTGCAGGCTCAGTCCCCAGTACGGGGTGTGCAGGAAGCAGCTGATAAATGATTCTCTCTCATCATTAATGTTTCTATCTTTCTCTCCCTCTCCCTTCCTCTCTGAAATCAATAAAAACATATTTTTTAAAAAGAAGATATCTGCCTATTAAACTGGATATGACTTAAAATATCATCCCATTACTGACCTAGGCAGCATGAGATTGGCACAAATTCTGTTAATTGTACTAAAAGTATAGATTACAAAAAAAAAAGTATTTTTAAAAATAATTAAGAGGTGACAAATACTCCTGGAGAATTTTATTGCAACATTTAAATGTAAAAGTAAATGTCTGGAACAATCTGAAAGTCCAATACAAGAAGATTAATTAAATCAATTATAGAATATCCACATAATGCAATATATTTATTAAAATATTTATGTATAAATATACATTTAAAGATATTAATAATGCATTTCTAAACAATAGAAAGCATATTGTTAAATAATCATAATGTGATTCCCATACTTGGTGTACATAAATAGTATTGAATTGGTATAAATTTACATACACACAACCAATAGCATTGGTAGCTTTTTTTTGTCTTTATTCTCTCAATTTTCTGTAAGTATAAATTTAGTTTAAAGGAAAAACTCAACAAAAATTATGCAGATGTTATTTTCAGATTTATTCTAAGTTAAAACATTTATGGTATAATGCTGGGTTAAAAAAAGAATATAAAATTATATTAGAAGTAAATAGACAAAAATTGAGTAGAAAAAGACTAAGGAAATATGCTGAAATATTCACAATGATTACCCTCGGTTATTTTCTTCTTTTATAGTTTATAAGCAATCCAATTGAAAATTTGCGGAGGACCTGAAGTGCTTCATCTCCCAAGAAGATATAAATTTCCTACAGCAAGTGTATATTACATTTATTACCAAGAAGGTTATTTTAAAACTTTGTATTGTTTAAATTGTTCTAATCTCCTTAGCTGGATTGGTTTATAATCTCAAAGTTGGAAAGAGAGTGGGTGATTTTTATTTGTTCCTCTTTTTTATACTCCTCTCTGCCCTAATTGTGAAAAAGCTGGCAGCTAATTGATTTCCCACGTCATCTTTGCCTTTCTACCAAGCCCACATTCTCATCTTTAATCCAGCCCTTTGTTTCTGTCTCCTCTATTTTACCCTGGGATGGTTGTTCTGAAACACGATTCATTATTCTGAATTATGAGCACCAATTCCCACAGAGAAAAAGCTATACAGGTAGAAGTTGAAAACTCTGTACTTTTATAATGCAATGTCTAATATTGATATTCACACAAAAAATGTCTATGTGGAAAAAATACCATCCAACAAAAGAGACAAAGATGAAATATCTAACATCCGAGGGGGTGGGGAGGAAAACCAGGAGCCATGATTATGAAGATCTACAGGAGGGAGATATAGCTCTGAGTCTCCAAACTAGATTAGGCCCTCAAGGAAATCTGTAAAATTAAGTTTATAAAAGCTGGTCCAGCTGGTTAATTAGCACACTATACAGCAGATTATGTTTTATAGCTTGATTTTCTGAGCTACAACCAATAAGTCAAGCCAATTACTAGTATATTACTAAGGACTTGATGATTTCTTCTTTATCATATGAGCTCACCACCAATCGCTAAACTTGCATTTATACATAGTACCATTTTTGTTATAAGCCTGATTTCTCAAACCTCCATGTTAAAGCATCGGCAGACAGGGAAATATTTCCAGAACTGCTAACCCACAGAATGCTATGCTCATATCCCAACTAGTACCAGCCAAAGGAAATGATTCATTTATTAAGTCGTAATTACAGCTATGAAACAACTGGTTATGGGTTCTTTCTCTCAGCCTGGCTACTTTCTAACATCTGTTAGTAGGAGTAGAGAAAGGCACTGACTTAATCATTTAAGTATCCTTTCCTAGACAGAGGAGGGCTTAGGGTGTTCAATCTGAACAATAAACGAGAGCTCAAATATTGAGGGTCCAAGATGAATAATATGAGAAAACCCATGTCATGCACATCATCCTAGAACAGGCTCTATTGCTCACCACTTCCAAGCTGCTGCTGCTGATGATGATGATGGTGGTGATGGTGATGATGATGATGTTCTCTAACTGCTTTTGCTGTCCATTTCATTATAGAATCCATTTGTACTGTTTTGTCTTATATATTTCATTGTCTCTCTCTCTCTCTCTCTCTCTCTCTCTATATATATATATATATATATATATATATATATATAGAGATATATATATATATATATATATATATATATATATATATATATGGAAGATAGATATATATATATATATATCCACATCCATACACACACATGCACAAATAACTTTTTATTTTCTTCCTGAATATGCTGTATTTTTCCATTTTCTATGTTCCCATGCTATTTCATTAGCTCAAAATGTCACTTTCTTTTATCCTGCCACTTCCTCCTATCAGAATCTTATTCATCCTTGCTTACAACTCAAGCAAGCTTTTTCATGAACATTTCCTTCCTGTTTCCAATTGGATGTTGTTGTAAAATGAGTCAGGATAGCATAGTTGTCAAGAGAGAGTGATTGTTGGATCTACTCTACATAAGTTCAACTCCCTGTTTTACTACTTCTTACCTGCATGATGTTAGGCAAGCTACTTAACTTTATAAGTTTCCTTATCAAAATGAGGGTAATAAATAGTATCCTCTGAAAGAATAAAATGACAATACTTATAAATTTCCTAAAGTGGTGACTGGCAAGTAATAAGTACTCAAAAGACCATTTTTTATTAGCTTCTGCAGCATAAAACTCTCTACCCAAAGCAATATTTGTGGAGAAAATATTTGAAGGCTGAAATCACTTAAGGAAAAATTAATCACATCTCTTCTGTGATCTCCTCCAAATAGAATTAATAAAGAGATTCAATGTTTTATTCAAGAGCTTCCTGTCTTAACCATAAATATTCATCCTCATGTTTCTGAAACAAAATGATAATTTGGTTCACTCTGGGGTTTTAGAAAAGGTAGGAAACCTTTTATTGTTTGGTCATTCTGTGTTAATCCTATAGCTGGGTGACATCTCATTGCCACAAAGCTTCCCTTACATTTCCAGAGTATAACCTCTAAAAATGTATTTAATATATACAAAATCCCCACTCTGGACATTAATCATACAATAGGAGACACAGTGAGGAATGAATCAGATTTAGATAACATTATTAGGACAATTAGCAATAATTACCAGTGTTACACAAATGAAAGAATCGTACTGCTACTTGAGGAGATATGTGATGAGAATGGTTCAAAATTAATTTTAAGGATTGGCTTTTGATCTTAATAAATTATTTTGAGAATGTTAAGGACCAGAATCTTGATACTTCCATTTTGGATTGTTTCAAGAGGAAAGCATAGTTGCGAGTTTTGTTCTTTGGAGGCTTGAATTATGCCAGACAGTAAATGACCTCATCTTTTAAGATCGATAAACCACTTCAGTCTTGAGATTAGGTTCCTTTGTCAAGCCACGAATATAATGAGATGACATAGCAAATTGACAAGAGAAGAAGATAACACTAAAAAAGGAAAGTCATACCAACTGGATTCAATACCGTTAGCATTTGCCTGGGACAAAAGGAGGAACTATAGCAACTATAGGAACTATAGATGCATTCAATAAGTAAATGCTTATATATTCTGACCTTCCAAGAGCCCTATTCTGGGGAATAAATGAGTTAGAGGGAAAAGATAAAGTGCATAGATTTGGCAGAGTATGCTATTATTTACACAATCTGGAAAAGATATTTTCTACCAACTTTTAATAAATGTTTGCTAAATTTCTAGATTTCATGCCTGTACTTGTTTCTGAAAATCATATGCTTTGTTTTGCCACTGTAACTGAGTGGAAATTAAAGTTCTTTGGTACATCAGAATCTCCAGAAACAAAATACAAGTTATTGTTTAGTTAAAATTGTGAAGTCTGTACAGAGATACAGACTTCATAAATTGGCCTTTCATAATAACAAACTGTCTGAGAATGTGATTCCATAGTAACATGTCAATGCTTTCCAATATGATCAATATTTTTTCCTTATAATAGACTTGCACAATTAACCAACTAAAAACCAACAGCTTATGTCTTTAGTCTTACTAGTGGAGCCAAGTGGATGGAACTGAAATATTTCATCTGTTTGATTTCTTGAAGTGTCTGACCATCCTTCACCTTCAAGACTCTCATGCCCAACCAGGAAGAGTAGCTGGGAAGGCAATACTGGTCTATGAAAGAGGCTTTATCCTTTTTTGCATGCACTGCATACATCAGTGAGGACAGAAGCAGATTTGGGTAGGGCAGGAGGGGACACAGGGATGTGCACTAAAATTATATTATACTTTGTAGCCATTAAATCCAAACTACATATTCATCTTGAAATTTGAATATTAACCTCAATACTCACTCTCCCTCCTAGTCAATTGCTGTCAATTGGGTCATGAATTCCTTTTAAATGGGTCATGAATCCATCCATCCCTTTATATTCCCTCTGCCACTGCAGCAATCTTAATTTATTTTTGTCTAGATAAAGGAGAAGAAAGCTTTTGAAGGATGGGCGATCATGTTGGCATTTATAAATGAGGATACAAACCATCACTTCATAGGTATGAATTATGTAATATTCAATGCCTTCATGAGGGAAAGGCACTAAATTATAAGAGCCAAGTTTTAGAAATTGTAGATTCAGTTACTCTGCTAAACTGGCTTAATAGGTTAACCTCGAGAACCCTGAGGAACTAAATAATGGGGCAGATGAAGACCAAAGATATAACTTTAAGGTAAATATTAGGGAAAGCCTTTAGACATCTGAAGAGCAGTTATTAGTCTATATTTGAGTGGTCTGTTTTGTAGAGGGGAGAACCTGGATTTTCCTTCTACCTTCAGGATTGGAGAACAGCCCATGGGCATAAGTGGGTTCCCCTGACCCACTATAGCATCCCTAGGGCCTCCCAACAGCCAGTATCTCCACAGTATGGTATGGTCCAGGTCCAGTGAGATCTCACCAAGTCACAGGTATTCTCAGCCTTTGGTACATCAGAATCTCCAGAACAAAATACAAATTCCCGATCCCCCTAGAGAAGATTCTGAATTATAATTCTCATTTTTGAACGCCAATGGATGAGAACCTCGGTTTCAGATATGAAGTAATAACAATGGCAACCTCAAATTGAATACCTGCTCTACTTTAAGCACTTTACTCAGTGTTTTATATACAGTCTCATTTAATATTTAAGCTTCACATTAATGTGAAAGAAGGCATTGTTAGCCCATTTTAACAAAATGGAAGCTCAAAGAATAATTTGTGACAGAGCCACAAATAACTGGTTCCAGTTTGTACCAAATCCATATCCTTCACCTCCCACTACACAACACTTCCACCATGAGATTCTATCATAGTTGCAACCCCCATATAGATACTTACTCTATGAGCTTAAATGACTGTTTTAAGTAAGGGAAAAGATGATCAGTATACATTACTTTCTTTGACATCTTTTGGAAAACTGATGCTGTTCTTTCCAAAAACTCTTTAAGGTAGGCTCTAGAATGTAGTTCAATGAGCTGATGACAACTGGATATAAATTTCAGAAAAATCACAACTCATGTATGAACAACATTACACCTGATGTGTGGGCCACTCAGAAAGTTCATGGGAACACATGACGCATTGCCGGAGATGTACAAAATATAGACCAGAAAAAGCTGTCAGACTGCCTCTGCCTGCCCTCGCTCCATCTGAAGATGCTTCAAGCCCAACTTCTAGAACTCTTGAGACTGTCTGCCCTCTAGCCTTAAAAACTGAATTTATACTTTGTTCTAAACAGTTCAGGACGGAGAGATTGGTTGAACGGGTTATGAGGCAATACTCAGTCGCTTGCTGGAATGTGAAACCCCTTGGGAAAGTTTTAGATGGCGAAATGATGGGGTTGAGGACACCACCCCCAAAGATGACATGTTAGCATACTGAATATTTTAAGCTGAAGAAATATGAGAAAATAATAGAAGCACGGAGGTCTCTGACTTCCTTCTTGACTGTCTCCCCTGAAGAAGGTCATAAAATCCTTAAGTAAGAGGTGTGCTTCCTACAGCCAGAAGAGAATTCTTATCTACAACACAGAGGAATACCAAGAAGAATCCGAGTGAACAGGCCTTGCTAAAGTTTCCCCTAGTTTTCAATACTCACCTCATTTCTCTACAACTGTGTACTTTTCATCAAACAGCATAAACATAGTCAGGCTTAACCATTTCTTTGAGTCTATTTCCTTATGAAGGCTCCCAGATCACATAAAATTTATATTAAATTTATATGCTTCTTGTCCTGTTACTCTGTCTTTTTCAGTTTAATTTTTGGACCCGGCCAGGAACCCTAACAACATCAAGAAAAACGTTTTAGCTCCTCTACATTCTTCTACATTAAAGTTTGAGGGCCAGTGGCTGGCTGTAGTCAGTCCCACGCACCAAGAGGTCACCTTTTCCATTTCTGGTCAGGGCACATGCCAGGGTTGCAGGTTTGATCCCCAGTAGGGGCATGCAGGAGGCAGTTGATCAATGTTTCTCTCTCATTGATGTTTCTATCTCTCTCTCCCTCTCCTTTTTTCTCACAAAATAGATTCAGAGACATAGACACATAGAACAGACTGATGAATCTCAGAGGGAAGGTGAGGGTTGGGGAAAAGATTAACCTAAGAACTTATATGCATACTAGAGGTCCGATGCACGAAATTCGTACAAGGGGTTCGGCCCTCACAGCTGCAGCAGCTTGCCTCGGCCCTCACATCCCCAGCCTTCATCCAGAAGGTCATCCGAAAGGACATCCGGAAGGTTGTTCAGCTGTCTGGGCTAATTAGCATATTACGCTTTTATTATTATAGATATGCTTAACCCATGGACACAGACAATACTGTGGTGAAGTCCTGGGAGAGGAAGGGGTTAATGGAGAGAAAAGGGGACATTTGTAATACTTTTAACAATAAAGATAAATTAAAAATAAATACATTAAAACATATTTTAAACATTATTTAAAGTTTGAGGGCCAGTGGTTTATTGAAACCTTCCTTCTAGCACACAGGTTTTTATAATCTGCAAACAGCCACAAGTCAAAAATTTGGTTCCTCTTATCAGAGAACCATCTTCATGAATTGGTATTTTGGGTATGATATAAAAAGAAATTAGACTGGCAACAATTACAGTGGATCCCCAAAAGGCTTGGAACCTTGCATCAAAAGAAACTAAGCACAGGGCATTTTGGGATTAACTTCAGAGGATATTTTTCTAAACCAAAAGCAAGCCAGAATGTATTTTATTATGAAATAGATGCACTGGGCTGGAAGAATTGGTATTTTCAGAGAAAACAGGTTTTCTATTAGTCATATTAATTTATTAACTGTTTCCTTAAGAATTTTCTTTCAAAAAAAAACGTCTTGCTGTCCAGTCATATGTTTTCTATGTAAGATTTAATTAAATCACAAATATTTCTAATTGTATAAAGACAGAGAAGCACACACACACACCACACACACAAATATAAAATGAAGTAGAAGAAATTTTCAAAGATCATTTTTCCCTGATTAAAATTCATAATAAAATTACAACAGCTATGTTTTTTTATCGAGGAAGTATTTAAGCAGCTAATTTTATATAAATATATTCCATGCTAGTTCAATAAATTAGAAAAACAAGCATAATCTTGTTAAGATGCAATTCAGAGAGAACAGTGGGTGGATAGCTATTAACATGAGATAGCAATAAATGAATGAATTGAATAAATAAATCCTATAAATTACAGCGAACCAACAGAATGTAGATGATTTTTTTCCATAAATTAGGTGAGACCCTAAAATATTTTTTAACATGCTAGGAAATTTTCCTTTTGGATAGCTCAGTAACAATTGAGTTCCACCGAAGACTGGGAACAAGGGCCAAGGTCACATACGTATAACCTGTGACAACAAGCATTTCAAACTCATGGCCCATGGGCTGCATGCGGCCCACAACGAATATTTTTGCAGCCCATCCAATATAACACTATGTAAGAAACATTTTATTAAAAATTTTGTAACTTAATTTTTACAATATTCTGCTACATATTATCTATCTATCTATCTACATATATATATGCTTAAGCGACCGGTCAACCATTCAACCAGTAGCTATGACACACACTGACCACCAGGGGGCAGATGCTCAACGCACAAGCATGGAAACATGGAACAGACTGATGAATCTCAGAGGGAAGGGGGAAGAGGGGAGGGTGGGAAGAGATTAACCAAAGATCTTATATGCATACTAGAGGCCCAGTGCACGGATTTGTACACCAGTGGGGTCCCTCACCCTGACTGCGGGGATTGCCCCGAAACCAGCAGTCCGACATCACCTGAGGAGTCCTGGATTGCGAGAGGGTGCAGGCCAGCTGAGGGACACCCACTGGTGCACGAATCTGTGCACTGGGCCTCTAGTTATTAGTAACGAACTACAACGTTCACGAATTACTGATTACTATAACCATGTTGCATTCATTTCCCTTATGCGCCTTACACACAGGCGCACCATTTCTCTCCACTAATACTAGTAGCAAATATTTTAGCAGCTGATTGCCACATCATTAGTCTTGGGACTGACTTGTTTGGTGCACGCAACAGGACATATTTCGTTTTTTGGAGAACAAGAAAAATAGGGTTATTTACATTACGCTTATTAATTTGTGCAGCTATTCAGTATCTAGTAAGTTAATGTTCAAGAAAAAATATTAATTTTTATTAAAATGTTCTATTATTTTATGTTAACGATTACTCATTTATTTCAGCCCTTTGTATTCAGTATGTCTCTATTGAAATAAAACTACGTTTCTATGAAAATTGAAGTTTTGGGGGGTTTTTTGTGGCCCACATAAACTTAAACCTTGTTCATTTGGCCCGTGTTAGCCTTTGAGTTTGACATGCTTGCTGTGACAAGGTCCTGTCATTATGCCAGGACTTGATGTTCTAATAAGCTTGTTAGTGACAACTTCAGAAATACCACAAAGAACTGCAGGTTCCTATCAAGCATCCAAGAAAAAATATGATGGTAGTTTTTATTTTCCCACGATTTTAAAAATTTATACTGTTTTTTCCCCTCAAAACCTACTCAATTCAACTTTTATAAGTCCTAAAATACTTTACTTCTTCCAGCCACTTTAAAAAAATAAAAAAAGATACTGCAAACTACAAGTTGCCCATCTTTGCGTGTTTGTTGTTATTGTTTTAGTGTGTGTTCTCTTTAATTTGCCATCAGCATTAAGGATAAAGGAAGCACGTGTCTCTCATTTCTCAGCTGGCAAGCTTGTCTTAACCTGCCCTAGCACAGGTACTTACATAATTTCATCTTTCACACACAACAGCAAGGCCTTATTAAGTTCAGCCTACATGGATAAAATTACAGCTGAGGAGAGGAGACAGTATTTACTGTGAAAGGAAATATCTCTATAGATATTCCGGGTTTCACGCTTTTTCATGTTAACTTCTTTAGCGATTGCTAGTCACTCTAAAGTCCAAAGCATTTGCTTTGCACTTATCCCTTTATTCCAATACCAATTTTAATATAATAATACTATAGAGGAAAAATATTGTACAGTGCAACTATTTTTAAAAATAACTTGTATTTAGAATTCTCTGAATGCTTATTTAGAAGATGTGTGAATGAGATGAAAAGGAATTACAAAGGGGAATGTTTTTAGATTGGGAAGATATACTAAGCGTATAAAATGCTGACAACCATATGAATTTTTAATAACTTACCTTGATATCATAGGCAAAAATACTTCTTAGTCCGGCAAACTGAGAAATGGGAAGATTAAGATTTTTCGGCGAAATGTGTTTGAAAATCAGACAGATGCTGCTGCATCTGTGCTGCTGACCGGTGGTTGCAGTTGTTGGGGTTTGTTTCACATAAACCTGCCAGTAAAAGCAGATTTTGCTTTTTGTTTGTTTGTTTGTTTCTTTGATCAACTTAAAAACACTAGCACAGCTTAACAGGTATAGTAGGTAAAACTTCATGACAGCATTTAGATGACTATAAATTCCATAACTGTGATGCTTTATAAAGGTCTCATAGGAAGGAATAGCAGCCCTAAAGTAAATAGCAATAAGCCTGGCCAGCACAGCTCAGTGGTTGAGCGTTGGCCTATGAAACAGGGGGTCATGGTTCAATTCCTGGTCAGGGCACATGCCCGAGTTGCAGACTCGATCCCCTGTGTGGGGAGTGCAGGAGGCAGTAAATCAATCATTCTCTCTCATCATGGATGTTTTTCTCTCTCTCCCTCTCCCTTCCTCTCTGAAATCAATAAAAAAATAAATAAATAAACAGCAATAAAAGATTTTGGTTATTCTAAGAATGTTTAATATTGATATATCTTATCCAATGTTCAATTGAATTTAATATATAAAGTTAAAAGGACTCCATCTACATTTAGTATGTCTCATTCTTCTAAATATTGCTAATTTAATTTTCTTTTTCTTATAGGAAAAATCTACCTTACACATAAGGTGAAAACAATGTTTTTAGCTCAAAGCACAATAGACTGTGTACTATGGTTGTCTTTTAATTCTGATATTCCTGCATGAAGCTGTATTAGAAATGTCTGTACTGAAGTGCTCAAGTGCCCCTCTACATTTTGTTATTAAAATACTAGGTGTACAGGTAAATAATGCGGATTTTTTTCAATAGATGGAGTTACACATATGTTGATATATATGCAATTTGATATGTATGCTATTTTTTTGTATTGACAGCAAGCTTCAAAACTTCATATGTCAAATTTGCTGAAGGTGTTAACATCATAGATATTTTTACGCTTAAAAATGTTGAATTTTGCCCTTTTGGTTTGGCTCAGTGGGTAGAGCGTTGGCCTGTGGACTAAAGGGTCCCAGGTTCAATTCTAGTCAAGGGCATGTGCCTTGGTTGCGGGCACATCCCCATTAGGGGGTATGCAGGAGGCAGCTGATTGATGTTTCTCTCTCATCGATGTTTCTAACTCTCTATCCCTCTCCCTTCCTCTCTGTAAAAAGTCAATAATATATAATATATATATTTTTAAAATGTTGAATTTTGTGCCAAGAAAAGAGCATTTGCGGGAAGCTTTAATTCATTATTTTGAAGAAAAAATTATATACTTTGGGAAGCTTATGGTGAACATGCTCCATCTCAATATACTTGTGAATGGTGGTTTAAACGCTTTAAAAGTGATGATTTCTATATGAAAGACAAAGAACGTCCAGATCAATCGAAAAAGTTTGAAGACCAACAATTACAAGCATTATTGATTGATGAAGATGCATGTCAAACTCAAAAACAACTTGCAGAAAGATTAAACATTGCTCAGCAAACAATTTCCGATTGTTTACAAGCAATGGGAAAGATTTTAAAAGAAGGAAAATGGGTGCCACATCAACTGAACGAAAGACAAATGGAAAACCGAAAAGTCATCAGTAAAATATTGCTTCAACGGCACGAAAGAAAAGTCTTTTTTGCATTGAATTGTGACTGGCGATGAAAAGTGGATTTCTTTTGAGAATCCCAAATGCACAAAATCATGGGTTGATCCAGGTCAACCATCAACATCGACTGCAAGGCCAAATCACTTCGGAAAGAAGACAGTGCTCTGCATTTGGTGGGATCAGGAAAGTGTGGTGTATTATGAGCTTCTAAAACCAGGTGAAACTGGTTTTAGTTTCACCTGGTTTTATTATTAGTTAATTAAATAATACTGATCGCTACCGACAACAAATAATCAATTTGAACCACACTTTGATCGTAAAACAACCAGAATGGGCCAGAAGACAGGGCAAAGTAATTTTGCTTCATGATAATGCACCACTTCAAAACCAGTTAAAGACACGTTAAAAGATCTTGCCTGGGAAGTATTAACCCACACGCTGTATTTACCAGACCTTGCTCCTTCAGATTACCACTTGTTCTGATCGATGGCACACACACTTTCTGAGCAGCACTTCAAAACATACAAAAAAGTGGAAAATTGGGTCTCTGAATGGTTTGCCTCAAAACAAGAAAAGTTCTATTGGAATGGTATCCACAAATTACCTGAAAAATGGGGGAAATGTCTAGCTAGCGATGGACATTACTTTGAATAAAACACTTTTGATGTTTCTCTTAAAATTATCATGTTTTCTTTGATTACAAAATCTGCCATTATTAACCAGTACACCTAGTAATTCACTCATTAAAAAGATTTTATTCAGCCCCTACTATGTGCTAAGACAGCACTAGGCACTGAAGGTTAACAGTGTGAACAAGGCAGACACAATCCCTAACTCCAGAGAACTTACAGTTACTGGGAAAGATGGGCATCAATTAAACAAAAACGTTCTTGGGACAATTCTCCCAGATGGCCTGACCCTGGCCCCTGCCTGCCACTACAGTCAGCATTGGAATCAGAACTAAGAGGTCCCTCTGGAGTCACAAGACTATCAACTATCCTTCAAAGTGGAAGAGATGAAAGATGAAAACCTTCTAAATTGAGGTATTTTGGTGCTTTCTTATTCCCACATGTAGCTGGCCATTTCTTGATGAAGTTTGCCAGCTAGAACTAAGATTCTTTAGTTCTGAAAATGCTTATTCACTTAAGTTCCCAGAGGAAAGTATGGGACATAATTTTTTTCTTCATCTGAGAAATATGAGAGGGATTGTTAAATCTGTTCCCAAGATGCACTTGGTATCATTTCTCTTCCAGAGAATGAGATCAGTAGGTTCAAGTGACAGCACTGAGGCATCTCAGGCCTCACTGTAAAGGTGAAATTGAAGAAAAGTGAGAAGAGAACTGCAATTGTCTCTTCCCAACCAAGTTTGCTGTTTACAGAAAAGCAAACATGGGTGAGTAAACCTTTGGAGGATGCTTGGGAGCAATTTTATCTGATGAGTCACGTAGCAGAAGTATTTAAGAAATAAAAAAATTAACCATATATCTACAAAAGAATTAAAATCAGAATCTCAAAGATATATTTGTATTCCCATATTCACTGCAGCACTATTTGCAATAGCCAAGATATAGAAACAACCTACATGTTCATCAAGAAATGAATGGATAAAGACAATGTAGTATATATGTGGAATGGAATATTGTTCAGCCTTAAAATAGATGGAAATCCTGCCATTTGAGACAACATGAATGGACCTGGTGGCAACTATGATAAACCAGTCACAGGACAAATACTGCATGATTCCACTTACATGAGGTATCTAAAATGGTCAAACTTTTTGATACAGAGAGTAGAACAGTGATTGCCTGAGGTCATGGGGGAGGGGAAATGGACAGTTGCTGTATTGTATGCAATATGTACCTATATACTAACCTATACACTATGGGCATATAGTTTTAGTTATTCAAGATGAATAAGTTCTAGAAGTCGGCTGTGCAATATTATGCCTATAGTAAATGATACTTTATTATGCACTTAAAATTTTCTCAAAAGGGTAGATCTCATGTTAAGTGTTCTCATCACAATAAGAAAAAAGAAAAATGAATAGAATAAAGAATGAATAAATAAATCCTACTTTTAAAAAAAGTATTAACCAGAATCACGGTCTCACCTCATTTCTTCCACTCCCTCTACTAGAAACTAAAACTTGAGGTGGGGTCAGACCTGCAAAAAGCTGAATCTGAGTTTCTTTTCCTCCTCTTTGTAAAATCAACTTTATATTCCCACTGAACAACTTCCTCATTCTACTATAAGTTTTCATCCTTTTATCTGGCAGTCAAGTAATACAGCTACTCAGTATGCCTGTGTTTCAGGATCTCATCTATTCCACATGGTGG
This sequence comes from Cnephaeus nilssonii, assembly GCF_951640355.1. Lineage (NCBI taxonomy): Eukaryota > Metazoa > Chordata > Mammalia > Chiroptera > Vespertilionidae > Cnephaeus > Cnephaeus nilssonii. Next base: position 59,857,175 of record NC_137073.1, read on the forward strand.
ACAGAACCCTGGCCACAGGAAGATGGAATGATTGGATGGGGCATAAGTCAAATTTTAATCCAGGGGAACTGGGCACACTACAGAAAATACTCATTAACTGCACATAATTAGCCATTAATACCAGGGGGAAAGGTCACTTAGAGTGAACTGACTATCCTACAATCATCCTTGCTGATTTCTTCCTTCCTCCATTGTTAAGTGGTCTAATTCTGCAAGATCATCATTTGGGTAGTCGCCAATATCACTCACCAACTTTATGAAATCTTATGTCTTTTTTAAGATTTGCCATTTTACTGGGCAATTTTCCCTGCATTTGTATTATATTGTCAGCTAATACATTACAATACATGGACCAGTGTGAGCTAGTGCTAGATGCTAGTTAGTGCTTCATGGACAGAAACGGTTCAGTTTTCACGTGCTTGGTTTATCAGGGAATATTTTTATAAAATAACATCAATCAGCATTATGGCTGCAGTAACTTGGGTAACAAACAGTTGGATAACTTAGATATGAATAGAATATATCACATTAAGCAAAGTCCAAGGCTGACCCAGAAGGTAAACAGCATCTATATCCAATTAGCGTTAAAGGAGACTCTTTAAATTACCACAAACCCACCAGCTTAACATAATACCCATTTATGGCCTCACAGCTTCCTTAGGTCAGAAGTCTGAGCCCAATATACCTCAACAGGGTTTTCTGCTTAGGTTCTCACAAGGTCAAAGTCAAGGTGTCAGCCAGCCTGGGCTCTTATCTGGGGGTGCTAGGGTGAGAATAAGCTTCAAAACTCCTTGAAGTTGTTGGTAGAATTCAATGTCTCACAATGTTAGGACAGAGGACCACATTTCCTTGCTGGCTTGTCACTTGGGGTTGTTCTCAGCTTCCAAAGGCTACCCCATTCTTCAGTTTGCACCCCTCCACCTTCAAAGCCACCAACAGTGCGTGGAATCCATTGAATATTACTGCCTTCCTCTTCTGGTTTTAATAAGCATGGATTTTAAAAGATTTTAAATCGTATTGGACCCACCAACAGTCCAGGATAATTTCCCTGTTTTAAAGCCAACTGATTCATAATTGTAATTATATATGCCATAGCCCCCTTTGCCATATAATGTAATATAACCACAGAAATAACACTAGGGGGTGAAAATCCTGGGGACCAAAATTTTACTTACTACAGGGACCCAGGGATGAAGACTGGAAATATATTATCTGTGGCTGGCCATGGATTCTGAGTAGGGCTAAATTTCAAAACCCAGTGAATGGTAAGGTTGAGAGGGGTTAGAGTCTTTCCAGGTTAGAACACTAGCTGGAAGAACGGGAGAAAGGTGGAAGGGACTCAGTGCTGTCTCCCCTAATTCACCTACCTACAATGTAAGCAATGATATACACAGAGACCCTGCGGTAAAATAAATCCTAAAATAACCAAGACTAATATTAAGTGAAATTTTATTGTATTCTGTTTTTTAACACATAAGTTCAACAACTTAATTTTTAAATGAGGGTGTAGCTAGTATTGAGAAGAAAAAAAAACATGCTTGATATTCTGAGAAAATGTTTAGCTCTGGTGGTGCCAGTGGGATAGAGATTCCATGGGCAAATAAGCCACCTTCATGCATGAGAGCCAGGCTGCTGAATGACTCAATCACCCCCAGCTAAAATATCAAAGGGGAAGCAACAGAAAAAGATCTTTAATTGAGTGTCTCTGTGAATGTGTGTGTGTGTGTTTTATTTTAAAGTCAATCAAGCAGAGTACAACACTGCACAGATGGGGAGAAAGGGTGGGAAACAGGAAGCAAAATTGTCTCTGATGTTCGGATATTGTTGTTCTTTCTCTTACTCAGGAAAGCATCAATGTTAGGAAGGAAATATCCAACTCAAAAACAGTGACCCTTTACAAGCAGCTGGAATGAACACAAAGAATGAAGATTTCTTTTTGGCAAAGAAAAAAAAAGTGCAAAAAAAAACAGTTTAGCTAAAGTTCAAATTCATAACCTAACTCAATAACTCCCTAAAAAGAAATTGTATGAAAAATAAAGGAGACATATGTACTACTATTTGTAATACTTTAAACAATAAAATAATTTTTTTTAAAAAAGACTGTATGATGGATATGTACCATAAACTAGAACTAATGGAAACAATTTTAAATGCTTAAACTGTTTTTATAGTTCTCCTTATTGTAGGAATGTTGCTTGCACCTGAAATCAAGCTAAAGAACCAGCTTCTAATTGGGAAAACATTTTCAACACAATTCAATTGTAAAGATCTAGACAAATAACTTTTTTAATATTCTGGTGGCTGCGTTATCTAATAGAGTATTGATAAAATGGAGAGTTTATTGAAAACAGAAAGCCCACCAAATAAAGTTCTAAAAAAATATTTCAAAATACTACTTAAAGTCCTTTTAGCCTTAACCGGTTTGGCTCAGTGGATAGAGTATCGACCTGCAGACTCAAGGGTCCCAGGTTCGATTCTGGTCAAGGGCATGTACCTTAGTTGCGGGCACATCCCCAGTAGCGGGTATGCAGGAGGCAGTTAATTGATGTTTCTCTCTCATCGATGTTTCTAACTCTCCCTTCCTCTCTGTAAAAAATCAATAAAATATATATATTTTTTAAATCTATCCTTTCAATTTGGATCAGAAGTATTCCTTTTTCTTCTTTTCAACACAGCTTTATTCTTGTATGTCATCCAGGATAGACAAAAGAAAGGAGGGAGAGCAATGCTGTTGTCCAGGTCAACGTAATGGAGTGCATTAAGGCTGAATGAATTTATTATTTATTGAACCCTAATCACCAGTCTCCATAGCCACATCTTCAGCTTGCTCCTGCTTTTAATACTTTGGTGTGTGTTTTCAGCTATATATGTTAAAAAGAATATTGTCTATTACTAGTTTTAGAAACTACATGAAATACAAAATATTACTAGTATATATTTCTATTAGGTAATCAGCAGAAAATAAAATTGACAAACATAATGACAAATATTTAAAGGGAGATCACAAACTGAAAGGAATACTTGCATATATTGTTTAACTTGGCAAGCCAGAAAGAGAAAGGGAAATTAAATGCTGCTGTTATGAGATATCATTGGATTCTCTTTAATCCCCAAGATTTAGTTAAAATACATTCACACCATCAGTGAACAGCCAGTCTCAAGTGTCTGGTCTTCTCTCTTAGTTCAGGCATTTACCATCCTTTGTGTATCTACTGTTTGTTACAAAGGTTCCTAATGGGTCTAACCACTTCCAGTCTCCCATTTTCCAAATTCACACTCAGTAATACTTAGATGTTCTAAAAATGCATATTATTCACCTACTTTAAAAACTTGAATTGACATAACAATAAATCCAAGCCTTTAGAGTGTAATACCATTTTCTTTAATATCTGCCTTGACCTAACTTCTCCAGCTTCATTTCCTACCACTCCTTGGTCATACTTAGTTCGTATTTCATAAATTCCAAATTAAGTGCAAGTTCCCATTTGTTGTATCATCTTTCATACTTATTAACATTGCTGGCCATGCCTACCCAATGGTTGGCCTTAATTCTCCTCAAAAAATTCTTCTGGATGCTTCTATAGATGCTCTATGTGGGCCAAATCCCACCAGAAGCCAAAGAGCTAGGGCCCTGTTAAAGTGTTTATTCAATTCAAATTTCTGGGGCAAATAGCAAGGTGAAAAAAGGTGGAAAGTGGATCTGGTGAGACAAAAATAAGACATCCAGAATAGCACTATGTACAAAGTTCCCAAGACAAATTAGAAAAACAACATATGTAATTTTGTTCTTCCATATGAATACTCTGCAACAAATAATTAATAATTCTTTCAGATTAATGTCATATTCATGTGCCGACTATTTCTGAGCATTAATGTGTACAAGGAAATACATTAAGTATCAGTGATACAAAAATGAATGAGATGGGGCCCCTATTCCCAAGCAGCTAACTGTCCAACAAAAGACCAAAATGGTATAAAGTAGCAAATGTTACAACAAATAGAATAAAGCATTCCATCTCTATTTTTTTTAAATATTTTATTGATTTTTTACAGAGAGGAAGGGAGAGGGATAGAGAGTTAGAAACATCAGCTGCCTCCTGCACACCCCCCCCCCCACTGGGGATGTGCCCACAACCAAGGTACATGCCCTTGACCGGAATTGAACCCTGGACCCTTCAGTCCGCAGGCCGATGCTCTATCCACTGAGCGAAACCGGTTAGAGCCCATGTTTAAGTTTTTTAAATCCACTTGAATTTAAAAACATAAATTGTAAATATACAAAATCATAGTAATATGATTTTGTATATTTACAATTTATAGTGCCTGTTTTTGTACAACTAAAATAATAATTTGGCTTCATTCTGGGGGAAAAAAATGTCTCTATTTTGCAGGCAGACTGATTGCAGGATTGGGGCAGGTTGATGGGGGTGAAGGGATTGAGCAAAAAAGGGGGAAAAAGGAGTAATAACTCATGGATATGACAATAGTGTGATGATTGTAGGGGGTAAATGAGGTGGGTATATGGGGGATAAATGTTGATGGAAAAAATAAAATAAAGAGAAAAAATTGGTCATATTTAAACAATATACAATATTTCATATGTAACAAAACTAGCTATCAATCAACAATTGGCAAAACTAGAGGGAAAAGGCCAGAATAATAACTGACCTAACACAAACTTTATTTACTACTAGGAAGACACAAGGCCACATTGAGGTTAGTTTTATAATTTCATAAACACCACATATATATAAAATAAAAATAAAGCCCTAGCTGGTTTGACTCCGTGGGTAGAGAATCCGCCTGCAAACTGAAGAGTCCCAGGTGCGGTTCCAGTTAAGGCACATACCCGGTTGCAGGCTTGATCCCCAGTGCAGGAGGCAGCCGATCAAAGATTCTCTCTCACCATTGATGTTTCTATTTCTCTCTCTTTCCCTCTCGCTTCCTTTATGAAATCAATAAAAATATATTTAAAATAATAATAATAATAAATAAAATTTATGTAAATATTTAATGTTTGTTCAGCTTACTAAAAATGGAGTATTATGCTAAGTGAAATAAGTCAGTCAGAGAAAGACATATATCATATGATTTCACTTATACATAGAATCTAAAGAACAAAATAAATCAACAAAACAGATTCGTAGATATAGTCAACAAACTGATAGTTATCAGAGGGGAGGAGGGGCTGGGTGAAAAGGTGAAGGGATTGAGAAGTACAGATTGATAGTTGCAAAATAGTCATGAAGATGTAAAGTACAGCACAGGAAATATAGTCAATAATATTGTAACAACTGTGTATGGTGCAAGGTGAGTAACAAAAATATCGGGGATCACTTTGCAAATCATATGGTTGTCTAACCAATATGCTGCACAACTGAAATTAATACAAAATAATATTGAATGTAAACGGTTAACTGGCAAAAAAAGAAAAACATAACCAAAGAAAAACAAAAAAAGAAATAATCATTAAAACATGTTTAATCTACTCTACTCACATTCAGTTATATTATGCAGTATTTTTGTGTAAATAAGACAGAATGTTAAAGTTCTTTAAAAATATAAAGCACCTTGTGTGAGAACATTATGTGTTAAACTAATAAATAATCTGTTCCATTATCCAATGCAATAATGTAAGGGAGACACTGTCGGGTTCTCAGAAAGGGGAAAAAAAGCCTATAAATTATATCCAGTTCTACTAATGTCAAGGAGGATTCCTGATTAAAAATATTTCAGCTTTGACTTCACTTTCAGAAAGGTAAAAAAGCAAACAAAATAGAATTCTAGTGTCTAAAATGAGGTGTAACATTAAGTTTATATTACAGAGGATCAAGAAAATGGATAGCAAATTCTCCTCAGAAAACCATCCATCTCTTTCTTTTGTTAATCCCTCCACACATCTGGCAGAATGCAGGAATGTAAGCAATAAGACTCAATGTTTCCCAGTTTTGTTCCCTTTAATTCTTGGTGTCTAAAGTTATCTGGTCCTAGCCGGTTTGGCTCAGTGGATAAAGCATTGGCCTGTGGACCAAAGGGTCCCAGGTTCCATTCCTGTCAAGGACATGTACCTTGGTTGCAGGCTCCTCCTGGGCCCATGCCCTGGTCGGGGCTCTTGCAGGAGGCAACCAATCGATGTGTTTCTCACATCGATGTTTATCTGTCTTTCCCTCTCCTACAACCTATGAGGGAAGGTGGGAGGTGAGGGGGTAAGAGATTAACCAAAGGACTTGTATGCATGCATATGAACAAAACCAATGGACAGACACAAACAGTAGGGGAGGTGAGGGCTTGTGCTTGGGTAAGGGGTGGTAGGGAAGAGGTCAATGGGGGGAAAAGGAGACTCATGTAATACTTTAAACAACAAAGAATTTTTAAAAATCAATGTAAAATTATCCTCAGGCAATGATTAAAAACAAACAATCAAACAAAAATAACGTTATCTGAACAGGGAAGTATGAACAAAATTCTGAATAGTACAATTATTGATCTATTATCTTTCACAAGCCATTAAGCATTAAGCCTAAGTGTTTTTCAAGATTCTGAGATTAGAATAATGGAGGGCAGACATTCATAGGATGTTGAGTCTTACATTTATTTTACAAATTTCTAATTCAAAATACGGCCCACCCCCACAAAAATATGTCATGTTAGTCTAGGTTAGTGTGGTGGTTTACCTTTCTATAAACAGAAATTCACTCAGGTTCATTCTGTCCTCATAGATTACATTAACCCCTGAGAATTCAATGCACTTGAGAGAAAATGTGGGACAAACATACCACTTTAAGAATAACCTATGTGTTGGCTCAGCCAGTATCTGAATCATTTGGACATTAAACATCTTCATGAAGCTACCTTGTACTTTAGAGTTAGTAAGCTAAGTAAGTGACAAAGTATCCACTAATTCAATTTTTGGATAAGTGTTTGAGAAACATTATTACTATTTTACACTCAAAATATGTTTTGATTCAAAATCATAATAATAAAGTACTATCACAAACACTCATTATCAGAATATTTTTTAAAACTGCTGTATTTTTCACCTCTGTAGTAAGTTTACAGTCTTATTTTCATTTCTAAAAATATTTCCAGGAAATACAATGATGCATCTAAATGGCCTAAAGTTGTCAATCATTTTATATGTGTGTTATATCAAATTCCAATAATGTAGAAGACAGTTTGGCACTTTCTTATAAAACTAACCATACTCCCACCACACAATTCAGCAATCACGCTCTTTGATATTTACCCAAAACAGGTGAAAACTTATGTCCACACAAAAACCTGCACATTGATATATATAGCAGCTTTATTCATAACTAGTGACCTGGTGCACGAATTTGCGCACATTTAAAGGAAATTAATTAGAAGAAATATTTTAATATCGCTATTAGCCATTTCTCTATAATAGAAGTGTCAACCAAATTCACATCGACAATGACAGATCAAAACACACATGTGCAATTGGCACCAGCGAGAACTTTGTAGCTTGAGTGGAGGCTTAGGCCTGCAACGGCTATGGAAAGCTTGGCTTGCTCTGTTACCTGGGAAACCTTGCTCTCTGTGGCTGTAGCCATCTTCGATGGGGTTAATTTGCATACTCGCCCTGATTGGCTGGTGGGCGTGGCTTGGCTGGTGGGCGTGTCTTATGTAGCGGAGTGGTGGTTAATTTGCATATTACCATTTTATTAGAGAGGATAGATGTTATCACCACTCACTACGCAAACTGATAGCCAAAGAAACTAAGAAGCTGACTAGTCTCCACTTTGGAAGCTATACCTATAATTAAAATAATCAAATGTGTATGGGTGCTCCTGTCTGTTCTCTGAATACAAGACCCTGGGTTTTGTCTTTTGTTGTTGTTTTTGTTTTTGTCTGTGTTTGTTTGTTTTGCTTTATTTTAGCAGCCTGGTAAATGAGTCTGAATTGATTGGCTCCACTCCAAATCACAGTGGATAATTTAGTTTTAAAAATTTTAAAGATATCAATTATGGATAAAATTTCTAGGTACAACTGACTTCCAGATTTATGTTTGCATTCTTCCACTTAATTGGACAGGGTAGTGTAGGAACATCTCATACAGGTACAAGTTAATAAGTAAAATTCCTTGCCCTAACCAGTTTGGCTCAGTGGATAGAGCGTTGGCCTGTGGACTGAAAGGTCCCAGGTTCGATTCCAGTCAAGGGGCATGTACCTTGGTTGTGGGCACATCCCCAGTAGGAGGTGTGCAGGAGGCAGCTGATTGATGTTTCTCTCTCATCAATGTTTCTCTCTATCCCTCTCCCTTCCTCTCTGTAAAAATTCAATAAAATATATTTTTTTAAAATTTCTTTACTGCTAACTAATTTGCAATGGTATGACTATTTCTGGTTTACAACTGTGTCATGTATTCTACTTAACCAGAAGTAAATTTAAATAATTTAGAAATATTTTTGATCATTGACATTGTGGTTATTTCCTAAAAAGAAAAAGAAAAAAAGACTATATTGACTCTTGTAACCTCCTTAATAAGCATATTCTTAAAATGACACGGAGCGTCAGATTTTGAGCACTCCAGTGGGCTCAAGTTTAAGTGGGTAACTAAAGAATATATTTTCTCACAGTGTGGTTGGTCCACTGGATAAATACACCTTATGAAAAATGTGTTTAATTTCATCTGTTACTGCCAGAGGGCTTGGCTGATGTCCTATGTATTTGCAGGGGAAAGCAGGTCCTGCTGAGAAATCATTCTAAAATACACATGTGCTGCTTCAAAACACTGGCTTAAAAACAGCACAGATTTTTCAATTAAGTTCCTACAACAACATTTTATACAAATGGTTTAGCACTTTTTCTCCCTAAATAGTAAGGTAAACTGACTGACTAACATTCTAATCATATGGTAGTAACAAGTTATAAGTAAGTTGAATAACATGGTCATGAGGCTTGTCACAAAACCACCATGAAATCTGAATAATTAAGTAGTCTCAAATTTGAGAAGTCCACAGTGAGACTGGACAAGTAACAAAGGCTTAATTAATGCCACACTCCTCAGAAGTCAGGTTAAGAGAATTGGCAGCTAGAAGTTCTGATGTGCTTCAAGTCTAAAGAAGTGCTAATTTTTAATATTAACTAAACTTTTCAAAGATCCCTCTCTTCCAATGTGAAGTTAAATTGCACACCTAAATTGCCAAATGTCAATTCTGAGGTCAAATTATGTTCATTGTTCCCAGAAGAATTAAACTGCCTTTCAAAAATTGTACATGCAGTTCAAGTAAATTTGCTTCAAAGTCCACATTAAAGGGCATTATTTTTTAAAAAGGAACAAGTTAAGATAGCTTGACAATTTTACTGTAATGCTCCTTAAGAAGCTTATAGATTTTAGAAAGACTCCATGGTTTTAAAGCATTGAATTACATCAGAACCCTTAAATTTCTTAGGTGCTTCAACCATTCACAGAAATGTGAGTATGAGTCTCTGAAGTCATCCACTTACTAACATTGTGTGGAACATGTTTCATCTTTATTTGTGATTTTTTAATACTGAAATATCCAAATGCAAGCACTGAAGAAAATCAAGTAAAAATGACTTAAAACACCTACTAGAAGACTATTATTAAAAAAAACAACAATGCATTTGTGGTTCCCTTTTAACTTGGAATATGTGGGGCGAAGGATGAGTATATATGTACGTGTGTGTTATTGTTTGTAGAATTTTATTCTTACTGAGTAAAACAAAATACATAGGCTGTTTAATAATCACAATATATCATCTCTCTCCTAATCACCATAGCCTGAGGTAATCTTTATATTCTGCAGTTATATCATTTAATGGTAATTAATTATATACCATCTTATATCAACTACAATTATCTATGAATCATTACTGAAATATAGTGCAGTACTGCTGTTTAATTTAATGTAGATTTTTCCCTATCACATTGCATGTTTTTTTTAAGATAAACCCTATTTCTCTCTTTTAATCTTTAAATTAGTGCCACTCTCATAGCATACATTCAATACATATATGATGACTGGTTGAATAAAAGCAAAGAACTGGCATTCTAACAGTTTTAAAATAAATGTCCACATCTCAAAAATGAAGTCCTTTTATGCCTTTTTCATCTTCAGTAGCTATTGCACAGCTCTCCGTGAAGAACTGAATACTTACAGCATCTGTAAGGTCTCACCAATAGCTCACTGCTGAATGTCTGTTTTCTTCCACTTGCTAAATCACCTGACTTTGCACTACCAGCTCACCCAGGGTAAGCACCCCATCACGAGAATGATGCTGTTTCACTGGCTGTGAATAATGATTTTAGTATTTCTAATGAAGTTTAACAAAAGGAGATTGGTTCAAAATATACTGCCTTTTAAATCTATAATGAGGATGTTATTAGTCAGAAATGGTCTTTGAATTTCCATTGTTTGTGGGTTGTGGACCCTCCAATTGCTAAGATATATTAGCCTGTTTAATCTTGGCCATAACTCTATGGGATAAGCATTAATATTATACCCACATACTCCAGAACATATTCCATTTGTCCTTTGCTTTTGCTATTCCTTCTACTGGGGTTACCATTCTTTTCCTTGCCAGGCAACACAGTGCAGTGCATAGAGCACAGAATTTTGGCCAAAATTTATGATCTGATTCTTCCATTTATCCATTCATTGAACAAATATAAGACTCCTATTATGGCTGAAGACAGTGTTCAAATTGCTGAAGATGTAGCCCTAACTGAAATAACAAGCTTCCTGCTCTCATAGAGCTTATATTCTAGGAATCGGACATTAAACAAATACCCTAGTAAATAAGAAAGCAGTAATAAGTGCTGTAAAGAACATAAAACAGAGCAGTGAGATAAAGAATGACTGATAGATTAAATAGCAGGGAAGTGCTCTCTGAAAAGGCAACAGTCAAACTGAGATCTGAATGCCAGGCAGGAAGTAGACATGAAACAACTGGAGAAAAAAAGAGAATTCCAGGGTAAGGAATCTTTTATCGTAACAGAAAAAGAAATAAAACTAGTTTAAACAAAATAAGGGTAGATGTTGACTGACATGAGTGGAAGTTCAAAGATTAGCAGAGTTTAGGGCGGTCTCAATCCAGTGCCTCTGTGATCTCAATTCAGCCTTCATCTATGTGTCAACCTCAATCACTGGTGTCAAGCGAGTCCCGGGCTTCCCATGGAATATCTTACAAATAGATTGTCTCTTTATATTGCTCTATCTTAAGAGCAAGGAAACATTTCCCAGAAACCTAGGACAAGCTTCCCCTGTGTGTCACCAGCCTGAGTATGGCGCCCGCCCATTCCTGAGAGCGAGGACATTTCTTGTATTACCTGGCATGGGCATAAGCATTTAGTTCAATGCCTAACAAAGGACTGGGAGCACCACTATTGGCTCTGACTACTTAGAATTGGGAGCACCACTATTGGCTCTGACTACTTAGAATTACTCCTGGAGCAGGAGTCAGTCTCAAAAATCATGTGGCTGCACTGTAACCAAGGAGAGGTGGACACCTGAACAAAAAAATGGAATGCTCTAAGGGAAAGGCTGAAAGGGAATGGAAGCTACACAGCAGTCAGCCATGTCCAGGATAAGTAGCTGGTGAAAAACCTTAGATCCATTAGAGGAGAGAAAGGAGGCTCAGAGGGCTAGTGCTATTAGCTAAGGGAGGGTGATATGAAGTGGAGTCATATGGTAAACAAAGGTCAACTCCTGTAGGTACTCGTAGGTCATGGTGAGGAGTTCAGATTTACAGAGTAATAGAAAGCCATCACAATGTTTTAAACAGGGTAGTATGATGAGCCTGCAATGTGAGATATGTGCTTGGTTTGGGAGCAGAGAGGATAGCGATGTATTACTGGGTCATTTGGTGGTGAATTCACTCCATCTTTCTAAATTCCATTTACTGTGTTTTAAAGGAGAAATAGCTTGATTCCTTATTACAAAGGGTTGTTTCAGGTTGTAAATAAAAAATGTGTAAAAGTGCTTTTGACTTCTTGAGATACAAAACTGAAACTCATGAATACAAACAGCAGTGTGGTGACTGCCAGAGGGAAGGGGCTGGGGGGGAAGGGGGTCCTAATATATGGTGACAGGAGAAGATTTGACTTTGGGTGATGGGCACACGGTGCAATATACAGATCTTGTAACACAGAAACCCACACCTGAAACCTATATGTTCATGTTGCCCAATGTCACCCCGATAAATTTAATAAATATAGTGCTTTTGAATTCTGTATTAAACAAATGATAACAAAATCACTATCATTCCTTCAGTCTCATTCAGGTTGTCTTCTCAGAGCCTTATCTGTCCAGACCAGCCCCACACAGACTGCTATTTCCTCTGAACTCTCATGATGTTTTTTGCCCATAAAAATAATTTTAATCTTAAATTTTATAATTATAGCAATGTATGGTAGTGTAAACCTGTATAGTACATATCAATTTAAAATATGTGCATTCACACATACCAATTATGTATCATGAATGTGTCTTCAACCAGATTTTAAGTGCAAGGCATACATCAAAGCTTCTAATACAGTGTCTGGCTCAAAATAAATACTTAATAAATGTGAATTTTCTTTCTTTCTTTGGAGTCCAGACCCATGCTTATACTTACATTATTCCCTTTGATCCTTGCCTAAGAATTTACCCCAGCATTAACCCAATGGTGAAAACAAAAAATAGGCACTTAATCACTAGTTATTGAAAGAATTGTACATCCATTTAAACAATAGAAACTTTTAAGTTAGCAGTGCTAAACAAGGGGGGAAATAAATGGCAAAGAAAATCTAACACAAAATTTTTCTGTTGCATAATCATTATCTTAGATTGATTATCAGATTTTAATTTTAGTATGCTTTAATTTTACTAAGTAGATACATTCTTAACCACTGCTTTGGTTCTTTCCTGGAAGTTCCTATAGGAAAAGATTGAGACAGAATTAGCACATGGTCTTCGGTTAAGTTTTGAGCATCAGAAAGGCAGAATAATCCACAGAAAAGAGCCAAAATTTTAGTTAGTTATTCAAAATGTAAAATGTATTTCAAAAACTAAAGGGCAAAGCTCATTTGCCAAGAAATGAATCATTCAAACACATACAACAGCACCTACTGTACATGTTCAAGAAGTTTTAGCAGATGACTTTCTCACACACTTTGGCTGCGACATCAATAACCTAAACATCCCAGATTAAACACTTCAGACCCTGAATCACTTTAAGCCATGTAAAGCAATAAACCTTCAAGATAAAAGGCAAGTAAAATGGCAGAATTCGCGGAAAAGCCATGTGCAGGCTATGTTTATGTTTGATTTATTGAACAAAGGGTAAATGCTAAAAGCCCTTTTTGTTACCCTTCTTTGGAAATATTAATACAAAGTTAGTATGATCATATACAGTATGGTGTTAAGAAATAAACATTATCAATTTTCCTGACACTGCAGAATGCGGCCTGAACTTAATTTCGAATAAGTTTCAGAAGAAAAGCTAACAATCACAAAAGGAATAAAATGAGATTAAAATGTAATACAAAAATGCTTTATTACTTTACAAGTGGAGGCAAGACTGAAGGCTCATAATTATATAATATTTAATGCTTAATTTTATTTTCTGTGGTAACTCTGCAAGCCATCAGTCATGAAAAATATTAAAGAGCACACACATTTAAATACCACATAATTAAAATAAATGTCCGTTGATATATTTTGCTTACTTTGCATTTCTGATTTATATGTTTTTCTTAATACATAGTTAAGGCAATATATACTCAGTAGGAAAAGCAATATTGCCCCTGCATGCCCCACAAATCATCTACAAAAGTGTTGCAAGCAACATCATTTACTTAGAGCAAATGGTTGATTTTCTATAAACACATTATTTATTAGAGCATTGGATGCAATCTGCATGCTAATGTAGTCTTCTACTTCACAAAATTATCCACATGGTTACAGTGGTTTTTCTCTCTCCACTATCACCACCTCCCTTCACCCCCAATTAGTTCCATCCTCACTTAGATCTCCATCATGCACTATCTGTCCACATATACTGAAAATAACTGAAAAAAAGCCATGGAGAAATAACTAAAATCACAAAAGCATTCTAACAATTCTAACCATTAGTCAATCACTGTATTCCCACAAGCAAACAAATAAACAGACCCATCACCATCCAAACTATTTTAAAAGCCTCCAAAATAGATCTATATAAACTATTACAACAGCTATTAAAACTATACAAAATATGTTGCCAAAACCATGCAGAGCAAGTCCAAAATAGTGATATTCACAACTAAAGAAAAATCTAAAATCTAAAAGCAAAGAACCATGTTACATTATCTCAGAATATCAAAATACTGTATGTTTATTTGCCAATATTTATATAAATATTATGCACCCAAAAAATCATGTTTTAGTTATAAGTTCACCCAAAGGCATACAACCTCCTAAGTGCTTAAAATTGTTTATCTGCCTTAGATTTACCTTTGAGGAAAATGTCACTGTCACAACTCGGTGTCTTGGTTCCAGAATCTTTGACTCTGCCTGGCAACCAACCCATATCACAAAGAAGAAAACAATGTACTGGTGGTTTGAGGAGAACAAGACATAATAAAAATTTACATAAAATAAATACTATATAATAAAGCGGTAATATGCAAATTGACCGTCACGTTCTCACAAGATGGCTGCCTATGAACAGGCCAGCAGGGGGGTTAGTGAGGGACGACCAAACAACTGAAAAAGCAGGCTGTGTGGGGTGACCAGGCCGGCTGGGGGCCAGTTGGGGATGACCAGGCCATCGGGGGGGCAGTTGGGGACAACCAGGCTGGCAGGGGGGGGGGCAATTGGGGGTGATTAGGCTGGCAGGGGGGGCAATAAGGGGCAACCAGGCTGGCGGGGGGGGAGCAGTTAGGGGCAACCAGGTCGGCGGGGGGATGGGGCAGTTAGGAATGACCAGGCCAACAGGGGGAGCAGTTAGAGGCTATCAGGCCAGCAGGGGGGGGGCAGTTGGGGGTGACCTGGCTGGTAGCAGGGAGCAGTTAGGGGTGACCAAGCTGGCATGCAGAGGAAATGAGGGGTGATCAGGCTGCTGGCAGGGGCAGTTAGGGGAAACCAGGTAGGCAGGCAGGCAAGTGAGCGATTAGGAGCCAGCAGTCCAAGATTGTGACAGGAATGTCCAACTGCTGGTTTAGGCCCCATCTCCGGAATTGGGCCTAAACCGGCAGTTGGACATCCTCCAAGGGGTCCCGGATTGGAGAGGGTGCAGGCTGGGCTGAGGGGACCCCCCCCCCTCTGTGCACGAATTTCGTGCACTGGGCCTCTAGTTATTTTTTAAAGTACAAATATTCATCTGCTGTACTGAGATATATTTTAGTATCATATAATCTACTATACTGAAATCTATTAAAGATTTTCATAAACCAAAAAAATGCAAATGTAATATAACTTGAATTCTAATTACTAAAAAGCCTTGTATTATCTGATAGTTGTGTGGTTTTCTTATATAGAATCATCTTTGCATGTTTTATTCTGTCAAAATTGTGATTCCCCATTCTGCCTATACAATAACATACTAAAATATATGACAAGAAATAATTTTAGCGATTAATCAGACTTAAAAACCTTAAGCAATTAATTAACCAAGCTAAATTGAATGCAAAAAATCATTTATTTCTCATATTTTGGGTGCTTCTATGAGAACTGTTAAGAACTGTGTGACCCCCAAAAGTCATGGGTGAAGCTTTAACCCCCTACCCCCAATATTATGGGATTGTGAGATAGGCCTTTGGGAGATATTAGGTTCAAATAAGCCCATGAAAGTGTAATTCTCATGATGGGATTAGGGCCCTTACAAGAGGATATACCATAAACCTCTCTCACACCCACCCCCTGCCACCCCTAACATGTGAGGATACAATAAAAAGGCAGTTCATATACAAGCTAGAAGAGAGCTCTCTTGGTCTTCAGGCCTCCAGAACTATGAAAAATAAATTTCTGTTGTTTAAGCCACATAGTCTGTGATATATTTTTGTCAGCCCAAGAAGACTAATACAAGATCCCTATGGGACCATAACTTCAACAGAATATATTGGAATATCACCAAAAATAATAACTATTTGCTTCTCTTCATGTTCATTTTTACTGTTCTCCTTAACACATTCAATTTTTAAGACTAATATTATCATCATTTACACATTGTCTTTATTTTTATAAGATTTAATATGTGGTACTTTTTTCCACAATTTTATTATTTCTAACCTACCTAATAAAACATTTCAAATTATAAAAATTAAATATTGAACACTATTGATTCATCTTTATCAAAACTTACTTATTTGAGCCAAAATCTTTGCAAGATTTATAAAGAAAAGAGTAATCTTTAAAGTAAATGTTAAAGACCAAAGCAGAAATTTCAATTAGTTTATACATGGTCACCATACCAGTACATTACTGTCATTTTTACCATGAAGTAGCTATGGTTCTAATTACCTAAGGACCCAGAGAAAATATAGAATATCATATATATATAAAAAATGAACAGAAGTCATATATAAAATATATTATACACTGAGTGGCCAGATTATTATGACCACCTGATGTTTGTAGGCAAATTAGCCATACACTGAATCATATGGGATATGGAAGCCAAAGGCCTGTTCGAAACCTTTGCTGTCTGCAGTTACCAAGATAAAACATCTCCAATTCGCACAGGAACACAGGGATTGGACAGTCGAGCATTGGAAAAAAGTCATGTGGTCCGATGAATCATGTGTCCAGTTGCATCATGCAGATGCCAGAGTGAGAATTTCACAGAAACAGTATGAAAGCATGCACCCCACATGCATGAGTACAACCCTTCAAGCTGGTGGAGGCAGTATTATGGTTTGGGGCATGTTTTCCTGGCATGATTTGGGGCCTTTAATTTGTGTGGAACAACATCTGAATAGCACAACATACCTAAGTATCGTTGCTGATCAAGTTCATCCTATCACGTTGATGGTGTATCCCAATGGAGATGGCTTCTTCCAACAAGACGATGCGCCATGCCACGGTGCTCATATTGTTCAGGAGTGGTTTCAAGAACATGAGGGAGACTTTACCTTGCTTAGGAGGCCCCCACAATCACCAGATCTCAATCCAATTGAGCATTTGTGGGACGAAGTTAAAACAGCCATCAGGCAGCTGGTTCCACAACCATCAAATCTCACAGAACTGGACAGTGCTATTCATCAGGCATGGTGTCAGATTCCTCGCATCACCTTTCAACATCTTGTGGAGTAAATGCCAAGAAGAATCGCCGCAGTATTAAAGGCAAAAGGTGGCCCAACAAAGTACTGATGGGGTGGTCATAATAATCTGGCCACTCAGTGTGTGTGTGTGTGTGTGTGTGTGTGTGTGTGTGTGTGTGTGTAGTATTTTATAATGAACTAGAGGCCTGGTGCACGAATTCATGCACAGGTGGGTCCCTCGGCCTGGCAGGTGATTGGGGCCGATTGGGGCCGATCGACTGGCCGCGGGAGGTTGGCTGTGGGAGCGCACTGACCACCAGGGGGCAGCTCCTTCATTGGGCATCTGCCTGCTGGTGGTCAGTGTGCATCATAGTGGCATTGGCCGGTCGTCCAGTCGTAATGGTCACTTAGGCTTTTATATATATACTAGAAGCCCGGTGCACAAAATTCGTGCATGGCGGGGGGTTGTTCCTCAGCCCAGCCTGTACCCTCTTCAATCTGGGACTCCTGGAGGGATATCCGACTGCCCGTTTAGGCCCAATCCCACCAGGATCGGGCCTAAATGGGCAGTCGGACATCCCTCTCTCAATCCAGGACTTCTGGCTCCCAAATGCTTGCCTGCCTGCCTTCCTGATTGCCCCTAACCCCTTCTGCCTGCCAACCTGATCACCCCCTAACCACTCCACTGCCAGCCTGGTTGATGCTTAATTGCTCCCCGGCCAGCCTGTTTGCCCTCAACTTCCCTCCTCTGCCAGCCTGGTCACCCCTAACTGCCCTCTCCTGCAGGGTTGATCACCTCCAACTGCCCTCCCTTGCAAGCCTGGTCCCTCTCAACTGCCCTCCGTTGCAGGCCTGGTCCCTCACAACTGCCCTTCCTTGCAGGCCAGGTGCCTCCCAACTGCCCTCCCCTGCTGGCCATCTTGTAGTGGCCATCTTGTGTCCACATGGGGGCAGGATCTTTGACCACATGGGGGCAGCTATATTGTGTGTTGCAGTGATGATCAATCTGTATATTACTCTTTTATTAGATAGGATAGAGGCCTGGTGCACGGGTGGGGGCCAGCTGGTTTGCCCTGAAGGGTGTCCCAGATCAGGGTGGGGTTCCCTTGGGGCGTGGGGCGGCCTGAGCGAGGGGCCTGTGGTGGTTTGCAGGCTGGCCACGCCCCCTGGCAACCCAAGCAGAGGCCCTGGTATCTGGAATTTATTTTCCTTCTACAATTGAAACTTTGTAGCCTGGAGCAGAGCCAAGCCTGCTGCTCCCTCCGGGGCGACAGCCATTTCTGTGGCAGTTAATTCACCTTCTGCAATTGAAACTTTGTAGCCTTAAGCGGGTGAGCCCGGCCAGGGTGTGCGGAAAGCTTTGCTTCCCCTGTTGCCGGCGGCAACCCTGGCCTGCTCTCTCAAGCTCCATTCTGCCGCCATTTGTTTGAATTTGTTTACCTTCTATAATTGAAACTTTGTACCTTGAGTGGAGGCTTAGGCCTGCAACGGCTGTCGGAAAGCTTGGCTTGCTCTGTTACCTGGGAAACCTTGCTCTCTGTGGCTGTAGCCATCTTGGATGGGGTTAATTTGCATGCTCGCCCTGATTGGCTGGTGGGCGTGGCTTGGCTTGTGGGTGTGGCTTATGTAGCAGAGTGGTGGTTAATTTGCATATTACCATTTTATTAGAGAGAATATCTATAAATATATATAAAATGGATATATACATATAGTTCTATGTCAGTTGTAATTAACCTTTTTGCTATATGAAACTAAGACATTAGAAATTATTTTCCCCAATACATATGTTATAGGTAAGTAGATTACAATTTAGATATATAACTTTGTGAATCATCTATAATAAGAAATCTCTTCTCAGATTAATCAATTCTAATTGAACTTATTGAGAGTAATGCAACAAAAAAATAAGCCTAAAGAAATTCTCAATGGCTCCAAGGAAATAAGGAAATTAAAAGGTACTTTACCTTCATATAAAAATGCAATGTATTTATGAGTAGAAACTTATCAGAAACATTTTTAATTTAGATAAATCTTATAATTCATATGGGGAAAATGCCCAGCAACTGCTAAGATAAACATGAAAAAAAGAAGAGTAAAGAAGGAATTGTTTGTAAGATGCACACCATAGAGTAATAACATACAATTCTATATAGTTCAATTGCTTAAAAACAAATTATTTAAAAGAATATTAATATATGAGCATGGAAACAATGAAAGAACATATCCAAGGTTGTGACCATGATAAATGTGGACAAGGAGTGCAGCTGATATTGTAGGAGATGGGAAGGGAGGGGAGGAAAGTGTCAATTGATAAAAACTGGATAGATAATAAATTCTTAATTTCAAATAAGTAAATTTTGATGTTAAAGATAAATAAATTTTAAAAACATACACAGCAGGTACTACTAATTTCTGTTTCATAAAATTGAAAACTAGTGGATAAATTTTGGCCTAATCTTACATTATCTGAAGAAGAATATAAGCCATCCAAAAGTCCAGATGTGCTTTGATTTAAAGTTTCTTGCTTGACAAGTGGCCTATAAACTGGCATATTTGAAAGAGAACTAATGTCAATGATATTTATGAAACCAATCCTGTACATAGAATATAGAAAACAATAAAAACATTTTCCTTAATTTGAAAGTAACATACTATGAATGTAAAACATGTGTAAAATAATTTTTTAAATTAAAGAAAATAAACATTACAATAAACATTTTAGTTCAAAATCTCTAGTGAGTAATTTGTATATATATGTGTGTGTGTGAATATGTACTAGTATGTGTATAAATATATACAAACACATGTATGTATGTATATGGAAACATACACATATTTGTGTGTACAGCTTGTGTTTTTCCACTTGGTAGTGTACAATAAACAACTTTTCAAGCATTAGTGATTCTTAATCATCATTGTTTGCCAATGCTGCATAGTAATACATGGAATAATTTATAAGGTTATTTATTTTACTATAATCCAGTGTGGGCATATGTGATGTAATTTTCCCCATTATTTTACTGTTTTGAATAACATAGCATAAGCATCCTTATAATTGTTATTTGGGTGTTTATCTGCTTTCTCCCGCCTCCCTAATCTATCACCAATGGATTTCATGTGGCCCACTTACTTCTCCTTGGATTGGAATGTATAAAACAAGGTAAAAAACCACCATTCTCAGGACTATTATCCCAATACACTGAGATTCTGCTTCCAGGCAATGGTGGACAGTTTGGCTCAAATAAACTCACAAAAAATTCTTTACAGGTTTGGATGGTTTCTTACATTAACATAATCTTCAAAGAGATTGAAATGTATTCAGTATACTATTCCATTTACTGCAAGAAATGGTGATATTTTAGAATTTTTAATATCCAAGTGGTTAAAAGTTAAAATACTTTGTTATCTTGGTTTAACTGAAAAACTTGACATCCCAAAACACTCCTTCCCCAGAGGTTCTTTGTAGTTGAGTCTTACTGCTATTACTTCGTCAAATACAATTTCATCTCGATGGCTTCGTTATAAACAATTTGAGGGCAACAATCGTGTCCTATACTTATTTCCAGGAGTGTTTCAGAAATGTTAGTTGGAAACAATATCAGATGAGTGTAAGTCCCATAAATATTATAAATATATAAATGAATAAACCTTTCATGAAATGATTGAGTAAATTTTAAATATTATCCTTCAATTGATAACTATTTATTAACATATCAATAGCAAAGACAATTTTGTGAAAAACAAAGAGAATTTATAACCCTAAGCATTTGAAAAGGAAGAACAAGTCTATTTTACCAAACCAAGGTCTCTGCAGTAATTAAGTACCTATGTCAAGTGCGGACTCACTCAGGACTAAATCCTAGGACCTTGAGAGATTCATATGCAAATGACCATCCTTCACGTCTCAAGGACCCATCTGGCTAATTAACCATATTTTAATGAAGAACAGAATTCTATTCCACAAATGATTTACATAACACCTACAGCTCATTTTCATGAAGAATGTATGCAATGTTTCATTCATCTGACTAATATGCATCCATCTGTATTATGGCCCTAACAAAGACCACTCACCATGTTTCAAAATAAACACAGAATAAGTAATATATATGTAAACACAAGAGGACATAAGAAGTTTTTCATCAGGTTTGTGTGTATATATACATATATCTCTCTCACACAACTTTATCCTTTAAAAATTATGATTTTATCTAACTCCGCTTCATCTTAAATTGACTTTGGTTTTATACTAAGATTTATTTAGCTGAAATTGGAAATATTATACTAAGGGATAATTGTAGACCCTTAGTTCATCAAATAGTGAGGATTTTAAGTCTTCTCAAACTCCATAGAAATTATATTCTGGCCTGATACATATCGCGTTACATATAACTAGAAACAGGATTAAAATATGTGTTATTTGCTGCTTTATAACAAATGTATATGCATATTTATAAAATGAATATAATTTGAATACATACATTTTAAAACTGCAGTAATCAAGTTGAAGAACATTAAATCTGTAAAAATCAAAGAAAATTTTCCACCATATAACAATCTGTTTAAATTAACTAACACTGATAGTTTCTAGGGCTATCCTGGAAGTATAGATTCTGGCAACTCTTTTGTATACTGTGAATCTCTTCTATAAATTGCATTAGTATTGAAATATAATTTACAGACTTATTATTTAAATCAGCTCAATGTTGAAAAATTATACTGTATAAACAGACCAACAGATTTTTTTTCAATATGCAGTGAGTGAGTATACTTTCTTCCCTCAAAATAATATCAGGTGTGAGCACATGAAACTGTTATAATTTCCAAAAATATAAAATGTATTTTTATAAAATATATAAAATTGCTTCTGCTATTATTTCACTTATAAAAGTCACAGGATCCTCTCACTGAGCATGAAATTATGCAAAATATTTTGTCAAAAATGAGTAAATGCTAATCTAGTGACAGCAACAATCCCCTAGAGGACAAATAGCGCAAATTTTGCCTCCAAGAGGGTAGTGGGAAAAGACCAGAATTGGCACATTTGCCAGCAAGGTGACAACCTTTATTAAACCAATCCTATTCTGTTTTATCTCAATAATAAACACAGAAGAAAATATTAATTAACAGTTAAATCATTATAAACTGAGTACATCAGAGCATTGCAACTGACGGTTCTCAAGTTCTGTCCCAGCATGGCACACACAGAAAATGATATTTTTACAGCACAGAGAGATAGCTCAGTGAGATAATTGACTGCACAACTCCAGCCACCATGGGCTGCCCCAGGGCTAAAGAGACAAGAAACTTAGTCTAGCCATAAAGAATTCTTGAACATAGAGATCAGAAATCTCTAACCTACTAAAAATGGAGATGTGTTCTATAACAATATCTCAAATTGACTTCCACGGTAACTTTCACATGCCAAACAAAATTAATATTAATCGGATGTCTACTAGGTACAAGTTTCTACATTAGATTGTTACCATCATAACTAACTGGTTATTAATATTAATAGTAGGAAAGGAGCCAGGGGGAGGCCAGACATTATAGGCATGGTCATCTGCACAGCTTCGCCAGGAAGATGCAACTTTATACTCTCCAGGGAACCACCCTTCCCTGCAGATCTCTGGGGGAAGGGGTCCAACAAAGGGGGAAGATGGGCCCAGGAACAGTAAAGTCAGGGTGACGAAGGGAAGGTGCTTGCCTGTCAGTCTAACCTGGGAAAAATATAATTGGCTAGAGGGAGTGGAGCCATTGAAAGCGCATGAAATCCTGAAGGATTGGTTAAACTCCCAGTTAAAATCCCCCCAAAATAACTCTCTCTTTTGTTTCTCTTGTGCTCCTGTTTCTTGCTTGCTCCATGGCCCACACTTGCCCGCCTTGTAGCCCTAGAAGCTGCATGGCCCATGGCCTTGTGGACCCTACACGCAATGGACTTCAGCTGGGAATACAAGTTAAGCTAGCCATATGCTGGACTGGACTGTGCTTCTACATGGGACGGAAACTCTGGGAAGTGGCTTTAATCCCAGCTCTGCTGAAAACAAGGTGGGACTTTTTTATGGAGGTGGAGGGATGGGACCATGAAGGGAAACTCCCTTAATGTTACCTCATAAATAAAGTTTCCACAATTAACTCATCCTCCCATGGGGGCTGGAGGAAATTCTTATTCCCACAGCAGCCCTAGAGCTCCACTTTCAACAGCAACAGGTGAGGGATGCAGAGGATACCCCACCAATAACAAAATGATTGAACCAAATTACACCTCAGTAAAGCTGGGGGGAAATGATCCAATCAGCAGGTGGATTTGAAATCCACACTAAGTTTGAACATCATTCTGTAAGTGCAGAGTTCAATGAAGGATTTGAATAATAAGTAATAGATATAAAACAAGCAAATACAAGTTTACAAAATTTCAAAACAATTTTGGAAGATATTAGGAAGATAGTTCAGTCTCAAATTTGTTTCTTCTTTGCCTTGGGGAGGAAGTAAGTTGACCTAAAGGATTTATTGAGTGAAGCTCATAACTGTTCACCAAAAGGTAAGAGAAGGAGCAAGAAATCAATTCACTGTGGTGTTTCAGAGAGTTTAATATGGCATCAAAATGTTCAAAGGTTTAGTAAGGACAGAAAGTAAAACCAAGGAAATCAGGGTGTGAGGAAATAAAGAGTTTCAAGGACAGGAATGAAAATACAAGAGATAGAATAATGGACAAAACAACAAAACTTCCTAATTAAATATAGCAATGAACAGACATAGGAAGCAGAAAGAAAAATTAAAGTGCATAGGTGCCCGGCCAATGTGGCTCAGTGGTTGAGCACTGACTTATGAACCAGGAGGCCATGGTTCAATTCCAGGCCAGGGCACATGCCTGGGTTGTGGGCTCGACCCCCAGTGTGGGGCATGCAGGAGGAAGCTGATCAATGATTCTCTCTCATCATTGATGTTTCTAGCTCTCTCTCCTTCTCCCTTCCTGTCTGAAAGAAAAAGTGCACAAGTTTCTGATCTGGATAATGGGAAATATGTCACAAAATTTTTAAAGTGAATTTGAAAAAAATTTGACAAATTAGACTTTAGACATTTTGACCTTAGGAGAAAAAAGAACATTCAAAAGTTAGCCAAATATATTGATCTAAAACTTGAGAGAGGTGATATTTGCAACTGTAAATATGAATAAGTGTTCCAACAGAGACAAAATAATGCTTAGTGAGTCATATTATACACAGTCCTAATGACAATATTATTAAAATGGAAAAGTATATATAGATCCAACAACATGCCATATAAAAATCATTACCCCACAAATCTCTTCCAACTATCCACAGATTATTTATTCAAACATTCAGCAAATATTTAAATGCCTACTATAGCAGGAGTGAAACATACTGTGGAAAACAAAATTAACATGCTTCCAGATCTCACAGAGTTTACCACATAGTGAGAGACCAGCATTAAACAAAATCCCATGCAAATAAATATTAATTGCCAACTGTGAATATACTCTGAATTTAAAATGCCTCGAGATTTTATTATTGTCAAGTCATAAACCTATGTAATAAATTCATGTTCTTAAAATATTTAAGGACCTATATTACATATTTAATAGTCGATGTTGACCTTAATTAAACAGTTCATTTACATTCAAATTTTCATTGCAAACATTTTTTATTATACTGAGTTTATAATTCACATGGATGAGATAACCAGGGATCAGCTGTCCCTTTCTAGAGTACCATGTCTGCCGTGACCTCCCATTCCTGAAGCCTGTTTCGCCATCAGTTAGCCCAGCATCCTCTCAAAATATTTCTTTAAAAAGTAAAAACCAATTTTATATTTAATAATTTTATATTTATAAAATATATCAATCTTCACAAATATATAAAATTATATTTCACTTTTATTGACACAAGGCAGGAATGAATCATCTTCCTTTCAACATTTATTTATTATTTATCTATCTACTTGGAAATAGGGAGAAAAAAGACCTCTCTAATCTTACAGAATTGAAGTAGTTAGTTGAAAAACAAATAATAGATTAGATATAGTGGGTAAGATCTTAGAATTTAACAAAACCAAATTTCCCAATTCATTCCATTTTTAATATAGCAATCTGGAAAATCATATAACTAAAACATAATTTTCTTTCATAAATGAATCCTCCATTAATATTAACATGAATTAAAAATGGGCAATGTTACAACAGTGCTATGCTTGACTTTTACATTAGGTTACAAGTCCCATCACATGCTAATTAAATGGTGTCATAAAGCAGCCATTGCTGCTGAATCAAGAAGTTCATTCTGGACACTGAGAGGATAATTCTATCATCTAAGTTGCTTTTATGAAGCCATAGATGTACCACTTTTAACAAAGGTTACATGTGCTACAGTCATAAAAGATGAGACAGAGGTGAAAACATTGAAAGAAAGACACGTTTATTAAGATCATTCATTTTTGGCTGCTCTAATTAAGATAACCATATGTTTTATTTAATTCAGTGGCCAGTAAGCTTTCTATTTCATGGTGAGAATAAATTATATTTTATATACTAGTAATACTAATACCTCTGCATTATTCAGTAATTTCTATTTTTCACATTGATTTTAATAATTATGTGTGGTTTTAATTTTTTTAATTCTAATCTTCATAGCTTGCTAACATTTCCAGGTTCAGTATTTAAGGAATTAAATTCTTTCTTCCCCTATAGGTATTTTTTTTGCTTGGCTAACATCAATGATAGCCTTTAACTTCTGTGTTTAAGAAGACTTTTTCAATGTGCATTAACACCACCACTGCCTAATTAGTTCTGATGGTAGACTTATAATTGATAGCCAAAATAGTTATAATATCTGTGCAAGGTCATTGACTAACTTAGGTCCAAAAAAAAACCAAAAAATTCAGTAACAAAACTCCTTCGAGCTGGATAACTAAGGCATTAGGGTTGCAGTGGTGGAAATTTTACATCTTCTTATAATCTATTTTCCTCAAATTTAATATTTACCAAAAAAATAATTTAGTGCAAAATATTTGAATTTATTTTATCTTAAGATAAAATGGGTAATAAGAAAGTTTTATTTGTTGAAAAATATATTAAAATGTTTAAATATCTTCACATCTCACAAAAGTAGTGTGCAAATGAATGAGAAAAATTTCTTCCTGCAACAATTTGAAATTGAATTATATGCAAGGTGTCCCCTTTTCCCATAGTTAACTGGTTTACATAAAAATCATGCACAAATGAAAGAGATCTATAACTACTATGAAATTTATAGTATAGAGTATTAAGCTCAGTATAAAAATTAAAACTTTTAAATAAAAGCTTTTTCACTTCATCTTTTTAATCATTAAATCAAGTCTTACAAAAATTGGGATTTTTATAACATGAAAATCCCAATTCATCATTCTTACTCCAAATACAAAGTAGTTTCCTTTATGTCTGAAAATAAAATCAATTCACATCTCATAAACCATCTTCACACAACATATGTCATTTATTCAACTTTGGCATAAATAACAATTAAATTCCTGGCTGGGCAAAGTAACTATTTTCTGAGGGGAAAAAGTCCAAATTCAATCTATGGTTGAATTTATATAAATCTTTAATCAAAATTTAGACTCTTTGGTCCTGTGCAATTTGAATTTAAGAAGTTAAGCTGAAAAATACCCATCACTGACTTTAAAAATATAAACCATTGCAATCACTCATCTTTATCCTCTTGAGTAAATGAACCATCTCAGATCTAATTTTTTAAAAATCTCTGAGAACAAACTAAATATGATATTACCTATTTGGGGAATATTTATCTATATGTCAGGCTTTTTTCATTAGAAAAAAGGCTTGGTAGCATTTTGCTAATGAAATGGCAAGTCTACTTATGAGGAATTCACAGTCTGGTCTGTCACAGGGAGGAGGGTGCACAGGGGAATTATACAAGAGACTTAAAATTTTAAAGACACAACCCCTTATTTTCTCCTTCCAGTTCATCTCCATAGGTAGTGAACTATCTACGCAGTGATGGGCAACCTTTTGAGCTTGGTGTGTCAAACTTCGCCAAAAAACTGAGTATAATAGTGTGTCACTTTGAGGAAAAAACATTATTTCGCGATATTTATAGTTTAAATAACATAAATGTATAATTGTTATATATAATTGTATTTAATAAACCAAAAACTAAATATTTAGTGCTGACACGCGTGTCATAGGTTCGCCATCACTGATCTACAGTATCATGAAGGTGAGGATCATTGTCTTCCCTTTCTTCTTCATTACCCTCATATTCTTTGAAGTTGCTCTATTATTAGATGTTTTTATGTGTGTGGGTGTGTGTTTCCTTTTCTGATTGATCGGTGCCTTTGTGGAGTAGTTAGACTCTTCTCTGTAGGGCTAAAGGAGCTTCCTTTGACACAAAGAAAATTATCAGCAGCTTCCCCTCCTCTCTGTCCCTAGCCTTTCTCTGAAGGGGCACAGGTGCCAACATGTTCAGACATAAGGAGTGAAAGTTACTGTGAACGGGGAAGGAGCAAAATCTAATATTCTGTCCAGCCCACACCCTTCTCAGAAATCCAAAGCTTAACACCTTCTACCAAAACAAAGCAAAAATCTGATACCAAAAGGGTCTTCTTAATGCTAGACACCGAGATCAACAGCTTCATTAGATAAGAAAACGTAAGCTCAATAGAATGAAGTGGTATGTCCAAAGTCTCCCAACTCCTGGTCCAGTATTATCGTCACGCACTGTTGCTCCACCAACACCCTTAACCATAAATTCTATTTCCATTCTATTTCTGGGGCAGTGTTCTCCCCACTGCCAGCTGGCAGCCCCAACCTTCCTAGTTCATTTGCACTTTGGGACTTAGTTCCCACCCTTCCTTTTCCTGCTCCTGGATCTCTTATTTCTTCTCAGGCACACCTTGCCAAACCACCCAAATGAAAATGCCCACCCTTCTCTCTCCTAGCATGCAGTTATAAGAATTGAAAATTATCTTCTTTATTTGTTTGCTCAGTCATTATCTCTCCTCTCCACTAGAATATAAGCTCCATTAGGCAGAGGCCACAATTATTTCCTCTACCACACTAGGAGGTATAGAGTCTGGCATGGCAGGAACAAAGGCAAAGGAGGGAAGTTTCTACCCCTCCGCAACCCCACCCTCCCCCACTCCCCGAACCCATGATGTAAAGAGGGAAGCAACTACTTGAATATATAAGGCTGAAAAAGGCAGAATTAAATAAAAAGGTTTTTTAAAGGAATATGTCATATAAAAAGGGGGGACAGAGTTTATAAAGCCAGAGAATTCTCTGAGGAGGTGGAACTTTTTTTTTTTTTTTTAAGCTGGGATAGGGCTTGGCTTTAGCAAAGATTCCGGATGGGGGGAAACATTCCACAAAAAGGGAAGCTGTTAACCAAAACTTTACAAAAGGCAATGTTACATTTGGGGAAAAGCTTACTGGGTGGACATGGAAAATGGAGAGAGCTCAGAGTAAGATAAGGACATTCCAAATCCTTAGTTTAGTCCAACCATATGTTTATGCTGTTTTACACCTGAGTGGGCAAAAAGCAGTCCCCAAATAGATCTGTGCCCCTTATCTAAGAGCCTGTGCTTCTGGCATCCCTTTTCTTACCCTTGGTGGTACTTCCCTAGAACATTTCTATGTCCAAGATTGCCACGGCCTGAGAAATAGGCATCCCTCAGCTTAGGTCTGGTTGTGTGTGTCCCTGCAGGTGGTTTTGTTGCACTCTCGACAGGTCTTGCACAGCACCTCATCACAGCATTGCACTCACTGGATCACTGGGGTCCTCCACTGAGCGGTGCGCTCTCTACAGATTAGAACTATGTCTCTCATTCATTTGTTTTTTATACCTAGCACAATTTATGATTCATTCTGAATACTGAATATATATTTTTTTATTTAATGAAAAATGAATGGAGTACAATACTAAAAGGACAGAATAGGACTTGAGGAATTGAAATTATAAGTTGAAAGTTTATGTTTCTAAGCATTGGACACTGATGATTAAAACCTTGACATAATCATATCTGTGTTTCAAGAATAATTCTGGCAGTGGGCCTCTGGCAATGTCTGATGTGGAAGACAAACACCAGGGGAAATAATCATGTGGCAAGTAAGTCAATTAGGAGGCCAATACAAGTGTCCAAGTTAGAAAGATATGGGCTGAATTGAGGCAACAATAGAAGGAAACACCAAAGAAGCCCATCTGAGTGGTGAAATTATGGATTCCACTTACATATGAGGTATAAAAGAGTCAACAGGTTGTTGGGAATATGGGTCTGGATATCAGGAGATAAAACTTCATGAGTTTTTAGAATTAGAAATCAGACAGTACCCCCTTCTCTACCTCTATTTTATACTTTAGCTTTTGAAACTAGTATGAAGGCAGATATTTCAGGCCAACATAATTGGCTCCAATTTTAGTGTCATCTGCTTCAGTTAATGTCATGGAAAGAATACTATTTCCAGGGAAGAGGTTATACAATGGAAGTGGGTGAGGCACCAGGGCCTGGGCTGTGTAAAGTGCTTCTCTGTGCAGCAAGCACACAACAGAGGAGCCGGGAAAGGAAACGAGAGAAATAGAAGGGTCTCACTTTGAGAGCCTCTGGGTGGTACAATTCTTGCTTCTCACACAGACGATGAGGGTTCAATTCTTCCATTTATTTCAATTATATTTTTTAAGCCTCTACTCAGTGGTGGGGAACATGCTAGGCTTAGAGGTCACAAAGACCAATGATACAATTGCAAAGATTCATACTTTTGCCACTAGCCAGGGACTCATATAAGTATCCTACACCTTTTATCCTATAACATTTACAATTTCCCTTTGAGATAGAGAGACAGAGTGGTTAACTCACCCCAGGTCACCCTGCTAGGTAGTGGTGGAGGAGGATTCAAACCCAAGCAATCTGTACCCAGATGTGCTCCGAACTACCGTACTATGTTGCCGATGATATGGTTCCTGTTCTAAGAAAGCTTAGAGCCCAGAATCTGAAAGTACATACTTTAATTTAAATAAAATAATTAGTGAGGAAATAAAGGTTTGGAGTGTAAATGAAGGATTGGGGGTTGGGATGCAGGGGTCAATGACTTTCCTGGCAATTCTGACCTCTCTGGTTCTGTGTAAGTAGTCAAGGAATTCACTGAGCTTCTCTGAATCCACACTGCACCACCCCCCACCCGCCCCGCCAATGACTTTCTATAGTGGTTCATCATAGGGCCACAATTCATCTCATAGTCAGTGAACAGTAGGCACAGAGCCTAGCTCCAGAACCCATAATGTATACATATGAAAGCAAAAAGAAAAAATTTCCAAGAGTCAGTCAAAAACTGGATCTGAAATCAAAGAAAGGAATAATAAAGAAGAGAATGCCAAAGACAAAATTTAAATTTCTCTAGCTTTCCATGAGGCAACTTTTATCACACCATCCAGTTATTCATTTCAGTCTTTGCAGAGGGGTATTAATGGTTGAATACTTATTTATATATATACTAAAGGCCTGGTGCATGAAAATCTGCACTGGGGGGGGGGGGGGCGGGGGGAGAGGGGTCCCCTCAGCTGGGCCTGCATCCTCTTGAGTCCGGGAGCCCTCGGGAGATGTCTGACTGATGGCTTAGGCTGCTGTGCTCGCCAGCCTTGAGCCCAGCTTCTGGCTGAGCGACGCTCCCTTTGTGGGAGCACAATGACCACCAGGGGGCAGCTCACCATTGAGCATCTGCCCCTGGTGGTCAGTGCACATCATAGTGACTGGCCATTCCGCCGTAGAGCCGAAACTGGCTCTCCGACATCCCCTGAGGGGTCCCAGATTGCGAGAGGGAACAGGCCAGGCCAAGGGACCCCACCAGTGCATAATCGGAGCTGGGGAAGGACACAGAAGGTTGGCCAGCAGGGGAGGGACCGTGGGAAGGCTCCAGGGTGTGTCCAGCCTGTCTCTCTCAGTCCTGATTGGCCAGACCTCAGCAGCAAGCTAACCTATCAGTCTGAGTGTCTGCCCCCTGGTGGGCAGTTCATGTCATAACAAGCGGTTGAGTGTCCTTAGCATATTATGCTTTGATTGGCTGAACGGATGAACGGATGACGGAACACTTAGCATATTAGGCTTTTATTATATAGGATTGGCTGAACTTTGCTATCACATTGCTACCTAAAGTTAGTTGTTTTTAACCTTTATGCTTTAAAGATAAAGTATAAGAGATAAAGTGGGAGTTTTCCATAAGAGAAGATCTAATAAACTAGTCTATTCAACAGAATTTTCTCCTTTGAGTTTTCTATTAGCTTGAATGTGTAAATAAGGGACTGCAGGCCAATCACACTGCTGTCATCTCTACTCACCTAGTCAAAAGGATACATCTTTGCATTATATCCTGAGAGAAAGAAACGAAACCTAATTTAATGCTCTCTGCTTGACAACAATATTCAATGAAGCAATTTGTACGATTCAGAGCTATAATTTCCTCTCACAGAAATTACATATGCTTAACAATAATTTCTTGATATAATGTAGTTATTTAAAAATTGGCATAGATACCATGCTCAAACAAATTATCATTGCTTCCAGAAAGAAAAGGAGTAGTTCAAGGATCATAAATATTAAAAAAAACAAAATGATATTTTTTAAATCATGGAAAATAGGCTTGCTTATAAATAGAAAGCCATCTGCATTTTCACGAATATAAAATCAATCTATCCAAATTTAGATTTAAATATTTGAAATTATTATCATGCATATAGTACATAGTATAACTCATATTAATCCATATAACATTTACAATCTACTCGTAACATTACAAATCAAATATATATTCATAACACTTAAATTATATATACAAATATTTCAAATAAGAATAAGACTTATTCAATTCATATCCTTTAAATGCCTAGAATTCTAAGGAGCAACCCCAGTGTAGGTGTATGATCACAGATAGTATATATCATGACTGTTTGCCTCCCATGGTCCTTGTCATTTTTCTTTGCATTCATTTTACACTAACTAAAAATCATGTCTTTCTCATTCTTTATATTTCAAATACTTAAACTTAGTATAATTATCTCTTGAATTTCATATATTATTTTTCAGAACTAAATATTTTAAATGCATAATTTACAAGAAAAATGACACTAAACTTTCAATTAAAGTCTTAATGAATTTTGCATTAGCAGCAAACAAATATACAAATTTCTGAGGCAGAAAATGGCTCTAAAAAAAGAACTTCAAAGCCTTTTCTAGTACCGAGTCTTGTGTGCAAAATACATGTGTCATATTCAAGACTACGTATTATAGGGGCCAAAATAGCAAATGCTTACAGGTTGCAGGCAAATGGTAAAAGAGTCCAGGCCATGTGAGGACTGTGGCATCCCAAAGAGAACAAGCTGTCTAAAAGGAGCAGTGCATATTACCTGGCCATATGATAAAGTGGTCTCAGTGTTGCTGGATGGATTGTCTTTAAGAGAGAAATTTAGAATCGTTTGTTAAATCATCTGATTATTAAATGTTGGCAACTAATTTTTCTGAATGACTAATGTTCAAGACAAATCTTGGCCGCCAATGCTTTCTGATCACTGTCTGATCCTTAAATAACTTTTACTTTCAGTGTAATCACTATGTGATCGTTGGTTAATGTGATTCCATATCAATTGATCTAAAATATTCTATGATACAAAACACTGAGATAATTTCCAAGATTCATCAGAAAAAGAAAAGAGCCCTTGTGTCAGTCTTTTTAAATATATCAGTTCAAAAACTGTTCACAGATTCTTAACAACCTGTTTCATAATTATATGTTTATTAGGTCTGGGTGTAGATGCACAAAAAGTAAGGAAATAAGAAGTTCCACGGTGAAACTGTGGGGTAAATCAACATTTCAGACTCAAAAGGCAGGAGAAGGTAGTCAAAGGTGAGAGGAAGAGGAAACAAATCCATGTAAAGAAAATAGAAGTTTGGGGGAGAGTGTCAAAAGTGTTTTGATTCCAAATTGATTTGGGTGAAGACTGTGAATAAGATTTGATATAAGAAGGGAAGTAGGAGACCAGGTCAACTTTGAGAGTTGAGGTAGTGGGGTGCACTCCAGACAAGGGTTTGCAGCAGCATTGAATGGTCCATACACTCAGCCCTTGGTCTTCCATTCCATCTGTGCTTTTCTCCTGGTGCAGGCGATCTCATCTATTCACATATTACATCTGGGAGCAAACCCATAAACTAAGCTTTGATCTTCCCTTAGACCAGCTGCATTTCCGGTCCTCCCCTGGCATCTCTATCCTTCTAGACACTCATGCCCAAAACCCAGAGTGATCCTCAAAGCTGCAACTTCATCACCCCCTACACCCAACTAGTCACCAATTCTTGTGGATTCTACCCACAAGGGGCAATTCAAATCCATCCATTTCTCCATCCCTCTGCTATCCCTCTTCTCTGACTAACTTATTAGGGAGCCCATCTCGGTAGTGACATCTCCCACTGTCATCCCCAGCTTACAGAGGGCCTTACTGCAGAATTTTTAAGGGTGCTGATGTTCACTTTCACTGGTCTATTTCTTGAGGTCTTAGTGAAGGAAGGGTCTTCATAGCTTTCTTGGTGGATGGGGTTAGATGTGGAGGCTGTATCTGGTAAATCCATTTTAAGATTTTTAAAAATGTGATAATACATTTTTTCCAGATACTTTTGCCAGCAGACTCCCCATTAGGTTATCTGAATAAAAGGCTATGGTGTGAGGCAGATGGGGGAGGGGGATGTTAAGTGTGAAATTCATACATTTACATAAATCATCATTCAGGATATAAAAATATTGTGGAATGCAATTGTAATTCAAAGTTTGGGTTCACAAAATTTAGTCTTTTGGCAATGGCCCCAAGAGTATATAGGGCGAAGCAAACATTTGTGAATACACAATACAGAGTTTATTCTTATATTATTATTTATTTATTGTATTATTTTCCATATGAACTACAAACCTACTTTTGCTTTACCCTGTACATTGGAAGACAACTTATAATATTTTATAGTGAAATGACATTAAATCAAAATTAAGCTTAATTTAAATATTTTCAATCTAGATATGTATGTTGTGCTGTCATGCTAGCATAAGTGTGTGCTCAAAAAATAAGCCAGTATTATGGGATCTACATACTTTAAATGTAAATATTATTTGTCTCGCCAATATAAAACTTCAAAAGATTTGTAATATTAATAATTTAGTTCAGCCCATATTGAATTGAGGACCTAGTAGATTCTAGACTACTAAAATATGTGCCACATAGACACATACACACAGTGTTTTATAACTGAATTTAAAAGCATAAACTTGAATTTTAAAGTCAACCAAGGTACTGAGTGTCAAAATAAGCAAATCGCTGTAGCATTCCTCCAGAGACTGATTACATACCCTCACATGATTTATCACTGCAGCATTTGGAGGGAAGCTGCAGGGTCGGCTTGTGGGACCTCTGTCCTGGGGCTAGAATGAGGCTTGGTGTTTGCCTTGTGGCGTGCAGGTGTCTGTGCAACCTACTAGGTCAGGTCCCAAGGGCACTTTTGTGAAAAACAAAGGTTAGGAAAAGATATCGTAAACACTAAGAAATAAAAGGAAGTTAATTATGCCAGGTGAAAGGCCACCGAATTCTATTTTAGCACCTCCAAAAGCATGCCAATATTTATACAACAATCTCCTGAGATTTATGGGAGATGTCAGTTTTTAAGACACTCCACCTTTCTTTTATTCTTTTCCAGCCATCTGTGGGTAATAAGTGTGGGGAGGGGATGATCTGACAAAGGATGAAACACAACAAACTGTAAGACTTTGAGCCTTGTATAACAAAATAGAAAAACAAAGATCAAAGCCACAAGGCACACTGGATGATTATTTGGTTTTTTTAAAAAGAACAGCCCGAAGCAAGGAAAAACTTCCCCAACTTCTAAACAACCAGAGTATCAGCAAAACATAAACAAGAGCATGTTTATCTTATACCTCCCACAGAATCTGCTCGTGGACCTTTCTTGCTGAAACCTTTAGCCAGCTGGACATACAGTAAACTGGGCAGCCTGCTTTCATTTACTCAGGATGGGAAATTATTTTGAAGATCTAGTGGTACTTTTTTATGAAGTCAAATCCAAAAACCAAACTCATGTGTGTAAATGTAGAAAAACTAGATATACAAAATGATGAAAATGAATTCCATGATCCCCACCACTGCCCCCCCGCAACGAAAATTCCAAGCACTATAGATCCTAATGCTGATAAATGACTTTCAGTCTGTGAAGAGAGAAACTTCTCTCTGTTTAAAGACACTTTTATGTTGTTGGGCCTTTTTCTTCCATAAGTTAAATGTATATCAGAAATAACATATTTTTTTCTGAGTAGGAAGGTAGGATCCTCACTTGTACTTAGACAGTTTTTCTACACCATCCTATACAGGTAAAAGAAGATAGTATTTTTGTCCTATATTCTTAGATCAAATTTACATATCTAGCTTGATAAATCCTCTTTTCTATCAATTCTATAGCAGGAGTTATTAAAGGTTGTCTTCGTATGCAGAAAAACGAGCCCAAAGTGAATAATGTAGTAAATTTATCATATTAACTATAGTGCTTAATACTGTTTCATATTGATTAATACAAAGAAAATTGAAACGAAAATATACAATCAGTGACTTAAAAACAGAAAAGTAAACTAAATTTAATATATTACTTTTAAACTCTATAATCATTGTTTTCATTGCTGGCCATGAACAAAGGGTACTTTGGAAGCCCAACTTCATCTTTAAACAAATCTGAGATTGATGGCTTAAAATTCAGTGGTTCCCAATGTGGGGCATGTGGCAATTTGATTTTTAAGGGGGGCAATTCAAGAATGAGTTATTAACAGTACATTTTTTGCATTTATTATGGTTCTAGGGGACTCATATACAGTATGTCAATATATATTATGTCATATTTATGCATTTCAGTTCTCTATTATGTTTGAAACTTTATTTGCTATTTTTTCATATCACTTCATATTATTATTTTTTTAACAATTTCTTAGTGATTTCTTCCTCAGTACTTCAACTGTCCTTTTGTTCTTTTATTTTCCTCTTTCATGGATGCCATGTTCTTTGGAAGCTTGTTTAGACCAAGTTAATGGCCTTTAAGGCTTCCTCCACATGAATAGGAGTTTACTTTTTGAATAATAAGAATTATATGTCACAGGCGGGCTTCAGGATTTTAGAGATGCTTAGGTAGGGCATGGCCAAAAAAAAAAAAAAGGTTGAAAATCACTGGATTAAATTATCTTAAAAAGTACTTTTTAGATTCTTTTCTTTTTCATTTCAATTGCTATAATCTAACCTGGGCTTATGTCACCACAGAAATCTTAATTTTACTAGGTTTGCTCCTAAGATTTGTGGGGCCTGAACCAAGAATACAAATCAAAACCCATATGTCATTTGTCAAAACATTTGAGTCACAAGTCAGGGTAACAAACTATTAAATAAAATGGGTACTACTTTCCTGCCTTGAAAAATATATTTCATATTCGTCAGATAAACAAATGTGAATTTAGAATTTTGGGATTCCCCAAAGTTCTGCATTAGAACGTGATAGCATTAGAAGACCTTGTTCCCAACCCCTGGTCTCTAACACACAGCCTCATCCTATGGCCTACTCTCCTTCTCCTCCACCTGTTAGCTCCAACCTGCACCATGAGGTGCCTGGTGTGGACACTTCATCCTCCATGTCCCAGTTCTACTCTTTCATGCCCACAGCAAATACCTATCCATTAGCCACTCCTTGGGCATAGGTATGTGTAACAAGCCAACACGGTCCATCCTTGAGACATGGGTTAGAATTCTTCTGAATTCCCTAACATGGCAATGAAAGGATCACAATCCAAATACTTGTTTAAACTGGAAACTTTAGATTCCGCTCAGAACTTTTTTCCAATCCTCATTCTTTGGCTGAAACACATCTAACATCAGTAAACTTTTTTCCATTCAAATTGCCATTGTACTAGATAAAGCCTCATTGTTTTTCTGCATTATAGCAATAGCCTCTTAAATTGTTTTTCTGCTCATGTTATGTCCTAGCCCAGTGGTCAGCAAACCCATTAGTCAACAGAGCCAAATATCAACAGTACAATGATTGAAATTTCTTTTGAGAGCCAAATTTTTTAAACTTAAACTTCTTCTAACGCCACTTCTTCAAAATAGACTCGCCCAGGCCGTGGTATTTTGTGGAAGAGCCACACTCAAGGGGCCAAAGAGCTGCATGTGGCTCGCGAGCTGCAGTTTGCCGACCACGGTTAGCCCAATTAATTCCTTGCTCTTTTTAAAGCATAATTGTAGTCAGGTCATTGTTATCTTTAAAGAGATTTTGTTCCTGCCCACTGTCAAATGGATAAAACTAACATTTGAGTTTAGTTAGCACAGACAGCTTTCTTCAGGGTGGCCTAGCCTCGTCAGGAGCCATTCCTCCTGGGGCCCATCTTGCCTTTCTCTGTCCACATTGCTCATCATTCTCAGAATATTCCATACTTTTTTCATTTCTTATTCTTTGTTCATGCTATTCCTTTGGCTGTGGATGCCGACCTCTAATTATGATGCTATGAACTCTTTCTCGTTCTCCAAACACCCTCTCCCTACAGATGTCTTTGACCCCCAAATTAATTCTTCCCTCATCTGTGTCCTGACTAAATTTTATGTCTAACTTTCTTACGGCATTTATCAAATTAACATAATTCATATTGAGTTTAGCTGAGTGGCAGACATGATTGTTCAATTGACACTAATTTACTCTTAATTTGGATTTCTCCAGAAGCACACCCTGAAACACGGATTTGTGTGCAGTTTATTTGAGAAGTCCAGGAATCACTGATACAAAGGAGGGAAGGAAGACAAGGTAAGGAAAACAGCCAATAAAGTTTATATCATGGAACCAGATAACACCGTGGCAACTTGAGCTTAAGATGTTTGTCCTCCCAAAGGAGAGGCAACTGAGGCAACAATGTTTAAGGGCTGAGCCCAGAAATGTCAATTCCCTGGTGCTTCTGTTCAGCTTCATACAGAGGGTGGCTTTCCCCACTTGGAGAAAAACTTTCAGGCACAGAAACACAGACACTAGCACTGGAAGTTAGCTGGAGAGCACTGTGTTAAGCCCTTATCACGTATACAGAAAGTACTAGTCTAGAAGAATCCTATTGTCTCTATGGCATGGTAGCAGTAAGTAAGGAGTGGAGGCTTATAGTCCTTCCATTATTACCAATCCTTTCTTACTCTCTAGCTACACCGTCTGAAGGTCGATGACACATCAATCACTGTAAAAGTTCTACTTTATTCAATCTTTACAGCATTAAGAGGTAACCTGTTGCAGTCATTTTACAGAGAAAGAAACTGATGTTCAGAGAATTTAATTCATACAATTTAAGTCAGAAAACTTGGGGCATACAGCTAAAGAGGTCCATAAAAGGCATTTGAATCCAGGTGCTTTTTAAAGAAAATTCTAATGTTTAATATAAAGATCCTAGAAGAATTAATATGACTTTTCCAGCCTTAGTATGTCATCTATTTATATCTAATTTTAGAGTTAACATGTTTATTAAAATGAATACATTACTATTATTTTCAAAAATCAGATTAAAAGTATGATAGTGCCAAATTTAGTAAGCCAAGATACTTTATAAATTTCTTTATAAAATACTAGAAACATTTTCTAAGTGCCTAAATATATGTCAATATTAGAAATAGCTCTAAAAATGTTAACTAGATTGGTGATTAATATTTTAATAAAACATTTTTAAAATAAATAAATATATATCATGTGAAGTTTATCTATAAAAAACTATCCAAAAATTTGAAATATGTATTTTTTCACCTATAATAAAAATTCTGGTGACTGTACATTTTAGTAGTATTTTTCATTCCTATACATTTATAATTTGCTTCCAACCTTTTTGAAGAAGGTGGATATAAAACATTAAAATAATGATTTCAATATCTACAGTACAAACACAGTTAGTACTACCATATTATACCCCCACAATCATTAAGCTACAATGATCAACACCCCCCAAAAAGTGAAGGGAATTCTTCAAAGTACTTGGATATAGTATTTTGCCCAATTAAATAAAATGTTTGTAAAACATTATCAAGATCTTATAGATGTTGGGGAAAATGGGAAATCACCCCAATGATATAAAAGAGCAGTAATTATTTTCTAAAAAGCTCAGTAGAAAATTAGTGTCAATTTTCTTTAGATTTAAAATCATGCAAAGAGGTGAGCATTGTATTTCCTGATGATTCCTGGGCAAGAGTTTACATTAAATTATTTTTTCTCAAAGAACTGTGTAAGATTTAACAACCTATCATTTAGTTCAACATTTGTTCATAGTTGTATATGTGTGTAATTTATATTGAGTGACTCTTCATGAATCGCAATGAAGATCTTAACCCTGATTTTTCTTAAAAAAATGACTTCCTGCCGAAACCGGTTTGGCTCAGTGGATAGAGCGTCGGCCTGCGGACTCAAGGGTCCCAGGTTCGATTCCGGTCAAGGGCATGTACCTTGGTTGCGGGCACATCCCCAGTAGGGGGTGTGCAAGAGGCAGCTGATCGATGTTTCTCTCTCATCGATGATTCTAACTCTCTATCCTTCTCTCTTCCTCTCTGTAAAAAATCAATAAAATATATTTTTTTAAAAAAATAGCCCTGGCCAGGTAGTTCAGCTGGTTAGAGCATCATTCCAATACATCAAGGTTGGGGGCACATACAAGAAGCAACCAATGAATGTATACATAAGTGGGAGAACAAATCAGTGTTTCTCCCCCCCCCCACCCCCTTCTCTCTCTCTAAAATCAAATAAAAAATAAAAATAAAAAAAATAAAAATGACTTCTAAGCAAAGATCACCAACACAGAATATTAAAGCAACAGGTCTAGATGTTTAGAACTATCTGGAAAAGGTTAATTTGTGTTATCTTTCAAAAAAAGTAAAACACATGATTATTCCTGGCCATATTCCAAACCTGGAGTTATCTATCAGAGTGCTAGTATGTTTAATGAATATACCTTAAAAACAATAAATTTTTTAAAGAAACAATGAGAGAGAATGAGAGAGAGAGAGATCATATATTTGTATTTTAAAAACTTTCCCATTTTATAGCCATATAAAGCTGTGGCACATTCTAAAACATCCATAAAATTCCTTCTACCCCATTTGTATTCTGCATTTGTAAATTCTTGTCTCAAGTAAAATAAGCAATTGAGTGCAACATTTGAAAACTTTTATAAATACTGTTTTAATTACTCTGCACTCCTGAATCCATCTGTTTGGATGGATCGAGGCAGTGATGTCAAACATTATGAGAGTGTTTATTGCTTTGGAGTGGGAAGGAACACTTACATGGCACATCTGTATAATTTAGAAGACAGCACTATGTAAGTCACACACACAGTATTATAGGTAATGTCTTTTTACAGAAGATTAATAAAAAATAATTATCAATTTCTAAAAGTCTAATTCTCACAAAATTTCAGTTTAAACAAAAATAATATTTTATAATTCCAATTGGCTTCTGCATTCATTGTATTTCCAACCATGATTATAAAGCAAAAAGAAATATTAGCAATATAAATCAACCTTTTAAGAGGGAAAATTCTTAGAAGATCATAAATTGGTATTGATTAGTTTTAGTACCAGCTTTTATTTTACTCACTAATTTATTCACTTATTCAACAAATATTTATTAAGCTTCTTTTATTGGCAATCCTTGGGCTGGACACTAATAACACACAATACAGTAGAAAATAAGTACTTCCCTTAAGAAATGGCACCTGGTGAATTTATACTCCTTTCCTTTAAAGGAGGTCCCCTATCTAACTTGAAAAAAAAAAGACTTAATGGATAGTCTAAGTCTTGCAAATATATTCTCTTTTAACTTTCATGGGGCCCTTCCCATTAGAAATTACAATTCATGACAATTTACAGAACTTTGACTTTATTCCATATCAGCAACCCTCCTGAATATTACATGTAGAACAGTTCCAGTTCTGGAATCATAGATTTAATTATTGTTTTCTAGCCTAAACATCCTATTATTTCACTCTCTGGCTACCTTATTTTCATTACAAGTGTCATTCTATATATATCATCAAAATCCTCCAGTCCCTCAATCTCCTACAATCATTTTGCCTTTTTTTCATTTTCTTCCCTGAACAGCATGTAGTCCATGACCCATAATCTCCCCTTACTAACTTCTACTCCACCCTAACCCTAAATAAATTCGAAGATTTGTGTTTTCTCTCCCATAGCCAGGCTCTGGGGTACTGCAGAACAAAATCACAATTCTATCAGTTTGCTTCACAACTATGTCAGGGTCTCCAAATCATCTCAGTCATGATTCAGGGATAACAAATTTTATAACTGTCCCTGATCAGACACCTCTCCCATTTTTCCTCAGATTAAAATATTTATGACTATATTTAAGTACTGTAATGCAAGGTCTTTACCACTTATCACCTTACTATTTAAATGTTTTTTTTCTTAATCCCTTCAGCAAGAGTGTCTTTTGCTTGTACCTCTTGTCCAACACATCTTTCTTGCTCAAGACCAAGTAAATCTTTACCATCCTCCACACAGATTATACTTCACTTAACACTTTAAGCTCCCAGTCAGTCACCGGTGACTGACACTATACTTTCTATCCAGAAGACAAAACAGGCTGGGCACTTAACATGTTAATTTCATACTCTCTCCTCCATCTTTTACATTTTTTATTCTTTATCTCATGTCAGATTTCTACCATATTACAAAACTTTTTCTTGACTTGATAACTGATTCTCTTCCTCT
The DNA here is from genome assembly GCF_951640355.1 of Cnephaeus nilssonii. Taxonomy (NCBI): domain Eukaryota; kingdom Metazoa; phylum Chordata; class Mammalia; order Chiroptera; family Vespertilionidae; genus Cnephaeus; species Cnephaeus nilssonii. The sequence goes on from NC_137073.1 coordinate 59,899,205, forward strand.
TACTTTCTATATAGTCAAGATTTTCAGATCATTCTACCAGTAGTTTTCTCTATTTTTCCATTCTCAACCTGTGACCATCTGCTTCCAATCAATTTTCAATGGCAGTGCTTACTAATGGCCTCCTACTTTCCAAATTAAATTGAAATCTTTTTGTCAGTACACAATTTGACAAAATATGTCAGTACATATCTGACATTGGTAATCACTGTTTGAAATTCTCTTCTTCCTTGGTTTTCATGAACACAGCTATTTACTGATTTTTTTTTTATCCTTCCTTCAGGCCACTCTTTGTAGAGTCCTTCTAGGGTCCATTTCCTTCACCCATACCTCTATAAGTTTGTGCTCACTCTGGCTCTGACATTTCTACTCTTCTTATACTAGACATTCCCATGTTGTTGATTTCAGTCATATCCTTATTCAGTTATATAAATGCTGATGATCCCCAAACTATATAGCCATCTTAGATCTCTCTCTTATGCAACAGACTCATGTAATACTACTGTCTGACAGCCAACTGAGCTTCAAATAGCAAATAATATTTACTAAGTATTCATCATGCTAATGCTGCTTAGAATAGTTCTAAACATTTAAATATATAGATTCATTTATTAATCACCATAATCCTAAGAGGCAACTACCACTATTCTGTCTTTATAGATGAAGAAACTGAGGCTAAGAATGTTCATTCAAGGATATACAGCTTATAAATAAAAAAGAAATCTGAACTAAGATGCTAAATTGTCATTTTAAAGGTCCTGCAAATGCTCAAATCTAAAAACACTTAAACACTAAGAACCCTTCCTTACTTAGCTCCACTGAGTTTGATAACCTGCTTTTACAAGGTTCCCTAGTTAGTACTCTTCTGTAATTGTTTTTTCCCCCTTTTCTATTCATCTCACTAGATTATTAGCTACTTAAGGCCTAGATAACATATTTTATTTCTGAAAACACAATACCTAACCCAGTGCTTCATACATAATAGGAATTTAACTTGAATTGAATAAATTAGTTTTAAAATATTTACCATAATATTTTTTCTCATCATTTGTTTTGCTGACTTCTATAAGAAATATTATAATAGCCCATCAGTAGATGAGTGGATAAAAAGCTATGGTACATTTACACCATGGAATACTATGCTGTAGTAAAAAGGAAGGATCTCTTACCCTTTGAGACAGCATGAAGGAACTAGAGTATTATGCTAAGTGAAATAATCCAGTAAGAGAAAGACAAGTATCACATGATCTCACTCATATGTGCAATCTAATGAACAAAATAGATCCAGAGATATGGAGGCATGGGACAGACTGTGGAATCTCAGAGGGAAGGTGTGGATAGGTGGGAAGAGATTAACCAAAAAACTTGTATGCATATGTGCATAACCCATGAACAGATAATAGTGCGGTGAAGACCAAGAGGCAGGGGCAGGCTAGAAGGGGTCAATGGGGGGGGGGGCATCTATAATACATTCAACAATATTTTCAATATGCGTTAGTACCAAAATAGTTCTTTCTTCTTTTTGCTTCTTAAGACAAATCCTTAGAAATTAATACAGATTTCATTTGTTTCTTTTGGCCATAGATTGAAAGCTAGCTTTCAGTTTAACTGATTTAAAACTTTTAATATGCCAAATTTCAAAATAATATTCTAACACTGCTATATTTCAGTAAGAAAAAATAATGCATATGTAAATACACACATATTGCATGTATAGAAACAGGGGAATGGTTAATCATCTAACTGATGATAGTAATGATTTCTGGGGAATGGGATTAAAGTAAGTCCATTTCCTACATTATAAAAATGTATGTTATTTGTATTTTCTATAAGGGACATGTATTCCTTTTATTTTAAATTTTGTATTTTTATATTAAAAAATGAATTTTAATGAAAAGCAAAACTTCCATTTGTAAAGAAAAGTATTTCGTAATGAGATTATCCTCCTAAATAAACAATTAAAATCCCTTATAGAGGGTCCAAGATGAGCCTATTTTATGTCACATTCTGAGAAAATACCACAGGTTCCAAATGCATTTATTGAATTTCTGAAGAGGTTCCTTATTTTTACCTGTTGCTTACACGCACACACTAACACTCAGTAACTTCAACTAATGTATTATAATTCTTCTCTTTTCTTTTTTTTTTTTTTTTTTTGGTTCATTTAAAAATTGCTAGTGAAAGGCTTCCTGAGTTTTCTTCCCAGCAATTTCCAAAGCACTTATTTTTAAAATCCAAACAGTGGTTTAGAATTCCAAATGAGTAACAATGTGTGTTTAGACTGAAAAATTAGAATACATTTCAAACTAAATATTTCAAAATCAATTTCTTTTATGTTTACTCATCAATTCTTTGGTTCCGGGCTCTCTGTTTTCCCTGAAACAGTTGACAGTTTTGCTTTTGGTATTAAATAACATAGGATTAGTCTGCCTAAGGGACCATCTGTTGTTCTATGCCCTGTCATGACAATTCTGAGGCCTTCAGACTACATCCTGTGGTTTCTCGTTAAGGGGAGAGGGCATTCTCTATCATGAGCCTAAGCCTCAGAAATGCTGTCCGTTCCAAATGAATCAACATACAGCTGTGATATGTGTCAAGCAAGACAGGATATTTTTGTTTTGTTGATGTTTTAGCAGATGGGAATGTAAGGGTTTTTTGTTTGTTTTTATTTCATTAGGCTGTGCTTTGCAATGTGGATATGTTATTAAACACCTTAAGGGGTTTTCTCCAATTTACTATATGAATTACTGCTGATATTTCTGATTGAGCTAAATAAAACCAAAATTCATATTTCTTATATGTTAGCTAGTTTTAGACAATCAGCAATATTTATATACTTTTAAAGTCACAAGTGACTAAGGTTGTCCATTACCTCAACTTCAAAAGCTTTTAACAAAGTCTCAAAAAGCTTAAGATAATATGAATTAGGCACACACAATGAGGGTAAGTAAATTCATGGGGATTCAGTAAGGGCAGGTTAAGGAAACCTTTCCAACAGTCCAGAGTTTTATACTAGATTCCAAAAGAATCTTGTGATAGGTGTGGCAGAAAAGAATGTGCTGAAAGCTATTCCTGAGTCTACCCTGGAATTCCATCTCCTTTAAGAAAAGTCAGATAAAGTTACATAGTTGTATACATTTTGTCTTTATACTTAGTTTTACCTTTATATAATTATTTAATTATTTCAAAATATAAACCAAATAGTAGCATTTTATTCATCAGATTCTAAAGTATCCATGGTGTGTAAGACACAACTCCTGGGCACGGGCTATGGGAGTATGGAAAGATAACCATGGTCGAAATGCCTCAGAAAGAGTACAGCCAAGAATGACAATCACTTTCTGAACTGCAAGGAAAGACCCAAAATAAAACATATGTCCTCTCCAGAACTAGCAAACTTTAAAGATTCCCTGTAAACATGGTTACAAATGAGACCACAGTGACCCCAGATTTCCAGCAAGAAGCACAGGCTACCTCCTAGATTCAGCACCATAACAAATATGCCTCTCAACTCCAACTTATGTCAACTGACTAAAGAAACAAGGCAGTTAACCAGCTACCAATTTTACTATAATACTAGGGGCGCTAGTGCACGAATTCATGCACCTTGAAAGGAACTGTGGACCGCGAGGCTGCTGTGGGCATAGGGGTGGGTCTCGGCCCATCCTCCACACCCCCGCCCAACCCCTCCCGCCGCGACCCCCAGTCCCGTCTGCGGGCAGCCGCGCTCCCACCACCCTGGTCCCATGCGCTGACGGCACCGGCCCTGCTCACACCACTGATGGCACCGAGTGATTGTAGCCGGCGCCATTAGCGGGTGCGAATGGGGTTGTCACCAGCAGCAGGTGTGAGAGGCAGCTGCTGGTCCTGATGACCCCTCAGGAGCAGGGGGAGGTGGAGAAGCCCTGAGGGGCCATTGGGGCTGGCAGCTGCCACTCGCACCTGCTGACAGCACCAAGCGATTGGGACTGGCGCCAGGCACCAACAGCAGGTGCGGGTGCTGGCAGCAGGTGCAAATGCCTGGCAGGACTGCGGTGCGTGTAAGCAAAGAATTTTCAGTAACCACCAGAGGCTCACCCCGATGACAGCGACCAGCACCCCGCCTTGGTCTGGCGCCCCCACTCACCTGCTCCACCAACCTGCCGCAGCCAATGCCCACCATGTTCTGTGCTCTGTCACCTGCTACTGACACCCACCATATTCCGCGTGTGCCCCCTGGTGGTCAGCGCACGTCATAGCAACTGGTTGTTTGGTTTTTCCGCCGTTTGGTCTATTTGCATATTAGGGTTTTATATATATAGATGTCTGAGATAATTAGATATAATTAGAAAAAAATAGAAATTTCTTATTTAATTAGAAAAATTAAATTAAAAAGAATTCCAGAATTCAGGAAATAGATGGGAAAAGAGGAAAAGTTTGTGTCTTTCATGGTCCACATACCTGAGAGATACAGACCTTGCTTCTGGCAGAAAATCTGTTCAGATACTAGATAGCTATATTTTATATCACAGCAAATCACTTCAAGATTTCACCGAGGCTGAATGAAATATCCTTCAAAACTATCACAAACCCTTTGTTTCTATTTCATAGAGCAACCTTCTGGTTACTAATATTGTTGTCCAATTTTCTTTACATCTAGAAGGTGATACCCCAGATATATAACATAAGGATATCTCCATAAAAATTAATAAGTTAGCCCTGTAACTTATAAAAACCTTCTATGATGAGTTCAGGTAGTATGAATTGACTGATTCAGTGCCATGAGAAAAGAAACAAAATAATTTTCTAAACTTGAAATCTCACATCATGAAAGGTAGTCCCTGCCTCTAACCTGTCTCCACCCAGGAGCTGTGTGTACATACCATCTCTTAATGCCACTGTGCCTTTAAAGGTCAGCCCAGCCTGAGTGGCTCAGCTGGTTGAGTGCTGTCCTGTGCACTGGAAAGTTGCTGGTTTGATTCCAGTCAGAGCACATACCTGGGTTGCAGGTTCAGTCCCAGGTTGGGGCGGGGGCGGGGGGAGTTAGGGGGGATCAAGGCATGTACTATCTCTCTCTCTCTCTCTCTCTCTCTCTCTCTCTCGGGGGGGGGGGGAGTTAGGGAGGATCAAGGCATGTTCTCTCTCTCTCTCTCTCTCTCTCTCTCTCTCTCTCTCTCTCTCTCTCTCTCTCTCTCTCTCTCTGCATTCCTCAAGTGAGGATTTTTTTAAGTCATCAACACAAAAGTCAGTTCCCAGGAAACTCAAAGCCTAGTGGAGGAATTAAATGTGTATAATTAGTCACAATATAACAGAATGATCAGCCTTGAAATCAAAGATATTCAAGCACCATGAAAACACCAATGAGGAAAAGATACACTTTACTGAAGGAATGAGAGAAGCTTTAATAAAGGAACCAGCCAGCCAAAAAATACTTTTCAAGTACTGTGGCACTGAGCTGGGATTTGAATTCTGACAGAGTGGAAGGAAAGGAAATGTGAAGCTAAATTTAAAAGGATACCATGAGTGAAGTGTTGTACATGCGTAAGCAATTCAGAAAATCTAATTTGGCTGATTTAACTACATATAACAGGAGAAGAGTCTGTGAAGGTAACTTGGGTTTGGATTCTTGTCCAGACCTAGCTTTCTTTGTATACCAAAGCTAAGGAGTATAAACTTTATTTTATAAGCACCTTGAAGAGGAATGTTTTCAAGCACAGATTCTGTTTGCTGGAGCTTGTCTATGCTCACATTACCCTGACAATCAAAATTACAGATTTTTGTATGGAAGAGTCAGGAGGAAGTGGACTCAATGGAGGAGCTTTAATGATGGTTGAGGTGAGAGTTAACAAGAACCTGGACTAGCAGAGTGGCAATAGAATAAAAAGAAGGCAGGAGATAGGTTATTATTAAATTTAGTTACCCACACAATTATTTTATTGATATGCCTTATGTACTCAAATCTTGATATTAAACATAGAAGCCTTCAGTTACAATGAACTAAAAGATAATACCAATCTAAACTAATTTGATAATGTATATGTCTGTAAACCATTTATTGTGAACCTCAGAAGTAAAAAAAAAAAAAAAACACACACCTGATATTGTGGGTACAATTATGCACCAGATCAGTAATATTACCTGTCTTATAGAGATATAACTTTAATGAAATTGCTTTGATCCTTTCTCTAAACTGAGAAAGTTATAAAAATACCTAGTCATTTGGAACTGAGGAATAGAAAAAGATAAATAAGTGTGATTAATATAAAGATGGTGCTTCTGGTCACACTGTTTCACCATCACCCTGAGTAGCTTTTCCAGGATTGTTGACAAATCTTTCTTTTAAAAAAATGTATTTCTACTAGTGACCCGGCGCGCAAAATCACGCAGCCCCCGCCTTGACACCCTAACCTCTCCACCCAGAGTTCGAGCACACCCAGCCCCGCCCCCAACCCCTCCAGCCTTCTCTGGCCACTTCAAGCCCTGCCCTCAGTCCTGCAAGTCACCTCCGGCTGATCCGGCCTCCTCTAGGCACCTCCCCACTTCCACCCCGTCTCTGGAGCAATGCGGCGGCTCTGCCCCGTCATGGCACCAGAGGAGAGCTTGGAAGCCTCCCTCCTGCTGTGGAGTTTCGAGCACTGCTTCCTGGCAGCATGCGCATGCGCTCCGTCCCCTGGCAGGTGGGTGGCGGGCGCGCTGAGTGTGAGTGATGAGTGGCAAAGGACTGGTGAGGGGGCTGCTACAGACTTTCACCCCCGCTCTCCCCACCACAGGATGATCCTGCCTCCTCCGGGCGCCTCCCCACTTCCATCCCATCTCCAGAGCAATGCAGCGGCTCTGCCCCACCTCACACGGGCACACAGCCTCCTGCTGATTGGTCGTTATGGCGTGAGGGCGTCACGACCATTAGCATATTAGCTCTTTATTATATAGGATTGATTTCAGAGAGGAAGGGAGAGGGAGAGAGAGATGAGAGAGAATCATTGATCAGCTGCCTCCTGCATGCCACACACCAGGGATAGAGCCCACAACCCAGGTATGTGCCCTGACCAAGAACTGAATTGTGACCTCCTGGTTTATAGGTCAATGATCAACCACTGAGCCATACCAGCCAGGCAAAGGATCTTTCTTTACCAAAGAAGGCAATATGAGGACATATAAGATCCATTCATTCACTCAGTTGGCCAACATTTATTGAGCACACACTGTGTGTCAGATAGAATATTAGGCTCTGAGTAAATAGAGATAAAAGAAGACAAAGTTGCTTCCTACAGGGAATTCATATTCTACTAAGGGCAGTGGCCAAGCAAGCCCAAAGCACCTGGGTATTCTGTTACAACATAATATAGGGCACATTAAGGTAGTGGGCCTGGATATCAAAAATGGAAGGAAGGGATAGGATGGCCAGAAAAGTCTGCCTAGTAAAAGGAATGCATAAGTACTAATGAGTGAAAAATGATAGTTATTCAAACCAAGAAGGGAGAGAAGAAGGGTGTTCAGGGAAAGAAAGTAGCATATGCAGAAGCAAGGGGGAAGAAGGCCCAGCCAGGAAACCGTGTTTCAGAAAGGCTAGTGTAGGTGGCAGATGTTAGGAAAGAAAAGGCAAATAAAACTATCGAGGTACAAAGGGATGGCTGAGGTGAGAGACCTCTCATATGGCACAGGGTTAGAACTTTAGTACTAGATGAAGAGCCTTTAAGCAAGAGGTGATGCAATTTTAGCAACTTCAAATTTTTAAAAAACACTATCAAACTTTATGCTCCCAAAATTTGGCTCCACTTCAATAGTATATATGTCTTACCAAAATTTACAAAGGAAATCCTCACATTCCAAAAGCCTTCAAGTTTTATTAAAGAACAGTAAAATATATTCATATTTAAGTTTTAGTACTTTATATTTATGCTAACACTTTGCACTGATTTCTCTAAGAGTTTAATACAGATATGTATTTAACGGTATTTTAATTTTTCTTGTAATGTTATTGTAAGAAATTTGTCTAGTTATTATATCTAGATTTTTAAAGTTATTGTTTTAATTAAAATTTGGTAAAATTAAGCATTATCAAAACATTGCATTCTTAAAGGATAAATATGAAACCATCATAATTCTCTACAGTATATTGATAAGTTAAAAATTGTGCTTTAACCCAGTAAAAGAAAAGGCTACCCTACAGAGAGCCATATAGTGCCTTGCCCTCTCGTCTTAGTTCCTAAAATTAACATTGGTCATTGTTTTCTGAATGATTATTTAGGAGCAAAGATATGTTTTACTGAGACAATTGATGTTGGAATTTTCTGTAATCAAAATTCTAGAGTTAAAGTATTTCTATTGATCATGTAGTTCAACCTCCTATCTTTGGCAGTTAAAGGTAAATTGAGGCCCAAAGCATTTAAATGGCTTACAGTCCTGTGCATTCAGCTGTTTTGAGAAGTAGAGATAAAATCTGGGTCTCCTCAAATACGGTGTGTTTTTTTTCCATATTTGTAATTTACTGATGAGTTAGTTGCTGCTTTATGAATGATACAAGTGCTTGACAAACTTGGCATGGCTCAGCTACTGTCCATCCTTTTGTAGATCCCACCTAGAGTAAGAGTACTATCTACCTTGTAAAATACCTGTAAGTCATTCCACAATCCTCTACTCCACAAACCCAATTGGTCACCAGATCCTGTTGGCTCTACTTCCAGGTAAGTTTCAAATCTATGTGCTCCTCATTATCTTTCCCACCATTGATCTAATTTGGGCAATTTTCATATCCAACTTTGATTGCTTTAATAATTTTCCTACCTTCAGTCTCTCCTCCAGTCTAACCTCCCACTTGCTCTAGAATGAACTTTTAAGACTACAATTCTGATCATTGTCCACCAGCTTACAATGCTCAACGGCAGACCACTACCTTAAGGACAAGGGTCCACGAGTACCAGATACTACATTTTTTGGCCCCTGATCATTTCTCCCACCATAACTCCACTGGCAGCATGCAAGCAGTTTCCTGAACATGACATGCTGTTTCTTGCCTCTCTGCAAGTTGTTGTCTCTCCTTAGAATATCCTTCTCCTCCTTATCTTCTAGCTAACTTATTATCACCTTTCAAGATACCCTCCAGTGAAACTGTCTCTGGAGAGTTTTCACTGGCATGCCTCCAACACCTGAAGGTGTTAGGTGCCTCGCTTTTAAGTTCCCAAAACACTTTGGAAACAAATCAATCACAGCACTTTACCCAACTACAATCTAATTAAATTTACAGGACTATCTCTTCCACTAATCTTGAACATCTTAAAGGTAGGGGACCATTTTCATATCTGCATTACTAGGACCAAGCACAATAACTAAAACATAATTTGTACACAATAAATATTTGTAGAATAAGTGAATGAACAATTAAAGATGAATAAAAGAATGAGTAAATTAATGAACATCTATAATGCAAATAAAACAGAAGTGCATATATAAAAGCGCAACTACTACAAGAACAGGCACCAGATAAATGATTTTGTTACACAAGCCTAATAGAGAAATATGTAAAGCTTTGAGTCTATGTATTACCCACTGCAAAATGGAAATATACTTATGTATGATAATTTTACAGGAGTATATTTGGTAGTAGAACCTCATTTTAGCTGCTTTGCTCTTTAAACTACGAGGCAGTTTGAGGGTGCATAAACTGTTCAGTTTTTAAACTCCTGGCCATAAGATCCCACTTCAGCTTGTTAAATTAACTAATGAGCTACCCACTAGAGTCAGACAGCTCATGAATAGATACTAGGTGTACCAGTTAATAATGCGGATTTTTTTCAATAGATGGAGTTACACATATGTTGATATATATGCGATTTGATATGTATGCTATTTTGTTGTATTGATAACAAGCTTCAAAACTTCATATGTCAAATTTTCTGAAGGTGTTAATATCATAGATATTTTCACGCTTAAAAATGTCGAATTTTGTGCCAAAAAAAGAGCATTTGCGGGAAGTTTTAATTCATTACTTTATTTTGAAGACACGTGTTGCGGAATACTTCGGGAAACTTATGGTGGTCATGCTCCATCTCAAGATACTTGTGGACACTGGTTTAAACACTTTAAAAGTGATGATTTCGATGTGAAAGATAAAGAACATCCAGGTCAATCGAAAAAGTTTGAAGACCAACAATTACAAGCATTATTGGATGAAGATGCGTGTCAAACTCAAAAACAACCTGCAGAAAGATTAAATATTGCTTAGCAAACCATTTCCGATCATTTACAAGCAATGGGATAGATTTTAAAGGAAGGAAAATGGGTGCCACATCAACTGAACGAAAGACAAATGGAAAACCAAAAAGTCATCAGTAAAATGTTGCTTCAACAGCATGAAAGAAAGACTTTTTGCATCGATTTGTGACTGGCGATGAAAAGTGGATTTATTTTGAGAATTACAAATGCACAAAATCATGGGTTGATCCAGGTCAACCATCAACATGGACTGCAAGGCCAAATCGCGTCGGAAAGAAGACAATGCTCTGCATTTGGTGGGATCAGGAAGGTGTGGTGTTTTATGAGCTTCTAAAACCAGGTGTAACCATTAATACTGATCGCTACCGACAATAAATAATCAATTTGGATCATGGTTTGATCGTGAAAAGACCAGTATGTGCCAGAAGACACAGCAAAGTAATTTTGCTTCATGATGAGGCACCATCACACACTTCAAAACCAGTTAAAGACACGTTAAAAGATCTTGCCTGGGAAGTATTAACCCACCCGCTTTATTCACCAGACCTTGCTCCTTCAGATTACCACTTGTTCTGATCGATGGCACAAGCATTTTCTGAGCAGCACTTCAAAACATATGAAGAAGTGAAAAATTGGGTCTCTGAATGGTTTTCCTCAAAACAAGAAAAGTTCTATTGGGATGGTATCCACAAAGTTCCTGAAAGATGGGGAGATGTGTAGCTAGCGATGGACATTACTTTGAATAAAGCGCTTTTGAAGCTTCTCTTGAAATTATCGTGTTTTCTTTGATTACAAAATCCGCATTATTAACTGGTACACCTAGTATTGTGGGAGCCTATCTTTTGTAATGGCTGCTGTAAGCTGTCATCAGTGCAAGTGCTGTAAAACTTGGTGGCAGAGATATGAACTAATTCTAAATAATATTAAGAGTAAAAATGCTAGGGACAAGAGTATCAACAACAACAAAAAATGTTGTGTCCCTCACCATTTCATCCTCTGACTAAATGCCACAAGTCTTCCTCTGATCTCTGCGGTGGCCTTTTCAAGTACTAATCATTTTTAAGTGTTCTATGGATACAAATCTGTTTGTCATTGCCCTTCCTATGATGCATTGTAAGACCTTTAACAAAACAAAATGAATCTGATATTGAAGGTTTTAATTGCACAGCTTTTGCATACATTTTGGTAGGCAATGTAAAACCTTCTCAGCAGGTACACCGTGAGATGGAGTAATTTTTCATGAATAATTCATTTAAAAATACACTTCTGCTAAGATACAATTTTCAATAGTTTTTTTTTTGAAGAGCCATCAGTGAAAGTCTGAAGCTGTCATTGCCAATTTGTTTTAGTTCAGATTCAAAGGTCACCAACTTGACACAATTAAGACTAGAAGTGGCTTTTCTTTCTCCATGTCAACATGTTGCACTCCATATTTTCTATCTAAAATACTTTTGAGACCTAAAAGAAATGTTGTGCTGTGCAATAAAACTTACTTAGAAAAAGGTAAATTTTATTAAAATTCCCAATAAATTAATTTCAATAGAATTCCCTAAGAAAGCAGAAATCATCTCAGAACCCCTTACTGTAAAATGTCTGGGAGAATTTATATTAAAATGCTAACTTATCCTATCATGGACTGGGAATTCTGCAGTTCAAATCAAGGCCTTGTATAGACTATCATTAAAAATGGCACTTAAAAAATTCTTTCAGAAATAGATATAAAAGCCTCCCACGAGGCTTTTTACTTACATTATATCATTTTACACCTAATGTTACTGTATAAAGAGACGATAATAACTTCATCTTAAAGTTAAAAAAACTGAGGTTAAAAGTCATAAAACTAAGAGATAAGCCTGGGATTCTCTAAAAGACCCTTATCAGTGCTACAAACTGCCCAGGACTCTAGAACCATTATTCCCAATGGGACTTTTCTTCATACAAAGCACTCCTAAATTACACATAATAGATATCATGCTGTATGCAATAAGGAATATAGTCTATTGCATTTTAGATTTAAAAGGCAAAATAAGTTAGAATATGACATATTATAAATACATATATTCTGAACTAACCCCTAAAAAATAAAATTTAGATGTTAGTCTTTATCTAATAATATACTATATTTCTTACATAATATAAGAATATTTTTCTTAAAGAATACTTCATATCAGTGTCTTTTACCTATACCATTACTTAAAAATATTTTTTTAAATATCTGAGTCCTCATGGTTTTTGGCTAAGCATAACAGTTATTACAGGTTAGAGACCTACAAAGATGAATAGTCCTTTCTAGGTTAGAGAGAGAAAGAACTGACCTTTATTTTTGTCAGGATTTAAAATAAGTATGTGTTAGCCATAAAAGGAAAACAATCTTACCATTTGCAACATCATGGTGGACTTTGATAGCATTATGCTAAGTGAAATAAGACAGAGAAAAACAAATACCATATGATCTTACTTACATGGGAATCAAAAGAAAAGCAGCTCACAGATTCATAGAACAGATTGGTGGTTGCTAGAGTCAGGGGGCAAGGAGAGGGGAGGAGGTGGATTAAGTGAAAGGGGTTAAAAAAGTACAAACTTCCAGGAATAAAATAAATATGTCATGGGGATGTATGCTATATTAATAATACTGTATTTTTTAAAAGTTGCTACGAGGGTAGATCTTAAAAGATTTCATCACAAAAAAATTATAACTACAATAGTGATGGATGTTAACTAGAGTTATTGTGGTGATCATTTCACAATATATACAAATATGGAATCATTATGTTGTACATCTGAAACTAATAAAATGTTATTTGTCAATTATATCTAAATTTAGAAAAAGCTAAACATAATATTACTGTACAATCCAGCAAATTACACTCCTGGGTATTTATCCAACTGATTTGAAAACACTTGCATATAAAAATGTGCACACAAATGTTTATATCAGTTTAATTCATAATCACCAACCAAGATGTACGTGACCAAGATGTTTTTCAGTAAGTGAATAAAACTCTGAAACATATGTATAATGGAATATTATTGAGTGATTAAAAAAAGATTAGCTAAGCCTGGCCAGGTGGCTCAGTTGGTTGGAACATCATCCCTTAACATCAAAAAGTTGTAGGTTCACTTGCCAATCAGGGCACTTGCCTAGGTTTCGGGTTCGATCCCCAGTTGGGACATGTATGGGAGGCAACTGATCAAGGATTCTCTCTCACATTGATGTTTCTCTTTCTCTCTATCTCTCTCTCCCTTCCTCTCCTAAAAATCAATAAAAACATGCTCTCGGGTGAGGATTAAAAAAAAAAAGATGAGCTAATAATCCATGGAAAGTCATAGATGAATCTTAGATGTGTAATACTATTTGAGAAAAGCTAGTTTGAAAAGGCTGCCTACATTATGTTTCTATTCATATAACAACCTGGAAAAGACAACACTACAGAGATAATAATCATATCAGTGGTTTCCAGAGGTTCAAGTAGATGAAAAGGGTTAAATAGGTGAAATTATTATGTATACTATTATAATGGTGAATGCAAAACCCATTTGAACTTTTCATCACAAATAGTGAACTTTAATATGTGCAAATATTTTGAAAAATCATTTAGGAAGTCAGGTGATTCCCAAGATATAATGTAGATTGTGACAAAATAACCTAACTATACTACAAGTGTGTGCAACAACCTCACTGAAGAATGTGTGTGTGTGTGTGGGGGGGGGGGGGGGGGGGAGGTGCGGGAAAGGTACTGAGCTAAGTAACTTTGGAAATAAGTGCAGTCTGTAAAATTAAAGGCAAAAGAAACTGTATATAACCATTTGTTCTCTGGTTAATAAAGTGATAGCCCAATAGGGTTTTGGATAATATCTCAACTACTACTATGCATGTGAACTGGAAAATAATAATTAAGTGAACGGACAGTGGATAGCAGGGGCCAGGCTTCTTGTTAAGAGTGATAGGTTATGGATAAGCAAGAAGAATCTAGGTTTTCATGTGGAAATGGATTACAGTCTGAGACATCAGCATGAACTGGTGTTAAGCTAAATATAGATATAGATGGTTATACAAAGAAACATTTTATAGATATATGTACATACACAGGTTGTTATACACACATATATATCCTTACTCTGTCAGTTGAGAGTGCTTACAAGAAGTGACACTCCAGTCACAATGGTATACCACACCCCAGACCTTGTTTTCTAATACCATCCTATATAATAAAGAGGTAATATGCAAATTGACCCTCGTGCCATCACAAGATGGCTGCACCCACAGCAGAGGCAGGGTTCCCATAACACAAGATGGCTGCGCCCACAGCGGAGGCGGGGTTCCCATAACGAGCAATCATCAGGGACCTCAGGCCGTGTCCCCCCCCCCCCAGTGGGGCTTGACAGGGGACCTCAGGCCGTGCTCCCGGCCCTGGCACCAGGCCAGGGGACCTGAGGGTGTGCCGGGGGACCTGAGGCTGTGTCCCTCACCCAGCAAGGCTTGACGGGGGCCCTGAGGCTGCACCCCTCACCCAGCGGGGCTTGACGGGGGACCTAAGGCTGCGCCCCCTGCCTGGCACCAGGCCAGGGGACCGAAGCTATGCCCCCTGCCCAGTGGGGCTTGGTGGGGTGGGGCCAACTGGGTCTGGATCGCGCCCAATGGGGGTGGAGCCCGCCAGGTCTGGGTCTCGTGCAATTTCGAGGTGCAAGCAGATGGATGGGAACTTGACTCTGGGTCCCACAGCATGCCCCAGACTCTGACAGGAGGAAAATTTTCAGATACATTTTACTAATTTTCTTTCATCTCTGACACTTCCATTATAGAGAAAGGGCAAATAGCAGTATTAAAATATTTCCTCTAATTAATTCCCTTAATGTGCACGAATTTCATGCCCCGGGCCATTAGTTCTCCAATAAAAAGAAGCAGGACTCCTAGAAGTCATGGCTGGTTCTAGGATTGGGGTGGACTATCCAAGGTGAGTCTGCAGTATCTTGTACTTCCAGAAGGTAAGTAAGCACCCACCCCCACCCCCACCACACACACACACACAAACACATACAAGAACACACAAAATTATGTAACTACGTCAAAAGACACAGGAATCAACTTGAAGAGCTCCCAATGACCAAAGCTGGAACAATTTGAGTGATAAAATAAAGTAGTATTGCATTACAACCAAAGCACGGATCTATGTAAATTAGTGAATAAATAAATAAGTGGGGAGGTATAGACAAATCAGCCATTCAGAATTCCAACTTTTTTTTATGTAGCTAACTCTACCTTCCAGGATTATTGTCATCCCAAATCAAAATGGGAGGAGAGAGCCAGTCCCTTAAAGGAAAGGGGTGGTTACCAGAGAAGAAAGAAAAGAGTTGTGGGACAGATTTCCAAAAGCAGAGTTTCATCATAATCTTTCACTTTAAATCTAAATCATTATCAAATTACTATGTCAGCCACACCTAAAAGATATTAAGAAACCAACATTTGGATTTCAGGTAACTTTACCTGAGCCAAGACTTCCTGCTCTTGAAAATTAATAATCTTTATTGTCATTCATTTTCATTATATAGTACATGTAAACTTTCAATATGTCGGTATTTAACATTCCACACCTTGAAAAATGTATGTACTTGGTTTTTACCTGAGCAAAGCTTTACATTATATTAGTCTGAGTACATTTGTGCTATACATTAATGTTAAAGTAGTTTTTAGGTATGACTCAATTTAAAAGTTATCCAGTATAACTCTTCTAATAAAAACATGGTATATATATACAAACATAGCATGTTTTAAAAGCAATCTACCTCCTATAAGAAGGTGATACTATTAACACATTGTTGACATGTTATGTTTTTAATTTGAATTGTCAACGTTTTTATTTTAAAACTAGAGGCGTGTTGCACAAAAATTCGTGCAATAGGCCTTCCCCTGGCTGCCGGCACCGGTTTTCCTCCAGCACCCGGGACTCAGGCCTTCGCACTGGCCGCAGCGGAGAAGCCAAGCCTCAAGGCCTCTCCACTCCAGCCACAGCAAGGCTAGGCTTCTCTGCTTGACCGCAGCGGAGAAGCCAAGCCTCTTCAGTCTTCAGTCTTCACTCAGGCTGGAGCCTTCAGTCTTTGCTCCATGCCTGCATATGCAAATTAACCCATCTTTGTTGGGTTAATTTGCATATTCACTCCTGATTGGCTGGTGGGCGTCACAGAGGTATGGTCAATTTGTGTCTTTCTCTTTTATTAGTGTAGATAAAGCATAGATTTGAAAAAACTGAGTTATTTTAACGTGAACTCACATATAACTACCACCCATATCATAAAATAGAATTGTGCAAGCTACTCAGAAGCCCCTGCATATAACCCACCACACCTGCCATTTATAGCAAACACTTCCTTCTGTTTCATTACAGTTTTATCGCCTAGTATAATTAAATTAATTAAACATTAGACTAAAGTGACTCTTGTGCCGTGGCTTATATAAGCAAACCAAATCTAAGCTTCTAAATGCCTCAAGGTTACAAAATTGAAACGTAAGAGCAACCAATCACAAATAGCCAGCTAGGCTTTAAGATATAGCCAATCAATAATTTCCTTACTTTGCTTCTGCCGTTTCTCTTTTAAATTCTACCCCCAAGCTCTTGTCAATGGAGTGCTCTTTACTTTCAATTGGTGCTGGCCAATTGAAGTGTATTTCTGCTCAAATAAACTTAAAATGTGTGACAGGCCTCAGTCCATGTTGTAACAGTACCTAGACACCACAGTTTAATTCTGCCCTCCTTAAAAAAAAAAAAAAAAAAAAAAAAAAAAAAATCTGCTGTGTCTTTTAAGTCTCTTTTATCTCTAGGTTCCTTCTCCTTCTCTATATAACTCATCTGTTACAGAGCCAGGGCATTTCACCTATAAATATCCAAGCAGGGTTCCTTAGCAGTTTAGTTCTTTGAATCTGTTCCTTCAGATTTCCCAATGATCCTGTGAATACCTTTTCTGTTTAAACCAGTTAAAGTGAATCCCCATGCCTGCAACTAAGAATCCTGATTACAAAATGAAAATAACTTGCTTATTGCAAAGCTAATTTCTTACATATGTGTATATATGTATATATATAATTTTATACATATATAATGGATTGAAGGATAAGGATAAAAGTTATCTGTGAGAGAATGCTTATTGAATTTTTATTACCCTGGGCAAAAAAAACCCCAACCCATATCACATAAAATAGCGTTGCAGGCTAGTTTCTTAAAATCATACAGACATTAAGATGAGAAATCTTTCTAAAGGTATTTCTTACTTATTACAGATTCATATAGAGATCACTGCCAACAGGATTACAGTAGGTAAAGACATGGATTGATGTGGATTAAAATCTACATGAAGAGAACCACATATTGAGAGAATTGCGGCAAAATTTCGGTTTATAATATTTTAAAAAACACACAAATTAGCTGCAGAATTTGAAAATAAAATACAATTTAGCCTTTAAGAAGCATAAATAATGTACACGATACTGCCATAAAAACAGAGGCAATCATTTATCTTTATATTCAGGTCAAAATTATCATACAATTTTTAAGAAACCGAAGACTCAAAACATGGACAACCTCCTTAGCAAAAGGCAAAGTGTGAAGTGAGTTTAAGTGTACTGCTATTAGCTTTAGTGCAGGAAAATCAAAGATGCAGAAATGTTACTCAAAAGAAGCCAGGAAACAGCAAGTTAGATTATTGACAAACAGAAGGTCTTCGTTCAAATCTAGAACCTTATTGACTACCTTACTCTGTAGATACAAAAAAAGAAACCTAAGGAAAAGACTGGATAATAATTTAATAAACTTACCACATATGTTATGTTTTCCTGTTGGCCAGGCAAAGGTACAAAAGTATAATTACTGTTTTAGTGAAATGTATCCTCAACATCACCCAGAGTGGTTGAAAGCTCTTCAATAATTGCACCTAATAAAAAGATAAGAAAACAGTTCCAAGATTTATAATATAGAATAGGAATGTATAGATCATAATATCATGAAAGCAGAGACATAAACAAAGATAATGCAAAAATATCTACACATCATATATATTATAAGGTATTATAAAGAGTGGCCTATTCCAAAATAGCTTGGTGTTAAAGGGAGGCCTATACTTCTCAATATAGACCTCAAATAGATACCTTCTGAACTCAGCTTTCAATTCTGCATAAAAACATTATCAAAACTGTGTTCATACATCCAGTGATTATATTTCTTACACTGTTCAATGCTGATAGCTATGGGGATTGTTATCTCAGCTATGACAAAAGCTTAGAAGCCAAAGCTTTTTTAAAAAACTATTTGCTTTTGATATTTCTGCCAAAAGTTGACAGATGAAAATGTAGTTTGTGTATCATTACTTTTCTTTCTAAATGATGTCAACAAACAAAAACTCCCTTGCCTTCCAGAAGTATGGGGAGTTCAGTACCCCTGGTGGTTATGCTGATTGTCTGTCTTGCACTCCTAGATATTAGGATCCATGCAGGCAGGTATCATCTTCTCTTCATCCATGTACCAAGAACCGTGCCGGACACATACCAGGCACTCAAAAATTATTTGTTGAATAAATGTGTTAAGTAATAAGTTATCCCCTCACTTTCATATAAGATCCATTGCTTCCTTGGATTACCCCCATCTAAACTAAAATGGCAAGGAATTTGAACTTTTACTCTCTATGTGATGGGACATCATTGAAGTGTTTTAAATAGAAAGTGTGACATGAGCTGACCTAAGTTTTAAATAGATTGCTCTTATTCCTTTAGGGAAGAAGCCTGGAATAGGAATAGAAGATTAAGTTCAGATGCCATTTTTCAAAAAGTATCAGAATTGCATTCATAAAACCAAATAATCATGTAGAAATATACTGATATAAGATATGGCACAACAAAGGTAAGTAGTTGCTTTATTGGTACTTAGTACTATACCAAGTCTTTAACCATCGTTAAATGATAATAATACTTGCAGTTGGCCATTGCTTTTTGTAAATGAACATGTGACCTCATATGCACTCCTCTCCATATTTCTCACCAAAAAGCAAATGATATAACTAAAAATGGAGTACCTGTTACCTCATAGTTACTGATGACAAAATGTTTTCTAATGCTCATATTAGAGGTATATTACATGCTCATATGCCATACTCCATCTCAGCAGAAAAATAATTAGCCATTCAATTAAACCATCACCTAAATTTTTCCAGCTTTTAAAATGCTCAATAAATGCATATAAATACACACATGCACACACATACAAAAATAACTACAAATGGAGTCTACATTTGCTTACATCATCCAGAGAAGACCATAATTCATTTGGTTGAAGGAAAACTATTGGAAAATGTCAAATTGTGGTATAATTCAGTTACTGATAGAAAGTTCCTTGAAAGATATAGAATTCCATGATTAACTGAAATGGATTCCAGCCATATTTAGTAATTATTAATGTTTCTGTATAATCTATTATGGCAATTTAAGATCATTTAATGAATAATATTTACATTGGCTGAGTACCATCAGCATATTAGCTTTTAGGGTGAACATACAGAAGACTAAGTCCTAGTGTTGTGTCTATCTAATAAATATTGACTTCTTGTTTAGGCATCTAGCAAGATTTATTGACATGGCAATTCAATATTTTCTGAGAAGGATTACGATTTTTATTAGGCCCCCGAACGAGAAGACAATGTCAATACTACCTTGATTACATGCATTTATCATGAAATTCATTCAAACAGCAGCATTAAGGTTTCCGTAAAACTGTTAGCCTTGTTTCTTTTTCATATAAACCGGAGAAACTGAGCCATTCAAACATCCCTTTTCAAGTCAGGAGTGAACAAAGGACTAGCCTAGATGCAATAATAGTGCCCCTGAAACCACCAGACCTCTCAAAAGAGCAAGGGCAAGAAGGGGAAGGCACACCAGCAGCGCAGTCACTGGGCTGGCCAAGGAGAACAGGACCATCACTGTCTGTCACTGTCACACAGTTGAGGAGGAAAACACTAAATTGGTTTGCACACATGAAGATCGTCTCTGGACCTGCATGCAATTATCATCTAAAGGATAATGAAAAACAATATTGGGGGACTTTATTCGTTTTTAATCTCCCTCTTAACATACAACAAAAGGAAAAAATATAAGAAGGCTTTAAAGTATAACCTCAAACAATAACCAACGAATAAATTGCTAAGAGACAATAAGGGTCCACAGACGAATGCACCTGAACACATCAGAGCCACCTTGGACTTATGTTTATTTGCTTATTTGTTTGCAATGATAAATGCAAAGTTTTACATGTTGCCCAGCCCATATGAAGTACTTAATAACTATTACTATCATTTATATTGTTATAAAAAACTTTTAGCAAGGAATATTTGCAAAGCAAATACCCTTGATAAAGGCACTACTACGAGCAAGAAGAGCTCTCAAACAAGAAATGACTGTTCCTTACCGAAACACGTGAGAGTGTTCTCTTGCTGAAAGGAGAGGGAAAATGGGAACAGATAGTAAGACTAGAATAATACAATATGTATATATTAAAAAATAGGTTCAAACTAGAAATAATTTGGCAATTTTTACTATTTAATAATTATAGACTTTTACCTAAGCCAGATATCAAATACCAGTTATTAAGTAATATATACATGTAATATATATATAAATTCATATATATGCATATGAATGTAACATATATAAAATTTATTTGGTATGCTCAAGATTTATATATTATGCAACCGATAAACTAAAAATAAAAATATTATGTTCAGCAATTCTGTCAAGGCATTAATTTCAAAAAAAGGTAAGTCTTACAGACAATCTGAAAGCAGCAGTTTGAATTACCAAAGCAATGAGTATTTTTATGTTACTCTAACAAAATAATGACCTACCTAGGACAAGTAACTGATAGGTAAATGTTTGTTAAATTAATTAATGAACCAAGGAAAAAACATACAGTATAATTGCATTTCCCAATGTTCAATAAATATATCCTTTTTTGATAGGAATAAATCTATTTAAAAATGACAGTTGTAAAACAAGTCAAATGAAGGTCCTAATATCATTTCTAAGAAGGCACTAACCTTGAGGAATCACATGGTATTTAGCTCCGATTTCTTTTGTAATATTAGCAGAAGGATCAAAACAGCTTTACAAAACTATATAAGAGAACACCCTTGGCTCACTTCCCTCTCTCACCAAATCAAGTCTTAATTCATGCTGTCACTAAGTTCACTTTTTTGTATCGTGGAAACTTTTACATAAATACTTGCAGGAAAGGTGACATGGTTAAATAATTAATCCTGAAAATTACTTCTCAAACAAGACACCACCCTAAAAAAAAAAACATAACTAGTGAAAAAGATTGCTTTCATTCAGTTCACTAACTCTGTGTTCCCCAAGGAAAATACAGATTTTGCTGTTTGGAGGGAAATAGTATTTGCTTACCAGGTGTTTTTCAGAAGATAAGGTATATGTTAAAATTTAAAGTGTTATTCCAAAGTCTATTATTTACTCACTTGGAAAATCCATTTGAAATCTAGGTTGCTGTCTTCTACAAATAAAATAAGGCTTCCATTTGCCTACGTCAGTGTGACATATCAAAGTTTAGTAATCCTCAGAATATGACAGTATAAGTATATATAATTTAACTGCAAAAAGTACATTAACAAGTAATTGAGAGCAATTTAAAATCTAAATGGAGGTTTTAGTTTTAGATAAATGGAAAGAATCAAGTTGTTTTTTCAAAAAAATATCTTCAATGTATTTAGTCAAGTCAGATCTATTTCATATCGATAATGTATCAAAATACAGTAAGAATTTTGAAAAATATAAATTTTGAATTTGAAAATTATATCCCTTTTCTGCAACCACTGCTGCTATGTCTATTGCAAGAGAAAGACCAATCAAGATCAGATCATCTCAAGGTCATCATACAACAACCCCCATCCAAAATTATTAACTCTTACTAGTAGGAGAGTTAAAAACTAAGGTACAGAAATAAAATTTATCACACTTAAATTTCACCTAGGAGAAAATGTATCAGAATCTCCAGAGGATGGAAAGGAGGGTGTGTTTAAGATACATTCCATGTGATGCCAGGAACCTTCACTGACTGGAATAACCTCATGATCCTGGAGAGCCCAACACAATACTGACCATAATAATTTTTTCATAGTTCATCTGGGTGCCACGTATTTCCACATCAGTGTCTTGCCATAGTCTTTAAACCTTAATATATGCATACTAAACTTACTTTCTTCCTTTCTCATCTTTATTCTATTTCTCCTCATCTAATGTCTATCAGAGTTAACTGCAGTCTTCCTCAGACACTTTTCCTCTCAAGCCTCTCGTAAATTGGCATGTCTGTTCAAGTATATAAAATTCTCTCAACTCTGGCTGAGCTTCTCACCTCTATATTTACTAAAGATTCTTCATTATCTTTCAACTAGACACATTCAATGGTCTCCTAACTGCTGCCACTGCCCCCACCTATTCCACTCTTGTCCACTCTCTAAAATGCTCCCAGAATTACCTTCATTAGAAAGCATTTATTATATAATCATGTCTCTTATCTTAAAGAGTTCTTTCAGATCACTATCATTTTTAAGAAAAAGCTTCAAAATCTTTAGCATGTCACATATTGTTCTTCAAAATTTGGTCATACACTACAGCATCAATTTCTACATCCCCAAACTGTTATACCTAATAAAGCTATTAAATTTCTCACTGATCCACTTACACATTTTTTTATTTTTGCATCATCAGACATACACTTTTCTCTGCATGAAAAAGTTTTTTTCTGGAAAATTCCTACACAGTCTTCAAATCCAACTCAATTTTCATTTCCTTTGAGAAATCTTCCCCAGTTCATCCAGAGTGGAACACTCTTCACAGAGTTTCCATTGAAACAAGGAAATTTCACCATGAAAAAAGAAATATGGGATTCTGGAGACAGGAGATTTAAAGCAAGAAAGGAAATTCCTAGGGAAGATGATGAAAGGAATTTCCTGGAAGACAGCTGTGCAACAAGCCATGAGAACAACCAACAACCTAGACAGCAGGAAGATGGAATTGCCAAAAGGGAAAAGAAAAATCTTAGAAACTGATCAGTTTCCACGTGTTGTGACCTAGTGAGGAGAATTTTACTTTTTTTTTCCCAGAGAATTTGCATGAGAACTAGTGATAGAAATCTATAAATTTTCCCCCAAAAAAATGAGGCTACAACTATGTCCAGGATAAATTAAAATCTGTGTAAGAAAGGGAATGTGATCAATTTCTTTCTGACTGAGTTCTGAACAATAATTACAAATGATAGTAATATAACCTCTGAATATTGACTAAACCAAACTTTGTGATGTAATTAAATTGGGGCCCTAGATGGTTTGGCTCAGTGGGTAGGGTATAAACATATACTATATTACTCACATTTAGCTAAATAAAGGTGAAGTCCAGATGAAATTGCAAAAGTGATGAAATTGCTTTCTCTGAGGATAAACGAGGGCCTCTGCTCTACAACTACTGGGACATCGTTCACATCAGATTGTCAGTGGAGCCCAAGGCACTGGCAGGGGAAAGAAGCAGGGACTGGACTCCCAATGGTTAAATCCAACTGAAGGTAGTATGAGCAAAGTGGAGTGCATAGATCCAGAGATTAGAGATGCCATACAGCAAAATTAAAGAAATAAATTAGAATCAAAAGATGGAAATAGCTACTTTTTAAATTTTATCCATATTAGCAGGACAGTAGAATGAAAATAACCTGATAGAAAGCTTTTAAACAAAGAATAGAAATTATAAATTAAATTTATTCTAAAATCAATTAAAATGTTTATAATATACACAGGACAGAGTTAATATGACAAAATAAGTTATCCCTCTCTAATGCTTATTTTATTTAGTCATTTTAATACAATGAGGTTAGAAGTTTAAAGTCAGAATTTTAATTTTTATTTTAACAAATATGCTATAATTTAAGGGAATTTCCATAGCATTAAAGAGGAATTTTCAGAAATCCACTACACTATTATCTTGTTCTGAAAGTGAATTTATACATATGAATATTTCTAAATTATAATGTGTGGCTAAATATATATAACTATATATATTAACTATGAGTAAACCTTTGATAAATAATACCTAAATTTTAATAAATAATAGTATATAAATGATAAAATAAGCTGGCTTCATATGTTTTAATTTCTTCATATAAAATCCAAGAGAATCAATGGATAAAGTATTATAACTATAATATGAGTTTATCCAAATTGGTACAAAAATCATTTACACTATTATAAAGCAGAAATAATACATTATAAAGTGATGTATTAGTTTATTCAGCACATGTTAAGAGCATACTATGTATCATATTCTATTCTGGGTACTAGGATACAGCACTGCTTCTTGAACCTTACATTCTACTTGAAAAAATAGAAATAATGGTAGTAATAGAAAAAAGATCTAATTCACTATAGCAATAAAAGCTATGAGGTATCTAGCTATAAACCAAACAAAAAAATTGTGAAAACTCTATGGAGAAAATTGTAAAACCTTAATGAAAAATATAACATCTAAATATAAGGGGAAAACACCATGTTCATGGATTGAAACTGCACAATAAAGTTGTAAATTTCTCTGTTGTATAACCCATAGACACAGATAATAGTGTGGTGATGGCTAGAGGGAAGAGGTGGTAGGAGCTGGGTGAAGGTTGGCAAAGTATGGGGGAGCAGGAATGGGGATACCTGTAATAATGGCAACAACAAAAATAAACAAGTAAATAAATGTCATATAACATAATATATAAAATAAATACTATTTCATTCAAAATACAATAATTATTTGGGGGGAGAAGATTTTAAATTTATGTGGAAGATCTGAAATGGCCAAGAATAAACAAAACTATCTTTTAAGTACAAGAGGGGCCTGGCAGGTGTGACTCAGTGGTTGTGCATCTACACATGTACCAAGAGGTCACTGGCTGGATTTGAGTCAGGGCACATGCCCACGTTGCAGCTCAACCCCCAGCAGGGGGAGTGCAAGAGGCAGCTGATAGATGTTTCTCATCGATGTTTCTAACTCTCCCTCTCCCTTCTTCTCTCTCTAAAAATCAGTAAAACGTATTTTTTTTTAAAGAACAAGAGGGGAGGTCCAGCCTTCACATATCAAATTTTTATAGTCACAAAGATATAAAGTGTTGCATTGGTCCAGGACAGAAAAAAATAAACCAATGTAGAATAGAAGGCCCAGAAATATTTTCATGCATACTTAATATATGACTGAGGGTATATAAAAATCAATGGCAGAATAATTCACTATCTAATAAATGGATCTGGGTGAAACAGATTTACTATATGGGCGGGGTGGGGGAAAGAACCTGTAAGGGTCAAATTTTTATGATCTTGGTATAGGAAAGGAATTCTTACACAAGATATGAAATAAGCACAGACAATAAAAGGAAGTGCTTTATGCTTTTCGCTTTGTTAAAATTACAAACTGTGCACAACAACAGACATTATAAAATGGTTTTAAAAAATTACCCACAAGTGTACTTGTTGAAGGAAACCATTTAAAAATCACACAACCTTTAAGTCAATAACATACAGGATACTTAAAGTACTCCCACAAATCAACATAATAAACAATCCTATGGGGAAATGAGCAAATGATATAAACAGGCAATTCCCAGAAGAAACAACATGAATGTCCAATAAACAAAAGAAAAAATGTTCATATCCCCTAATAGTTAGAAGAATACAAAAGGAAACAAAGCAGATTGGCAACAACAACAAAAAACTAAATATCTCTCAATACCAAGTGCTGTTGAAGATATAAAGCAACAGGAACTTCCACAGTCTTTTGGTAGGAGGGTAAATTGGTTACCTAGTAAAGTTAAAAATGCTCATTAACCACAACCCATGAATTCTAATTCAAGGTTTAGAAATTAGGAAAGCTGCCACCGAGGATACAAGGAAACATGTATAAGAATAATCATTTTAGCACTAGAGGCCCAGTGCACAAAATTCGTGCATGGGGTGGGGGGTGTCCCTCAACCCATCCTGCACCCTCTCCAATCTGGGACCCCTTGAGGGATGTCCGACTGCCCTCTCACAATCCAGGACTGCTGGCTCCCAACTGCTCACTTGCCTGCCTGCCTGATTGCCCCTAACCGCTTCTGCCTGCCAGCCTGACCACCCCCTAACCACTCCCCTGCTAGCATGATCAACGCCTAACTGCTCCCCTACTGGCCTGATTGCCCCTAAATGCCCTCCCCTGCCTGATCCCCCCCTAAATGCCCTCCCCTGAAGGCCTGGGTCCCCCCCAACTGCCCTCCTCTGCCAACCTGGTCCCCCCCAACTGCCCTCCCCTGCTGGCCTGGGTCCCCCTCCAACTGCCCTCCTCTGCCGGCCTGGTCACCCCCAACTGCCCTCCCCTGCTGGCCTGATCACCCACAATTGCCCTCCCCTGCTGGCCATCTTGTGGCGACCATCTTGTGTCCACATGGGGGCAGCCATCTTTGACCACATGGGGGTGGCCATCTTGTGTGTTAGAGTCAATTTGCATATTACTCTTTTATTAGACAGGATTGTTCATTCAAATTGTATATACAATAGTTCTCTTGAAAACTTTAAATCTAGATATCCCAATCCAATAAATGGATGATATTAAGATGAAACTTTCAAACTTCTGTATATGTATGGTTTCCCCTTTGAGATACAGTATGAGATTTTTGTTATGAAATATACAAGATAAAAAATGAATTCTACATATTTTATCATTAGTGAAATTATAATTTAGCTACTACTTCTATCTTAGTGTGTATCTTCCAATAATAATAAATTCTTATAAACTTTTTATATTATTATTGCCGAAACCGGTTTTGCTCAGAGGATAGAGAACAATAAATCCTGTATCTTTATAATAATCACAATATATAGTCCCAGAAAAATATATGTATTTAACCTTAGCAATTAAAATAAAATTAACTTAGAGCAATATGTAACTATAGAAATACATGCCATGAGAGCAGAAAAATGTGTCACTGAAAATGGCATACATAATGATAAAGTATGGGGAAGGATTTAAGATTTAGAGCTAAATTGAGAAAGGAATTCATTTTACATTAGATTAACATATTTTCCTTCAGAGTTTATGCTATGAAATTATTTTTGGCTCTCAAGTAAATATGCACTTATCAGAAAGAAACAAGCACAAGAAGTAATATTACAAGTTCTAGGGCACTCAACTGATGTTTTCATACATTTACAATGTTAAAATATTAAGTGGAATATTCTTTTACTCACAAAATTAAATTTGAGCCTGGCTGGCATAGTTCAGTGGTTGAGCATCAACCTATGAACCAGGAGGTCATGGTTCAATTCCAAGTCAGGGCACATGCCTGGGTTTTGGGCTCCATCGCCAGTGTGGGGCCTGCAGGAGACAGCCAAACAATAATTCTCTGTCATCATTGATGTTTCTATCTCTCTCCCTCTCCCTTCCTCTCTGAAATCAATAAAAATATATTTTTTTAATTAAATTTGAAAATTCATATATTATTTAAAACTAACATTATAAATTATCTACTTTCAGCAATTTAATTCAACTGTCAAGCTCCATGTAAAGAAACTGTTACAATATTTTAAAGCCAATATCAAAAAGTTCCCTAAAATGTGGTTCCAAGAATATAATATAACCTACTTAATGCCAATAGTGATGTTTAGAAAAATATTAACAGTCATAAATAATAAAGAATTTTAACATAGTTCTGATAATTAAATTTTAATTTAAAATAAATGAAGTTCTCAAAATAAAATTGATCAGTACTTTAATCACTGAAGCCACCAAGTGGAGAAAGCTTAGTATTGCATCATAAACACAAAATTACTCTAGTGCTCAATTATTGTATGCATGGCTAAATGATGCATAACTCTTGGAAACTAGATAATTAAATAATATATCCTATGTAATCAATTAATACAGCTTCATTGCAAAATATTTTTGCAAATTAGTAGAAAATAGTTACAAATTGTATTCCACTAGGACAGCGGTCGGCAAACTCATTAGTCAACAGAGCCAAATATCAACAGTACAACGATTGAAATTTCTTTTGAGAGCCAAATGTTTTAAACTTAAACTTATTCTAACGCCACTTCTTCAAAATAGACTCGCCCAGGCCATGATATTTTGTGGAAGAGCCACACTCAAGGGGCCAAAGAGCCGCATGTGGCTCGCGAGCCGCAGTTTGCTGACCATGGCACTAGGGTTTAGGACCTACATAAATGAATACTATGGCATTATAAAATATACTAGAGGCCCAATGCATGAAATTCATGCAAAAGTAGGCCTTCCTTGCCCCAGCTGCTGGCACCGGCTTCCCTCTGGCACCCAGGACCCGGGCTTCCCTCGCAGCCCCGGCTTCGTCCAGAATGTCGTCCAGAAGGATGTTCGGTCTAATTAGCATATTACGCTTTTATTATTATAGATATACCTTAAAGCAATTGAATAAATATAAAATCAATTTAAATATAAGCACAAATGTCAGGCCTTCCCACATGAAGTCAGTAGCAGTATTCATAAATGTTAAATGGTTAAATATTGAGCTACAATGTCTGAGATGACAAACTCCATGAAGATTAAGAATCCATAAATTAAGGAGAATGCTCAGGCAACAGACTTATATACATACTACTAAAGAGGGTAAATATTTGCTCACTCCTGTTTTACCTATGGCAGCTGGGCTTAATGGGAGTCTTGTTGCCCAAGGGAGCAAGAATCTGTCTATACCATGGATAGTAAAATATGTAATGGTTCCATGGCCCAAAAAGAATGATGATAACAACAACAACAATGAAACTCAGAACCTAATAGCATGTTCTAAACACTTACATGTATTAATTCATTAATATTCATAATAATGAGTAAGTTATTGTAGTGAACTGAGTAATGGCACCCAAAAACATCAGATCCTAATGGGACATGCATATGATACCTTATAAGGAAAAAGGTTTTTACCTTACCTCTAGACTTTTGGAAACATGAGCCATTAAATTTTTTTCATGAGCCATTAAATTTTCTTCATGAGCCATTAAATTTTCTTCATTGTTTAAGTTATGTTTTCTTTAACTTGCAATATAAAAGATCCAACTGATAGAAACACTATTTTTAAATCTTCTCTGATTATATTATACTAGAAGCCCGGTGCACGAAATTCGTGCACGGCGGGGGGTTGTCCCTCAGCCCAGCCTGTACCCTTTCCAATCTGGGACTCCTGGAGGGATGTCCGACTGCCCGTTTAGGCCCGATCCCACCAGGTGGGATCGGGCCTAAACGGGCAGTCAAACATCCCTCTCACAATCCAGGACTGCTGGCTCCCAACTGCCTGCCTGCCTTCCTGATTGCCCCTAACCGCTTCTGCCTGCCAGCCTGATCACCCCCTAACCACTCCACTGCCAGCCTGGTTGATGCTTAATTGCTCCCCTGCCAGCCTGTTTGCCCCCAACTTCCCTCCTCTGCCAGCCTGGTCACCCCTAACTGCCCTCTCCTGCAGGGTTGATCACCTCCAACTGCCCTCCCTTGCAAGCCTGGTCCCTCTCAACTCCCCTCCCTTGCAGGCCGAGTGCCTCCCAACTGCCCTCCCTTGCAGGCTGGGTGCCTCCCAACTGCCCTCTCCTGCTGGCCATCTTGTGGTGGCCATCTTGTGTCCACATGGGGGCAGGATCTTTGACCACATGGGGGCAGCTATATTGTGTGTTGCAGTGATGATCAATCTGCATATTACTCTTTTATTAGATAGGATAGAGGCCTGGTACAGGGGCGGGGGCCAGCTGGTTTGCCCTGAAGGGTGTCCTGGATCAGGGTGGGGTTCCCTTGGGGCGTGGGGCGGCCTGAGCGAGGGGCCTGTGGTGGGTGCAGGCCGGCCACGCCCCCTGGCAACCTAAGCGGAGGCCCTGGTATCTGGAATTTATTTTCCTTCTACAATTGAAACTTTGTAACATGGAGCGGAGTCAAGCCTGCTGCTCCCTCCGGGGTGGCAGCCATCTCTGTGGCAGTTAATTCACCTTCTACAATTGAAACTTTGTAGCCTTAAGCGGGTGAGCCCGGCCAGGGTGTGCGGAAAGCTTTGCTTCCCCTGTTGCCGGCGGCAACCCTGGCCTGCTCTCTCAAGCTCCATTCTGCCGCCCTTTGTTTGAATTTGTTTACCTTCTATAATTGAAACTTTGTAGCTTGAGTGGAGGCTTAGGCCTGCAACGGCTATGGAAAGCTTGGCTTGCTCTGTTACCTGGGAAACCTTGCTCTCTGTGGCTGTAGCCATCTTAGATGGGGTTAATTTGCATACTCACCCTGATTGGCTGGTGGGCGTGGCTTGGCTGGTGGGCGTGGCTTATGTAGCAGAGTGATGGTTGATTTGCATATTACCATTTTATTAGAGAGGATATGTGAGTCTTGGTTACCAAAATAAGTGATATTTTTACAAGTAATTTTTTATTTTTCACTTTATATAACTAGCTTTTCTTTTTCTTTTCTTTTTTACATCATCACTTATCCCTGATAACAAGTATTATTATTTTTTAAGTGGGGAAGTATTTTAATTTAAAAAGCCAAATTTCTAATAGTTGCATCAGAGTTACTCTATATCAGGAGTCCTCAAACTTTTTAAACAGGGGGCCAGTTCACTGTCCCTCAGACCATTGGAGGGCCGGACTATAGTTTAAAAAAAACTATGAACAAATTCCTATGCACGCTGCACATATCTTATTTTGAAGTAAAAAAAAAAAAAAAAAACGGCAAAAACACCCACATGTGGCCTGCGGGCCGTAGTTTGAGGACACCTGCTCTATATATCTGGAGTCACAAATGCAGTTGATAAGGGTCCAGGATGGTTCCACAAATAAGTGAAGCTAGCAAAATATAAGAAAACAGAATCAGTCTCACTGTCAGCAAACTAGGTAGGTTGGTAATAGTGGAGCTTATGAACAAAAGAAGAACATACACTCCATTTCAAGAGAGCAATTCAATTCATCCATTTGTGGCCAAACAACTAAGTCCAAAATTTAAGACACTATGTAGGCCAAGCAAAATATGTCTGTCGGTAGGATCTGGCCAGTAGGTCCTGAATTCATTACCTCTCTTTAAAAGTCACTTTAGGAATATAAGGCATATTTGTGGATATATTCAAGGTAGTGAGTTTTTGTAGAAAACACAGTGGAGTCAGGAATTATGAAAATTAGAATTGGGAATCTTGAGTTGTAGTCTCATTAATGTTATTAGGCAAAACTCCAAACATTCCAAGTCCTGGTACTAGCTTCTAATTTCACGAAAAAAATATGAATATTCTGATAAGTTTCAATGAGAGCAAGAGTAAGGTGAGCAAGAGACTACACTATAAAGGACACTAACAAATTAGTGGTGAATGAAAGTCAGAATCCTTGGAAGAGAAGAATACAAACCTCTTCATAGGTGATAAGTTCATCAAAGACAAAGCCTAGGATGTATCACCTTTGACTAGCATGCCTCCTTAATTACACATGAAAAGCACACACCAAATATTTATCCAATGAGTAGACAAAAGACAGATAAAAGGTTTTCCAAGAGGAGTATTTCTAAAATGTGTATAAGAGATCAATTTTTCTTGATATGTCCATTTATGGACAGGCAATGGAAAATGGATTCAAAATAGAGAAGTTTTTATGACATTTTGATGGATTTATTAAGAAAATGGAACAGGTTGGAAACTCATCTCTATATTAGAGAATGTATTTTGATAATATTTTGGAAGATAATATTTAGGAAAACATTACATGAAGAGGAATGGCAGCATGAGAGATCCCCTTGGTCTCTCCCCTTGAAGTTTCAATAATTTGAACAACTGTAATTCAACAAAAGATTCCCTGCTCAATGCACAAACACGTCTGAGAGATCCAGCATTAAAACATCTGAAGATGGGCAAGTGGGAGCAAACCCGGGAACCAAAATGGGAGAAAAGCTGAGTTGAGCCACAGATGCAGCCCTGTATCTGGGAGTTCACAGAGGGGCTCAGCCTGGAGAAGGGAGGAATCAGGAGTAGCTGGCACTCCCTTTAGCCGAGAGGAGCAGAGAGAATTAGTGAACATTCCTGCAGGAGTAGGCAGTATGAGCTCCAGCTGAGCCCAGTGACCTGAGCAGGGACAAAGCACAGAGGTGCAGCCTCCGTGGTCTGGCAATTGGAAACAAAGCCACAGTGCCTGGCCACACCTTAACCGCCCAGAGCTCACCTCCCCTCATCCTATATGTCGGGTTGCAGAGTACTAGTATATTATCTGCAAGCCCTAGAACTGGTACTACAGATTCACTTTTTCCCTAAGCTACAGGCTAATCTCAGGTTCCGGTGAAGGCGCAGGGGAGAACACCACAGAGGTCAACTAGTCACCATTGCTGGGAGGGCAAAGCAACAAAAGCAATAACCCATGACTGGGATCCCCCAGTTCACCCCACCCGCTGCAATCAAGACTACACTGTGGGTGGTGTCTGACTGTGGAGGACATTACTGGGATTTCATGAATTTGGAACTACATCACCCACTGCATTCCCCTGCGGGGTTGGTCACCTGAGACCAGAGTGACAGAATCACAGAGGAGGCATCCACCTTTCCATGGAGCACAGGTTATTTCCTACCCCACCACCCCCCACCACCCCCCTCCCTCCCCAGAGATCTACAAAGCCAGAGAAATACAAGAGAGCTAAAAAACACTTGGGATTCAGCACCACCAACTGGAAAACAATAGAAAGACTTATCAATCTACATGCCACTTGTACATAAATGCCTAGACAGAGAAGGAATCCATCAAATGCCATGAATAACCAAAGTAATTACTATTATTATTTTTTGTAAATCAATAAAATTATGCCTATTTTTTGGTATGCCACAGAATTCAGTAATTAGTTTATGTGTGCCATGAGATTTAAAAGGTTGAAAATTGTTGTCCTGTACAATTTAATCATTATGGAATTCAAATGTATTGTCTACAAAACAGGATGATAGAAATTCTCCCATATTTTTGTGAGAATTAAATGAGATAATGCACATAATTCACTTAGCATAGTGTTTAGTAACAGTAAATAGCAATCGGTGTTAGCTCATAATAATTTAAAATATAAGGTGAAGGAATTAAGAAGTACAAATTCGTAGTCACAAAATAGTCACGAGGATGTAAAGTACAGCATAGGGAATATAATGAATAATATTGTAATAACTATGTACAGTGCCAGATGTGTATGTATCTGAAATAGCAAGAGGACCACTTTGTAGAGTATATGATTGTCAAACCACTATGCTGTACACCTGAAACCAATACAAAATAATATTGAATGTAAATTGTAATTTAAAAATGCTAAAACTTAATTATAATTATATCCTTACAATAATTAAATCCATAATAAAGACCACTTCTTTCATAATTTTATTATGAAAGCATGACACACAAAAAAGCATGACAAACTATACTTTATATTATTAATTACACAATTTATTGATATGTTCACATCCTCACAGCAGCACTTACCCCTCTGGTTGTATCAGTCAGGAAAGGCTTTACAAAGAAAGAATAATTTGATCTGGGAAATGAGAGCTAAGAAGAGAGGAAACCAGCCAAGTAAGATGAATCATGTGAGTAAAGGTAGGAATGAGGCAGGCCCATCACATGGAATAGTGAAAAGACCAATATAACTGGAACAGTTGGTATACTTTGGAGTGTGGTGAAAATAATGTTGAATAAGTTGTAATAATAGTAGATATGGTGAAAATAATGTGAGATGTGTAAAAGGAATTTATGGAGGTCCTTGAATCAAATCAGACAAAGAAGTCAGGACTTTCCATTGAACCCAAATGAAAGTAGCCAGAGAGTATTTTCTTCTTCGTGTTTGCAATGATAATTGTGCTGAATGGTAATTGCTTAGATGGTGGGATGCAGATTCCATTGAAAAAAGTAAAAATTTTGAGTCAAGGAAATCAGCTAGGCTTTGCGCTGTCCAATAACTAGCCACTAGTTATATGTAGCTATTGAGCACTGGAAATGTGCTAGTCTGGCCTGAGATGTGCCCCAAGTATAAAATACAAATTAGATTTCAAAGACAAGAAAGAATATATATCAAATATCACATTAATAATTTTTGTTAATTACATTTTGAAATGCTAATATTTTTGATATATTGGAATAAATAAGATATATATAAATGAATTTCATCTTTAAATGTTGCACCTAGACAATTTAAAATTACATATGTGATCACATTATATTTCTATTAGACAAATAAAAGTTTATTGTAAGCATGTATCAATGAAATGATAAAATTGTGGTCTAGTGTAGTAACTACAAATGGAGTAAAATGGAAGGAAATATTACAAAAGAAGAAATCAAACAGTTCAATGGTAAGGAGAGGGATGATAACATCAAGAATCTGAGATTGGCCGAAACCGGTTTGGCTCCGTGGATAGAGCGTCGGCCTGCAGACTGAAAGGTCCCAGGTTCGATTCCGGTCAAGGGCATGTACATTGGTTGTGGGCACATCCCCGGTAGGGGGTGTGCAAGAGGCAACTGGTCGATGTTTCTCTCTCATCAATGTTTCTAACTCTCTATCCCTCTCCCTTCCTCTCTGTAAAAAATCAATAAAATATATTTTTTTTTAAAAAAGAATCTGAGATTGGGTGACTAGTTCTACAACTGGTAGAAAGAAGTTCATAGGTTGAGAATTGATGTGAAGTGAATATTAAAATATTTAGTTTTAGACATGCTGAGTTTGAAATGGTGGTAGGGTATGCAAAAAAAGAGAAGGTAAGGAGAATATAAAAGATAAAGTCACTGATGTGGCCTGAGTGGGGCCAGCGGAGCCGGGATGGTTCTGCTGGAGAGTGAGCAGTTCCTGATGGAGCTGACCAGGCTCTTCCAGAAGTGCCGGTTGTCGGGCAGTGTGTTTATCTCCCTGAAGAAGTATGATGGCCGAACCAAACCCATTCCAAGGAAAGGTTCAGTGGAGGGCTTTGAGCCCTCAGACAATAAATGTCTGTTAAGAGCTACTGATGGGAAAAAGAAGATTAGCACAGTGGTGAGCTCCAAAGAAGTGAATAAGTTTCAGATGGCTTATCCAAACCTATTGCGAGCAAACATGGACGGGCTGAAGAAGAGGGACAAAAAGAGCAAGAGTGAGAAGAGCAAAGCAGCACAGTGAAGGCTCCAGATTCCCTGCTTTCACCAACTAACCACCAAAATGCTATTTTTCCTTTGGTTTTTACTTTTGGCCACAAAACTTTTGGCCCTACATTAACTGTTTTCATGTGAGATTATGTTAATTTTGGACAGAAGAAGAGCTGTGATGTTTACAGGGTAGTTATAAGAAGCCAGTTTATTTTAGATCTGGCTACATGGTCTATGTTGCCTATTTGCATATTCCTGGATTTTAGTTAAAGATTCCGCAGGCATCTGTGTGAAGAACAATGCATCATTAAACCTGTCTATTTATTAAAAAAAAAAAAAAAGATAAAGTTACTGAATATGGCAAAAGGGATACATGCATATGCTAAGTAATAATATCAGTAAAATTATGAGGACGAAAGCCATATTGTAAAGGGTTAAGGAATAATAGTAAATAAATACACGCATTGGAGTATAGATCATTCTTTTGAGAAGTTGTCACTGAATGAAAAAAAAAATAGCGTAAGGGCAAAGAATAAGCATGAGGAAAGGGTTTTGGTTTTGCTTTTAGTTTTGGTTTCCAAGAGGGAATGGAATCTACATGCTTATCTTTTCATTCATTAATTTAGTAAATCAGTCAGTCTTTCAAAAACCAGGTGATTACATAGTTCCTATGCCTCAGACATCTAAGTCATTCAAGCTCTATATGAAAGTTGGGACAAGCATAAAGAAAAAATAGTAATAAGAAAAAGAGGATCAAATAAGTGGAATGAACATAGACAGACAGACACACACACACACACACACACACACACACACACACACACACACACACGTCTTTTAAGGGGAAGTGCAAGCACCTGGGGTAGCTGAATAAAGGAGTAAGAGTATATAAGGAGACAGAGAAGCAGGGACCAGACCAAGGAGTGACTCAGCCACAATAAAAACATTTGCACTTCATCCTCAGGATCAAGGTGAGCCATTAAATAGTTTTAAATAAGGACCTGTACTTTTTTAATGGTTTTGCCAACAGACTGTAGGATAGACTGGAGAAGACCAAAGGAGAAATACCAGTTAGGAAACTACTGTAATCATCCTCGTGCAGGATAATGAAGGCCAAGCATGTCAAACTCAAACACGGGTCAAATAAATGAGGCATGTGGCCTGTGGGCCGCGAGTTTGACATGCTTGATGAAGGCCTTAATTTGACTTTGGAGGATTTTCTTCCCTGTCAGAGCTTCATCAGTTTGCTGTGGTTCCAGCAAATTATGTTCACTCCATTGCAATCCATGAATCAAAAGGATGCAGAAAAGTTTGGGATACATAAAGAAACTGGAACATGGAACGATCACAGCCATACCAAAGCAGCCTCCATGGACCAGTTCTGATGAAACACACAGAGGAATGAACAAACACAAGTCATTTTGGAAACTGTTTTAGGTAGATCTGTAAGCCTATCCATGCATTTCAATTCAATTCAATAATTACATAATATATTATCGAAGGCTGTAACTTAGAGTATAAAATGGGGAAGGGGTAGTAAAAGATGAGTGAGAGATGGAACAGATGTTTGTAATGAATGCCAAGGAGTTTGGACTTCAGCCTTAAGGGAAATGGGAGCCACTAATGGGTTTTAAGAAGGATGACCCAGTCAAATTTTCATTTTACTCTATAGCAAATTGATTGAAACTGGAAAACCTTAAGACAGAGACCAATTGGAATATTTTTGGTATAAACTGGGAGATAGATGGCAGCTTTCTAGCCTAAACTGGTAGCAATGGGGATAAAAGAATATGCATATTCTAGAAAATATTTAAGGTAGAATGATCAGGTCTTTGTGACTGATGGGAAGGGGAGGGCAGGGGAAGGGAGGGGAGAAAAGAGGGAGGAAAATAGGAAGAAAGAAAGAAATGAGTAAGTAAGCATAGAAGGCTCAAAAATTCTTTTAAAAAGTAGTACCTTTCTGTGATTAAGTATAGAGATTTTGAATATTAAATAATATTTTAAAACCTTTTCCTTTATAGTACTTTTTAGCCATCTAGCACTTGACTCTCTCAGACGAGCACCTAGCTCTCTGCAACAAGAGCTGGAACACTGGACATGCACTTGCAATGGCATGTGCTTTTAAGCCCAGGAGAGAGGGTCAAAGGCAACATCCAAAATCAGAGAGTTGGGCAAGGGTAAGAAGTGTAGCAAACACAATCTAAGCATACATACAAGTTGACTGAGTGAGCTGGAAAAAGAGCCAAAATGGAAACCAAACCCAAAGCTGGGCTCTCAAGTCAGAATGAGGGCCCACTCAACAGGAAGGAGGTGTAGACTAAGGACTTATGGATCATATGTGTGGGCCTGGGCTTCCCTCCTCCCTTTCTGAGAAGGAATGATCTTTTCCCCTCTTCATAGACAAGTACAGCTTGGGCAGCACATATGGGTTAGTTAGATATTATCAACCTAGAATCTAGTTGCTGGCCAACCTACTTTAGAAAGACAATTCAAATCTTCTACCATAAATTATATAGTTATATTTACGTATATCTTCATTTTAAGGAAAAGATATCAAAACTATTAAAATGCTGAGTTGCTCTCCAAAAGCATAATATGAGTCAAACTTGAACCAGAATATAAGATTCATTTCCTCACTCCTAGCATCATTACATCTGCCCGTTATGCTGCTTCCCAT
Source organism: Cnephaeus nilssonii (assembly GCF_951640355.1). Classification (NCBI taxonomy): domain Eukaryota; kingdom Metazoa; phylum Chordata; class Mammalia; order Chiroptera; family Vespertilionidae; genus Cnephaeus; species Cnephaeus nilssonii. The sequence goes on from NC_137073.1 coordinate 59,937,222, forward strand.
CAAAATGATTTAAAGTTATTCTTTTTTCCCCTAATGCTATGACTCAATGATACCACATAAATCTCAAGGTAATATTAGAGTTATATTTCCTTTCAGAATGCAAAGGGAATTTCTAGTTGATAGCAAAAAGAAAAACAATACTAAATGATGTTTTTTTTCTAAATTTAAAGAGTTCAGTTCTACATATTACTCTTATATCAAAAAAAAATTTTAATATAAGTTCATTCTTAGCAACAATATAGCCTGTATCCCTGTATACACACGAACTTAACTATGGGGATCACAGCATAAAGGTTAACACTGTGGGCTTTAAAATCAAACATACTAATGTTTTTCATCACAATTCTGACAAACCATGTGATTTTTGGGCAAGTGACTTAACTTCTTAAGTCACAGCTTCTTCAAACATAAAGTGGGGGTAATAATAGCAACTCCTTTCAGGGACCGTGATGAGGATTAAATGAAAAATGCACTTAAAGGCTTATCACAATTCCTAGCTCTGGAGTTACTGCTCCATTAATGTGCACTATTAACAGTAGTAATAGTCCCCCTCAGATTCATGGCAGAAAGCTCAGAAGATGGAGCTAAGACTCTCCTGTGGGCCCTTCTGTTGTGCTGGTACCCATGACATGGAATTATGTCATATTTGAGAGCATGGCAGGGAGAATGGCAGGCCTCTTCGTGTTTTCCAGGAGCACTGGGGCTACACCACACACACACAGCTCTAAAATCTAAGCAGATTTCAAAGTTGCTTAAATAGTTATTTTTGGCCAAGAGTCATGTACACTGCCAAATGGCAATGGAATGATTTTCCACTCAAACTTGGCAACAGCAGGATTTAAACAGAAAACTCGGAGGAAGGGAAGGGAAATAATATGCTTCCTTCCTCGGGGCAGTTTTGGACTCTTTAGCACCACAGATAAAAATTATAAAGGAGAGAGAACATTTGGGTATTATAGTATTTATTATAATGTATCAAAAATAAATTGAAAATGAATTGCCAGCTACCATCAGAACCCCCTTTCTGCCACTTTTTCATATTTGTGAAGTCTTTTTCAGAAGAAATTGGAATTTCTTCATTTGGGTGCTCTCACTCGAGTAGTGAAGATAGATATTTTGAGTCAAATGGGAGACATTTGACTTCAGTGATCCTGCAAAAGTTCTTCTATTCTTTTAAAATATAAAATAGAACCCAATAGCAAAATAATTTTTTGCATATTTCCATTATTCTTGAGAGGAATCAGGGGAAATGTCAATGGATGTTTAAATCTTCTCTAAACTGAATTCCAATCCAAAGTATCCTGATGGCATTCTAACTAAATTTAAAAACTTGCAAGGATAAAGGTTCTATATGCTTCCTCAGAAAACCCTACTGCAAAGTACTAACAGGAAATGTGTTCTTATTTATGTATACATGGCTTACTTCCAAAAAAGATTTGAGGCAAGGCATAAAGATATATACAGTACATTGAGATGGAAGGAAAACATAAATGAGGAAACCAGGAGAAAAATAAAAGCAATTGTAAGAAAAAAAATAAAGATATTAATGCTAAATGTGGGTCACAAACTTGCTCTAAGCATCCTAGCAGTCAGTACAAAGAGGTCAATTATATTACTTACTACCTATAAAAATAACAACAACAATAATTTGCTCAAGCAAACATTGTTATCTAATACATTCTTCCTGCTAGGGTTTGTAACAACTTTCCTGTAAAAAGCAAGACTGTTATTTAGGCTATAGAGGACAAGTTTCACATATTTCAGAGATTTCTACTGTTATATTTAGGTGGAAGATGTCATGACATCAGCAAAAATAAATAAATATTCCTAGTTAAGACAAAGAGAGAACATCTAATAAACATATTCTAAATAATATTCCCCTGTGTAAGTTTTAGCAGTTGATGCTCCTTTAAAAAATCTGTAAGAAATATTGTTTGATTTCCAATGATGAAATTAATTTACTATAAAATGCTATAGATTAGAGACTAATAGTTTTATATTTCATGGAACTATATGTCTGTGGTAGACAGAATAACGGCCCTCATAAGATGTTCACGTCCTAATCCTGGAAACCTGTGAATGTTACCTTACATAGCAAAAGGAACTTTGTAGATGTAATTAAGTTAAGAACTTTGAGATGGTGAAATTATTCTGGATTATCTGGATTGGCTCAATCCTATATAATAAAAGCCTAATATGCTAAGTGTCTAGTCGATCGGTTGGCCGTTCAACCAATCAAAGCATAATATGCTAATGATGTGCTAAGGCCACTCAACCACTTGCTATGATGTGCACTGATCACCAGGGGCAGATAGTCGACTGGTCCGACCAGTCACTATGATGTGCACTGACCACCAGGGGGCAGACGCTCCAACCGGTAGGTTAGCTTGCTGCTGGGGTCTGGCTGATTGGGACTGAGAGAGATGAGCTGCACATGCCCTGGAGCCCTCCCGTGTCCCCTCCCCAGCTGGCCAACATCCCACGTCCCTCCCCAGACCCCAATCGTGCACCGGTGGGGCCCCTCAGCCTGGCCTGCACCCTCTCGCAATCCAGGACCCCTAGGGGGATGTTGGAGAGCTGGTTTTAGCCCGATCCCGCAGGCCAGGCCGAGGGACCCCACTGGTGCACAAATTCATGCACCGGGCCTCTAGTATAATCATAAGAGTCCTTTTAAGAGGGAGGTAAAAGGGTCAGCATCTGAGAGGAGAAGGACGATGACAGATGCAGAAGTTGGAGTGATATAGGAAGGGGACATGAGCCAAAAATGCAGGTGACATCTAGAAGCTAAAAAAAAAAAAAAAAAATCAAGGAAATGGATTCTTCCCCAGAACTTCTGGAAGGAATGCAGCCCTGGTGACACCTTGATTTTTGGATTTCTGACCTACAGAATTAATAAGATGATAATTTTGTGTTGTTTTAACTACTAAATCTATGATAATTTTTAGAGCAATAGTAGCAAACTAATTCAATGACTATGAATTAAATATATTACTTACTGATCTCATGAATTTCTACTCAGGTGTCAAAAATAAGCAAATATATGTGATTTTTAAAAATAATGTTTAATTGAAAACATATCTTCTATATTTTAGCTAAATCACAAAATGAGCCCCAGGTATATTTAGATACTTTTAATATAACAGTTCTCAAAGCATGCTTGATAGTACACTGGTTCTGTGGGTAATAATAGGTATTAAGCACTAAAAGAATTCTAAGATCAAACAACTTGGCAAAACTGTACTCTTTCATTGTAGCATAATTGAAATAATTTTTTTTCAATTACCCCAGGAGTTTAGATTTACTAAGAAATTTATGTTATACCAAAGGTCCAAATAAAATCAACTCCACTATAAGTAACAGGTATAAGATGAAGGTACTGTAGTAAAATAAATGTACTAAATGATAGTATGAAAATATCATGCCAGCCCTATAAAGTCTTGCTTATCAATGCTTATCACAATTTCACACTCCTCAGCCCATACCCATGTAGCCACCCCTGTAGCCCCTGCTCACCAAGCATGAGGCCTGCTCAGCAAATAGACTCTCAGGTAACATAGCTGCTCCTTCACATCTCTGCCACCTGCCACTGACCTTGAGCAAGGAAGCTTGCCTAGGCTTTTATTTAGAGAGATGGCACCAGGACTATTCACTAATCAAAGTGAAAAAAGCAAGCCACCTATCTCATTTATTTAACCAGCCTCTTATAATTCACTCACCCAACGTATATCACCATCCCTCATCCAATTTTCTCCAGAGGGAAAGAAATTTGCCAAGAGTATTGGTTTAATGGACCACAAACTTCAAACATGGACATTGCTGAAGCTTCAGGTCTACTCCTAAAGAAGAAGATTTCAATAGTTTCAAAGTTCCTGGGCACAGAAAAAAATGGCTTCAAAGCTTGTCAACAAGAGCCAAAGCTTGGTCTCTCATAAACTTAGTGCTATGCTAAAAATTTTATCAAATGCCTTCATTGTGAAACAAATGAGTACCATGAATCTTTAAGAGAAGAGGAACATTATATAGTGTTTTTTCACACATTTATGACCCAGGAACTTTCTTCTCCGGAGCCTGTACAGAACAACATTTGGAAAACAATTTGCTAGTTATATATGAAATTTTCTACACATCAGTCAACATTTTGAAGGACTATTGTGAGAAAAGAAAAAAAAAAGCCAATATGAAAAAATTTCTACAGGGGCAGTTTGAAAACTCATTTTGGCCAAATGACAAGGTAAATTAAAGAAGCTTGTTTCTAGATATTAGGGAGGAGGTTTGAGCCCTTACTGCTGAACAACTAACCAGGTTAATTGAAGTTAAGATAGACTAAGAATGCCCAAGTGTCAGGCATGCGATTAAATCAGAAATTGAGGTCTTGAGGCCAAGATAGGATAAGAATCAAAGAGGTCAACCTCTGGCATGAAATCAACACGGTTAATAGGAAGCCAGGTCACCCAATGTCCCCCTACCTACCAACTCAAACACTAAGTGCAGAAACCAAGATAACATGACTCAAAATTAGTACCTCAGCATCAACCCAACCACTAAAAGTTAAAATTGGGGGGGGGGGGGGGGGAATATTTCAAACAAAATAAATGGTGTCCTGAGAAATAACTGTCATTATTTTTCAAAATCATAGAAAATAGCCATATATATCTGGCAAGCGAACACTCACTCATCTGGGAATTCCATAGGCCTTATGCACAGAATAATTTCCTCAGTTACAATCCTCTTGTTTATCCTAAGAACTGGAAAAAAAAATGCTACTTTTGAGAACTTTCAAAAAAAGGCATAAGAATCAATCATTAACATTTTTCCATAGAAAGTTATCAACCAAACTTCCCTATTCCAAAATACTTCTAAAAGAAATTTTATTCACCAAATTTTTATATTCCAGGAAGAAAAACATAATTATAAACATCGTTTTTTTAACCTGGAAAAGCCTATAAACATCCACAACTACACACACTAACACACAAAACCCAAATTAGTGTAACACAGTATAGACTGTTGGAAAAAAAAACTTAATACCACATAGCAGCCACTATGAATTTATTGTCTTAGGTGAGCTGGTCTTTTGTTAATCGAGATGATGTAATTAATTTTTAAAAAACAAAAGAGGTATATCAAGCTTATATCACTTACATTTTCACAAAACAAACTTGAAATATGATCACAATAATTAACATATTTTACCATTAAAACTCATTCATTCAACAGATACTTATTGAATACTTTCTCTAAACACTAAAAATGGTGAGTACTAATGTATCTGTGTGTCTATCACATAATTACATTCATTTAATTCCAAACTGCACAAATATAAAATTACTTGTGACCAAAAAAAATAATAATGTTTCATAGTCATGTATCTTTTGTTATTTATTGAGATCCATAAAGGAAAGATAACTTTCTAAATCCTAAAGTGACACAGTCCTTTTAAATTGTGCATTCTGGGAGTTTTACTATATTTTCTTAAAGTGTTGGATGGTATGCTTTCTTAAGAATATTAAATTAGTTTTACCTTTTACCTCAGGTTTATAGATAGCACATAATTTGGTCTGGTGTTTTGTGACTAAAGTAAATAAGTAATTTCAAAGGGAAAAAGCATTTTAATGCATGCTTTTATAGTTAAAAACTCTATTTTTAAAAGTTAGGCATTTGTTTTCAAAAATTCCAACTAAATCTGCAGAGGTTTTATTTTATTTAAAAGTGTGCTTATTTTCAAAATAGAGACAGACTCATAGATAGAGAGCAGGCACACAGCTCTGGTACGGAGATGCCTGGGGAGAAGATTGAGCAAAAAAGAAAAAAAAAAAAGACAGAGAGAACTCATGGACATAGACAACAGTGTGGTGATGGTGGGATTGGGGTTTGCGGGGAGGTGAAAGAGGGCATAGAGGGAATAAATGGTGATGGGAAATATTAAATTACATTTAAAAGTATGCTTATTTTCATTAACTATTAAAGTTTGATAGCATTTCCACTTGCTATTTTAGCAGAAACACATCATAAAAGCAGCCATGAAAATAGAAATGATACACTGAAACCTAGAATATTTTTTTTCAAAGATAGAGATGGTTTATTAATCATGGTAACAAAAATATATCTATATATACATGTATATATGCAGAAATAATGGATCAGAGGATATAAACCCAAGTATTCACAATTTTATAGGTGGTAGTATTAAGGCTGAATTTCCCTTCTTTTTTTTAAATTTAAATTCTTTTTTTTTTTTTTTACTTTATTTTTATTTATTTATTTATTTATTTTTAAATTTCTTTATTGATTAAGGTGTCACATATTTGTCCTCATCCCCCCATTCCCATCCCCCACCCCTCCCCACGGATGCCCCCACACCCCTGTTGTCCTTAACCATTGGTTAGGCTCGTATGCATGCACACAAGTCCCTTGGTTGATCTCTCCCCCCGACCCCCACCCTCTCCTACCCTCCCTCTGAGGCCCGACATGAGCGAGATCATGTGTCACTAGAAATACACTTATAAGAACCGAATGTGAGACGAGCAATAATAGTTATGCTGACAGGCAAATGAATCACTCTGTAGTAAGTTTCTTTCTGGACCAACAGTTCTTTTGAGACCCAATTTCAATGTCCACCAGTTCCTTATGTGTACATGTCGGCACTGACTTTTCAGCTCTGGATGGTGGACAAATGGTGGTAATGCAGGTCCGACTCCCTCTGGTTTGGTCTCGCCGGGCGCAGGGGCGCGGTTTCACCCGGACTTGGGACCCAGCATCACCCAGGCCCCGGGGCGCGTGGCCTCACCCGGACCCAGGTGTGTGCGGCCTCACCCGGTCCTGGGATCCAGCCTCATCCGGACCCAGGGGCGCGTGGCCTCTCCCGGACCCAGGGGCATGGCCTCACCCGGACCCGGGACCCAGTCTCACCCGGATCCAGGGGCGCACGGCCTCAACCGGACCCAGGACCCAGCCTCACCCGGATCCAGGGGCGCACGGCCTCACCCGGACCCGGGATCCAGCTTCACCCGGACCCAGGGGCGCGTGGGCTCATCCGGACCCAGGTGTGTGCGGCCCCACCCGGACCCGGGACCCAGCCTCACCTGGATCCAGGGGCACACGGCCTCACCCAGACCCAGGGGTGCGTGGCCTCTCCCGGACCCGGGACCCAGCCTCACCCGGACCCAGGGGCGCGTGGCCTCTCCCGGACCCGGGGCGTGGCCTCACCCGGACCCGGGACCCAGCCTCACCCGGATCCAGGGGCACACGGCCTCACCCGGACCTGGGATCCAGCTTCACCCGGACCCAGGGGCACGGCCTCACCCGGACCCGGGACCCAGCCTCACCCGGATCCAGGGGCGCACGGCCTCACCCGGACCCGGGACCCAGCCTCACCCGGACCCAGGGGCGCGTGGCCTCACCCGGACCGAGGTGTGTGCGGCCTCACCTGGTCCCGGTAGCCAGCCTCACTCGGACCCAGGGGCGCGTGGCCTCTCCCGGACCCAGGGGCTCGGCCTCACCCGGACCCGGGACCCAGCCTCACCTGGACCCAGGGGCGCACGGCAAACCTAGAATATTTTAAAAGAAAATTGCCAAAACAAAAGATTTTTCAGTATCTAGACAGCAGCTATAGGAACGAACCCTAACTTATTACAAATAGTTTTCTCAGAAGTGTGTGATCTGGACCCTAATATGATGATTAGGCTCGCTATTTCTTTGAAAATATTATAACTGTTGATTTAATAAAACCATGTATCTCACAACTAGTTATCTCTTTGATGCACTGTCTTACATTACATTAGTAATATAACATAAGTAATCTGAGTACACAAGGAAGGAGGAGCATTGCCACTGTTTGTAAGAGCAGTTAAAAGATAATATTATGTAACTTAAGCATCATTTTCAGGCAAATCCATTAACAACCAGCACAGCTATTTCTCACTATGTGATTGGCATTGTATTAGAGATGAAAATATTATCCCTATTTCTGTGATTCCTACGTACCAAGGAGGTAAAGCTAGCAGGTTTTCTCTGTTTTTAAAGAAATGTCCGTTTGAAGGAAGCTTTATTTTTTTAGTTTTAGCTAAGTAAAATTATCTTAATTCCAAAATCACTCATTGCAAAAAACTGGATACATTGAGTAATTTCCATAAAAATAGTCATTTGGACATGAAATGTGTGTGGAGAAACTGGATTATCTCTATAGCTCATCAACCTAGTAATCTGCAAGCAGCGTAATATGCTATGGGAAAAGAACATAATTTTTCTCAACATTATTATTTATATCATACTCATGAGTAGATTGAGATTGAGAGATGTTAAGTAATAACCTAAGATCATGTGTTTGTGAACAACAGCAGAACTGGGCCTCAAGCACAATCGATAGCTAAGATCACCACCCAACTTGCCTGTTTCACCCCATACTGAACTTCCAATTCCAATGTACTCTGAAAATAAATAAAAACACAGAATGCATTCTATAATCCAACTACATTCCATCTTGCAAGTCATTATCAGAAATGTTTTTGTTTTCTCAGGCCAGAAAAATAGTCTATAGTTCAATTTCTATTTTTATAAACTATTTTATGCATAAGTATTCTTTCAGGAAAAAAAAAATATATATATATATATCCTAATTCTTATACATGGGAAAGACAATTACAGAGCTTACTGTGCATCCCCCAAAATTCCCCAAGGATAGAATCTGTAGTCCCATGTGTAAGCCTCCCCTCAGGTCCAAGGCTCATGCCCAGCCATGGTTCCCTGCCCATTGAGTGATGTCTTCCCCTGGTCAGACCTCTTGTTGTCCTGCCTCGGTCATGGAAGCAAGCCCAAGGACACCACAGGTGAGAAAACCCTCTTTAATAATATTCCTCACTGTTTTTTTTTTTAATTATAAAGAAACAGCAAGGAATTCTCTACATAATAGCTTCCCTTTCCTTTTTATTGGGAGGTTTGCCATGCTTACTCCAAGCATAAATTAAGCATTCCCATTATAAAATATTTAGGGCTTCATTTTAAATTCTTCTCAGTGGTTGCAGTAATTCATATTCAGGCACTTTCCAGGCCCTTGAAGCAGCATGATTCCATTTTTAAACCAACTTCCTTGTTTTGCAGAGAGGCAGAGACAGCCCAAAATGCTCATGTAATGAGATTTTTCTTATTAATAAAGGCTTTTTAAATAAATTAAATCTACTTGTGTTTTCCTAGTAATCCTAACACTTTTAATATGATGCTTACTTAAATTTCTAAAATATCTGATGTAAATGTTAGTGTGGATGCTACTCTGGCTACTTCCTCTCTGCTAAGATAGGTGTCCTTCCAACCTGCCACCCCGCCCCCACCCTGGGGAAAGCTCTGTTAGCACACTCTAGGTCAGATCTTCACATGTCTGTTCCCACTTCCAGAATGTAAGCAGGCACCTTACCTTATTTGCTTTTTAACTGCATTTAATAAATATATTTGGGAGAAAGGAAGATATGAAAACCAAATACAGCTTTTCCCTACCTCTTTTTTCTTCTTCTCTTCTTTTCTGAACAATTCAGACCACTACTGTATGGGCAGAATAAGGCAGGCATCTAGGTGCAAAACCAACGCAGGATGAGAAAGGTGTCCAAGGAGGGCCGCCTAGCATGTGTCAGTACCTGAGTGGGGTGAGGAGGGCATTCATGTGATGGGGCAACCTGGAGCAGGAAGTCAAAAGCCAAGTAGGGTGACACAGGGATCCCCCAGAAGGAACAACCCAGAGCAGGTACCAGAGCCAGAGCAGGGTGAAGTAGGAGTCCATCGACTGTGAGAGCCCAGCATAGGGAGTCAGAGCCCAGAGAGTGAAGACAGCATTGACAGATGGAGTGGACTGAGCTCACAGTGACAGAGCCCAACGGGGGAAGGAGAGTATCCACAGGGCAGGCACCCGGGCAGGAGGTGTCAGAGCCCGGGCAGAGTGAGGAGGGTATTCCAAATGGAGTGATGAGGCATCTCCATTCTGGGCATGTGTGGGTATCTGAGCCTAGGCCAGTGAGAGGGCAAGGGGGTGACAGTCAGGCATGGGGTGGGCTGTATGTAGGGGGAAGTGTCTGGGCCTGAGCAGAAGGAAGAAGGGCCTGATGTGAGGTGCTACCTGAGCACTGATGATGCCTCAGTGCTGGATGCCACTGTGACTGGCCTGGGGTGTTGGAACATGGTCGTGGTGAGCAGGCATCCACACAGGGAGCAGTGGCATTGCTGACGTCCAGGGGATGAACTAACAAGTGACCTGAACAAAGGCCTGGTAATAATAATGGGAGCCACGTTTCTCACCTTCAGGTAAGAGTAGCAAATATGGAAGGGGCCAAAACCCGGGGAAAGTTTGTTTGGGAATCTAAATTCACCTGAGAGAACAAATTGGCAAGTGTAGCTTAAAATTGTTAGAATTTTTTTAAATAAGCATAAGAACTGATTATTACTTAAAATATTAGTATATTTTACATATACTAAATATATTACGCTTTATATAATATAAAATTTTATATATTATGTGGTATTTTAATCTTAATATATTTTAAATTCTGATATAAAGCTTCAAAAATATCAGGGGGGGATAGAGGATGTTTCACTGAAAGTGGTAGATCCTGACCCTGGGAGATCTAGGGCAGCTCCACCTTCTTCCAGCTCCCCTTCTTCCAGCCCCCTTCCTCCCTGGGTCACTCCCTACCCCGTGGTACAGGGTCAGTTTCTCAGGTTGGTACCTCACCACCTTTTGTTGCGAAAGCTTTCCTCACCCAGAAGACTGCCCTGTGATGATACACCGGCAGGATGGCTTAACCCTTACCTGCCATGGAGTCGAGTTGCCCCACAGGACACTCGCACATCTCTGCCACTCCAAATCAAATAGAACGCGCCTTCTCCTGCAGCTTCTCTCTCCCAGTTCTCCTGCTCAAATAGGCACAGGAGGTAGAACAGCCAGTCAGCTGCAACCAACTATTCTTACAAACAATTCACTTGGAAGCCAGATATTCTCATTCCCTTTCTCCTCTCTCTCCTGTCCTTTCTCCCTCCCTTCCTCCCTCCCTCCCTCAAATTCCCTTATACACACTGGAGGGGGCCTATAGTAGAAGGAGAGGCTGCATGTGGTTGGAAATTGCCGACAGAGAGATTGCCGCACTCCAGCTCCCTTTAGAACATGAGATACTGGCTGTCCTTAGCTTTGTCCCCTAGTCCAGAACTACAGGAAAAGTCCCACTCAAAAGCCTAATACATACATTAATGCAAAGAAAATGTCAGGGAAGAGACACGCAAAACTGGTGACCACGATTAAAGTTCAGTAGGAAACTAGGAAAAAAGAAAACTAACACAGGTACTGTCTGAACATTTTCCAAGAATATATTCATGCATTATTTATATAATTTAAAATAAATCAAAAGCAATAAAAATTTAAAAACTAATTACTAACATTCAAAAGGAACATAGTGACTATAAATCACAGAATGGGCTTTGTCACCATAAAATCAATGAAGAAATTAAAAAATTAATAAATTTTCCCATATAAGTAAATATATGTAAGCATATCTCATACAAACAGAATTTTAAAACATCAAAATCCTAATATTTAAATGTGCTAGAAAATTCAATTAACTATTAAAAGAAGAAAAACAACTGTCTAAAATTAATCAATATCTATGGGTTGCCTCAGGGTATTGGGTTACTGGTGGGTTTTTTTCCTTTTCTTTCTTTATGGAATTTCTGAAATGAACATCTATCACTTTAAATTTTTAAAAAATACTTAAAAAGAAACCCCTCCAAAGTATGCATGTGTATAAATATCAAATATACATTTTTTGTAAAACAAAATTTCAATACTACAGAGAGAAATATAGAAACTTAGAGCCCCCCCCCCCCCCGCAAAAAACCTAATTTTCCCAAAGAAACAAGTATCTATATATATAAAAGCCCAGTAACCTAACAGCGGAATGACCAGAACGACCAGTCGACCAGTCACTATGACGCACACTGACCACCAGCTCAATACAGGAGCTGCCCCCTGGTGGTCAGTGCGGTCCCACAGTGGGAGCGCTGCTCGGCTGACCAGGATAAGCAGTGCTCCCACAGTGAGAGCAGCCACTCAGAGGGCAGGTCCACAGCCGCTCAGCTGACTGGGATGAGCAGCTGCTCCTGCAATGGGCAGATCCCCGCAGGCCATGCCCCCCACCAGTGCATGAATCCGTGCACCGGGCCTCTAGTTTAATAATAATTTTCATCCATCTGATGGTTTATATTTAATTTTATACTTTAAAATAGTTGCTGACTCTTTAATACAGCAGTCTTTCAAGAATTAGCAACATGACAAAGACATTTAAAAATTCTTAAGTTAACAAGAAAGCGTGTTACTTTTTTTTATAATTTTAAAATTTTCTATGAACAATTTTCTCTGCTTCCTGGATTTTTGCTTTTCTTTTCTTTTCAGAAGTTATCATTCTAAAAATCCTTTTTCAGAAAAACAATTATTTCCTTTGGCCTTCAATAATTCTGACATTTAACTCTTTTTTTTACTTTGAAACTTTATCTGCTCTTTGTTCCTTCGCTTAATTTTTATATGAGTGGATGGGATACTAAAACCAAAGATAACATAAATTTTAAAATTAATATGTCAATGTATTTATAGAATAAGTATAATGAAATCTCAACATATTCATTAAATCATGAAATATAAATAACCTTACATAGCATACTGCCCAAGAATAAGTGAACTGTAATCTTTTAAAAACTTTTATAATGTACTTTATTTCAAAAAGAAGGATGCACTAAGCTTGTAGAGCTAGTCTTGTGTCTAAAATTAACCAGTGAATGAACTAGCCAAATACAAGATCATGGTCTATATCTATGGTACAGAATTTTCTTCAAGAAGCTAACCCATAATGAAAGCAAAGGTACTTGCATCATTTAGGCCAGATCCCCACTCTAACCAAGGAAAGCTGGAAATGGGAGAAAGTAGCAATGATGAAACAGAAGACAAGGGAGCACTCCTATAAATAGGAATATCAAAGCCTGACTGACTCCCAAAAGCACTGTTTGACAATTCAAAGGCATGAATCCCGCCAGTTCATTCAATCCTTCTATCTGTGATTCAGTCTCTCTATTGTGCACCTGATAAAACACTATCAACTAAAAAAGGAACCATAAATTATGTATTTCCTGAAACAAAGATAAATCAAGGGGAATATTGTAGTTAGGGCAGGGGAGGGTGGGTGGGAAGAGATCAACCAATGAACATGTATGCATATATGCATAACCCATGGACACAGACAATGGGGTGGTGAGGTCCTGGGCCAGGGGAAGATGGGAGTGGGCCGGAAGTGGTTTATGGGAGAAAAAGGAAGACCTATGTAATAATTTCAACAATAAACATTTAGAGAAAAAAATAAGTAATATCATTTTAATAATGTAAACCAATATTGGGTTATCCTTATTAATTAAATCATAAAGAACCAAGGTCTTTTTTAACTTAACATGAAGTTAAATACCATTAACAAATACTCATTTTTTAAAGAGTGGGAAGTGTTACTTTTTTCCACATTTGAAAGTATTGCTTTCCTTATTCTTGTGTAGACACTAAAATAGAAGAGGACAAACAGGGTAGTATTAAGCAAACTCTTCTCGGTGAATTGGTGAGTAGCTCATCCAATCCTACTTAGAGCCTGTTAAAGAAGAGCTTGAATTTTAGAGGGCTAAAAAGTGTCCTGTAGGAAACAGCAGGCAGTCCTCCCAGAAAGCTGCAGGTTCTGGACACCTATGTGAGCTAGCAGTGAGCCCCTGATCACAGCGGGAGGCTCACAGACATGACAGGTTCAGTGCCAAAGCAAGGGCTCTAATTAGCGAAGGATTCCAGTCTGATAGTAAAGGGCCTAACCTTCTTTGGGAAATAATGAGCCATATAATGTTTGAAGCTCCCATGTAAGTTTTGGAGAAGAATGGGGGTGCTGAGAACTGCCTTCAATGTGTTAAATTGACAGACACAGGTGACCGAACAATGAACTGTACACTTGGCAAAGAACGAGAAAATATTCGGTATATGCTAGCGTCCTCCAGATCAGCATTCCTCTTTTGTCCCTGAATTAAGATGAAACAATTTGATAGGCCACACAGTGGTTGAGTTGATAAAATGTATTTTCTGAAAATTTGGCTAGATATTTACTTCTACATAAGTCAACACCTGGGAACTTCTCTGAAGATCAGAGACAAATCTCAGTTTAAGGCTGAAAGTTCATTATCAAACATAAACATTCAGTAGTTAGAATTACCTAACATGATGTCCACACCCAGGGCCCAAGTGCTAAATAAATGAGAACAAATTCTCTTGTCTTCTAATCTAAAAAAGAATTACTACTCCCAAAAGTTGCTTGCATACATGAGTTTTTACTTTTTTTAACTATACAAGCTCTAAGAGTAAGAGTACTTTGACTTTTATTTCATGTAACTGCATAGGGGAAAAATACTTACTGTTCACCAAAATGATATATATGCATTCTTTAATAAAGCAGGTAGATAACTATTAAATTAATCTTTGTGTTTTCCTATTTCACCCACTCAACTGGTTACACCTAAAATAGCTAAGCCTTCTAGGATAAACTAAAGTATATATACTGTATATGAAAATGCTGATGTTTTACACATTTTGGTAATGCTGAATTTTCTTCCAGTATTTGTTTAGAAGGTTTAAAAACTCTTGGCTTAATATTAAAATGTTAAATGTGTTTCTAAAGATTCATCTTAAGAATTATAAACCTCAAGTAAGTAAACTTAACAAATCACTAATAGTCATCCTAAAGTCCAAGAACTGGGATTAGAAATTTTGAGTGAAGAACATGGCAAAACAAATATCTAGTATAGTTACTGTATTAACTTGCTAAAAGCCAAAAAATTCTGAATCCTGAAATACATCTGTCCCCAAGGATTTCATTTCAGCTTAATGGAATTGAGGGATTGCGAATGATACATTTGTTTTCCCAACCAGAATACTGAGAATCAGGGTTTTTGTCTCTAATAGAAATACTTTGAAATAGCATGAATATATAGACTCCAGAAAGAAAAAGGATTATATGCTTTACATAGAACTATCCTCATTTCCTTTTCCCTCCCTTTTTGCAATGGGCAACCATTTTCTCCTGGGAAAGAAGAGTAAAGGCTCTGTTGCACCATGACCCCAGGAAAAGCAAAGGCACTTCATCTGCCTCATCCCTTGCCAGGAAAAGGGAGAACTCTATCTTGGTGGATGTGCAAAAGCACCTAAGTCTTCCAGTAGGCCTCAATGTTCAAAGGCCTCATGGAACACAAGTTAGGCAAGTTAACCAGAAAGTTGGGCAAATGACTTGGTGATTTAAAAATACAAACTAATAGAAATGTAAGCTACGTTATTTTGAAGGAAGTTACTGAATTTGAAAACCAATTGCTTGTAGGGGTAAATATAAACACTGAAGAGCATCAAAGGTTTTAATTGCTCATAGTTGTAAAATTGGCTGTTATAACTTTACTAAAGGCCCGATGCATGAAATTCATGCAAGAGTAGGCCTTCCTTCCCCCAGATGCCTACCTGATCTCCCCTAACTGCTGGTCTGCCTACCTGATCACCCCTAATCACTCTGCCTGCCTGCCTGCCTGATTGCCCCTAACTGCTTGCTTAGGGGCGGGACCAGCCATCTGGCGGGAGAGGTGCCATCTGCCTACCTGATGTCCCCTAACCACTTGCCTGCCTACTTGATCACCCCTAACCACTGGCCTGCCTATCTGATCTCCCCTAACCACTTGCCTGCCTGCCTGATTGCCCCTAACCGCTGGTCTGCCTACCTGGTCACCCCTAACCCCTCTGCCTGCCTGCCTGCCTGATTTCCCCTTACCACTTGCTTGGGGGGGGGGGGCCAGCACTGACTTCTGGTTGGTCAGCCTCCAGTCATTACTGGTCATTACAACCCAGGGCTTTTATATATTATGATAATATAATTACATTAATATAATATTATTATAAAATATGATTACATTCTATTAATATAATATTGTTATATTATTGATTATTTGTCTCCCTTGCTAGAACATAAGCTCCACTCTGGTAGAGATTTTCATAGTTGTTCACTGAGCACATAGACAGTGCCCAGCACATACCACAAAAATTGTGGAATGAATAAAATATAAAAGTAAAAATTAAAAGAAGGAAAACATTGAAAATACTTTCTATAGTATAACAGAATCAGATATTAATTTTTTAAAATAATCTCCAGGAAGAGTTATTCTGTTCTCATTACAGGAAAGGTGCCATACAACCTGGCCCTCCAGCGTCATCCTCAGCTGGAGAAAGCCCTCTCCATGTTGGACAAGTCTTAGCACATGGGTCTTCCCACCACATAGACCTTGGCCCTAGTTCACCACTCTCAGGACAATAATCTCATACCAGGCATTGGTATTTCCCATCTGAACTAATTCTACCATAATATTTATATTGCCACTTATTCAAGGGAATAGACATGGATTAAATGTTCAGTCCCAAGGTCCTAGAAACAAATTTGAATAAGGCTTGGAGCCAAAAAAAAAGACTTAGCTTGAGGCTATAAAGATTTATGTCTGCTTATCCAAGCACTGAATTTTGAGGTAACAATTGAAAAATACAACTGCAATTTTTGGTTTAATCACAATTTTAGTGTTAGGAATTTTTTAAAATATAAGCTGTATCTTACTGAAATACAATAGTTCAAAGTATTTGATAAGCTTTAGATAACAAATGAGTGTATTAATGGCCCATGGACAGACAATAGTGTGGGGAAGGCCTGGAAAGGGGGCGGGGGTGGGGTGTAAGGGGTTAATAGGAGGGGGAGATGAGGGAACATCTGTAATACTTTAAACAATAAAGATAAATTTATTGTTGAGTGTGTTAAGCAACTAAGAAAAAACAGTGATGAGTTTTGTGAAGGGTAAATTTGAACCTCCTCTCCCTAATTATAATACCTCTCCTTCTCAACATACAGTGACTGTGACCCCCTCACCCCCACTCTCACCACACAAGAAGATACTGCCTTGAGGACATCAATGACCTCCTTCTTGCCAAATCCTCTTCTCAATCATTCTTTGGACAGCATTTCATGATTTCTACTCTCTTAGTTTAGGTGATACTCCACAATCCTAGATATGTTCCTGCTTTTGCAAACAGATCTAAGACAGGTCACACCACTCCTCCTCACTGAAGTCATCCCATGGAGCTAAGTTTTCTCTTTAGTTTGTATTGACAACTCACATGTTCTTATCATTTTACCTACCAGAGTGTGTGTTTTCTTGGAACGGGTACCATTTGACCTCAGTGAGTGTTTGTTGGATGAATGATTCCAATTCTGGCCTATCATCAAGCGTATCATGAGTGTCCAATGGGTTATGAGATAACCGTTGATTCAAAATACACCAATAGACAAAGTTATAAAACATTTAATTGACAAAGACTATGGAAATGTACAGAGGTAGTTACACAAAGCAAGAAACAACACAACACATATTAAGATAAAGGGATAGGCTTCCCATTCCCCCGATTCCCAATAAAAACAAATAGTGCAAGGAAGGATTTTACCAAAGGTGAATGGTTCAGTCTTTCCAGCCTCAACAGTGCCTCACCTGACTCCTCTCTGTGCTTACTTGTTCATTCAGAGTAGTGGCTGGTGTTAAGCAACCCCAGCACATTCCTGAATGTTCACTGTGAAACTAGAAAAAAACAAAGGTATGGCATTCCTCAGAAGGCCCTGGGTTTAGACCTGTCCTAGATCCATTTCCACAGGCACTCCAATACCATTGACCTATAGAACATCTTCCATTCCCTCAAAAGTAACAGGTTCAAATACATCTTTCTAGTCAAAACAGGGTTTCCCTTTTTTTTAAGGGTTTAAATAAAAACAAGTTTTTAAAATGCATTTATCCTGCATTCTAAATGATCCATCATAATGATTCTTCTTTTTATTGGCTAGACTATTTTCTTGTATTCACACAGTGAACATATTAGGGTAAGTTCATACCAAACTTGAAGTGAACATTTCTGTTCTGGGCTGAATTGTATCCCCCTCACCCTGAAAATTCATAGGTTGAAATCCTCACCCCGAGAACCTAAGAATGTGACTGTATTAGGAGTACTGCCTTTAAAGAAATTGTCGAGGTAAAATGAAGTCGTATGGCTGGTGTCCTTAGATCAGCGCTTCTCAACCTGGGGGTCGCAACCCCTTTGGGGGGTCGAATGACCCTTTCACAGGGGTCGCCTAAGACCATCGGAAAACACAGATATTTACATTACAATTCATAACAGTAGCAAAATTACAGTTATGAAGTAGCAACGAAAATAATTTTATGGTTGGGGGTCACCACAACATGAGGAACTGTGTTAAAGGGTCGCGGCATTAGGAAGGTTGAGAACCACTGCCTTAGTTGAAGAGGAGATTAGGACACAGACACACACAGAGGGAAGACCAGGAGAAGACAGTGGAAGAAGATGGTCAAAGAGAGAGGCCCTCAGAAGAAGTCAACCTCGCCAACACCTCGATCTCATAGTTCTTTCTAGTCTCCAGAACTGTGAGGAGATACATTTTTGTGGTTTAAGATAAACAGTCTGTGGTACTCCATTATGGCAGCTCTAGATAACTAATACAATGCCCATCTCATTATGTGATTGCTTTACTTGGTCGATGACCACTTATTCTCTGAATAGTAAATATTTAACATGTCTTTCTCTTGGATTTGAGTATCTATCTCTGTGCAAAGTCCCTGATCTGGAAGACACACATTAGGTGTAATTCCTTCTGTTCCTCTGCCCTTCCTTTCCATGTCTTCAATCATAACCATAACTTCAGGCAGGGATCTTTGTTACAAATGCCCCCACCTCAGTCATGCCACTCCAAATCAATTCAACCTAGATTCCTTCATTAAATTAAAGCTTCCTATATAAATCCATCCTTGCAACTTTTTTAAGTATATTTTTATTGATTTCACAGAGGAAGGGAGAGGGACAGAGGGATAGAAACATCAATGAGAGAGCAGCATTGATTAGCTGCCTCCTGCACGCCCCCTACTGGGGAGGATTGAGCCCGCAACCCAGGCATGTGCCCTTGGCCAGAATCAAACCTGGGACCATTCTGTCCGCAGGCCAATGCTCTATCCACTGAGCCAAACCAGCTAGGGCCATCCTTGTAATTTAAAGTACAAAACTATTGGCTCCTTCTGATTCCTACATCAAGAATTGATCCTTATTCCAGATCTTAAAGGAAAAGCTTTCAGTTTTTCACCATTGAGTCTGATATTAGCTGAGGGTTTATCATATATGGCCTGTATTATGTTTAGGTACTTTACTTCTACACCCATTTTAGTGAGTGTTTTAATCATAAATCTATGTTGTATCTTATCAAATGCTTTTTCTGCATCTACTGATATGATCATAGGGTTTTTATCCTTTATTAATGTGCTATATCACATTGATCATTTTGTGTATGTTGAACTACCTTTGTGCCTGTGGAATGAACCCCACTTGATAGTGATTCCATTTGCTAGTTTAGGATTTTTCAGTATTTAATCATCAGAGATATTGGTCTGTATTTTTTTATGTTATCTTTGCCAGGTTTTGGTATCAGGGTAATGTTGGCCTCATAAATGTGTTAGAAAGTATTGCCTCTTCTTCAGTTTTTTTTAGAAGAGTTTGAGAAGGATTTGTACTAATCTTTGAATGTTTGTTAGAATTCCCAAAATTACTTTTAAGTATTTATAGAAATAGAAGTATTTTTTGCTATTTTCTATTTGCATCAACTCTAACCTGCTAAAACACTAACATGTAAGAAACCCTCAAAGGAAGATTAGCTCAGCTAGGAAAAGCTTAAGATCAGTGAGGTCTGTTATCACAACTACATTCTGCGAAATCAATGTTTGCAAGTAAAAGACCTTAAAGCATTAAAAGAAAGTAAACAATTAAACAAAAATCCACAAAGCTTTCAATACACACACACTTAAAAAACACACATTTCAAAGGTACTTTAAATTATTAAAGAGAAACTATCATGCTTGCAATATTACATTCTCTATCACAGAGTCTCTTCATTTCTGCTAGTAAGATTGCTATTATGAGGAGGCACTGAATACTAATTTTAGCAACACAAACTAATTGTTATCACCTTTACATAGCACAAATATTTTTTTCATGTGCGACAATCTCCAATATGTTTCTGTCAAAAGAATAATAAGCAATTATAATGGCAATTGAGAAAGTATGGTTTACATTCTCACTAGCAAGCAACAAAACCTTTAAACAAAACGAGTTCTAATTTATTGATATAATTTCTAAAAGGAAACACTTTTAAACAAAGCCAATAATAAGTTGATACTCTTAAAATATATCTTCTGATAGAAATATTATGGAAGGCACAAACCTATTTTCCTAAATTGTTTGATCATATCATAATATAAAAACAATAATTTTAATCATTTTATTATATATTTTCCACCAATTTCCATCTCTATACCAAAAAGACAAAGACAAAATAAAATATGTCCAGATTACAAAAGTTTACTAATCTAGAACATATTCTATGGAAAGATGGAAAAGGTATCTTATTTCTTGCAACTGAAAAAAAATTTGAATTTCTGCTTTTGTTTTGTTTTGTCTTTTTAGCAAGTCCACTGACAGATCTGGAACCTTAAATCAAAATGTTTTCTAAGAGGAAAATAATGTTTATCTTTCAAAAACAGAGAACTCAATTATAACTAAATTTAGAACATAGGTCAAGCTCTTTCATGCTTTCTTAGAAAATAAAGAAGGAAAGCCAAAGAAATCTTCCCTAAAATTACAAATCAAATATTAGTTTATGGAAGTTCTAATTATTTTGGATATTTTCTGGTTAAAAACATGTCTTGTTAAATGTCTTAGCTATACAATATATTTTGAAAGAGAGAGAAAAGGAGTAGAATGAACCATTTCTAGTCTCTTGAAAAAGGCTATTAACATTTTCTCTGGATTCGTGATGTAAAGGGAAGCACTGCCCTCTAGAGGAACAAAAGCTTTATAGAGCATGCAACTAGTTCACCATTATGTAATGTTGCTGTACACATAACTGTCCTACTAATTTTAAGTTTATGTTCTATAGGGCATAAAAAAAGAAATAGCTTCAGTGTAGACAATACTAAAAATGTTTTAAGTAAATATAGGCTTTTTCAAGAGTTTGGTAAACACTTCAATTTATGGTACATTAATTTACAAACCTTCAAATAATATATTTGCATTGCACTTGTGCAATAAAGGTTTGTCTCAGAAAATAGAAAGATTTTAGTTTTTCTTAAACTATGTAGATGTAAATCTAACAGACTTTTCCCCAAGTCACTACAACCATAGAACCATGTATACCATACATATGAACTTATATTAAATTAAAAAGAAAAATGGGTAACAAAATTGACCCATAATTTTGCTACCATATTCAAACTTAACTTTTAAAGAATTTAAAAACAAGTAAAAAATAGATGAAAATTTAAAACTTCAACAGCTAGTTGTGGCAATTCATGTCAAGAATTTCCCCATTTCCAGAAGAGTTTTCAGCATGCTCACATTGTCCCAGAAATCAAAACCAGAACCCAAAGCAAATGATTTAAACATCTGGGTCTCTGATTTTAATATAATTAGCCAGTTTTGTTCAAATTATTCTCCCCAGAACCACAGCTAGGAAGAGGTAGAGGCACTGCTTCATCCATGCTTCCACCAGAGCAGCCTTTGTCTTGTCTTTCTGTTAGGATTCCATATAAACTTAAATGGTCCCAGGCTTTAGGAGAGAGTGAGGGAAGGAGTAAGGGAGGTAGGAAGAAAAGAGAGAAGGGAAGTGGAGAATAAAAAAGCAGCTTGAGAACTATTGGAGTAGAAGGGTCTCTAAATTCACTTCTTGGATTGTGTAAATCTATTCTCTCTCTCTCTCTCTCTCTCTCTCTCTCTCTCTCTCTCTCTCTGGCAACAGCAAAGGTCAGGTTGACTTAAATGAGTTCCTAAAATGAGAGATCATACCAAGTACAAACCCAAGCCTGAAGCAAAGAAATAAAAACAGGGTAGCGCATTACATGTTCTTAGCATAGATTCTGCACTGTAGAATACTCTTGCAAAAGATACAGAATAGAAGAGCATTTTACAATGGGAATCAAAGCACATTAGCTGATACAGGAGATCACTTCGCATGACGTGGCATTTCTCTTCCTCAATGTATACCTGCCAGCCATCTCACACTGACTTTCATAATTAGACATGTCCCTTTTCCTTCCTGCCTCACTCCTAAGTGCCACGGTATATTTACAGAACTATAAATATGTCACACAATACCAGGATGAAAGGTTTCAATGAACTATTAATGGAAGTTGCCAATGGAAGTTTCCATTAATGGAAGTTTCTGGTTTGCCTCTGTTGTTTCCCACAAGCAAAGGATTAAACTATAATTTAGAATAGGATCTGGAAGCCAAAGTCTTTTTTGCATCTTGAGATTCAACCATATTGTGAAATTCTCAGCCACTTGTTTTAAATGCAAAGATTCTTTGACCAGGGCATAAGAAATTTTATGACACAAACTACATGTACTCATTTAGTGATGGAATCCAAATTGGCCAGGCTTACCACACAATCCTGGCTTGTTTTCATCCCTCTCCACAAGGGAGCTACCTCACGTGGCAATACCACCCCAGAAGAAATGAAACTCTTCTTGAATACGTTCAGAACATCTCTTCCACTTTTTCCTGACACTCACAGAGGTTGCTTCCTACCATGGGCTTGTGATCAGCAGGCATTTCAGAAGCCCCTCTATTCTCTTGCCCATCCAGTTTAGCCAAATTCCATCACTGCTCCATCTCTCCTCCCCTATTCTCTCCTCCAGACCCACTTGGTAGGTCCTAAATCCTTTCTTCCCCCAACCCTGTCACCTTGTCTTTGTCTAATGCCAAATAATTCATCTTCATATAATGGGGTTTAAAAACAAATCTCTTACTTAAGAAAATGTCTGATATAACTAAGCAGAAATACATTTAGCAGAGAAAGAAAATTAAAGAACAAGATTTATCCCAGAAATGTCTATATAAGAAAATTTCAAAGCAGAAATGTTTAAAATTATTTGATAATAGTGAACCCAGCTCTCAATCCAAATCCTATACATGATTTTCTGTCACACAAGCTGGGAAGATGTAATAATATTATAAATTTCTTTAGTAAGTCATATTCATAATGTAATTATGTTTTTTAAAGGTCTCCATAAATACGATCAAATCTTTTATGTCTGTCTGACTGCATGAGAGGTGAAACAATGTACAGAACGGATACTGAAGTTCTGAAAATAATTAAAGCTTTCTGGAGAGAAATGAGGCCTGGTACTCTCTCTTATTGAGAACCAAAGGTCCCCAAATTAAATATTATTCATGCACCTTTATGATAATAATCACATATACTGTGTAGTTACTATTTGTCACACACTATAAAACACTTTTTTGTAAATTAACCAATCTTAAGAGTATAATCATTGTTGGCATTTTATAGACGCAGATAAGAGGCACAGACAAATTAGATGATCTGCCTAAAATTCGCTAGCTACTGAGTGGCAGAGCTGAGAGTTAGACCCCCACAGTCTGCTTACAGGCCCCAACTCCCCTGAAATGCCTCCAAAAGTCTAGTGAGGAAATGTGGTATGGATACAATAGGGATAGCCCCCTCCTAAATTTTCAGTTTTAGTGGAAGACTGAAATAACTTACTTATGCCTAGATGCCTATCAAATGCATACTTCTCACTCCTTTCAATCTGTCCCTACCCAAAAAATGTAAAAAACATTCAAAAAGGGAAAAATAACCCTGACATAAGTGCCACTTAACTAAAGCTCAAGCAATGCACTATTTTTACAGAAGTTAAAATTGTGATTTGTCTATTTACCTTCAAATCTGTAGTAATATCTAGAATACCATTATATCAAAGGGAAAAGATCTTAAGTCACTGGCAGCCAATTAAAGTTTCTCTCAATATTATTTTAAAATGTTATTTTTGTAATGTGTTTTTATTGATTTCAGAGAGAAGGAAGAGGGAAAGAGGGATAGAAACATCAGTGATGAGTGAGAATCATTGATCAGCTGCCTCCTGCATGCCCCTACTGGGGATTGAGCCCGCAACCAACCAGGGCATGTGCCCTATGACCTCCTGGTTCATGGGTCGACACTCAATCACTGAGCCACACCAGCTGGACTAAAATGTTCTTATCAACAAGGACAATTAAGCACAAGTTTTGACTGAGGAATTAAATAACTGCATGAACAAAGAGCTCAAGGAAATGAAGTAATGAGTCAAAGTAATATTTGAAACCAAAACATTTTACATAATTATAAAAGAAATAAATTAGGATTACTCAATTAAATTTCAAGAAAAATGTAATGGTCAGATACAAGAATGTTGTGTTTTTGTGTTTAGTATTCCTCACTACTTTTCCATTTCTACATATTTATGGTATACTTAATTCTTAACTTTTTAGTTATTCTAAGCAAAGTAAATGACTGTGGTATTCATTTATTTACTGTGTGGTTAATGTAATGAATAAAATATGCTCTATGTGCACAAAACCAGATTCAACTATTTAATCGGCAGTTGCCAAAACTACCCAAAGTTATTTTTCTCAAAAACTGTGCGAGTTGGGTAGGACTGTTTGTTTGTTTTTCAATATGGAAATATTTTGTTCATTCAGTTTTCAATACTAATGTAATTTTAAATTGCAAGGCTCCAGCATCTGGCAACTGAAGCCAAGTTTCACAACTCACATGTATCAGTACACAAATATTGACATTATGGTATCTATCTGATTTGACTTGTGAAATTCTGCTATTGCTGACTTCCAAGGTACTATGATAGCCTTGTAAAAGCTTTCCTGACAGTTTTGCCCTTATCATGTTAAAAAAAAAAAAAAAATCAAATGAAAGTCACACTTTGCTGCCAGAGCAATAGAGTATCTTAGTTTCCTTGGTAAAGATTATGGATATTTTCCCCAGAAAAGTTCTCAATACAAAATAGCCCATTCATATTATCCATAATAGTATCCACTGTTTTTATTTACTACTAGAGACCCAGTGCACGAAATTCATGCACTCGGCGGGGGAGGGGGTCCCTCAGCCCGGCCTGTGCCCTCTCGCAGTCCGGGAGCCCTTGGGGGATGTCCAATTGCCACCTTAGGCCCTTCCCCGCAAGGAGCAGGCCTAGCCAGCAATCAGACATCCTTAGCTCTGCCAAGGAGGCGGGAGAGGCTCCCGCCACTGCTGCTGCACTCGCCAGCCGTGAGCCCGGCTTCTGGCTGAGCAGCACTCCCCCTGTGGGAGCACACTGACTACCAGGGGGAAGCTCCTGCGTTGAGTGTCTGCCCCCTGGTGGTCAGTGTTTCTAATAGTGACCAGTCATTCCACTGTTTGGTCGATTTGCATATTAGCCTTTTATTATATAGGACTACGGGCCCGGTGCACGAAATTCGTGCACTGGGGGTCAGGGGTCCCTCAGCCCAACCTGCCCCCTCTCACATACTGGGAGCCTTCAGGGGATGTCCTACTGACGGCTTAGGCCCACACCCCACGGGGAGCGGGCCTAAGCCGCAGTCTGGCCTCCCTTTGTGGGAGGCAACCGGTCTGATCAGGGGAAAGCACCAGCCCCATCACTCCGCTGCTGCAGCCACTGCCAGTCACCGCAGCCACCAAGGTGTTTTCATCAACACGACTCCAGTCCCTTCACCAAGAAAAAAATGACAATTTTCTTTAGGCATTTTCAAGATGTGTCTTTCATAGGATATGCATTTCTTTATTTATTTTTTATCCTCACCTGAGGATATGTTTCCATTGACTTTTAGAGAATGTGGAATAGAAAGGGAAAGACAGAGAGAAACATCAAAGTGAGAGGAACACTTTGATTGGTTGCCTCCTGCATGAGCCCTGATCTGGGCCCCAGCCAGGGAGGAGCCTGCAACCTAGGTACATGCCTTTGATCAGAATCAAACCCAGACCCTGCTGTCTGCAGGCCGAGGCATTATCCACTGAGTCAAACCGGCTAGGACAGGATATGACGTTTCTTAGCCTTCCAGCAGCGGACCTTCATTTTTTTTCTCCAGAAGTGTGGTGGAAAAACCCTAGATCACCGTTTTGGATTCTTATTACCCAAGTTACTAAGAATATTACCAGTGGCATACAGGAAGCTTAGCCAATGTGCAGTCAGAAAAGGTGTTTCCTCTATAGTTCACACCAATCGTTGGCTGGACCCTGCCCAGGCCTGAAGCCTCTGGCCGAAGCTTTAGGCCTGGGCAGGCCCCTCCAGCTCCCTCTGATCACCGACTCAGCCCCTGCCCAGGCCTGCCCAGACCGAAAGCCTCTTGGGGAAGAGCAGACCCCCAGCTCCATGTGATCGATCACAGGGGGTCCACTCCTGCACCAGGCTGAAGCAACCCCCAGCTCCCTATGATCGATTGCAGGGGGTCTGCACTCCAGCAGCGGGGCTGAGGGTACTGGGTGCCGACATCTTGTGGCTATGGGGGCCGCCATTTTGTCACGGAGTGATGGTTAATTTGCATATTACTCTATTATTAGATAGGATAAATTAACATATATAAGGGCTGCTCTATAAATGTGATCCCAATGTTGTTTTCTAGTCTAAACGTATCCTTATAAAGTTCTGTGATTCTACTTCTTCTGTAACATTAAACTCTCTATTTAATATAATATGTAAATTTATCATTTGCATTTTTAGTAAATATTCTTTGCAAAATTGCAAAGTACTAGGAATGAACAGACTTTAAAAAAAAGTACACATCATAAAATAAAATAAAAATAGTATAAAGTGGACATCCTGTGTTACAAAATGTAGCACAAGAACAAAGTATTTGCCAAGAAAGTGCTCTAATTTCACCATTTATTCCTTATTTCTCCCTTCTTCACAGAACGTACACAGGCAACAAAGCAAAGACAATCAACACTTCTATTCCACTAATACACAGCAGTGTATACAGAAAAGAGACTACCATTTACTTTTGTAAGTGAATAATCACAAGGATCTAGAGAATGTGGCCAAATCCTCAAATCAGTCCCAATATGTTCCTCAATAATAGTAAATGCCAGAACAGCTCTGTATTACCCATAGTTCCTTCAAGTAAAACTGTTTTCTTAAAATAACCCTGTCCTACACTTTTAGGGGAGAAACTCAGTTGCAGAATGTTATTTGGGATAGAATAAGTTAATAAAACAATTAGAACTCAATGAGTCTCCGTGATGACTTATGATATTAAATGCTTTAAATACTTGACTACATCTAATACTTTATATGTCACACTTTTATCATTTTCTCTGCATGACCAGCCTTTGAGACTGGGAGGTCAAATTTTACCATAGTTTACAATAAGGAAACTAAAGACGAGAGAATTTAAACAGCTTGCTTAAGATCACATGGCTAGTATTAGAAGAGAGATAGTAGCACAATATACAGATCTTGTAGCATAGAAACCCACACCTGAAACCTGTATGATCATATTAACCAATGTCACCCCAATAAGTATAATAAATAAATAAATAAATAAATAAACCCTATATAATAAAGAGCTAATATGCAAATGGCCATCATGCCCTCATGCCGTCACACAGCAACAGCTCAGACACTCAACACTGGGGAAAGAGGAATGGGAACCAGCCAGGCTGCAGCCCAGGAGAGGGACAAGCTGCCCGCCCTGCGGTCCCGGGCGCCAGCAGCTGCGCCTGTGCCTGCAGCCTGGGAGAGGAACAAACCACAGGCCCCGTGATCCCAGGAGGCCAGCAGCTATGCCTGCACCTGTGGCCCAGTCTGGGAGAGGGACAAACCACATGCCCCGTGACCCCAGGTGCCAGCAGCTGTGCCTGTGCCTATGGCCCAGTCTGGGAGAGGGACAAGCCACATGCCCCACGGTCCCGGGTGACAGTGGCTGGGGCTGCAGCCTGAGAGAGGGACAAGCCGCACACCCTGCAGTCCCAGGTGCCAGCGGCTGCACCTGTGCCTGCAGCCTGGCCCGGGAGAGGAACAAGCAGCACACCCCGCGTTCCTGGATGCCAGCGCCTGCGCCTGCGGCCCAGGAGAGGGACAAGCCACCCAACCCGCGGATCCGGGCGCCTGCGGCTGCGGCCCAGGCAAAGCCACCCACCCACGGTCCCGTGGCTGTGGCCGGCCCGGGCAAAGCTGGCCCAGGTCCTGGGTGCCTGCAGCCAGCCAGAGGGAGGGAAGCCCAGGTCCTGGGTGCCAGCGACCAGCCAGAGGAGAGAATCCTGGGTCCCGGGTGCAGGGTGAGGCAGAGGCGGTTAGGGGCGATCGGGCCAGCAGGAGAGCAGTTAGGGGTGACCAGGCAGGCAGGCAGAGGTGGTTAGGGATGAAAGGGCAGGCAGAGGTGGTTAGGGGAGATCAGGCAGGCAGGCAGATGGGTTAGGGGCGATCAGGCAGGCAGGCAGGTAAGTGGTTAGAAGCCAGTGGTCCCGGATTGCAAGAGGCAGTCGGACATCCTCCAAGGGGTCCCAGATTGGAGAGGGTGCAGGCCGGTCACACCAGACCTCTAGTAATAAATAACACAGGCTCTTAACACCTAAAAAAATAAAAAGTAAAAAATTAGCCCTAACTGGTTTGGCTCAGTGGATAGAGCACTAGCTTGTGGACTGAAGGGTCCCGGGTTCGATTCCAGCCAAGGGTACATGCCTGGTTGTGGGCTCGATCCCCAGTAGAAGGTGTACAGGAGGCAGCAATCAATGATTCTCTCTCATCATTGATGTTTCTCTCTCTCTCTCTCCCTTCCTCTCTAAAATCAATAAAAATATATTTAAAGAAAGAAAGAAAGAAAGAAAGAAAGAAAGAAAGAAAGAAAGAAAAGAAAGAAAGAAAGAAGGAAGGAAGGAAGGAAGGAAGGAAGGAAGGAAGGAAGGAAGGAAGGAAGGAAGGAAGGAAGGAAGGGAGGGAGGGAGGGAGGGAGGAAAGAAGGAAAGAAAGGAAGGAAGGAAGGAAGGAAGGAAGGAAGGAAGGAAGGAAGGAAGGAAGGAAGGAAGGAAGAAAGAAAGAAAGAAAGAAAGAAAGAAAGAAAGAAAGAAAGAAAGAAAGAAAGAAAGAAAGGAAAAGAAAGAAAGAAAAAGAAAGGGAGAAAGAAAGAGGCAAACCTGTTAATGATGCATTCAGGACTATTTCTACCACCGGTAAATTCAATTTCACAACTTATTTATTACTAAACAAGTTCTAATAAAACACCTATTATGTGGTTACTAGGGGCCCGGTGCATGAAATTTGTGCACGGGGAGGGGGGGTGTCCCTCAGCCTGGCCTGCACACTCTCCAATCTGGGACCCCTCGGGGATGTCCGACTACCAGTTTAGGCCCGATCCCTAAACCGGCAGTCGGACATCCCTCTCACAATCTGGGACTCTTGGCTCCTAACCACTAGCCTGCCTGGCTGCCTGATTGCCCCTAACCACTCCCCTGCGGGCCTGATTGACGCCTAACCCCTCCCCTGCCGGCCCAATCGCCCACAACTGTCCTTCCCTGCCGTCCCAATCGCCCACAACTGCCCTCCCCTGCCAGCCCGATCGCCCACAACTGCCCTCCCCTGCCGCGACCCACCTCCTCCGCCAGGACCCACCTCCTCCGCACCATATGGAGTTGCGGGACCCCCAGGCCTCACCACGCAGAGCGGCCACCAGGCCCTACCTCCACTATGCACACAGCCATCTTGTGGTGGCCATCTTGTGGCAGCCATCTTGTGACAACGTCGTGCATGAGGACCACCGAGGCTTTTATTAGTATAGATAGGCTGCTCAAATTTTCTGAACTGTTGTCTTATCAAAAGAAAACCCCACCTGATAAATTCCCCTAAAATGTTTTTAAATTTAATTTGTATTACTTCTACCAATCTGTAAACTAAAAACATATCTATGTGGTTTTTAATTTTGTTTTTATTTTGCATTGAGGAAAGCTATAAAGGAATGTTTTGGTCTTCTCTGGCTGTCACAAATCCCTATTTTACTGCTAACAGTGACAGCTGATGCTACATATTTGGTTATAACAAACAGTGTGTTACTTAGAAAGGAACTGAGCCATTATTTTGAACCTGAACTAGTAAATTGCTCACAATAACACAAAATCAGTAACAATGAGAAATTAATTTAGAATTTTCCTCTATAGTTTGAAACCTAAAGCTAAAGATATCTTTTCTTCCAAGCCCTAAAAATATACCCAATTAAATAAAGGTTGATAGTTAACCTCCCAGAGTAAAGGTATTTCATCCTCTAAATAAAGCATAGAAATATGTATATTTAAATAGAGTATATTCCATCATAAGGCTGATAATCTGTTAAAGAGATTGAAAAAACATAAGAAAAATAATCCAAGAGAGGAAGGAGAAGAAGAAGAAGAATCTACTCTGCCCCATTCCCTCCCCTCACTCATTCCTCAACTCTTTATATTGATTCTGGTCACGAGAATATAGAATATTCTCTACGTTAAGTAAACAACCTTATTCAGTAGCTTGTTTTCAGTCCTTATCCCACTTGAACAATCAGCAGGATGTGACCTGTTTACTTTCTCTGAAAACTATCCCTTAACTTCCAAAACAATTCTTGATCTATACCTTTATTCCCTTATGTCTCCTTTCTTTCTATTCACCACCTTAAATGTTCATGTCACCCAGAAAAGATGCAGCTATTTATAAGAAACTGAACTGAGTCTGAGAACAAAGCTCAAGAGTATTTTTACAAATAAAGAAAAATTAACACCCAAGAAACTAAAATCACAGTATTCGTCATCTAATCAAATATTACTAGTCAGGCAAAGAAGCACAAAAGTACAAGGAATAAGGGAAGAAAAATCAATCTTCAGAACTAACCCAGATCCCACCAACCAACGGCAGCCACACGTCCTAGTGTCAGAGCACTTCAGTGAAACTCGGGTGGAGCGAAGTCCCCACAGCACACGGCCCAGGTCCACGCAAACTGAAGCTTGAGCTTTTTGGTGATAGTCAGAATGGGGAGACGAAATAACTCACAGAGGAAAGAAAATGAGGAGTCACCAAGAAAGGAAATTAGTGAAACTGAAGCTTGCAACATGACTGAAAAAGAGTTCAGAGTAATGGTTGTGGAATTTATACATCGGATGGATGAGAAAATCAGCAACTTATGCAAGAATCAGGAATAAATGAAAAGTGATATAGCTACAATCAAAAACACCATGGAAAGTTTCAACAGTAGACTAGAAGAAGCAGAGGACCGAATTAGTGAGTTAGAAGATCAGGTACAGAAACAAGCTCAATCTGAACAGGAATTGGAGAAAAAAATTAAAAAGCAGGAGGAAAGCCTAAGGGAGCTTCAGGACAACATGAAACGAAGTAACATGCGTATAATAGGGCTGCCAGAAGGAAAAGAAGAGCAGCAGGGATTAGAAAATCTATTTGAAGAAATAATGACAGAAAACTTCCCGGATATGGGAAAGATAAAAGTTACACAAGTACAGAGAGTCCCAAGCAGGATCAACCCCAAAAGACCCACACCAAGACATGTCATAATTTCAATGGCAAATATAAATGATAAAGAGAGAATCTTAAAGGCGGCAAGAGAGAGACAGTTACCTACAAAGGAACACCCATCAGATTGTCAAATGATTACTCAACAGAAACACAACAAGCTAGAAGAGAATGGAAGGAGGTATACAAAGTGTTGCAAAGCAAAGGACTGAATCCAAGAATACTATATCCAGCAAGGCTATCAATCAAAATTGAAGGGGAAATCAGGAGCTTCGCAGACAAAAAAAGGCTCGGGGAGTTTATCACCACCAAACCAGCAATGCAAGAAATGCTAAAGGGAATACTGTAAAAAGAAGAAATAAACAGGTAAGAAGGAATACAGACACAAAAATAGATATGACTACAAACAAATACCTTTCAGTAATAACTTTAAATGTAAATGGACTAAATGCTCCAATCAAAAGACATCGAGTGGCTGAATGGATAAAAAACATGACCCATATATATGCTGTCTACAAGAGACCCACCTCAGAACAAGAGACTTACACAGATTGAAAGTGAAGGGATGGAAAAATATCTTTCAGGCAAATGGAAATGAAAAAAAAGCTGGGGTAGCAATACTTATATCTGACAAAATAGACCTCAAAGTAAATGCCATAACAAGAGATAAGGAAGGCCACTTCATAATACTAAAGGGAGAAATCCAACAGAACTAACCCAGAAATAACACAGATGATAGATTTAAGAGACAAGGATATTAAAAGAATTAACATTACTATGTTCCATATGTTAAATAAAACTACAGAGACACCTGAAACTAATACAAAATAATACTGAATGTAAACTATAATTGA
This sequence comes from Cnephaeus nilssonii, assembly GCF_951640355.1. Classification (NCBI taxonomy): domain Eukaryota; kingdom Metazoa; phylum Chordata; class Mammalia; order Chiroptera; family Vespertilionidae; genus Cnephaeus; species Cnephaeus nilssonii. The sequence goes on from NC_137073.1 coordinate 59,969,566, forward strand.
AAAATAAAATTTAAAAAACTAAAAGAAAAATTTACCATGTTATATCAAAATCCAAACTTCTAGATGTAAAAACTACACTGGGTAGGACTAATAGCACATTAGATATTGCAGAAGAAAAGATTAGTGAAGCTGAAGACACAGCAAAAGAATATATACAAAATGAAACTTTAGAGAAAAAAAAAGGGCTGGAAAATTTAAGAGATCAGTGAGCTGAGAGGCAACTTCAAGTAACTTAACACTTTGCACTCGCTTGCTTTTTTCTCGATTCCTTTATTCTACTCGGGATTTAATTTTTTTAATACCCCAGATTTTACAAAGCACGGCAGTAGAATAAAAAACTGGAGTTTCTTTTCATACAAACTTATTTATTTGGATTTTTTTATATTTCAAATTATTGATACATTCAAAGAGTATAAAAAGAGCTGCTACCGATGCTAACCGTGTCGAGTCACACTCGACATCCGAGTGCAAAAGGTTAATCCTATCTAATAAAGAGGGAATATGCTAATTGACCATCACGCCCTCACAAAGATGGCAGCACCAGCAGCCAATAAGGAGGGAATATGCTAATTGACTGTCACACCCTCAAAGATGGTGGCACCCAGTCCCCTCAGCCCTGCTGGGTGGCAGGTACACTGCACGGCTGGGCCCACCCCCCAGGCAGGCCCAGCTGCTCTGTGCACCTGCCTCCGGAGTCCCCCAGACCCCTCAGTCCCCCAGCCAACCAGGGCTGGCCCGAGGTGCAGGCAAGCCTTGGATGGCAGCTTTCCAGCCGCCCAGGGCCTCCTGAGGCTCAGGTAACCAGGGCCAGCCAAGGCTTGTGCTGCCAGCAGTGGCAGCAGCAGAGGTGTGATGGGGGCATTGCCTTCCCCTTATCACCGGGTCACCTCCCGCCCCTGAGGGCTCCCAGACTGTGAGAGGGGGAAGACCAGGCTGAGGGACCTCCCCTCCAAGTGCATGAATTTTCATGCACAGGGCCTCTAGTATATGTATAATTAGACTCTAAAGGAGAAGAGAGAGAGAGCAGGACAAACATTTTGAAGAAATAAAGGCTGAGATTTTTCCAAATTTAATGAAAACTATAAGCTCACAGATGCAAGAAGCTCAATATATATCGAGCAGAAAAGACTAAACCCAAGCACATCATAAGCAATTTGCTTAAAATTAATAATGAAGAGAAAAATCTTTAAAACAGCCATAAGTATAAATTTAGAAATAACAATAAATATCTTTCTGTGGTAGTGTTTCCTTTGAAAACAATGTATATTCCTCTTTTTATAGCCACTCTAATTAGGACCAATATTTTATTTTTAAGCTAAAAGTCATTTACATATATCATTTGGAAGCCGGACTGGAAGTATGGTGAGGCAAGAGAAGCTCCTATGGCATAAAATTTAAGGAGGCAGTTGCCTGACCCTGAGAGAGTCCCTTCTTAAACTTTCACTCAAGAAGCCTGTCTTACCTCTCCCTAGTTCTGGCCTTGTTCTGAAGCAATCATCACAAGACCCATCTTAATGAATTTTACTGACAAATATTAGAATCTCATAAGGAACTGACTATTCCTGGAGATTCACTTGTATCCTAGAATCTAAGCTTTCCAGGAAATATTTAAAGTTCACCTCATTTATCAACAAGCCTAAATTCATCACTTTTTAAGTGTCAAACACTATTGAATCCCCTGAGGATACAACATAATACAAGATCCTTACTTTAAAATTTTCATATCTAGCAAGGAAAGTTACCAAGTGAACACTTAAAATGGTAAGTATTAAAAGGAGGTGTGGACTAAGTGCTATGGAAGCACTGGAAAGAGAAGGCCTGACACTGAATGTTGGTCAGAGGGTTACGGGAAAGGGCTTTCCATGGAAAATGTGCCCTGTATAGTAGGAGATACAAACTCATGACTACAGACCAAATATAATAAAAAGTGGCAGTGCATGTACAATTATAACTGGTAACTGACACTGCATGTCAGTATGCAAGGAGAAGAGGGAGTGGTGGTAATTATGGCAAACTGGAGTATGGCCCAAAAGGCACCACCACCCAATGCAGCTAAATATTGCTATATGGGAAGCAGGTTCGTTATGGTCAGATATTCCAATTTTCCAGAAGCTAGAAATCTGACTTTGGGGGTGAAAATTCTCAACTGCTAATACTTACCATTAATTCAACTTTTAAAAAACACCATTCAGGCCAAACAAAATATGTCTGCAGGCCAGATTCTGCACACAAACTCACTGTTTAAAATCTCCACCCTAGAGTTCTTTCTAACCCTTGCACTAGAAATTAAAGAATTCAGGACCCAAGAATTCAGATTAATACTACTTCTCAAAACCACTGAGATATATGATTATATTTTTTTCTTAACCCTTGATTTTCTCAGGCTGAAGAATCTTGGTGCATATGCAAAGAAATCCTTCATGCCCCCTTCCATGGGGTTTCCTTATTATTTAATGTGGTTCTTAAAAAACAGTAAACTAGAGGGGCTTCGCATCTTAGACTATACTAAAAGGGCAAAGATATAAACACTCTATCAAAACATTCAATCAGAATTGTGTACTTGGATGATGTCAAAGGCCAAATGCTCAAAATAGTCCAACTTTAAGATCTACATTCTACTAATAAGAGATGTAAAAGTCTTTTTAAAAACAATATTTGCTAAAGCAAATGAAACTTTGAAAGGATAATGACTATATATATATATATATATACACACATATATATATATACACATATATATAGCCTAAGCAACCATTCGACCGGTAGCTATGACACTCACTGACCACCGGGGGCAGACACTCCGACCGGTAGGTTAGCTTGCTGCTGGGGTCCAACTGATTGGGACTGGGCAAGATGGGCCGAACACGCCCTGGAGCCCTCCTGTGGTCCCCGTCCCCAATCATGCACTGGTGGGATCCCTTGGCCTGGCCTGCACCCTCTCGCAATCCAGGACCCCTCGGGGGATGTCAGAGAGCTGCAGGCCAGGCCAAGGGACCCCACTGGTGCATGAATCTGTGCACTGGGCCTCTAGTGTAAACATAAGGAAAGAGAGAAAAGTAGTCAAAGATCTCAGTTACTCCAGAGCTGATAATAAATGCCTTAGTTTTTCTTCCTGCTACTTACCTTGCAGAAATATAAACAGATGGGATATTTATGAAATAAATAAAAAAAAATCAAGTAATCCTAAAACTAAGGATATCACTTAGTATATTACAACTTAGGGTACTACCTTGAAATGAAAAATGCCAATTCTTATTAAATACTGCAATTTCATGATTAATTTTCCCAGTTAGAATTTGTCTATATACAGTATTTGGTTCACAATCCAGAAATAATGAAAATATTTACCTTAAAAAGTTCTAATGAAGATAAACTAAATAATTGATAAAAACTAAACATATTCAAAATCAAATTATTAATAAATTAATTTATCACAAATAGCTTGAACAGACCAATATGCACATAACCTAAAAATGAGGAGAATGCCCATTCTCTGTTCAATCTGTTTCAGATTTCAAGATGCTTTTAGGAACAGATATAACTCTTTCTTACTTGAAAGATCCCTTTCAGGTCATTGGTAAGAAATAATGATTTTAAAAAATCAAAAAGAATACCATCGTTTACCTGTCATTTAGTAAGCACTCAATAAACATATTTTAAATAAATATATTTTAAGAGACAAATTAAATTAGCTTGTTTAAATTTCAGAGATGACCCCTCATCTAAATAAATATCTTTTTTATAATAATACATTTAATAGTGTTCTCCCTCCAAAATCACTTAAAAATATGACCAATATTTTTAGCATAACATACAAATATGACTGTCATTCTAAGTAGACCAGCAGACTTGTGGTTCATGTCCATAACCATAAACTATACATATTTCTAAAGAAAAGCATAATAAAAGGAGCTGATAAATAAGATTCTTGGGAATAATTACATGGATTTTTCAGTAGTCAGATATCTGTGTGTGCTCCAAAAATAAGAAATTACATAACCAGGCTAAATAAAATCACTTCTAGAAAAATAGAGAAATGATAAAAAGCATACAAGATTAGAACTGTGTAACAGACAAATGAGTCATATAATAAAGCTATAAACCCTCTAACAATTATAAATATGAATTCAAATATATATTTTAATATCCTCCCCAGTCCATTTCAGTATTTCCCTGAACCAATTTTATGTACATGTAATTTATATTTCTGTGTCAAACACCTGCATGTTATAAATATATTAGCACAAAAACCTATTTTGAGGATTTCATTAAATCAGAAGTATGTACTAGTGTGCTTCCATTCAGTTGAAGAAGTTAATACAAGAGTTGTTGGCTAGTTATGGTACAAAACTGAGCCAGGGAAAACATTCACTTATTTATATACTGTAGCACCTGAAAATGTTTCATTTACACTGTGCCCAGAACCACAAAATTTATCAAATAAATTTTCAGACTCTCTCATCCAAGTAAAGGCTACATTTCCAAATACACTATAAAATTCTTATTGATTAAAAAAATAAAAATTAGGACCACATAATTGTATCTAAAAAAAACAAAAAATAAAAAGAATAGTATTCTGTAAACGATGAAAAGAATAATGTGTAAAGGTTTTGTAAAATAAAGTATTTTATGCAGAAACGGGAAATAATAATCCTAAGAACATTTTATGCAAAGAAAAAAATCAAGATTGCATATGATAAAGATAAAAACCAGGGGACCTGGTTTTTACCTTAAAACAAGTTGGTATTATTATAACAAACATATAGTGAGACCTGAAATTTTTATTACTTTTAGTTTATTTATTTATAATACTTACAATCAGCCTTTTAATTTAGCATGGAAAAATTACGGCATCTGAATACCCAAATCAAGTTAGCCAGCACCCACAAGGATGGAGCCGAGCTAAAAAGTCACATCTCTGTATTTCAGGGTTTCACACTAGGGGTGATTTTGCCTCCCTGGCCCCCCCTCCTCAGGACATCTGGCAATGTCTGGAGACATTTTTGGCTATCACAACTAAGTGGGCGGGAGGCAGCACCACGTGGATAGAAGTCAGGAATGCTGTTAAACATCCTCAATGTATAGGACAGAACCCACATAAAAGAATTATCCAGTCCAGCCCTAGCCGGTTTGGCTCAGTGGATAGAACATCAGTTTGCGGACTGAAGGTTCGATTCTGGCTAGGGGCAAATGCCCAGGTTGTGGGCTCAATCCCCAGTAGGGGGCATGCAGGAGGCAGCCGATCAATGATTCTCTCACATCATTGATGTTTCTATCTCTCCCTCTCCCTTCCTCTCTGAAATATATATTTATATATATATATAACCAAGACAGCGGATCAAGTAGAACAAAGGATAGTGATCTCCATAAAAAATCCCTCAGAAAAGGGCGATTAGAAGACAACATGACTGACCTAATATGTTAAGAAAACAAAGGGTACCTTCTTTTCGGCCATCACCCAATTGCTTTGCACATCCCTGTCCCACCTCTCCAGGACTTCTACTATAGGAAAGTTCATTAGTTTGAATCCTCCATTTAGCTTTCTTTTTTCACTTTTTAATATGGAAAATACATACATACACAGACATAGAATAGCATTATGTAGCCATCACCCAGTTTTTACAAGTATCATCATTTTGCCATTTTTCTATCTTGACATTTTCATCTTTGGTTCTACTACTTTTTTGTTTAATGGTTGTGCTGGAGTATTTAAAAGCAAATCTCATATTATTTTACCAATTAATATTTCAGTTTCTCCCTATATTATTTGCTCCTGAAGAAGGATACTCAGGATGAACTGGATATGATTAATCGGGAAAGTGGGCAACAACAAAATGAAATTAATTAGGTAAAGTGAGGACAGAATAGTAGGGACCACAGCAGATATCCCACTTCTGCATATGAAGCAGTTCAATCCCTCTGTAGCTATAAGCAGTGAGCCAAGGGCTGCACACTAAAAGATGATAAAGGCAAAGGTGTTTATGGTAGCTGCAGTCAGACATAGATCCAATAGGTAGGTCCTGTATGTAGAATAAGGCAGCAGTGAGATGACATCATATAGATGGAAGCGATAAACCAAGTGCCTTTATGAGGAATGTTCATAAGTCACAATGCTCTTGCCAACTCTAACATTTTGATAGTTACCTGGAGTGTTGTTATAAGGATTCTAGCACTCCAAGGAGGGGGCGGGGGGGGCGGGGAGGAGAGAAAAAAAAATATGTAGGAAATAAGAAAATGGTAGCTCCTATGCCTCAGAGTTGTCATTTCTTCTCTGGGAGCTAAAGTAATAAAACCTGGAGAGAAAACAAAGCTTCCGTGGAAAAGACAGGCATTACCTGATATTCCAGGAGGCCCGAAGGAGGAAGTCAAAAGCAGCTTGCATCATACTGCAGAGCCACCTGGAAGGGTGGTCTTCTCCTTGGAATCCTGCCTGCTCTCCACCAAATGTGGGTGGCCCTCCACAGATAAGTTTGTTCAAAAACTACCAACAACATAGAAACTGTGACTTGCAACTGTGCAATAAATTTGTCAAAATAAAAGAAGCTAAAATTCCAACTGTGTCCTCATGGGAAAAATTTAAAACTACTGGTTTAAATCAAAGATGTTTAACTCATAAACATACAGTCCAAAGGAAAGAACATGTATGGGAATTTTTACAAATACTTTTTCTGTACCTTTTGAGATGACTGTGGGGTTTTTATTCTCTCCATACTGTCTATTACAGTGATTGGGTTCTGTATACTGAATCAACCCTGCATTCCTAGGATAAACCCCACTTCATCATAGTGTATTATCCTTTTTATGTTTGCTGGATTGAGTTTGTTAATACTTCATGAATTTTTAATTCTACATTCACAGATATATTAATCTGTAGTTCTTTTTACTTATAACATCTTTATCTAGTTTTGGTATCAGGTTAATACCAGCTTCATAGAACGATATGAAAAGTTCTCCCTCCTCTTCTACCTTTTGTAAAAGCAGAGTAATTTTTTTTAAGTATTATACACTGATCAATGTGGCTCAGGGGTTAGTGTGTTGACCCATACACCAAAGGATCAAGGGTTTGATTCTCGGTCAAGGGTATGTACCTGGGTTGCATGTTTGCTCCCTGCCCCATCAGAGAATGCAGGAGGCAATCAATCGATGTGTCTCTCTCACATCCATGTTTCTCTCTCTCTCTCCCCCTCCCACCCTTCCACTCTCTCTCCATGGAAAAAAATATCTCCGGGTGAGGATTAACAACAACAAAGTAATATAAGATATTCCATAGTCATTTAGTATTCAGATTTTTTTTTTGGGGGGGGGGTGGGAAGAGGGAGAAGCAATTATAGAAAGGATTTGCAGGAGCATAGACTTATGCTTTCAAATGAGGGTTCAAAACAAGTCTCTCCAGAGTGTGCCACTTGGCATACAACTATTTTGAGCTAAAGAAAATCAAAGCCCAAAAGACTCAAGCAGAGCTTTTTATCTCTCCCTTAATTGCCTAAAAGAATTTAGATAGTCTGTTTGATGCTTATATATCTCACACCTCAGAGGGAAGGCAGGGGAGGGTGGGCAGTGGGAAGAGATCAACCAAAGAACTTGTATGCATATAGGCATAACCCATGGACACAGACAATAGGGTGGTGGAGGCCTGGGAGAGGTCAATGGGGGAAAAGGGAACATACCATATTTTTCCATGTATAAGATTTTACTTTTTTCTAAAATCGTTAGAATGAAAATCAAGGGGCATCTTATACACAGAAGTCAGCCTAGGAGGGAGCCGCACGGGTGCATAGCTGCCCATACCTTGTCAAACAGGCTTCCTCCAGTCACAAGTCTTATTGTTACGGATGTCAGCTGATGCCTAATTGGAAGTGGAGGTGGAGAGTGCGCAGATGCAACAGGGACTGGAGCCTTCTGAGCCCATAAAGACGTCAAAAAATAAAAAGATAAATACCGGTAAGTGATTGTCTTACTCTGCAAAATTCAAACTGAATGTAATCAGCTATGCAAAGAGCATGGAAATAGAGCTGCAAAGAGACAATTTGGAACTCCTCCCACTGAGTGTATGATCAGACAGTGGAGAAAACAGGAAGAACAACTCCTTAAGATGCCAATAAAGAAGAAGGCCTTAAAAGGAAAACCAGAAAAACGTTTAAAATATTGATTTCTTAATTTTGGGTTCAAAAAATGAGGGGCATCTTATACATGGAAAAAATACAGTAATAAAAAAAAAAAAAACACCTGGAAAACTTCTCATGTATTCTCTGTAATTGGAGGACACAGTAATCTTTTAAATGACTTTCTCCTAAGAAAACTAAAGCAGAATAGATGAAGCTATATCCGGGAAGTAATTACACTCCCCTTCAATGGCTGATCAAAATGTCTGACTCTTGAAGACAAAATATGGAACTCACAGTAGGTATGTTCATCTGGGATCATTCAAATCAGGATTTTATCCCAAAAGACTACCTGGTTCCCTACTGTATACCATTAATAGGATCACTCACAGGAGACTACAGGAAAGAAAGGTGAGAAAAAAACATGCTCCTTCCTGTATGCTTCCTATTTCTGTCAGACTCACTCAATATTGGCACTTTTCCCCCAGCAGAAACAGTTAATCCTAACGCAGCAGTGGGTTGCACTTTCACTCCCAAAACCACCTTATTGTGTCCCTTAGTGCTATCAGACCAGATGGCTGTTGCCCCTCCCCAAAGTTCTCGGCCCAGTACCCATATTCCTGAAGTACAGCACTAGTCAAACAATGACCCCTCCTTAGAGCTCTGCATCCCAACCCAGGATCCCTTTCTTAAAGCCTCTAAGATGTAAAGATACCAACCTCTTTCTTTCTGTACCCCAAACTTAAAGGGGACACCTGTTCGCTAACACCTGATTAAGAATTTGACATATAAAATTCTCTATTAAAACAATTGGTATAGTTCCGGTTTCTTGACTAGACTCTGACTGATTCACCTTACTAGTATAGTTTCACTGTCCTCAACAAAACATAATGCACAACCCATGAGTATGATACTGTAAAATTTATCCTAAAGCTTATGCTCAACCAGGTGGTGCCACAGAGAGACCCACCTGGTATCACAGTCAGTCACTTCCAATAAGTGGACAAAGTTCTTTATCTCCTTTGAGGGTTGCCCAAACAAACTCTGGAAGCACAGGATGACCTCAATACATCCCTCTCTTTTTGTTTTTTTACTAGTAGGCCCTTCCAACCAGCCTTTTAACTTATTCTTAGGAGTGAGGTAGGTAGCAGGCTCTATACCCCCTAAATCCCTAGTGCCACATATGAAGTTCTCTAAAAGGGTCTCTTCAGGCCCCATCATTTGACTTCAGGTAGAGGCCAACACCACTCTCCTCTCTGTGGGGAAGGTAGGGGAGGAAACATCCTTTTTTTTTTTTTTAACTACATAGCAGGGTGGGAGGTGATAGGTTAACAAGTGCAGAACTGAGTTTTGGAAGCCCCTTTTTCCAATCCTGTACAGATGGCCAAGTGCTTAAACTTAGAATGCAGATATATAGTATCTATGAGCCTTGGCCTCCAGAGCCTCCTTTGAAATTCAAAGTCATCAGAAATGTTTCAATTAAAGTACCATCTGTATTAGTTACCATATAAACTAATTTTTGTAACAAAAAGCCCTAAATATAGGAGGTCAAATAAGGTAGAAGTTTATTGCTCTCTCATAACATTCAGAGGTAGCAGGAGAAGTGAACTGGGGTTACCTAGTTCCTCCAAGGGGTTACCGCCAAGGGGTTACCTAGGCCCAGGGCCCTTTGAACCTGTTTTTCAGACATCCTCTCATAGTACAGCTCTACTCTGCATGGTCCTTATCTGCATGGCTCACTACCACGATAGTCAAGAATGGAATGCAATAGGGGGATCTGCATGCACATATTTTTAAAGGCAAAACTCAGAGGTATATTTATAATTTCTGCTCACCTGTCATAGGTAAAAACTTAGACATGTAACCAATCTAGCTCTAACAGGCTAGGAAATGCAGTCTCTAGCTCAGGGGCCATGTGCCCAGCTGGAGATCAGCAGTTTCTATTGCCAAAAGGAAATAAAAAAATAATGGACATTGGGAATAATTAGCAGATCCTGCTAACAATCACTTATTAATAGTCAAAATTAAAACTGAACATTGAAAAAGAAATTACTAAAAAAGTTTAACATGAAATGCTACACATTCAAAATATACTTTAAAAAATAAAATGGTTGAAACTAATCTAAAATATTGAATGCAACTTGTAATTAAAAAACAAAATTTAAATTAAAAATATAGTTGTTGACAAAAAAAATGAAAAATTATTTTATTACAGGGCTGTTGCATAAAAAATAATTTTATTTAAAAATTTAGTCCTAAAATACCTTAAACATGCATAAATTATTACCTACTTCATATTTAAGAAACTAATGTGGAGATAAATTTTCAGTGACATAGAGAAATAGCAAAAACAATGAAAAAATAATAATAATGTTCCTTACATAAGCCAGGGCCCTTAATGTGAAGCCTTCAAACTATTAAGAAACATTTTGTCAGAGCCAATGAAATAAAAGCAATAAAAATAGCATCATTTTCATTTCATCTCACTTTCTTTTATCCACCTATCCTGAGTTAAACAGGTAGAAAATTCCTAGAGAAGATCCATAAGGAAAAAGCCAAGATTTATTCACGAACGACATAATCAGTTCTTCCAGTGACTGCAAAGAGGCCGCATCTTAAGTACTAGAAGACACCATCTCTAATTTTTATAAAAATAGTGCAAGTTCTAAAAATTACCAGCTTTCAGGTTATTTTTGGCCAAACTACATAGTGTGAGCTTTATTCCATACAGTCTTAATATAGGTTAGATATGTTCAGAAAAACAAATCAGTTCAACATGAACTAAAATTCAGGCGGCAACCACAGATCAATTGAAGCCAACTTTGACTTCCTTGACAAGAACTCCCCAGTAGGTTAATAAATTAATTTGGAATTTCAGAGTATGAGTGACTATGTATAAAACGCAGCACTTTTTAAAAAGCTAATTCCAATGTTTTCAGATGTCCTCTGACTATTGGTGGCAGCTTTAAAAAGTTGAAAATTCTAAGAGAACTGAACAATCTTATTCTTGGGAGACCTGTTTGAAAAGGGACACCTGCGGTAATAAGAGCAGGAGCATTTGAACATGTCTCAAAATAGTGATTTTTCAAAATTAAGTTGAAAGAACCCAGTATGTGAAGTGTTCTGTTCAGGTGGGACTTTCAGCAAGCACGTTGGGGTATTTATAAACTTACCTATGGAAAAGGATTTGCTATATTTGGAGGTCTGGCACAATTACTGCCATTCATTAAGCTTAACTAGAATGTACGTTCACAATTTGAATCTTAAAGAACTTGTATTTTTGAACCATCACATACATTTTTATACAGAAAATAAAATTATTTTATAGATTATTCATTATAATAATGTTTCAACTGATAAACACAACTAAATAACTACATTTTCATGTTTAATTTATGTCAACAGACATTTTAAAGTACTCGTTAGCTAAGTAAACCACCATTCTACTTTTGAATACCTCATTTTTAAGATTCTCTATTTGACCATTTCCTACTGAAAGTTAAATACCATATTTTATATAAAGTCTACTTTCATGAGTACTCCTTATGAGCAAATAATAATTTCTTGTTAAAGAGTACATATTAAGTGAGCCATGTTAAAAGGGGAATATTAAGAATGCTTAACCAAGTTTGGAAGTCAGGCAGTAGCTTAGACTAAAAAAAGCAATTCTAATAGAGGGCCAGTTAAATACTACATAGTCTGGACAATATTTTTAAGGCCCAGATTTATTATTCAAAGAAAAAATCATAAAACTATGTAAAATTTAATGTGTGGAAACATTTAAAATTCCAGCATTTGAAATAGTAACTTGGAATAATTTGTCAAATGTTCTAATTTGCAACCAAGACAATTATATATACTATTTTAGGTAACTCAAAAACCCTTATTCAATAAAATTCACTACCAGAATAATAGTTATTTTTAGCTCTTATAAACAACAAATCCTATATACTAAAAAGCTAATATGTAAATTGACTGAACGGCAGAATGACCGGTCGCTATGACGTGCACTGACCACCATGGAGCAGACGCTCAATGCAGGAGCTGCCCCCTGGTGGTCAGTGTGTTCCCACAGGGGGAGCGCCGCTCAGCCAGAAGCTGGGGCTCACGGCTGGCGAGCGCAGTGGCGGTGGCAGGAGCCTCTCCTGCCTCCATGGCAGTGCTAAGGATGTCCGCAGGAAACAGGCCTAAGCCATCAGTCAGACATCCCCCAAGGGCTCCAGACTGCAAGAGTGTGCAGGCTGGGCTGAGGGACCCCACCCCCACTCCGAGTGCACGAATTTCGTGTGCCAGGCCTCTAGTATAACAATAAAAAAAAGCATTGCCCAGCCTGTGTGGCTCAGTGGTCGAGCACTGACCTATGAACCAAGATGTCCCCAGCTCGATTTCCTGTTAAGACACATGCTGGGAGCTCAATCTCCAGTAGAGGACATGCAGGAGGCAACCATTCGATGTTTCTCTCTCATCGATGTTTCTATCTCTTTATCCCTTTCCCTTCCTCCCTCTCTCTAAAAAAATCAATAAAAATATACTTTTTTAAAAAACAAGCACCAGACTAAAATAAGTATATTCATTAATTGAAGTAAGGCAATGAAGTAGAAGACAAAAATCTGACACAAACTATTTACTCTCTGAATTAAGGTACTTAAAAAGAAAACATCTCAAAACAGGCAAACCATAAAGATTTTGACTTATTTCCTTGTGTAGGTCTAAGACTATAAAATAGAATCTTTTTTAAAATATTTTTTTAAATTTGTAAATTATTTTCAATTACAATTTACATTCAATATTAGTTTGTATTAGTTTCAGGTATACAGAATACTGCTTAGACAAATCATATACTTTACAAAGTGTTCCCCCCAATATTTCAAGCACCCATATGACACCATACATAGCTATTACAATATTACTGACTATATTTTCTATGCTGTACTTTATTTACATCCCAGTGACTACTTTGTAACTACCAATCTGTACTTCTCAATCCCTTCACTTTTTCACCCAGTCCTCCAACCCTCCTCCCCACTGGCAACCATCAGTCTGTTCCCTGTATCTATGAGTCTGTTTCTGTTTTGTTTGTTCATTTATATTGTTCTATAGATTCCATATATAAGTGAAATCATATGGTATTTGTCTTTGTCTATCTGACTTGTTTCACTTAGCTTAATATCCTCTAGGTTCATCCATGCTGTTGTAAAGGGTAACCCATAGGGGATTTTAAAAAGTGGCCAGCATCATTAAAGATAAAGATACAGTAGATTAGAGGGAGAGCTTACTTCTTTTTGTAGTTATGGTAGGTTGAATAATGTTCCTCATGCACCAAAAGATAGCAATGGGTTCTAATCCCTAAAATCTATTAAATTTACTCTCTATTGAAAAAAAATTTTTTTTCAGATGTGATTAAGGATCTGGATGGGCCCTAAATGCAATTATATGTATTTTTATAAGATAGAGACAGATGGAGAAACACACAGAAAGGGAGCAGGCAATGTAACTATGAAGATAGAGACTGGAGTGATGCAACCACAACTCAAGAAATGCCAACAGTCACCAAATGCTGGCAGAAGCAAGAAACAGATTCTTCCTTAGAGCCTCCAGAGGAAGTGTGGTCCAGAACTGTAAAAGAATAAATTTCTATTGTTTAAAGCCACCAAGTTTGCAATAATTTGTTACAGCAGCCCTAGGAAACTATTAAAGGGATAATAAAGAAAAGCTTTATGGAGTACATAGCATTTGAAGAATAGAAGTAGGATTTACATATATGGTAACTGGAAAGAAGGAAAAAGAAGAGGAGGAGCAATTGCAGATGAAAGAAAAAGGCCCTGAAACAGGAAATCAAGGTAGTTCAATTATGCAGGCATATATGCTGGTTGAAAATAAATAATGATGCAGATCGTTAAAGATCTTGAATGCTAATCTAAGAAGTTTGAACTTTAAGAAATTAATTTGTAGATAATCAAGATCCTCTACAGTTTGTGTGTGATGGGAGTGGGGGTCTAGGAGGGGGAAATAATGTGATAAATCCTTTGCATACTTATGCCACACTATTCTTTAACTTTTTATTCATCTCCTTCCACCACAACGCTTCCAGGTTGGAAATGAGTTTCCCCAGTACCGAGCAAAACTTCTGGCATATTTGTATGATGTATCGTAAATGAGGGAATGAGAACACTGCATTTTTTGTTTTAGTCATTACCAAGCATGGTATGATAGAGTTGAACAGACTCCTGAAAAGCACTTGAATCACTTTTACTCTTCAAAGGTCTTGTTAAATAGGATATGGGTCTCAAGGTCTGGACATTTCTTACTAAATACTATTCTTGTTAAATATTAAAATGTAGCACAGTATTTTGCAGAGGCAGATATAAAGAGGATGAGCTTGACAGGAACCCAACTCGGGTAGCCCACTGCAAATGAAACAGAATTTTTGGACTGGAATACGTGGTGTTCCCCTGGGCAGACTGGTTCCCCAGATTCTTTGTCTGTAGGAGTCGAAGAATGAATCCACGGATGGAAGGTGGTAGAGCAAAAGTGGAAATTTACTGAAGAACAAGTACAGACTCCCCCATGGGGAAAGGGAAAGAATCTCACAGCACAGACTCCCACGTGGGGAGGGGGAAAAGAGTCCCACTGAGTTCCTTTTCCCTGTGGCTTATAAAGGCTGTAGATCCTGGTGCCTTGATATCCCTTCTGATTGGTCACTAGTCCCTTGGACTGGTTACTATAGTAACTCCTGAGCTCAAAGGTCAAGCCTCACAGGGGACATGTGAGGTTCTCCTCCCCCCCCCCCCCTTCCTTATTGTTTTCCTATTCCCTTTGGGCTTTCTTCTTCTCCTTCTCTTTATTTTGTAAATAGAGACCTTTTGCTGTTCCCAGCTCCCTCATTCTATGGAAATGTACCTGTTGCAGCTTTTCAGCTCCCCTATTCTATGGAGATATACCTTCTGCTGCTCTGCAGCCCTGTGCTTCCTCCATGGTCCCCTTAATTTCTAAAATTTCCTAAACCTGTCTTTTTCACCCCCCAAAGTTCCTGTTTCACAAAGAAGTCAATATGTATTTAACCAAATGGAGTATGTAAGCAATGGCTAAGCCTACCTTCCCAGACACAGAGCTAGGAGTGTGAATACCCAGTTCCTTTATTTGGTGCAAGTAAATGAAACTACCTAGCAACAACTACACTTTCTTGAATAGAACACTCAAAGAGGTGAACCCATTGAGTTCAATAACAGTCTGATTAGGCTCATTTTATTTTTTAAAATATTAAAACTGAAAAATAAGAGATTTGAGTTCTGTTTGATTAACCCTAGAAACTATTCCAAAACCAGGACAGCAATTCTAGCCAAATCCAATTCATTTATGAAGATTGTCTGGAGCAGACTTGAGAAGCAAAAAATGGTTTATGCATTATAGATTATCAATGTCTGCTAAAGTGTTGCATTGGGAGTAGATATCCAAATGATTTGTGTGACTCATTCTCCATTGCTCCAGAAGTTAGTAATTTGATTTCTTTAAAACTTTTCATTTTCATATCCTCTTATGTGAGGTATAGGAAAAGGAAAAAAAAACCAAAAACTCCATTTCCGTGGAGGTTTCCATTTAGTCCAGCATAGCTCATTAAAGATTTACTGCATTCAAGCGGGGTGGGGGTGGGGGGAGGAACCAAGGTTGTAGTGTAAAGGGGATAGAGGGCTGGTCTGCTTCCTGTATCCAATGATTTCCGAGTACTACTATTCTGGTTGGAAAGGCAGAGCAGATTCAACTGCCTTCCTTCTAACTCCAGTACATGACTTAAAATGGTGGTGGAGAAAGTGGATGCTGCACGGACACGCTCCCAGGTCTAAACTGGAAATACAACTAAAATACAGAAAAACTTACTGAATAATCAAGGGAAGTCTCACTGGAGAGAACCCTGATAACTGAGGACCAAAAGTGGAGACCACATAGAGACTGGTAGGAGGGATGAAGGCACGCAAGGGCTGGCGGGGACCCCACAGACAGCAGCTGAAGTTCTGGAGAGGTATTTCAGCTGTAGGGGGTTGCCACTGAGAGTCTGGGGTCAAATTCCCAAGCTGGGCCCCCCAGCAGACAGCACCAGAACTGAGAAAGGTACCCACATAATATCTGGATGTGAAAAGCAATGGGGTAGCGGTCTGCCAGGGAGCAAAGGCTGGAAATTCAGGCACCCTCTTAAAAGGCCAATGCATAAAATTCCCTGTGGAGCAACCCATCTTGTGCTCCGACAGAGGAACAGCTGAGTAGACTGGATCTGGTGAGCAGAAGCCTGGATCCAGGGCTCTGGGGTTAGAGCTCAGAAGGCAGACACCGGGTTTCCTGTGCTGCACCATTCCCTCAGGATGCAGAGGTAATCTTTCTCACCCAGACAACTGCTACACAGGCAACATTGCCTGGGGGAAGACACTGGCCCACCCTATTGGAAACCACTTTGCCCCTTAAGAGACTGAGCACAACAATTAGCCTCCAGGCAAACACAGTTACCCCACCCTGTTGGAAAAAAATTCTTACCACAGCTGTGGACCATTGCCTAAGAGAAAATCCTATCCGTCTGCAGTCAGAGGCAGTCTCTGGAGACTTTGAGGCTTTGCCTGTTTTGAGAGGCCCGGCAGATCTACCTAATTCATAGTCACAAACCCAAACGGGCAGCCAAAATGAGGAAACAAAGAAATAACCCACAAATGAAAAAACAAGAGAATTCTCCAGAAGAAGAGATAAATGAAACAGAGATAAGAAATTTACCTGATACAGAGTTCAGAATAATGATGGTAAAGATGCTCAATAGCATGAGAAAAGATATAGTAACTATGAAAAAAAGAACAGTCAGAAATAAAGAATGGCATAGCACAAATAAAGAACACACTGGAAGGAATACACAGCAGATTAGGGAAAGCTGAGGACCGAATCAGTGAATTAGAAGACAGAGTTGAAGAAAAATCACTCAGAGAACCAAAAAGAAAAAAAAAACAACTCCAGTACATGTTTACAAAATACTCACTAGGGCCTTGGAGGGAAGGAAAACCAGCACATAGGTCAGTGGAACCCCACAAGGGGGGAAAAAGTAAATCTAAATACAGAATTCCAAAGTTTACATTGGGAGTTTTGAGACTGGACCCAGAGAGAGGAGAAACACCAGTGGCTGAAAATGAGATCAAAGCTGAAGCCGACTGCACAATCCTCCGTGACCCTATGTGGCACCCAAACCTCATGTGAGGGGTACCAAAATAATGGCCTTTTAAAGTTTTAAAATATAACTCATGAAGCAGGATATAAACACAAATACTATCATACACACTTAGTAATCCTCGTGGCTGTTGTATGGGACGGAATAAGTAGACTGTGCAGCCTTTTTTCTTTTTGTTTACTGCTGCTCGGATGGCCATTTTTGTTTTGTAGAGGTCCAGAAGAGTACCAGGGCCAGTGTGGGCTGCTCTTTCCTAAAGCCCTTAAAACACACTGAGGCCCTGAGTATCCAAAGCTCCTAGGTCTGCTGGCAACCATCAAAATGCAATGGAAAATTCTGGAAATGTTCCAGAGACGCAAAGACAACATCCCCCACCCCCACCAGGTGCAGGCGCACTCTGGGGTCTGGAGAACCAACTTACAACCAGTACAGTAAAACCTTGATATAACAGACTAATTCAAATGGACAATTCGTTTACCTGTTTTTACTTACGTAGACACCTTTGTGTGGTTAAAAGTAAGTATGTACGCGGGCAGCGGCTCAGGGGTTGGATTCCCAGTCTGGCACCTGCTGGGTTGTGGCTGGACCTCCAGGCGGGGAGGGTGAGGGAAGGGGTGTGTGTGCAGGGGGCGGCCAATCAGTGATTCTCTCTCATCAAGGATGTTTCTACATTTCTATCTCTCCCCCCCCCCCTTCCTCTCTGAAATCAATAAAAATCTATTTTTAAAAAAATTATGTATGGAAAGTTTAATTTCACAGAAAAGTTTTCTATATGTATTATACTGTAATTTTAAATTTACACTGGCTAGGTCTAGTAAACGCGTGCATTCACCAATCACAGGGAGTGCTGGGGCGTGGCTTAGCGCACGTGGCACTCGGGCCCCAGGTGTTCAAGTTCCTGCAGGAACTCTCCCCAGGTGACAACACAACCAATCACTGTGATCACATGTTAATCATTTGCAGAACATTGTTGACCAGAGGTGACTTGGATTTAAATACGTAAACTATACTTGTAGATATGTAATATTTGTTTTGGTCAGCGAAATTACTAGTGGTGTGTGTGTTTTTTCCCCAACATATGGCCTATTCGCTAAAAATTGCTAAAAATAACAGTGAGTTAATAACAAAATAATAACCCATTAATTTCATCATAAGCAAATCTTGGTTTAAAACATTTAAAAATTAACAGGGTGTTAATTTGTTCATATGACATGTAGACCAGAAATGTGTCTCTTAAATCCTGGGTCCCTTAAACGGAGGCCGGACAGGGAGGGTTTCCGGGGCGGAGCAGGTGCGGGAGAATGCCCGCCCCCTCACCACGCCTTCTCCCGCCCGGAGCAGGCCGTGAGGCCCAGGGCTGCTGGTGTGATGGCCGTCGTTCATATCTTTAGGACCCTGGATCGTTTTGAGTCCCGCTCAGGTCCCTTTTCTTCCTCTGTTGTTGGAATTCGCTTTGCTATGTGGGGATGAAACTTGGTAGAAATTCACACTCTACGCTCAGAGGTCCTTGAAGCAGTTGGTCCTGACAGATGTGAAAAATAAAACGTCATTATTACAGCGAACACGTAGGATCCGCCAACTCATACACATTTTGAAAAACACACACTTGAAAATGTACTCTACCTTTCCCATACTAGGTTCTTCCTCAGACCCAGACGTTTTACTTGCCCGTGCCAGTGAGAGTCGTGCGTCTATTGGTTAGCAAGGACCTGAAGGGAGGCGCGGCGCGTGCGCGTGCGCGAGAGGCGGCGTTCCGACGCGCCTTGCGCTCCCCGGTGGTCTCGGAAGCGGCTTTGGCGCCGGGCCTGGGGCCGCCATGGGGAAGGTGAACGTGGCCAAGTTGCGGTACCTGAGCCGGGATGACTTCAGGGTCCTGACCGCGGTAAGAAACTCGCCGATCACCCCTGCCCCCTGCCCGTCCTCACCGTGCGTCCCGTTCCTGGAAGTTTCCGGGGAGCGGAGCGCGCTCTGGGCCCTGGAACGCGGCCGAGGTTGGGAATGGGGGAAAGGAGACCAGAGAGTCGAATGTTCCAAAAGCTTGTGTTCGGAAGCTTTTAGGGTCTCCCAAACGAGGACGGCAAAGGCCCCCGTTCTAATTGTGTCCTTCCTTTCTGCTCTCCTTGTGCTGTAGCCACACGCATTTCCGTGGCCCGGGAAGTTATCCTGACGCTGGACTTCCGACCAGCTGAGAAGGGATTCAGGCTCCTGAGAATTAAAGGCCTTGAGTCCCCCACGCACAGACTCACGCTCGTGGCATTCTTTCGGGCCCATTCAATCAACACATTTGTCGGGTTTTTCGTAACAATATTAGGGAATTCATCGGGGCTCAGACAAGTCAAGGGAGAAAGATCATCAAGTAAACGAATAAATCAGACAGGAAGTCCTATGAAGAGGATAAAGGGATAGACCTTTCCTAGTGGCGCGGGAGAACGAGTGCTGTCTTTAAATTAAGTTGTGTAGCTAGAGAAGACCCACTGCTGAGTGCAAGAATCTCATCTGTTGACCGCTGTAACCCAACTTTTGAAAAAAGTTCCTGGGACTCGTTGGGTACTGAATAAATGCTTGCTCAGTAAAAGGAAGAGTGGAAGGATAGGAGCTGAATGAGAAGTAGCTGGCCCAGTGAAGTCCTTGGAAAAGAGTTGGAGGCAGAGGAAACCGCAGTAGTAAGTGAAAAGGCCCTGAGGCAGAAACCGTTTTTAAAGAATGGAAAGGCCAGTGTGGCTGGAACATAATGCGCAAGAGGCTGAATGGTTGGGGATGTAACTGGAAAAGCTGAGGGGCTAATCAGGCTTACTAAAGAATTTGGAATATATTCTAAGTATAGGGAAGCCACTGAATGTTTTCAAGCAGGGAAATGAAAAAAAGAACAAAAAAACACCTGTTTTTGTGGTCCTAGTTTCTGGCACAAAAAAAGCAGCACATAGATTGGGCATTTGCAGAATAATACAATACATTTATTTTTAAGAGCTGTTATTAAACTTTCAAATGCAAATTCAGAATGAAATTTGGAAGACACTTTTCTTTTTCCTCCAATACATTCAATTCAGCTGGACTGTCTTTACCTACTGTCACCTCTCTCTCTCTCTCTCTCTCTCTCTCTCTCTCTCTCTATATATATATATATATATATATATATATATATATATATATAATTGATTTCAGAGAGGAAGGAAGAGGGAGAGAGATAGAAACATCAATGATAAGAGTGAGTCATTGATCGGCTGTCTCCTGCATGCCCCACACGGGATTGAGCCTGCAACCCAGGCATGTGTCCTGACCATGAATCGAACCATGACCTCCTGGTTCATAGGTTGATGCTCAAACCACTGAGCCATACTGGCGGCCGGGCCCTACTGTCACTTCCTTCTCTACTTCCTCAGCACATTCACTTATTCCTTAATGCAGGGGTCCTCAAACTTTTTAAACGGGGCCAGTTCACTGTCCCTCAGACTGTTGGAGGGCCAGACTATAGTTTAAAAAAAAAACTATGAACAAATTCCTATGCACACTGCTAAGTCAGCTGCTAAGCAGGACAGGCAGCGGCGGGCCGGATAAATGTCCTCGGCGGGCCGCAGTTTGAGGACCCCTGCCTTAATGCCTCTAGCAGGAATAAGGGAGTAGTCAAGAGAAAGAAATGTTAAGAGGCTGGGAGAGAGAGAACAAAGCATGGAAGATGAGTTAAGTGTAAGTGTGAGGTTTTTGTTGGGGCATCAAAACAATGCTAGATTTATCTTCTAAAACTTTGTCTCTGCAATATTTAAGTTCTTTTTTGACGCTCATTAAGGAATGACCTCATTAAATATACATATTGCAGTCTCAGTTATCTCTGACCAACATTGGTATGAGTGGCACTGCTCCTTGACCCTGTCTTCCTTTTACTTCCTTGGCACATCCTCTGTTGATAATCATGCTGTGACTGGCTGCCCTTAACCTTTCAATGTAAAATTCCCCCAAAATTCTGCCCCTCAACACTCCCTTTGCTTCCATTATCTCTTGCTTGATGAGCTCATCTACTTCATGGCTTCATCTCTTACCTTTATCAAATAATTGACAATTTTTCCCTCTAATTATGACTTCATTCCTGATTATAGATCTGCTTTTCCAATTTTCCTTAAACATCTTCATTTGCAGGACCTTCCAACATCTCAAACTCATTGTGTGCAAATCAGATTGATTAATTAATCAATCCCCTCTGTTCCCAAACTCTATTAAAATAATTATTACTATTATAATTTCAAAACCTGCTCTTCCTCTTCACTTCAGCTTTGATTCATTTCCTTTACTCTCCCACTTCCAATGCCAATTCCATATTGCTTTCAAAGATCTTTAGTTCTTTCCTTCTATTACCACTACCTCTTCCCTGTTAATGGCTTCTATTTCCTCTGGCTTAGCCTGTCATCTTAATTCTCCAATATACCACCTCCAGTGTTTGCTTTCTCTACACCACTTTGCATAGTTCTGCCAGATTAATGTTCTTAAAACAAACCTTCATACATCTTCTTTGCCTAAACATCTTCAAGGGTTTCCTACTTTCCTCTGTATAAAATCTAAAACTCTTTTTCAGTATTCAAGGCCTTCCATATCTTACTCCAAAGGATTTTCCAGCCTTCTTTTCATGAACTCTACATGCTATCCCGCCTGAGCTACCACTGTAATAGCTGTTCCTGTGCTTTGTATTTTCTTGCCTATGTGCCATTTCCAAATCTTTTATTGTCTTTCCCTGGTTTTCCCTTGTCTGCTTTTTCTATAATCCTGTATCTCAAAATCTCAAGTGCTGCTACTTCTTGAAGCTGATCCCTCAGCTAGAAGTATTCTTATTCGGCCCTGAACTGCCTCCTTTTTTACCTGCTAATAGAATTAGACATGCACATTCTTATTTCTACAGGTAGATAATATATTCTGCAGGGGTGGAGAGTATTTTTACATATTTTTAATCTTTTACAATACTACATATGATACTTTCTCATTAATACTTTCTTAATAAATATCTAGAATATCTGTAATTTTTAAAGACAAATATTTGGATATCAAATATTTTAGTATTTACCACATGTCAGTAACTATATTAAGCACTCACATTCTTTTCTCTTGAAGTATATATCATTTAGTAGTGAGATGGAATATGAATATCAGTGATTATATATCAAATCGTGATTTAAAATATATCCAGAGAACATAGTAATTATGTCTCAGAATCGGATGGGGAACTGCATGGTCAGAAGTTTGAAGGAGAAGTTAATTTCTTAGCAAAGTTTGATAGCAGCTCTGTGTTGATTGTGATTACATAATATTTCCTTTAATTTCAGGTTGAAATGGGCATGAAGAACCATGAAATAGTTCCCTGCAGTTTGGTTGCTTCTATAGCCAGCCTTAAACACGGTGGTTGTAACAAAGTTTTAAGAGAATTAGTGAAACATAAACTCATAGCTTGGGAGCGTACCAAAAGTAAGTATTTGAGGCACCATTTGTGATTTTTCATTGTAACTGCCTTCCACCAGAGTAAGCCTTCCAGGAGGCAGGAAGTTGCCAAACCAGAAACCGTCAGAACTTCCACAGTATACTTCTGTGGTCTGTCGGTTACAGCAATCAGAGGGCCCACCCACATCCAAGAGGGTGGAAAAATAGTCTGTACCTCCTGGTAGAGGATTAGCAATTCCAGTTACATAAGAGTAAGCAGGATATAGATATTGACGCTGCCATCTTTGGAAAATACACTCTGCCACAAGATTCTCTAGAACATTACTTCTCACACTATTTGTGGTGAGGGGTGAGTTTCTGTTTTTCAGCCTATCATGGATCTATACTTTAATAAAATAATAAAAAAGTCATTACTAGAAACATGAAACTGATAAAATGTAGGTACAAATTCCTTATTAGAGTTGAAGACATAAAATAATTTGGTCAAATTGATATAAAAATTGTTTAACCACTTCAGTTTCTGTATCTTGTCACAGACTAGTAACATAGACTGGTGTCAGTCTGTGGTCACACTTTGAGTAACACAACTCTAGAGAAAAAAACACAAATTATAGGAAGAAATGTTAACCTTGTAAAACTGGATAGCTAATCTTTTCCAGCTAAGATTTCCCATGTTTAAATTCTCATGACTTGAACTGATGTGACTTAGTGGTACAATGTAACTAAAATATGGTCTTTCTCATTTGCTTTTGTCTAGCTGTCCAGGGCTATCGGTTGACAAACGCAGGCTATGACTACCTAGCTTTGAAAACACTTTCTTCTAGACAGGTAGTTGAGTCTGTTGGAAACCAGATGGGTGTTGGCAAAGAATCAGGTAAGTGCTAACAGTACTATTGAATGCATTTTCATTACCCTGAGTATAGTGGATCATTACTTTGTCATAAGTATTATTGAAAATTAAGTATACCAAGAATTAGTTTTCCTCTAATAACTGAAATCTTTGACAAATATGTTATTTTCTCTTAATCTGTTAAATTGGATGTGTGAAATAGCTAAAATATGTAACATAAGGAAGTACTAGCAGACTGAATATCTGAAAACTACAAACTTTTTCTTCAGTAATATGATCAATAAGGCAAAGTTGGGTATGTATAGAACATAGAAAAGCATTCTAAAATAGCATTGAACAAATGCTTATGTGTTTTCTATGTGGAAGACAGGTAGAAATGAAGAACAGGGAATGATTTTCTTATACACTGTTTTTTTATCCAATACAGTTTATCTTATATAATTATATTGTTTATCTGAGCTGAAGAAGGAAAATTAAAGTTGAGAAAAAGAATTATTAGGAAGCCTACTCCAAAATAGGTTGCTCTATACTTCAGATGGTTTGTATGTCTTCTGTATTAATATGCAGATTATGGTATATATTTAATAAGTAACATGAGTGCTAAATACAGCAGTGTGGGTATGTGTGTATACAATATATAAAACGAGAAAATGAAATATCTTTTGAGCTACACTTTCTCTTAATTTATGTCCAATATTTTTCAATTTAAAAAATAATGGCCTTTTTTTTTAAGAACTTCATTTTTCTTAAAAATGATAAATAGTACAAAAGAGAGTACAATAAAAAGGAAATCTCATCCCTAACCCAGGTCTTAATCCCAAAGCTATCATTGTTTATTGATGTCCTGCATATCCTTCTTGAAATATTCTAAAAACTTGTGTAAATACAAATCTATAATGTATTAAGCATACATGTGTACACAGTCACATATCTTTTTAATATCAGGTAAAAGCAAATAGTACTTGCTATTCTGCACCTTGATCTTTTTCCATTTGATGCATCCCTGATATTTCATGAGCAGATTTGTCTTTCTCATAGTTGCTGGGTGCTACAGTCAATCCATAATTGATTTTACTAGTCCTAGTTAAACACATTCTTAAAAATTATGTAAGTGTGATATTAACAAATTTCCCTCCAAAATGTTTGCACCAATTTATAATCCCACCAATATAAGAAAGAGGCTATTTCTTGGTAAGTATAGTAATAAAGTTTCCCATGAATAATTAGGATATATTCTACATTTTAATATTACAAACAACAACTTGTCTTGACAGTTGGAATACTTAAGGAAAGATCTACTCCATCTAATTATGGGGTTATATGCTGACAACTGAATATTATTCATTGAAGCAATTGTAGAAATGAACTTGTTTTTGAACAGGAAAATATTATTAAGTCACTTCTTGTACGTATGGGACACTAAGGAGCAATTAGATGTTTTCCCACTAAATTGAGTTGAACATTGATCTCCTTTAGAAACTATATCCTTTGACACATTATATCCCTGTTTGATTGTTTGTTTGTTGGTTTATAGTAGATATTAAATACATGTCATCATATCATTTTGGATTGTAATTAAATAAAGAAAAATTTGCTGGCTGGTAAGTATTTATGGTGTTTAGGAAAGATAAAATTTGATACATATAAAATCAGACAAAGTTAGAAAATTTGAATTGTTTCAACTTATTAGCATAAAAGTATAATAATTATTTTTTTAAATATTGGCTCTAGATATTTATATTGTTGCAAATGAAGAAGGCCAGCAATTTGCATTAAAGCTTCACAGACTGGGAAGAACCTCCTTTCGAAATCTGAAAAACAAGCGTGATTACCATAAACACAGGCATAATGTGTCTTGGCTTTATTTATCTCGTCTCTCTGCCATGAAAGAATTTGCCTATATGAAGGTATTTTTTAAATAATTGTTCATTTTTAACCAAATAATACCTGAAGCTGAAAAGCTGTAGTGACAAGCATCAGTCTGCTGCCCCCATATCTAGCTCCCTACCTACAGTCACTTTTAACACTTACTGATTCGTTTCTGTTGTTTTTCTGGTGATTTCCTACGTGTTTTTCTAGGTGGAGGTTTTAATTGTTATAAATGTATAAAGGCAACATATAATCTACAATATAAACAAGATAGAGTAAGTTAAAATACATTTACGATGTGATTGTCTCACAATGTGTATGTGTGAATGTATATTTAAACTGTACGTATGTCTATCTTTGATAACATATCTTCAGTAATATTTAAATTAAACAGAAAATAACATTACATTTTTTATTACTCAGTGGGATTTATTTGCTATTAACATCTTCATTTTTAAAATAATTAAATTACTAAAAGTTGTCCAATGGATGACCACTGTTTCTTGGAAGTTTCAGTTTGGTGTTAGTAGGTTATTTTAATTCATGTGCTTTAATGTTTAGTGATCATGAGGTATAATTGTCAACACAGTACAAATGATACTGATACCATACATGTTATATATTTCTTGTCTTATACTAATGGTTTATATCCTGCGTTGGTCAATAAGTAAGTAGGCATTTTGGTAGGAATCATTACACAATTTCCCAAAAGTATATTAAGTATATTCTCAAGGTGTGTATATGAAGATACAGCAATAGAACTTGATTGTGCCTAAACATGTTCTTAAATACACTAATATTTTCCTAACAGGGAATAAGATAAAATTGAGCTATAGCTTAAGGGTTAAGCTGTGGTACTTGGACTAGACCACTATAACAATAGTTAACATTACTATATGCTATTGAGCTGCCAGGGAGTGCTCAGAATCACTTGCATTGAAAAAAAAAATTTTTTTAAGCCAAGCAACCAATTTAAGTATATATTGAGTATCAGCTATGTGCCTATCACTGTATTAAGTACTAGGGTAGGATGGGGTATAGGGCTAGATACCGAAAGAATAACCAACGCAGTCTGTGTCTTAAAGTTGGGAAGATAACATGAACACACATAAAACAAAGAACAATTTAAAAATCAAATTATATGTGTTTAGAGAAACTTCTGTAGAGTAGAATAGTTGAAGAAGGAAGTTTCATAAAGTGAGTGGGATTTGGGTAAAGTTATGAAGCATGCATATGATCTGGCTATAAAGAGGAGACAGTAAACAGTGCATTTTGCAGAGGAACCACTTTGGGTGAAGACAGCAATATGGTTGTAAGCTCTGTGTGTCTAGGTATTAGTCACTGAGGTAACTGCCCTGATTTCACTCCAGAACGCTTATTGGGGAGAATATTGGGAAAAGTAGGACTGGTTAAGTGGATTAAAGAGATTTTTGAAAACTAGAAAAAGTTGTTCAGAATAAAAATCAGCATTTATAGCCATTGCAGGTTTTTATATTTATTTATTTTTAATTTATTGGGGTGATATTGTCAACAAAATCTTAGATTTCCGGTGTACAACTCCACAATACATTATCTGTACACTATTGTGTATTCACCACCCCAAGTCAAGTAGCCATTGTAGATTTTAAAAACAGCATTTGACACAAGCATCTTAATTTCCTATTCGTACACAGAATAAAGACTGGTTATGGTGGCAAGAGCTAGAACCATTGGAGTAATTGGGTATCAAGGACAAAAGCTTACTTTGAAATGGTAGCATTTCAAATGGCAGAGGTCATAAATCTAACATTTTGAAGAAAGTAATAACAGGACTTTGTAAGTAAAGGATAGAAAAAGTTAAGCATAGGAGAAAAGATGGATCTATGGATGATCTGAAGTAACTTTCTTTGTTGTTGTTAATCCTCATCCAAGGATAGTTTTTCCATTGATTTTTTTTTTAGAGAGTAGAAAAGAGGGAGGGAGGGAGGGAGGAGAGAGAGAGAGAGAGAAAAACATTGATGTGAGAGAGACACTTCAATTGGCTACCTCCAGCACATGCCCCAAATGGAGCCGGGGATCGAGCCTGCAACCCATGTACTGCTGGCGACCCTTCAGTGCAAGGGCAGACGCTCTAATCACTGGGCACACCAGCCAGGGCTGAAGTAACATTTGACTCAGACTACTACAATGTGTATATATTAGACTTATATCATATTTGGTCTGAAGAAAAGGTTAGTGCTCTATAAACTAAAATACCTAATCTATTGGAATATTTCATTTCCTAATGTGTCACAAGACAGAGTCCTTCCTAAGTCACAATATATTTTTATTTTATTTTTTTAAGCATACTCCAATAAATGGCAGAAACTTACAAAAGTATACAGAATATATCCTAAAGGCAGAGATTTTTTCACAATCACTTTTGTAATCCTAGCACAGTGTAAAATACTTAGTAAATGTTCAATAAATGAGTATTTGGTGAAAATGTGAATTAAGTAAACTGGCTTAATTTTTTTTTATATATATATAGCTCATTCTGTGCTGTGAATAAGTTATATACCAATAATCATGTGTTAACTGTAATTTTGTAAAGGCTTGGATTTTTTTTTTCTGGTTGTGAGCAGATATATTTCTTTCATTGTTCCTTAAAAATTAGTGACCTCTTCATTAGTTTATACTGTTTGCTATGTTTTAGGCATTGCATGAGAGGAAATTTCCAGTACCGAAGCCAATTGATTATAATCGCCATGCAGTGGTCATGGAACTCATAAATGGCTATCCTCTGTAAGTATTTATTATTATTATTGAAACCGTGGGTCATAACAAATGTAAGGTTCAGTTTTTAAAAGTAAAATTGTTTTTAAAACTAAGTGGAATATTATTTCTGGGAGATTAGAAATTAACATATTAGCAGTAGGCTCAGAGGTAAATTGAAAATGCAGTTTCATTAACTGTATTTTGTTATCTCTATGATTCATTCAACAAATATTTATTAACAATCTAGTATGTGCCAAGCACTGTTCCAGGCTCAGCAGTAAACCAAATCTCTGCCCTCACAGAGTTACATTCTGATGGAAGGAGAATATATAGTAAATAGCTAAATAAGAAAATATAGGGTGGGGCAAAATAGGTTTACAGTTGTTCATATGGAAAATAAATAATACAAGAATAAACTCTGTGCCCTGGCTGGTGTGGCTCAGTTGGTTGAGCATCATCCCATGCATTAAGGGGTCTCAGGTTCAATTCCCAGTCTGCACATGCTCAGGTTTCAAGCTCCATCCCCAGTAGGGGGCATGCAGGAGGCAGCCGACCGATGTTTCTCTCTCCCTCTTTCTAAAATCAATTTTTAAAAAAACATTGAAAGAAAAAGAATAAACTGTTTTGGGTACTCACAACTGTAAACCTACTTTTGCTCCATGTGTATATATCAGATGGTAGTAAATGCTATGGGTAAAAATAATACAGGGTAAGGGGACAAGAAGGACTGAGATGGGTAAAGGAGGCTGCTGTTTTACATGGGTGGTCAGGGAAAGTCTCACTGATAAGAATCCTGAATGAAATGGGGGGAACCATGAAGATATCTAAGAAGATTCCAGGCAGAGGGGACAGCAAGTGCATAATCCATGGGGTGGGAATATTCCCAGAATTTTAGGGAACAGTGAGGATGATGTCATTGTGGCTGGATCTGAATGAGTAAAGGAGAAATTGTAAGTGATAAGATCCTAAAGACAGCAGGGGATCAAATCACTAGAATTTGTAGGTCATTTCAAGGCCTTTTAATTTTTTTGTTGAAATATATTTGACATATGATATAAATTATAGTATTATGTTGATTTGATACTTTTATATATTGTGATTTGATTGCCATTGTAGTGATATTTAGCACAAGGACTTTAATTTTGATTGAGATAAGGCATAGGATGGTTTTGTACTGAGAATAGATATGGCCTGACTAATGTGTTAATAGGATCACTGGCTGCTCTATTGAGTCTAGACTGAAAGGAAAATAAGGACAGATTAAGAAGACAATTGTAATCATCCAGTCAAGAGACAGGTAGTTTAGATCAGTTATAGATGTCAAGGTGACGAAAAGTGGTCAGATTCTGGAGATGTTTTCCAGGAAGAGCCAGCATGATTTATTTAGGATTGGATATTGATATGAAGGAAGGTGTGAGTCAAAGGTAATAACTGGGTTTTGGATCTGAATGATGACTTAATTGAGATAAAGCTGACATTTATGAGCTGGAAAACCTGAAGAACAGTGTGAAGTTAGAGGATGGGGCAGAATCAGAGTTACAGTTTGGGACATAGTAAGTATGAGATACATAAATCTAGATCGAAGTCAGTATATATATATATATATACTGACTTCGATCTAGATTTCTCCTCTGAAATCAAAAATATATATATTGTGTTTAAAGCCATGAGCCTGAATGAGATCACCAGGAGTGATTTTAAATAAGATAAAATAAGAGGCTCTAGGATTAACCTTTGAGGAACTCCAAAATTTAAAGTCAGGGGGAAAAAAAGAATTAGCAGAAAAGACTAAGAAGAAATGATTAGTGTAGAAAGAGGACAGAGGACAGCCCAAAGAGTTGGAATACCAGGAGTCAAGTGAAAGAAGTGTTTCAAGGAGGGGGAAGAAGTTAACCGGAAAACCAAAGAGGATGAAAATTGAAAATTGGCCATTGGATTTAGCAACATAGAAGTCATTGGTAGTCTTGACAAGGACTGTTTTATTGAAACAAGGTGGGTGAAGAAATGGTATGTTAGAGTTGGGGGTAAATATTTGGAAAAAGCACATGTAGAGGAGTTTGGCTGTAAAGAAGATCAAAGAAAGGATGTGACAATGAAAAGAAAATACAAAATCTATGCAGGGTGTGGCTTTTTTTTTTTTTTTTAATAGATGGATGCTGTTGTGTCTAAATGCTGATGGTAATGAAAAGGGAGAGAAATAATGGAAAAAATGTATACACACATTATACTTAAAATATTTTCAGATGTCAGATACACCATGTTGAAGATCCTGCATCAGTATATGATGAAGCCATGGAACTAATTGTTAAACTTGCAAATCATGGATTGATTCATGGAGATTTCAATGAATTCAATCTCATTTTGGATAAAGATGACCACATCACCATGATTGATTTTCCACAAATGGTTTCAACTTCTCATCCCAATGCTGAATGGTATATGCTGAAATTGATTGTGAATGTGGGTGTGCTTATCTGTGATGCAGTCATTTTTTATTCATAATTTCCAACTTTGTAATACTGTCATTTGGGTCAATAACTATTTGGAAGTGGCTGTCAGTGGTCTAAAATTCTGGGTTTTTTAATATTAAATGATATCAAACTACTAAGATAGTTCCCCTGAAAGAATCTTTTTCCTCCTTATTTTAAAGGGGAATGCACTTTGATCAAGTTTTTAAAACCTGTTCATTAGCTTATGTGTGTATTAGACATCTGAAGAAACTGCCTGCCTTTATAAACCATTAAAACAATTTGAATTACTCTTATAATCTGACAGACTTTCAAAAGTCAAATTTTCTTTGCCATGGAACCCTTTATTCAAACCAACATTTAGGTGGAAGCCCAGTTTTTAAAACAAACAAAAGGAGGGACATGGAAGGAACCCCATCTTCTCTGCCTTTCCCCTTCTCCATGGTTGCTTCCAAGAGAGCTTCACCAGGCATAACTTAATCGTCTTGATGGCCTTAATAAAAGTTATGGATTTGGACTGGACTCAGTTGCCAAACCAATATCTCTCATGTCATTTTTAGCTTAGAAAAGAATTTTATTATTAGAAAAGAATTCCCATAAAACCTCATCCCTGACACAGGGCAGAACCACTTTGTATACATAATAATCTTATTCCTCACATTGCTTAACATTTAAACCAGCCGAATCGTGAAATATGACAATATTTTTCTTTATTTGTATTCCATGATGCAGTGGAGCATAATTCAATTAAGCGTATTTTTTTCTCCTCTCCTTCCAAGTTATAAAATGAGAAGCTTCTCCTTTTCCCCAAAGATAACTATTATCACTTACATAATATGAGCAAAGTTTGAGCTTAAACCAGTTTGTGTTCAGTGAAGCTCTTCTTCCTCCTGATTTTTATTAGAAAATATCTACACTTACTTTAGAGAAAGAAATGTCATTTAAAAATAAACTTAGAGAATATTCCCAACAAAACAATACTAATAGATTAATGCCTGCCACTTGGTGGTTAATATCTTTGGGTGATGACGAATTACCATTTTTA
The DNA here is from genome assembly GCF_951640355.1 of Cnephaeus nilssonii. Classification (NCBI taxonomy): domain Eukaryota; kingdom Metazoa; phylum Chordata; class Mammalia; order Chiroptera; family Vespertilionidae; genus Cnephaeus; species Cnephaeus nilssonii. The sequence goes on from NC_137073.1 coordinate 60,001,250, forward strand.
TTAAAGTGGTGCAGCATAGTCACACAATAAAGGAACATCTAGGAACCCACAGAATTAGAGACAGAAATATAACAGATTATGACATTCCAAGTTAAGGTTGCATTATTTTTGAATGCATTGTGATTTGACTTGAACTTTTATGGACAAGTAATTGAGTGAAGGAGTTCTGTTAAGCACAAAATATCAACTTAAAAATTAGCCTGCCATATTCGGTCAAACATTTAATTAACTCACCCCTAATGCCTTGGCAGGGCCAGACCAAATGATTTTGTGGGCCTTATATGGCCCTCAGACTGGATGTTCCCCACCCCTGCAGAGGAAACCCGCTGCCGCCAAATTACAGGCCCATAGTCTTCTTTCTGAGATATATATTCATCCTATTGCATTATAGGAAAACCTCATGTTGCATTATGGGAAAATCTTGAGTTTTCTAACCATAGGTGCTGTATGCCTTTAACAGCTTTTATTCTTGGTTCCTCTGCTTTTACTTTTAAGTAACATCCTTTTTCATGTAAGGAGTAGAAGTGTCATAGCAACAACAAATACTAAGAATATTGTCATTGACTAATAAGGAAAAAATGAAAACCTGTATAAAAATTGATTCTGTATTTTGCAGGTATTTTGACAGAGATGTTAAATGCATTAGAGATTTCTTCATGAAACGTTTCAGCTATGAAAGTGAGCTTTATCCAACCTTTAGTGATATCAGGTATGTACTTTGCATTGCTTAAAACTAGAACTCTGTTTAATACCTGATTTATTTAGTTTTAAAAGTTAACAGTCTCATCTAAAAGATGTTAAAATAGTGAGCTTTGACATATTGTAATCATTGTTGAGTATCAGCTGTGTGGTATATAAATGAAACTTAAAATCTAGAAAATGCCTGGTTTTTATCCATTAAGACAATATTACTGAATTTGGGGGAAGAACACACCTTGTTGCTTATAAATTCAAGAACTTTTATTCATTGTAGGGATGTTATGTGAATAATCCATTTGTAAGGAATCAAGCCAAGTGTTTATCAGAATTTGTGTTTTTCCTTTACTCAGAACTGGAGCTATCTATAATTATAAATACATTCTGAAAGCCAAATTTTCTCATTTATTTTACACCCTTAGTTAAAATATTGTTTTCTGGCTTGGGATGATTGACATAACTTAAAAGAAGAAATCTTCAGTCCCTGTTGAAAGTTAGTTTATTAAATCAGTAAAAACCAACACGTTTCTGTGATCTTTCTATTAATATCTATTACTTTTCACAGTCATTTTATTTGTAAATAACGGCCAGCTTATATTTTTTATATTTGTATACTTAAGTAACTTAAGTATTACATTTCAGGCAAAGGAATATATTTAAAATAAATAAATAAACTCAAGAATTACAATTTTTTTCAGAGTAATAAATATTTTTCCATATCAAGTAGATTTTCACCTCTCTGAATGCTTTCTTTTCCTAGGAGGGAGGACTCTCTTGATGTAGAGGTTTCTGCCAGCGGCTACACAAAGGAAATGCAGGCAGATGATGAACTCCTTCATCCAGTAGGTCCAGATGATATTGAAACAGAGGAAGGATCTGAATTTTCATTTTCTGATGAAGAGGTATCAGAACAAGCAAAGGTTTATAGATCAGAAAATCAAAGTGAACGAAACTCTGTCGATGAATCAGTTGACTGCTGTGGCAGATTGTCTGGAGACCTTGAACAAATAAAGGAAGGCGATGTGTCAGAGGAAAGTGCTGATGCACACAATTTTGACATGACTGAATTCAATCAAGCTTTAGAAGAAATAAAAGGGCAGGTTGTTGAAAACAATTCTGTGACTCATTTTTCTGGGGAGAAAAACAACACTGAAAATGACACCAGGCAAGATGCTAAGAGAGGTCAAGGAGGAAGCCCCACAGGCTCTGAAGAATATGAAGATGAATGCCCTCATCTGATTGCCTTATCATCATTAAACAAAGAATTCAGGCCTTTCAGGTATACATTTCTGTTGATTGATTTTTTTACTTTAATCTGAAGACCTGTACTTTCTTCGATTCTGGTAAATGAGTATTTTTTTCAAATAACATGGCAGAGTTGTATTCTGAGCTGGCCTTTAAGTGTAAAATGAAAGCAAATAATCCTTTTGTTAAAATTCCAATTATCTTCTACAATCGACCTGATGCTAGACAGCATATTGATTCAATTTTAAGCAGTCTGCCTTGAAGTACAAACTGATTACTTTCAAAGACTTAATACAGATCTCATTCAACTGATCATGTTTTAAATGGATAAGTCATTTGTATCTATATATAAAAGCCTAAATCACCATTACAACCCGTCAACCAGTCACTATGACGCACACTGACCACCAGGGGGCAGATGCTCAATGCAGGAGCTGCCCCCTGGTGGTCAGTGCACTCCCACAGCCAACCTCTCACGGCAGGCCAACCTCCTGTGGTCCCTCCCCCTGGCCAGCAGGCCTCGATCGGCTCCAATCGCCAGCCAGGCCTAGGGACCCCATCTGTGCACAAATTTGTGCACTGGGCCTCTAGTATTTTCATAATATATATCTAATGTTTGCTCTCTTCATAAAGAAATACAGTGAATTTTCTCTGATATTTTGAACCTTCTTCTGTTCTTATTTGTTCATGTAAAATAATGTTGTAATGTTATTATGTTCTTTTTCTTTCAAGAACTTTTTCCTTGCAAATATTAATCAGTCTCAGCATAGATTAGCAAATTATCTAAAGTTTAATTTTTAGATTTGGGATAGTTTATCTAGAATCAAATAAATAGTTTAATGAAATAATAGTTTTATTTATTTCAAAATAGTAATTTGATGATTAAAATTAAATTAGTACATTTATTAGGCATTTCTCAATACATGTTCTGGCTTACATTCTAAGGCTGCCTTTATTGTTAGTCTCATTGTGAAGCAAAATACAAGAATTTTGTTCTTTTTCCATATAACTGTGTATTGAGACTTAGTATTATTACCCCTTTAATGATAAACATGTAAAATTTAATATTAAGGTTGCAGGGGCTCAGGATTTGGAGTAATAGAAGAAAATCTACATAGCTTAAATAGTCTTCTAAGCACAGAATAATTTGTTCTTTTTAAACACATGTTGGGCAAAACTTTTATTCAAAATAAAAGTATAACCGATGTTTCTGAAAAGTATTGACTGTTAAGAATTAATATCATCTGAGTTTCTTATACATTAAAACTTTGAACAATGCGTAAAACAAATTAGACAGTTTCTATCTATCATTGCAGTTTTTCTACCTTAGCAGAGCAGTGTGGAGCACTGTCTCTTCCATCTGCTTTTGTTTGGGAAGATGGCAAGAAACTATTCCAAGGATTTAGATTGTAAGAGTCATATTTGTGTATAGTTAAGTGAAAGAAGAGGGGAACTTACATGAATTGTGACTAAGTGATAATAAGTTTTGATGGCCAAAATAGTCTACCATTTTCAAATTTTGATAGTGACTATCAGAATGCTGAAAAATGAAAATTGTTAATATATTTGGCTGAATTGTGGGTAGTTTTACCTTCACAGAAATGTTAAATATACTGTAATGGTATTTCTGAGGAATTTTAAGTCTTTAAGTTTTATCATCATGTAAGGAATGATATAAATTAGTTAAGCATAATTAACTATAAAAATTAACTAGATGAATTGTACTGTTTTAATTTTAGAGATGAAGAAAATATGGAAGATATTAATCGATCTAGAACAAGAACTCTGAGTGTTACTTCTGTGGGCAGTGTTTTAAGCTGTTCAACAATTCCTCCGGTAACCATTCACTCAATGTTTACAAGTGTTTATTAGGTCACTACTATAGTCAGATTGCATGTGAAGGTTACATGATGTACAAGACAGTCTCAGCATTTGGGCCTCACATGTTAATAGTATAAAATTATAAGTACAAATTCAGTAATATAGGAATGATCAAAGCTTTCAGGGAAAAGGCAGCATGTAAGTTAGCTTGAATTTGAAGGATAAGATCATAGAAATTTAGATCAAGGGGGCTTGGCAGTCATTGGCAGCCTGTGTCCTAAGTAATAAATCATTTGAATTTATGGTCACTCACTATGAGAAAGCATTCAGCATCTCGCAAAAATTGTATGTAGACTTTTCCATGGGTAGCTGCTGCCCTCAGCTCATTTCTATACCGGAAGTTATGAAGGCTCTATTTTGGATATATTTTTACCAGTAGTGAATGCTTTCAAACATAATTTTGTACCGCAAAGACATGCCTATTTTTACCTAGAAAGCAGAGGAACAAGTTTTTATCTTCTTTGTTTTGATTATTTTTGTGTGAGGAATTTTTTTCTTTTAAGTTTTCCTGATGGACACTAGGTGGCACTATGGTAATTTATTCAAAGAATTGTGACTACTATAATCTGTATTTTTGTTAGGAATGTAATTTATTTCGTAACAGATTTGTTTTCTTATTGCTGATTTGTATAGTACTGTTAGTATTTGGAATTTTAAAAAGACATGCTTTTAACAGAAATTTGAAAAATATTAGCACTTTTATTGAATGTTTACTTCCTATCAAAATGGTTAATCATCAGTGATACTAATTATTGAAATCTTTCCAGGAATTGGTGAAACAGAAGGTGAAACGTCAGTTGACAAAACAGCAAAAATCAGCTGTCAGACGTCGATTGCAGAAAGGAGAAGCAAATATATTTACCAAGCAACGGAGAGAAAATATGCAAAATATTAAGTCAAGCTTGGAAGCAGCTAGCTTTTGGGGAGAGTAATATATTTAAGATCTTAAATGTTTTTCAGGAATTTACTGTGACCCCTTTTTAAGCCACCTTTAGTCTTATTTGGACCAACGTAGATAAATAAATAAACTCTCTTTCCTGTATAAATTTGACTCGTTCCGTACATGTTTTCTAAAGAATAATTATGGTAATACAATTTTCCAAATAATTTTTGATGACCGGTACATTTGCTAAAATCTATTTTTCAGAATAATTTTGAATAGGAATATTTGGGTATATTTTTAAATCTAAATGTCATTTCTGTTGTTTTTGTTGTTGTTGTTGTTGTTCTCTACCAAAAATAGGTGGATTGCCTTTCAGATCATAGCTTTCCCACTCACTAGTGGAAACAACCTTAGGTAAGCCATATTTCCCTCCCTCTTTCCTTCACCATTATCAGTTTTTCTTACTATTAAAATTGGATTTATAATTATAGGATTGTTTTGAAGACCACATGAAGCAATGCACAGAAAGCACTTTATATGCTTTCAGTAAAGTGTGGCTATTAGAATCGTAATTTTAATGATGTTTATCTTTCTGAAATTCTGCTTAACTTGATTGCATTATATTTAAACCACTGAAAGAATTCACTGCCATCTTTTTTTTAATTCTCTAGTATTAAGGATAAGTCAATAATGCATAATTTTATTTTCTGCTATTAAATTGGTAATGTGGTTATGGAAACAGAAACTTCAAATAATCCCACTACAGCTTTTACAGTTGCCAGTTTTTATGCAGGCCTGAGTAGAAGTAGAAGAGTTAGGGGTATGGGGATCATGGGGAAGGTAAAAGAGGAAGAGTGAAAAAGTTCTTTCTAATAGTCTTAGCTGGGTGGGTCCAAAACATGTTTCACTTCAACATTAATAGATATTTATTGAGTTTAGTCAAGAAAGAAAATACATGAGACATGGTTCCTTCCTCAAAGACTTTATAATACAGTGAGACTTGAAGATGGGTGCTTAAGTATACGTATCTGATTGTATTCAAGTCCTTTCAGCATTGCCCAGGAGGCCTGCAGCACAAAAGGACCACTAGATGGCAATGTCACTGCACAGTTACCAGACAGATGTCCTTAAATTATGTGCATCTGATGATAATCTACCAGAGGCAATATCAGCACTTTTTTTTTTTTAAGATTGATAAGGACAGCAGATTCACTTTCACCTTTTCAAAATTAATTTTACTGGCTATTTGCAGAGCTAGTGATGATAAGTTCACTTTAATATAAATGGAAGAAAATGTCGAATTTCATTTCCTTGGAAAGTTAATTTTGAAAGTACGTAGCTTTGAATTTAAATTTATGTATTTTTTATAATCTGTCTACTTTCAACCATTTTAACAACAAAATTATATTGACAGCTTAATAGAACCATACAATATATATTTTGGAATATATTTTCTCATTCAGAGTGTCAGAGTGAACTGGGAATAAAACACATGACTTCATCCTGTCAGCTTTACTGAGTTGACTCAGTCAACTTTGGGGTACCTACTACATAAAAAACTTACTACTATTTGAGGGACTTAGAAGACAAACATAGATCTTTCCCTTAATAGCTTAAAATTTTCTGTGGATCACAGTACAAATTAGTCAAATGCACAAATCTAAAATTAATCAGGGTTTGAACCGGTGACCTTTCGGTGCATAGGACAATGCTCAACCAACTGAGTCACACTGGTCAGGGCTGTATCGTGATTCTTAACAAAACTTTTTTTTTTTACTCTGGGAGTTCTGAATTTAAATCCTAGTTCTACCACTTCTCAAACCTCAGGTACTGTGTGTAGCCTCCTAACCTCACTTTTTGATTTGTAAAGTGACATTTAAAAGTGCCTGTCTTAGGGTTATGAAGATTAAGTGAAATATAACACCAGTAAGAAGCTTAGCACAGAGCCTGATACATAATGTACATTTGCTTATTGCTAAATGTACATTATGTATCACGTGACTTAAGATTACCAAAAGGGATATTCCAAAGGCATCTTTCCTGTTTTCAAGGTCACTAATGAAACTATGATCCTTTTGGTGTTTTGCTTTTTGTTTTTATCAAGAGGCACATATGCTTTGCTTGTAGCTTTGCATCATCTACTTCCCATTTCTATTAGATAAGCTTTTGCTACAGATCATGTAGTTTATACTTGTGCTGATTTGTGGTGTTGGTAGCCATCGCTCTGTTCTTTACCGCATATCTGGCTTTCCCCAGAACCATAAAGATCTTTAAAAGGTACAAATCAGAAGGTTAGTACAGCTGAGATAATCATTCTTTTATTTAAGTATTCAGTAAATTTTCTGGCAAAACAATTGCCTAATTGAACTTAGCAGATAAACTTGCTGCCCTACAGGTTTATCAACCACTCCCACAGGATGGAGGGATGAGTTCTTAGGTTGTCAGGAGAGCACTTCCTGAAGTATAGATTTATTTTCTGTCATATTCAATACTCAGGGTGGGCTTAAGGCTCATCATTGTTCACCTCCTCAGAACATCTCTAGAGAACATCTGATCATATTTTAGTTTGACCTTGATTTGCTTAATGAAGTACTAGAACCATATTATGCAACTGTATAAGGCTGGGGATGAGGTAAAGTTCAGAATAGCCATGAGCTAACAGTTGTATAATAGCCAGGAGTGTGGGAATAACTCCAAAGCCTACAACACTCGCAAAGACTAATATGGTATATCTAAAAAGTTACAAGTTTTTTAAACCTTAATATGGCAAATAATAATTACATTAAAATTTTATATAGGATTTAGAATCAGATTATTGTAGGCTTAATTCTGTAAGTAGGAACATGCCTCATAATACAAATATGTTACTTGGGATGTCACAATATTATTTGCTTCCATTTTTTAAAAGGAACCACTTGAAATGCATTTTTTTTAAAAACTTGCTTACTGTTGGTAAAAGGTTTGGCCTTCATTAAAAGAAAATATATGGCCCTAGCCGGTTTGGCTCAGTGGATAGAGCGTTGGCCTGCGGACTCAAGGGTCCCAGGTTCTATTCTGGTCAAGGGGATGTACCTTGGTTGCGGGCACATCCCCAGTAGAGGGTGTTCAGGAGGCAGCTGATTAATGTTTCTCTCTCATCAATGTTTCTAACTCTCTATCCCTCTCCCTTCCTCTCTGTAAAAAAATCAATAAAATATATTTTTTTTAAAAAGAAAAGAAATGTTCATGCATCAGTTCTCCAAGTGTTTGATGTTGTGTAAAGTGATATCGGGAGGAAGTACACAGATTTTTTAAGGTAAAATTTCTGTTGGCTAAAGCCCCACTGCTTCTGAAGAGACAACAATTACATGACAGTACAAGGTAGTACACCACAGAGCCTGCTATCATTGATCTAGTGCCGAGGAAATTGTAAGGGTAAGTGAAAGGCCAGAGTGATTTGGTGAGTTGTTTTGGGCAAGAGGGATTTGGTTAAATAGGAATACTGACAGAGAAATACAGAAAATGCAAGGACAGAAGTGAATGCAGTATGCTTGTTATGCTGTAGTTGGGAAATGGGTGTTGTGCTACAAGGGACCAAATTAAAGATGACTTTGAAAACATTTTTAAATCTTTAATTTGATGTATCAGGAAAAAGCTATCATCAATTTTGAGCAGTGCAGTGATTTGATTTTAAAGGGAGATGGAGTAGAACTAAGGAAATTCCATGTCAGACAATGGATTGATGGGGGGGTCTAGAAAGAGTCTAAAAAGTTTCCCACCCAGTCAGCCTAAGGATTAGGTTAAGACAATCTGGAATATAATCCTATTATATCATTCTAGAGTTATAGAGATTCTTGACTACCTTTTTATTTTAGAGATGAGAAAATACCTTTGGATATAAAATTACTTGCCCAGAGTCAATAGAGTGAAATAAGGTTGGGAGTGAGTGGGAGGAAAATATGGAACCGATATGTTCCAGAGAAGTGAATGGGTGAATGGTGGGAAAACCAGCACAGTCAGGTGCTTTGGGTCTTTGGGGCCCCTGCAAAATCACTGAGATCCACAAACTCCAGGTTGTCGTCCTAGTCTTGCGGTATGAGAGGGGACAGCCCTCACAACCAGGCCCAGGTTTTGAGTCTTACTCTCCCCCAAGTTTCCTTCCTTTTTAGAAAACCAAGTTTGGTTATTTGTCCCCCTGCATCCTCATAATAAGCCTCTTTATCTTCTCACAGGCCCAAGAAAACTCATCTCAATAAACGGGAGCCCTGAGTGGAACATTTCTGGTTTCTCGTGGGGAGGTGGGAGAGGAGCAGTGTGGGAGCAGTTTTCTTTCTTTGAGCTCTGGGCTATTGAGGTACCTTGAGAAGATCAGAAGAATATATTATTCTCTAACTTGGTCTTTCTCCAGTTTTCAATATGTGGAAAAATAGATCTTTCTATGAAGTTTCTTATTCCTCCTTTAAACAAATTTTGAAAAGTCATATTTCTTCTGTGTCAGCAGGATGCTTGCTAAGTGCAGTGCTCTGGTGGTGACTACATAGGAAGTAGAATGGAAATTATAGTTTACTGTGTGAAATGGATGGCACAAGGCTTTTATCTTAATGTAAGCATATCCATAAGTGTAGCCTGAATTGAATTAAGAGTATGCCACTGATGCAGTCTTTACAGGAAGCTTCATCTAAAATAAATGGAGCTGTGAAATTACTGGCTTACTTGGGCTTAACATCTCCATCAACTAATCTCAGATTTATTTAAGTCATTTGTTTAAAACCAATAAACATTCTCCCTAGGTTTGTTTTAAGCTAATATTAATTTTTTCAGAGTATAGATTTTCATTTTAATATGCTCATTATTATTGCAAATATTTAAACATTTCATACAACTCATACCCTCAGAAACATGACTTTATCTAAAGAAGGAAAAAGGTAGCTCTGATTAGCTCATGTAAAACTGAGTGTGTGTCTCATTTCTCAGCATGCCCCCTATTGAAGACGGATCTCATCTCTTTTTGAGGAATGTTTCAACGACTCAGCTAGAGTTCAGATACCTCTTTTACGATCACTTTATAGCCACAACTTGTATAATATTTTTTTCTGAATACCCAACAAAATAAATTACTGTTCTGGACAGTAGGATCCGGCGGGTGGGTGGTGGTGGTTTGTGAGAAAATGCAGGAAGAGGGAGAGGAACCAATAATTAGATAAATTTTTATGAAAGAGAAAATATTGTAAAGGCCACTGGCAAAAACCACTCCAAAAACAAACAAACATTTAAACTTTCTTTTTAAAAATACATATTATGCTGAAGTCAGCCAGCTATAGTTCAGGTAATCAATTTTCACCAAACACATATCTAATGACCCAAAGGCTTGGTATCATCATCTCCAATCTTGTAAATTTGAGCATCCAAATCCTTCCACCTTTAACTGAGTTTATCCTGAAAGTGTTAACCTGTAAATTAGCTAAGCCTTCCTTAATGATATCTTTGGTCTATAAAGTATTTCTTGAAGAATCAATTTTACTTTCTCTTTGGAAAGCAAGTACCATGGCAGACCTGGGTAATTGTTTACATAACCCAGTCAAGGAGACAGAAACTTATTCAGGATCCCCTTCTACACATGGAAGGCTCAGATAAAGGAGGGGCTTGCTTTCATGATGCTTTCTGGCTAAGGGTGCCGACTCTGACTGCCCTGGCAAGGGAAAAGGGCAGTCCACTCACGGTTTTATCTGGTGGGAAGGAAAATTATTCCATGAAAGCATTTCACATAGTTTTCTATAAAAAATGAGGAAATGTACATTCTTTAATCTGTAGACAGGATTTATTAATTTCTAATTATTCATGTTCTTAAATATAGTGAGATATCAATGAACAAATGTCTGAGATTGTTCTTTGATGTCGCCTGTGTTTTTAAATTTGTTTTGTTGCCTAATCTGAAGTTGCCTTTCTAACTGACCCTCTATGAGAATACCTTGATTCAAACTTAGCATTGATCCCTTCCCAGTTGAGAGTAAACAAAGTTGATGCTAAGCAGCCATTCATTCCTTCTACTGTCTTTTCCTCGCTGACACTAAACAGTCATTAGTCATTACCTCTGCAAAGTCGGTTTCTCCATGGCCCTTCTTCATTCTCACACTCCACTTGGACCCTCTTTGCCAATCCAGCATTTAGGCCCTTCCAGTTCCCTCCACCCATTTCCCATTGGCATCTGCAAGGAGCTGCTGTCAGTCATTTCCCATTGCTGTTGTAAACTACTTGCTCTCTGTATTAATTTATTTAACTGCATGAATTCATCTTTTTTGTTTTTTCATTTTGCTTACTTTATCTTAAATTGTTAGTTTTTAAGAATCAAGGCAGTAGCAAGTAAGTGAAGAAATTATTTCAGGGAGGATAATCTTCCTAAATCTCAATCATTAGCCTCTCCTTCCCTGAGTCACCTGATGCCTTAGAGATGAGTAGTGATAAATGGGCTCAGGCTCAGTTATTGCAGGCATATTCCTTGGAGTGTGCATGCCTTAGGCTGAAATCTTTTAGGATCTGGAGTCTCACAAACCTCACTGCAGCTTCACCTACTGGCTCTGCTCCTGCTTCACTTACCCTGATCTCTTCTTCCAGGGCAGAGTGGATTAGCAAGTCAGGAGGCAAGGAGGATGGGGGGAGTTCCTTTCTGTTCTTAACTAAAGATGTTTCTTTGGTGCCTTCATTGTTTTCTAACATTCTAGATGTTATTTCAATCAGTGCTCCCTGCCTTATCCTTTTTGTACCTGTAATGAATTATTTAACAACAAAAATATCATTGCAATGATAAGAATGCATTTTCTTTACCAGCAAAATTAATGTTTCCATAGACTTTTTGTCACATTGTGCACAGAATGGTACAAAACATACCACCTTGATCTCTCATCTTCTCAAAGAGTTCTGTGCTTCCTGGGAGCTTGGTGAGTGTGCTGCTGCACTGAGCCGTCCCCTTCCACCATTGGATGACAGCTCGATCACGGAATATGTCAGTTGGGTGCCGTTTCTCATACTTCTGAGTAGTAAGTACTCTAACAGGATTTGTAAAAACATCATTTGGTTCTCACTGTAGTCATGTACCCTTGTCTCAATACTTTGATTTTGCTTTTGGCACATTCCTACAGATGATTGAGGCTGATGTTGAAATCTAACATGTGAATTATATGTAGAATCTGTACCAAAATACAGCATATCAAAAACAAAATGTATATACACTTTAACAGCTGATAGCTCAATTTTGCAAATGAAATTTATTTTAATAAACACTGCCTTGCCCTAGCTGTTTTGGCTCAGTGGATAGAGCATTGGCCTATGGACTGAAGGGTCCCAGGTTCTATTCCAGTCAAGGGCACATGCCAGGATTGCAGGCTTGATCCCCAGTGGGGGCGTGCAGGAGGCAGTCAGTCAATGATTCTCTCTCATCATTGATGTTTCTATCTCTCCCTCTCCCTTCCTCTCTGAAATCAATAAAAATATATTTTAAAAAAATAAAATCAATATAATTATTCAAAATGTGTGTGTAAATTTTGGGGGGACACTCTATAGACACACTGCCCAGTGATTTCTCAGGTTCTTCCTTCAAAGAGAATGGTGAGAAACTGCTCAATTTTTCTAGACTGTCTCACAACGGCACTTTAAGATGAGACATCTTTATGGGCAGACAAGGAGGAAAAAGGGTTTCAGAAAACTGTTGAATGAAAGGACCTAATTAGATAAAAGAAACTATAATAACAGACTGTAATGTTGTATAACCTTCCTTCGTAGAATTCTTTTTTTCATTTCTTAAAATATAACATTAAAGAACATGATATTTTTATGAGATTATCTTTGCAAACTGGTTTGTGGTTCTCTAGTTTGCCTTCTTTAGAAAAATCTTGTAGAGGTTGAAGATTGGTTTATTTAATGAATTCTTGCCTTACATTTTAGTTAGCATTAGCGGTATCTCTGAAATCACACTATTAACTTGTGTCTGTCATATTGATGCATGGATATGAGGTTGACTGGGGGAATAGAAATGATTTGTTTGAAGACCAGTCCAGCTTTTAGGAAATAAATATATGACTTTCCAGAAAGCTAGAAAACATTTGAGAATATTTGTGCTCATTTGCAATGTAGCCATGGAATCACCAATGTTAGATCTGAGAGAGAGCATCCAGCTCAACCCTCTAATTTTCTAGATATGGACTCTGAGCCCAGAGAAGTTGAATGACTTCTTCAAAGTAATTCAGATAACAAAAGCCCAATTCTAGATCTTACTATTTCCAAAACTACACTACACAACCAAAAATTTTTATGTAACATTGGGATTAAATTTAAGCCCATAAAAAGTCCATTTACCGATTGAAATCCCAGCATCAATCATTTCTAATTTTTGTTTTTACATTATCAGTCTCAGTCCTTTGAGGATTCCATATTTTTCATGTTTCCCTAATGGGAAACTTAAATATTTTGGTTTCCAATTGAATATCACACTGAAAGTACTTACATTCATTTATACTTTGTGTCCAATCAGTGTATAACAGTTTTTTTTGGGTGGGGGGAGGGGGGGTTTGTCTACAAACCATCCAATTTCCCTTTAAATGATAAACTGGTGGCAAAACTATTGATGATTTTCTATTTGGTACAGCCCATGAAAAGTTTGCTTTGGGACCCTAAATACGTTTCTTAACATGAAATGATACTTCTTTCAAGTTTTTTATAATAATAGGTGTGCACTCTGGGGCAGCCTCCTGTCTGTTGTGTGTGGCATATACTTGCTGTGGGCATTTGCTAACTGACAGTCATTATAAATAAGAATTATTACTATAGCCCATTCCTTCGGTTTCCTTTTATTAAGCCCACCACCCTTCTACCAACTAGCTGAAGAAGCTGGTCACATGGAAAACATTTTATTTTTATAGACTTTAAAGGACTGGTTTCAGTTAATCATATAATACAACATAATTGTGGAATCTGAAAATTGGAAAGAACATTGGAAAGCAGCCTCTTGTGTCTACTCTGGAAAAATATTTTAAATAAAAATAAAGAAGTCTTCAACAAGTTTTCAACAACTAAGGTAGGTCATAGCCATTAAAATCCGTTCTTTTACATCTGGTCCAAATCCTTATTATCGCACTGGCAGCTCATGACTTATATTTATGTCTCCTGTAGAAAGATGAATGCTGTGAGTGGTATAAACAGAAAAAGAATCTGTTTTCTTAAGATCTTTTAATAACTACCTATATTCCCTTGAACAATATTTTATTTTTGCTTCTCCTGCAATTTTTAATAGAAGTAATTATTATGAAATGAAAGGAAGTGAATGATATCAGAATTCATTAAAGTAAATCTTGGGAATGATTTGCCTTGAAGGATAAATAGGGAAACAAAGTTCCCAGGCAAGCCGAAAGTCAGTCCGTGAGTTTTTGTTTGCCACTGCTCATCAGACTAGAGTGACTATAATTTGGGCCGGGGGATGGGAAGAGTGGGGGAGGGGGACTAAAAACTAGGTTTCCAAAGAGATACTCCTGAATTCAAATAGAGGCATAATCTGGTGCCTGGCTACATTCACAACCTTTATAGCATTTCTTTGCCAAATAAGAATTTAGATTATACTGATTCTGAGCTGGAAGCCTTGAGCTGGAATCTCCTTTGTTACTAAGGAAATTTCCTTGAGAAATAACCTTCTTGATTCTACATGCCTGAGAACAGCACATTTGAAGATGGGGGACCAAAAGAAATATCCAAGTCAGAAAGCTGCAAGCCATTCAGGCAAAATCTGGTTGGAGAGGAAAGCTGTTCCCACGATTAGGGAGCTTCCCCAGCTAGCCTGTAGGTGGGTGTGTTTAACAGAAGGAAGCAATGGAAACCTGCCTGTCAGCCAGCCTTTAGAGCTAATTAGCTCAGCACACAACAAAGATAAGTGAGCCTGGGAGGAGGGCCCCCTGAGGGGTCTTTAGAGTCTGGGAAATGTCTGATTGGCAGATGTTAAAAGGGATTCTTTGGTAATCCTGTGCATCAATGAGCTGCACAAATTCAGTCCAGGACTGCAAGAATCCAGGCATGAGGACACTGTGCAGCAGGCTCACACAGGCAGACCCAAGATGGACAGAACCTTGGAATCCCTGAGACACATCATTGCCCAAGTCCTGCCTCACAGAGACCCAGCTCTAGTCTTCAAAGACTGTAAGTACTGAAGGGGGAAAAGTTTTTTTACTTTTTTTTTAGAAAATAGTCCTAAACATCTAGTCACATCCTATTTAAATATGATTTCTTCTAAATCTCTGTAGTCGTGTGCTGTGGTCTAGTGATGTTTAACTTGTTCCTGACTTCAGTCAGAAGAATGATTTCATTTCATTTCATTTCATTTCATTTCATTTCACCTACGGGGTATTAGTTGCCGGGTTATTTTGTCAGTGATACATCTTGCTAACGGCTTAGAAGTCTCTCCTAAAATCTAAGGCTCACCTAAGACTTAATGAACTTTTCCAGATGCTTTTGTAAAATAAAGCAGACTGCTACTAAGGTTAAAATTAAAAATAACTTGCATATGATAATAAAATATATACTTGCTAATCTGTTTAATCTTTAATAACATACATTAGTTATGTTAAATCAAGTATTGTGCTTGTCTGGAATTTTTTTGTTGCAAACAAAAGTTAATAAATCACCACTGAGCTCTTAAATTTTGATAACAAATTGTAACACATTAGTTAAAAGGCCAATGAAATTAGATGTCTTCCCACCTCTGCAACACCCTTCCCTTCCAAAAAATCTAAACAGCTATGGCAAAGTTATTTAAAAATCTTCTTTTAATGATTATGAAAAATAACTCAATCAAGCTTTCCAAATCTGGCAGTACTATTAAACCATTTGTCATGTAACTTTGTTTCTGGAACCAATTTGATTTCCTGCTGCTGCAAAACAGACTATCTTCCCCCTGTATCTTATCTACAGTGGGTTTCATATTACAAAGAGCTTCTGAAATAGAACTTTGCTATGGAACTGCCCAAAAGGTAAAATGCATATGGATTTTTTTTCTTCTTCTTCAATAGGTTACAGCTTTCTTCTTTGTAAATCTTGCTAAGTTTGTCTCCATCAAAACTTCAATGGTTTGGATTTTTCCTTTCTGATTGCTGAATAATGTTAGTTTCCAGATGTCCTTTTAGTTTATATTTCTCATATGTGATGAAGAAAAAGAAATGTTAGGCCATTTTATTCTATACATTTTTCTTCTTAGAAATTAAATTATAACTAATTTTCCCTTTAAGACATAAAAGATCTTTCTTTCTTCTTTCTTTCTTTCTTTCTTTCTTTCTTTCTTTCTTTCTTTCTTTCTTTCTTTCTTTCTTTCTCCTTATATTGTATTCAAACATGTGTCAATAGCTATGTTAGGACTAATAAAATCACTCCCTACCCCAGTCTAGCCTGGAGTCTATTCAGGTTTAGTATGTTTCTTTAAGTGAAAAGGGAAGGAAAGAATGTGTGTCTCATACAATAGCCCTGAATTCACCAGTGAAGGGTAAAGGGCTCTTGACCTGCCCAGAGCTTTGGATAAATTGTGTAAGACCAGGGGGTCTTATGCTGAGGGCTTGGATAGTGGAAGCAGTAAAAAGAAATACAGGGGAAATTTTTCATTGAGCTCGTTGTGAATTTAAGAAGTTTAATCTGAAATCATGGCCCACTTCTTAAGGTGAATTAACCCCCAAAATTGTTTACAGTTTAGCATAGAGAATAAAACAGAAGAAGGGTTAAAATAAAGCATACATTCTGTTCTTTCTGTCATCTAGGCCTTTGCAGGAACTCTTTTATATGGAAAGACAAAGGAATGTCCTATTGTATGTATTTCATTCATTAACATAGAACGGAAATTTGATCAGATAGCATTGCCTGCTGACCCTAGGAATGGGCTGCTACTCTGCAACTGCCTGCATTGCTTAAAAGGTGTGAATATTACTGCCCATCCTGCCCCTCAGGTGTTTCTAATCTGAAAAATGACCAAATGAAAGTGAGCCAAGTGGCAGATTTCTGCACCAGGAGTTTTTATAACATCAAAACATCTAGCCACTCACCATGCTCCTGGCATAAATGGGAACAGGCTTACTACTTTCTGGGGCAGGACATCAAAAGTCCACCTGGGCCTTTGCCATGCCTCGGCAACCTCCCGTGTGCGTGCCAGAGTTTAGCACGCGGACTCATTTTCTTTGGCACACCTGTAAGTGCTGCCACCACCCTCCTGTTTTACGCAGCCTATAGGAAGCTGCCACCAGCCTTGAATGGCAGGTTCTGAGCAGCCTCCTCCTCTTGTCCCTCCTGGCTCCTCTCCCCCCACCCTGGCCCAGGCTCTTCCTTGCAGAAGAAAAGGCTAAGCACTTAAGCACATCACTGCCAATTGCTTAAGAAAAATTGTTACCTTACTTTCCTGCAACATGAAAAACCAATCCAAGAATGTTAAAAGCCCAGCACAGTTGAACAAAGGAGCGTAAAAAAACCCACACACACTGTAAACGTGTTTTTCTAAATTTCTTTTCTATAAATGCAAAGGCAGTTTTTTCTCTTTATTCTTTAGAAACACAGAATAGAGGAGATATAAATGATCATTTTATTAATTTCTTGCCCTCAGTTGGCTTGTAGTAAATTGAATTTTCTCTGCACTTTGGTGAGGAAAAGCACCCAGAGTTTCTGGTCTGAGACCAATGCCCATGGGGATAGTTAGTCATTTAAATAAATAAAATTTGAATGCATGTCTCAGCCAAGGAGGCCTTCCAAGTGGCATTTTGCAATTCATTAAATCCCTCATTTGTTTTAGGCAAGGTGTTCATCTGGCTGTTGCTGTAATTTGTTTTCCATTTTCTTTCCTTTATGTATTTTATTCATTAACATAGAACAACATTTTTTCTCTTTTCCCTATTTTACATCTCACATGAAAAATAATGGAAAGACATTTTTAAAAGGTGGGCTCTCCATTTGAAGATTGCTCATTTAAGCTGTCTCTCACTGCTCCCCACTGCCTGAATGTCCCCGTTGTGTAACAAGAAGCACTGGGAATCGCCACACCACCAGACAGAATCTTTGCAGAGATACCAGGGCATATCTCCCTGTTGCCTTCCACTTGTGGCTTTCTGCAACATCTCATATCTTTTCGTGTCACGTGTCAAAACCAAAGATGAGCTATCGTAAACACAGCCCCTGTCAGGTCTTTTAAGAGAGTGTGTGTGAGCTTCCTATTTGTTTGCCACTGTTGGACAGTTTCTCACATGCTTTCTCAAAGGAAATCACCGCATGATTTCAAGGTGGCTGCACTGTCAGATTCTACTCTGAGTGTTAACTCTTCAAATTACAAGAACACAATATGCTTATCTGCCATCTTTGGGACCATTCTTTATTTGTGGTAATGCTAGGATGCCAAGAACTCATGAAAGACACGATACTAGGAACATGAATCCTTCACAGTAATGCACACTATTGTTGTTTATAGGTGAGGGAACTGAGGCTCATGAAGGTTAAGGTGACTTGCCCAAGGTCACACAGCTAGTAAGTGATAGAGCCAGAATTCAAATTCTATCTTCCAACTCCTCACCTTTAGTCACTGCCAGATATTGCCTCTCAGAGGTGTTAAATGACCACGTCATGGTAATATCTTCTAGGAAAACAGGTGGGATTGAAATGAACTCTTCTGGAAGTGTAGAGGGTACCCATTTAGTAGGCACATCTGAACAGTATGACAGAGAGTGAAAGGGGAAGGGCATTTTTGAGGAGCGAGAACAGCTTGTCCAAAGGCAGATCAGGCAATACAAAAACAATGCATTGGGGGAGGGGGAGGCGAGGCTGAGGCAGGTGGAGTCACCCTGGCGTGCAGGCAGTCGGGAGCCATTGGAGTTAACAGTGATCCTAGATTAGTTCTGGAAGTTTATGGCTTTCTGTTGCAGTGGGGAAAAGATTATATTGACATCTGTAGGAGGTACACTTCCTGATACTAAGTTGGGAGACAATTACAGCTTTTTCACAGCAAGAATTATTTTACCCATTCAGGCAAGATGCAAGATTTGTAAATGTTAAAAATGTAGAGAGAAACCACATTCACTGTCTGAAGGCCGAAATCAGACAAACTTTCTCAAGCAGATTGTTAAAAAGCTATCTGAGTTGTCACTGAAGCTATGAGAATGTGTTGTTTCCAGTACTGATTTATAAAGTGACATGTTAGATTTCACCAGCATGTTTCCCCAAATTGTATAATGAAAAAAATAAGATGGACCCTTTAATAAACATTGCACAATTAGAAGGAAATATCTCACATATCTGAGGTGCATTAACTCTTCCATTTGGGGAAACATTTTTCTGCATAAAAGGTCTTATTTATATCAGATAGGTGAATACTTCAAAAAGTACTTTTTTTTCCCTTTGGAAAAATTAGACCAGACTATAGAGCTATTAAAAACCTCTTAGTAATCATGAGTCTGGCTGTGTGCAATGAGAAAGAGCAAGATCCTCAAGAGTCAAGTATTTTCTCCATTTCATGCTTTTTAGTGTAGTTATCTAAACTCTATAAATTTAATGGTACATGTATGGTGTTTTTTTTTGCATTTCACAGAAAAGAATGGAGTAGGATGTAAGGGATGAAGGTGCTTGTGCAGTAAAATCTCCACACATATTGCACTGAATTCACCATGTAAAGTGTGTCTGGAAGAATATGGTTAAAAGAACCTTCACTGCTCACTAGCTCATTTTGGAAAAATGATTACATCTTAATGACAATAATTTGAACTGTGGACATCTGGTGTACTGATGCCAATTTTACTTTAAAATTTATGCTGAGATAATAACAACTATTTTTATTTGAAAATGCAGATTTCAGGTCAGATATCACTAGGATAAGCACCCTTCTCCTTTTTTCAGTAAATACACATTTGGCAGAGTTTAAATACTGAAAGTCTCAGCCCCAGAGGGAAATTTTTTTAAATGGAAAAAAAAACTAAGTGGCTTCTTGAGCACTTAATGGCCATATCTGTCCTAGTACATTTATTTCTCAATCTATAAGATTTAACAAATCAAAATAAAATGTGATTGACATTCATCCGGTGATCAAATCAGGTGCCTCTTCATGGTCTGCTGTCTCTTAACATAGGCTTTTTTTTTTAACAGTTAAGATTTGTTAGCCTGAACTCAAACTTTAACAACTTCTGAAACTCATGTGTTAAGTTACAGCCCATAATAGGATACAGCTGCCCAAGGGTGAGTTTCTAAGTTATGAATTTTCTGTTTAAATGATACGGTTTTACTGATTATGTGCTACAGATTGATTTAAGAAATGTAAGACAACTTTAGAAGCCTTTCATAAAAGAATCTTCTTTATTTAATACACGTCACAGTGAAATTTTAACCCCAAAGACTCATTTCTTTTCCTCCATGTTCAAATGCTCATGTAAGTTTAGTAGTCTAAGGTAGTTAAAACAATCTTATTTTAAAAGAAAAAGAAATAAAGAGAATCCTATTGAAAGTTTAATACTGACAAAATAGGCAGTTATTACACTCGCTGTAGTTCCCTCCATTCTCTCTCTGGTGCCCATGGAATGCTGTTTGAATTATGGTTTGGGTTTTTTCCCTGGTGCGATGATAATCAGTTGATCCCTATTTTGATCTCATCCTGTTAGGCAGCTGTGGGAACCCATCATTTAGTCACCACTCCTTTGGCGCTTATGGCCTGTACTGTGTAGTTGGTATTTCTCTCATGTGGCTCTGCACTGTGAGCTATAGCCTCACCGGCATGTTTTTGTCCACACCTAAGTTGGAAATCTCAGGAGGGCAAAGTCATAGCTTGCACTTCCATGGAACCCCCAAGGTACCTCCCATGGGACCAGTACCTAGCAGGTGCCCAACAGACCTGTTCTGATTGTTGGTTGGTTGATTTCCTCTCTCACAAATGGGGGAAGATTTTTCTTATTGTCAGGTTCTGTTCTTTATGAGGAGATAAACTGTACTGAGACCTTCTAACTCATCATCCACTGACACCTTAATCACAGCTTAATTGCATGCAGGGTTAATTTGACAGTCAGATGAGACTGGAGGGAGCATGGAGTAAGAGGGGGTTCTGAAATAAACACAGCCCTCCGGCGACTTCCCCGGAGCACTGCCTCCGGTTGGCCTTGGTAGAACAGCCTGAATCATCCCATATACCAACCACATTGGTACAGTGACTTAGGTTGCCAATCCTCATACCCTCAGGGTCTGCCCTCCCTGAACTGGGAGTGACCAAAGGCCCTGCACCATCCTCTTTTCGCCCAAACTCTGTGCCTTGAACATAAACCCTCATTAGATAGCTGTGGCAGGGTTTTGAAGAGCTTTTTTTTATAATGATTGTTCCCGGGGATGATACGTTATATGCGTAAGGCCACGTTTGCAAAGATTTGACTATTTTAACTAAACAGAACTGGTCAGCGAAGTAATGTGGTTTTTTTGCCGTTTGTTTGGTCCTTGGTTGGTAATCTAAAATCAACAGTCCTACAAAGTCTCTTAAATACAGAGCATTATCAGTGCCCAATGGAACACGAGAAGATACAGTCTTCCTGATTGATTGGTTAAATAGATTACATCAGGTTATTATTTTAGATAGCTTTTGTGATATATAAGACATCATCTTACCTATGGTGCACATATACTCCACACATGGGAACTCAAGCTTGCTGCTGAGGTTTAATTCCGGTGTACTTAATGACTTTTTGTTCTCATTTGTCTTTGCAACTCTCTCTTGCCCCTTCATATTCTCTCCCCTCTGCCTTTTTTTTTTTTTAAATCACCATGTATTTCCAAAGATATAGAAAAATAAATGTTAATTTAAATTTCTTCCCACCAAAGTTCAGCAACTTTAAATTCTAAAAATGAAAATTAAACCAAAAAGAATGATATACTTCTTGCGTATTTTGGAGAATTTGCTTAACTTTGTAAAACACTAAAGGATCATGATTCCCTTGGAAAAGTGTTCGGGGTAGAGTATGGTGACCAGAAGAGGAGAAAAGAGAAAGCCAACAATAGAAGAGACACAGCCGGCTGCTGAAGGAAGGAGCTGGGCGCTGACGGGAGCGTGCCCAAAAGACCGTTTCTCTGCTGGGAACAAGGCAGGACTCCAAGCTGTCTCAGTGCTGCTGTGTGGCTGTGACCACCTTTAGAAAGTGTCTACACAAAAGAAAAAGGGGCCCAAGTTTCCGACGCGTCGTGCCCAACATGGGAGCCGTGTCATCAAGATTCCGTTAGTGTGGCCAAAACTTGGCAAAGCCTGAGGATGGTTATAAATGATTAGACAGCTGGCTGGTGGTTCACCGCCCAGCACACAATGCAAAGGTACCCCATTTTGCAACCCATTTTGCATGAATGGCAAATTGCATCGTTCCTTTAGCTTTACCCAAATGATTTGGGGGTCCTTTTCTTGTTGTTGTTTTTTGTTTTTTTTCTCAACGAAACTAGACTATCACATTGGCAAGAACAAGTTTTACATGATTAAATTGCAAGCATAGAAAGTACTAATTAACTTTAAAATATCATCTGCTAAGGCTAATTTAATTGAAGGTTATATTACAGAACATAAATCCATCTGTTTAGAGGCAAAAAAATCAATTTGAAAATATGTTAGTCATCGAGAAAGCCTCTTAATGATGTATCCTTAAATGGTAGCCTTTTCAATTTGTCTTTAATTGTTTTTGGCAAGGTACATTTTACCCAGCTAGGATTTTTTCTCATATAAGGCATAAGGAAAATTGGTTCTTCTTTTCTGATAGATTTATAACATACTTTTATGATTCCTTTTTGCAGACAAATGACTGTCTTCCATGCAGGACTTATATTAGGTAATTGAACTGGGCAATGAACTATAATATTTCTACTTTCTTGAAGCATAAGCAGTCGTTAAACATTAAGTTAAAAGTTAGATACTTCCTGCAGTTTTTGCTAAGAGCAGGTCTATTGCCTTTAACATTCATTAGAAAATAAAAAAATTGGGATAAACATCCATATTTCCAATTTTGAGACAGGTACCATTTCATCCATTTTCTGACTATAATAAAGTTTTGACTTTACTGGTGAGTGATATCAAAAGAGCTTTCTCTTTTCGATCTCTGAACTCTCCACATATTTTGGAAATAAATTAAATAGCACAATGTATACAATTAGAGAATTCTCAGACTTACCGTCTATTTTTAGAAAGTTTAATGATATGGTTTCTAACCCAGGAACAGTCCACTTCAAAGATGTAACATGCGAGTATATAAGCAGGCCTTTTCATTTCTTCCTTCACCGTCTCTTACCACAAATAATAGCTAACACTCTGGAGCTTACTATATTAAAGCTCTCTATTCTGAGCATTTTCCATCTTGAGCCTTACAGCAACCCTGTGATGTAAGTACTGCATTTACAGACAAACCTGGAGCAGTTAGGTCGGTACCTGACACTGGATGAAACAGGAATCAAACTCAGGCATTCTGGCTCCTGAGTCCATAATTTTAACTACTAAACAAATTGCCTGCCTGTTGATAAAAGGTGGAGAGACAAGATGTGGTATGAATTTTATTGTGTTTGAAGCAGTGCCTTTATTTGAGGACTCTTCTGTGACATATTCCATAATCCATGGGGCATTTGCATCCACTGCATTTGCAGAATTCCCATATGAAAACATCGATCACGTGTCCCTACTGGCATCTCCATTGTGTCCAGTCTGTGAAAATGGCAAGCGCTGTATTTTTAGGATAAAAGCCCTCCGAGTGCCAGTTATTGATTTCCTTCTCCGATGTGCTCTGTGCTCTTTCCAGGAAGCAAGACTCTCTTGCTTGCTTCACCTCCTCCACACAAAAGACTTTTTTTTTTTGCCCAAGCTCCTCCCTGAGAAACGTGCTTCTGGGGATAACCCAGATGCAAAGAGCAACCACGCATTCTCTCTAAGTGTCTGGGTCCTTCCTCTTCATGGATGGAACCACCACAGGCAGCATGCCATGTTAGCAAGGGGAAAAAGGCATTCTCTGCTCCGGTGTTTCTCTCCCTCTTGGGTATAGCTGGGACCCCAGGACAATGGGGTTGGTTTTCAATCATTAAAAGGAGCTAAGTCCCCTTACCCGTCTCTTATTAAGTCATCCTCCCTTCCTCATGGCACCCTTTCCCATCACCCCCTTATACAATTCCTCAGCGGAGGCAGTAGTGGTTTCCTTACTCTTTTTGTCAAAGACCACCCTCTCTCCTCTGGGAGCACAGTTCCTCTTCTCCTATCCTGGTCTCCATCTCATGTCTCTGAGGTGGCTCAGAGTAGGCCCCCGCTTTCATGCAGGTTTTTCCTGACCTTTTCAGCCGGAATTCATCTACATTTTTCATTCCGTCGATTTAATTATTGTGTCATCAATTTTTAAGTTTTAAATATCACTTTAAAATCAATCTCTGTTCTATATTGTAGCACTTTAACGTTTTGTTCACTAATTATATTGTGAATATATTATGTGGGCACTGTAAGACAAGAGTACTCATCATCCCCCATTCAGGGTTTTCCTAAGCCCTACTTATTACTGAAGGTAAAGCCCCACCTGTCAAGCGACTAGCTATCACTTGTCTCCTCTGACCAGGCTTCATCCTTCTGCACATACTCCACCACCTCCAGCTGAGGAATGGCTGCTACCACCATAGCCATGCTGTGTGGGCACCGTGCTGGTTTATACATGAAACCTGCCATTCCAGAAGGAAGTGCTGATCTCTCCACAAATCATAGTGACTTCACTTACCTTCTATACGTTCATTCAGTTGCACTCAAACTGTTCGGGTATGTGGAATTTTCTTAGATTCCAAATGAATTTAAGAACTGCTTCTCGATGAATAGCCCTGTGCTGGATACCAAGGAAGCTCCAGAGAAGAATGAACCAGAGTCCCTGGCCTCTAGACTCTCACAGTCTGCTGTGAGTTGATTTCCAGAAAACTGCTCTACAGGGTGAACTATCACAAGGTGTTTCATTCTTCTGGCCAAGTCTGATTTGATAGATTTAGCCTTTGCTGAAGCTGATGGAGGATTCCTGCTAGAGTGAGTCAAAGGGTGGATGGTGAAGGGGTTAACATCGCTGGATATCTTCATTGGTCAAATGTCTCCTGTGAATCCCTCAGTGCTGAACTTTATAATAAAAAAGAAAGCTTGAGGAAGGGGAAAATGAAAACATCATTTATGAGAGACTTGCTTGGGGATCTAATTACCACTCTGAAAAATCTGTCATGAAGAAATTTCAAAACACAGTGAAAAAGAAAATAGCCACACAAAATAGTCTATAAACTGCAAATTGTCTTGGCGTCAGTACACAAAATATTTAAAACTGCCAAAGAGATTTATCTTAGTCAGCTCGGGCTGATGTAACAAAATGCCATAGTCTGGGCAGCTTAAGCAAAAGAAATTTATTTCTCACAGTTCTTAAGGCTAGGAACTTCAAATTTCTGAAAGCTTTGGTACTTAGTGAGAACCCTCTTACTGGCTTGCAGATGATGGCTGGGAGAGGAAGCTCTGGTGTTTTATTCACAAAAAGGAACTGGATTTTTATGCTATTACTAGAGGCCCGATGCACAAAATTTGTGCAAGGGGCTCGGCCCTCGCAGCCTGGGCCGCAAGGTCACCCGGACGGTCGTTCTGCTGTTTGGTCTAATTAGCATATTAGCTTTTTATTATATAGGATTCTTAGAATAACGACATTTTCCTTTATTGTCCATTGAGACAAAGTAGAAACTTTTCAAAAAGAACTTTACTAAGCTTTGGGAGAAATAATGCCTGACCAAAAATGATGTGTTCCAGACTATAGCTTCCTGGCCCTGAGGTAGAGGGCACCATCACACAGACTTGACCTTGACTTTAGCTAATGCCCCTCTGTTAACAGCCGCCTCAGTCTTTTGTCATTTCCTCTTGTTTCTCTTGTGGTCTCTCTTTTAGCCATCTTTCCTTGAAAGAAGGTACTCTAATGGGATGCTTAGTCACAGCCCCCTCTGAGCACATAATCAGTGGGTGTATTTATACCATTGCTTTAAACCAGAGCCAAGTGCTGGCTGAAGATTGGTCATCAGGATACCTGTCCACTGCTCATTCAATGTGACAGTGCCAAGCTGGAAACATGTCATATCACTTGTATAAAAAAATGTTAGCTTTTGCTTCCTTTGACTTTGTAAGAACAAATGTCAGAAAAATAGCCCCTGGGAAAAGCTAAGTGAAGTGATTTTTATGAAGAGCCTCCTATGCCTCCCCTACCAACAGCCTCACAAATGCAGCATATTTTCCATTCCTCTGACAACATTCAAATACTCAGCTAACATTTTTTTTTATGCTCCTACTATGTTCCAGACATTGTGGGGGAAAGGATGTAATTCTTCCTCTGTAGAGAACTGTCTCTTTATACATGAAAGCAACTTAAATTCCATCATAATTAGGGAGTGTCTCAGGATAAACAAAGAGTATATATTACACACTCAGGCAAGAACTAGGTTTAAAATCCCAGGTCTAAAATTGAGTAGCTGTGTGATTGTACCCTGAGCATCTTGAACTTCATATCTATAAGTTGTGGATGATAAAAAACCTGTTTGCGGGGAACATTGTAAGGATTGAATGAGAAAATGCACGGTGCCTGGCGTATAATGGGTACATGGTAAGGGAGGTGAGAATAACGATGTCTTCCTACAGCAGGACTTGTCAAACTTCAACGTGCATCGGTTTGCCTGACAATCTTGTTAAGAAAGCAGATTCTGATTCAGTGGGCCTGTGTGTGACCAGAGATCCTGCATTTCTAACAAGTTCCCAAGTGATATCCAGGGTGTTTCTCAGAGGACTGCAGTTTCTGCAGCAAAGAATTAGAGACTTTTTTTGGTTTTGGTTTTATTTCTTAGGAGTTAATGCTGGGGGCGAATCTTAAAAAAAAAAAAAAAAAAAAAATGAGTAGTGCCAGTAAAGAAGACAACAGACAGTGGAAAGAGGGCACTCCAAGGAGAGAATGGAAATACGGGTCTTTCCAGTAACATAAGAAGCATGGGAGTGTGGAAGCCTGGAAGGTCACTTGAAGAGAGAAGTTTGGAATGAGAAAGAATATCAAGACATAAGGTTTTCCATGCCTTGCCAAGGAGTTATTTATCCTGTAGGTAATGAGGGACTCACGGAAGGATTTAAGAAGCTGTGAGTGATTTGATCAGCTATGAGATTCAGAAAGATTTTCCTGGAAACAATTACAGGATGGGTTGGATGGGAGGATGATTGGAATCAGAAGGGTATTGTGATATACTTGGTGAGCTATGAGCCAATGCAGCAAAGGCAGTATTAACTGAGAAGAAGTGGGGACTATGGAAGATGTCAGGATATGGAATTGACAAATCTGGAGCATTTATTAGTTAGAGAGAGAGGAAATGAAGGTTTCTGCCAGGTTTCTGATTTAGGTGACATCACACTCTAAGTAATTCAGGAGAAAGAGAAGAGTTGATGGAAAAGAAAATAGCTGAGTTTGGGAATATGTTGAATCTGTGCAACATACAAATGGAAGTATTTATTAACAAAGCTGGAGTTACAAGAGAATGTTTGGGAACTGTCAGTGCACATTATGGTTGATAAAGTTATGGAGGTAGGTTCTGTCATTGGAGAAGAACAGCAGAGAGAAGTAAAAAAACAAAACAAGGATAAGATTGTCATGCAAATCAACATGAGGGGTGGGCAGAAGGAGAGAAACCCACTAGACAGACAGAAGAAATGATCAAGAGGACTACAATTAGAAAAGCCTAGGGATAGGAGATTGTCTAGAAGAAATTGATTAGTTGTGTCAAATGCAGTTAGAAGTCAAGTAAATAAGGACTGAAAATTAGGAACGGGTGATATTTGCCAGAGTAGTTTCAGTGGAATAAAATAGAGGAAAGCCAGATTGTAGTAGGTTAAAAATGAATGGAAAATAAGAAAACATAGATTATAACATATTTTTCTAGCAGTTTGACTGTAATGGGAAAATTTTAATAATTAGTAGCCAGAAATAGACCCAACATTGAATGTTTCATTTGATTGATTAATTAATTCATTCATTCATTCATCATCTTAAGCATACTTATGGCAGCTGAGAAGGAGGGCATAAAGAAAAAAACATCTAAAAAATAGGTCAAGAAAATGACTACTATAAAATGCCCAGGAGAAGCAGCACAAATTCATTTGAGACTTGAGGAATTAAGGTGGAAGTGGGCACCTGTGAAGATGAGCCACTCCAGATGTAGGCTTGGAGATCACATGCTTGATAGCCCAAGTTTGTTCTGTAATGTGAAGGCAGGATCATTGCGGAGCAATGAAGGTGCAACTGCAGTTCTCTAAACTGTGGGGGGCCTATTCTCAAACTTGGGTGGTTTTCTTTAGCAGTACTTGACCCTCTGCTCATATTTTCTTTGATATTGTCCATGAACCTTGTTGTTGCTACTTCAAAAAAATAGAGGAGCATGTTTTTCATAAATAGAGTATCCTCTGATATTAGAATCTTTGGAATTCCAAATAGCAAGCTGGACTTCTTCCCTCTGCACTCCATTCATATGGTTTTGCAGTCGTCCAGAGGAGATAGAAATAGGAAGATGGATTGTGTGTGTGCATGGACATATGTTGCACTCTTCAGAGGTGCTGACATACATAAAAGCATCAAAGAAATCTTCCAAGGTTGCAGAATGAAAAATGTGAAATCTGCTACTTTTATTCATGCAGAAGTTTTATTGAGTACATACCTTCAAACTCTTTAATTCACATAGCTCTATGTGCCAAACTTCCTGTGTTCATTTCACGTAAATAATCATGAGTCTTCAACTTCCTACTCTAGTTCTCAGCTAAACATCATTCAACAATGAACTTACTTAAAATAGTGGTTAATATGCTTTGTTGACTATCAGAGCAACAGGGTACGGGCTTTGGTTTTAGGCTTCAATCTTTAAGACATCTCTGCTGAATTCTGGAGGTCAAATGCAAGTAGAAACACAAATCAACCAGTTCAAAATCCGTGTGTGTGTGTGTGTGTGTGTGTGTGTGTGTGTGTGTGTGTGTGTGTGTATTTTGGCAGGAGGGGGGAGATGGAAGGGAAGGAAAGGGGTGAGCAGAAGAAATACAATTTAGAAAATAAAAGTTCTAAATCTATTTTGAATTACATTAACTGGTAGAAAATATTATTTCAAATATTTTTGAACAAATGGAAAAGCTCTGTAGTGACCAATATCACTTTGACCACTTCAACTTGTATTTTATATTTAAATTCAATTATCCCCTCTAGTAGTCTTCCATTTTCCCATTTTCTTTACAAACCACTTCTTAAAAGCTAAACACTGCACAATATAGCTCAATAAAGCTGGAAAGAAAACTAAACACTGCAGTTTTTAAATATACACATGATTTCAATTCCTTAGATGTCTCCATAATTTGCCTGGACTACATACTGTTAAACTGATCTGTGATCTAGGGATGAGGTAAAGGAGTCAGGTGCTCTAGAAACAGTTTAAAAGGGGATTGTGCAATGTTTTTGCCTCCAGGTCAATGTGACTCTCCTGACTCCCTCAAAAATATCAACGCCCAGCATTTTGAAGTACATCCAGGAAATTCCAGAGAATGTCAAAGGGCATATAGACCCTATGTTACACAAAAAATGCTTTAAAGAACAAAAGTATTATTAATTATTTTTTAAATTCTCACCCAAGGATATTTTCCCCCAATGATTTCTAGAGAGAGTGAAAGAGAGGGAGGAGGTGGGGGAGAAGAGGGAGAGGGTAAGGGAGAGGGATAAAGAGAGAGAAAGACAGATAGAGAGAGGGAGAGAGACATTGATGTGAGAGAGACACATTGATTAGTTGCCTCCTGCATGCACTCCTACCAGGGCTGGGGAACCTGCAATGGACTTAGGTGCCCTTGCTGGGAATCGAACCCTCAGCCCTTCTCAGGCCAATGATCTAACCACTGAGCAAAGCTGGCCAGGGCAAAACAAAAAATTATTTAATCTAGAACTTAAGGAAATCAAAAGTTGTTTGTATCAGTATATTTTCATATGCAAGTGAGAGACACCAGTTCAAAATGTTTTAAGGAAAAAGCAGACGTATTGATGCAGGAGCTCAAAGCCTGCTGTCAGGACTTAGTCTTTCTTTCTCCATCTATTGGTTCTGCCCTTCTCTGTTGGTTTTTCTTGTCAACTTGATTTCTCTTTACTTGGGCAGCACCACACTTAGCTCCTATCTATCACCCTAGCAACCCTAGAGAAAAAAAGAAGAATCTAGTCTTCCAACATTTCCAACAAAATTCCTGGACTTATTGGTGGTAGATGATGTGGCTTTGGTCAAATTCCCACCCTCAGCCCTGGAGAAGACATGGTTGAAGGAAAAGTAGTTGTTTAAGGAAAACCTTTGCTATTTCCACAGAGAGAGGAATGAATCAAATGGCAGGCAGGTAAAAACAACAGACGCCTACACTGCCTTCAAGTTATGTGGTGGGCTCTCATGTGGATAAGGGGATAAGCTTCTAGGAGGCCCCAGAAATGAACTTTACAGGGAAGCAGATTTCAGCTCAGTCCCAAAAGGACCCTTTCACAGTCAGAGCCATTAGCAGTTGAAATAGGCTGCCGCAAGGTGTGCCAAGGACCAGGTCTCTGCACGTGTTCAGGCACAGGCATCTGTCAGTAGTGTTGAGCAGGGAATGCCTGCATTAGGCAGAGCTTTGCCTGCATGACCTGTAAGTTCTACAATTCTATTATCCTTGTTAATTTCCACAATTCAATTTGCAGTACAGGATAAACAAACCAACCTAATTTGATCTGGAAATTCTGCAGGCTATCACAGGTCATTTAATCTAAAACACATGGCTCCAGCCATTACTATGTTTTCTGAAGTCATCTAACAGACGTGGTCCTTAACAAGGTCTCCATGTTATTAGTTTCACTTATGGCTTTTTCCAGCCTCCTTGCTTATTACACAATTGCCTTTCATTCTTAAGATTGGGTGGAGAGAAGCATGAAAGACTTTTCTTCTTTCTGCCTTTTTTCCTCTTAAACCTTATAATAGGCGAGTCCCAGTTAAAATTACATTGCTTACATCTTTACCTTCAAATTTGGCTTTCACTTTGCAGGTTTAAGAATCTATAAGAAATGGGAGCAGGGGCCCTGGGTAATTATAGGTCTGGACAAAGTTTATTAAGGCAAATTTTCAAAGAAGAAAGACTGAGATGTTTAAATTTGATATTAAATTGTAAAGATAATTTAAGATACTGCAGTGTTGTTAGAATTAGAGCACCAAGCCACTTGACCCATACTCATGAAGAAATAAACACCTTTGTGTTAAATAGTATTTGTTTCTTTCACAACTAAAAGCACCCCACAAATAAAATTTTGTTTTGCCAGAGTATGACCATTCTGAACAACTGGAATTTTTCTTGTCTTTTTCAGTGAACGTTGTGTCAATGTTGCAGGAATTTTGGGAAAGCAAGCAGCAGCAGAGGGCTGCGTTCCCCAGTGAAGGTGTGGTGGTGTATGAGTCGCTGCCATCTCCTGGGCCTCCCTTTGTGAGTTATGTGACCCTTCCAGGGGGAAGCTGTTTCGGCAACTTTCAGGTAAGAAGCAACCATATGTTGGTCAGTGAAAGTTAAAATAGAGTAAGCCCTTTAATAAAATGGTAACATTATAAGTTTTCTTGGTTGCAATGAAAAAAGTTGTGTCATATTCCATTACATATATATGAATAAATTGGTCAGATATTTTAATTTTTTTAACTGGAAATATTTTACATTAGGGTGTCCCCTAATAATTCTTTGTGGAAAGTGAATTTTACAGCATTTTATTTGCCTGGTAGTTGCTGCATTTTTCCCAGAAAATATTTTGGAATATACCTTAAAGAACAAAGGAACTTGGGTAAAGTCCTTCCATCATGACCCTTCCACCAGTAGATAGTCTCCACTTTCCTGAATTTTGTAATCAAGTACTAATCAATCTACTACATGCCAAAGCATGAACCAACAGCAAAGATTAAGATTTACAGGGCTGGGCTTAGGCCCTTGTGCTAAGTTCAAATTCTACATCTAAATAACTGTTAACCTTTGAGAGATTGATTTAACTCCTTGATCTCCTCAACTTTGAGATGAGGAGTACCCACAGGATTCATCAGGAGTCATGAGATATACATGCAATTTGTTTATTTAGTACTAGAGGCCCGGTGCATGAAAATTCATGCTCTGGAGGGGGAGTCCCTCAGCCCGGCCTGCCTCCTCTCACAGTCTGGGAGCCCTCAGGGGCGGGAGGCAACCCGGCGATCAGGGGAAGGTGACATCCCCATCACACCTCTGCTGCTGCCACTGCCGGCAGCACAAGCCTCGGCCAGCCCTGGTTACCTGAGCCTTGGGTGGCCCTGGGCAGCTGGGCAGCTGCCATCCAAGGCTTGCCCGCGCCTCAGGCCAGCCCTGGGCAGCTAGGAGGCTGAGGGGACTGGGGGACTCCGGAGGCAGACGTGCAGAGCGGCCAGACCCACCTGGGGGCAGGCCCGGCCATGCTGTGTGCCTGCCGCCCCAGCGGGGCTGAGGGAACTGGGTGCTGCCATCTTGTGACTGTGGGCGCCGCCATCTTTGAAAGTGTGGCAGTCAATTAGCATATTCCCTCCTTATTGGCTGTGGGCGCCACCATCTTTGTGAGTACATGATAGTCAATTAGCATATCCCCTCTTTATTAGATGGGTTTCCAACAATTGTTTTGATAATTATTATAAAGATTTCAGGTGGTTAAATCTTTATGATGTTTATGAGGGGTGTAAATGATGATTAATTTCTAGTTGTACACCTACTCACGCAAAACATTGGCCTAATCAACATTTGGTTATCAAGTGTGTGTAACAAATACTCATTGAGTGACTAGGAAGCATCCAGCATCAGGCCAAGTAATGAGGATATGGTTCACACTTTGAGGGAATCAATGTACAAAATATTATAGTAACTACATAGAATTGTATTTGAGGGTCAATAAAAGCATAAAGGAAGGAACTTCTTAGTTTACCAGTCACCTTTATAAGTGCCTTTTTAGTACAGTAAACTATCTCTCAATTTGCAATAACTGGTAAAATGCCTTATTTATAGTTTGTGGAAAATGTGAAACTCATGAACGTTTAAGTTTCCCTCTTACCTTTGACAAGCAGGAAGCCCAGAGTCAAATTTTCAGTGTGTCTCTTGGTAGTGTAAGTCTACAGAACTTAATGTCATGTAATACTCAATATTATTTATATTTCTACCTCTAGTCTTCCTTTGAACTTAGTATGTCTCACTTACTTATTTTATCCTATTACCATGTATCTGTTTTATGTTATTTTACATATTTTGTGGAGTGATGGGAGAATATAGTTTAAATAAATAGACCCACAAACCTGACGCCTAGGGGAAGCCAAAGAAGGGTTCACGAGGTATGCAATCATAGGCCGCGATCTGCAGTTGAG
The DNA here is from genome assembly GCF_951640355.1 of Cnephaeus nilssonii. Classification (NCBI taxonomy): domain Eukaryota; kingdom Metazoa; phylum Chordata; class Mammalia; order Chiroptera; family Vespertilionidae; genus Cnephaeus; species Cnephaeus nilssonii. Next base: position 60,034,359 of record NC_137073.1, read on the forward strand.
GGTGTCTTTGCCAGTAGGTAAAGGAGAGATGACATCCTTAGCACAGAGGATGGTGAATGCAAACACATGGAACAACAAAAACCACAAGCACTTTCAGAATTTTGGGAGTTTCCCTGTGTCTGTGGCAGGGAAGTGGTGGGAGATGATGGTCAGATACCCATATCAAACCATAAGGGATCTTCATGCTTTGTAAAGGACAACAGGTTTTATTCTATATAAAATCAACACCACTCAAGGATTCTGAGCAGGAGAATGGTATATTCAAATGTGTTTCAGAAAGTATTCTGACAGTAGTAAGAGGTAATTTTAAGGCTAACTTAAAAACTGCTGACCCAGCTAGTCAGTGAGGTCCTGCCTTCTACCTTGAGCAATGGCCACCAGTGGATTTTGACCTCTGACCAATGAAAGTGAATTGCCTGATAAGAATGATTTGAAAGTGGGTCTAGAAGCCTCAGAATAGAGCTTGATGTAACCTCAGCCACTTAGAGAAGAATGATGGGTAGGGAAGGGGGAAGAAAGGCAGCCACTGCAGAAGGGATTCCCTAACCCATGTGACCTTGCAGTACCATCATCCAAGGTTCTAAGGTGAAGCCTGCCCACAGTAAAGTAAGTAATAGTCAAGTAATAGTCTCCCATCATACTTCCCGCTACAGGGGAGACCTCCTTGGGAAACAGACCTACTCACCACAGAGCAGGCTTTTGAGAGCCACCTAAACAAATCTATTTCTTTGTCCATGAATGTCAGTGGACTAAAGATCACCAAACATTTGAGGAAAGCTAAAAGCATAAGAGAAAAGTTCAAGGCAAGCAAACAAAAGAACAGAAATAATTCAAGTAGTGAAGGACATAAGAGAGTATCACAATGAGTATCCTCAAAAAATTGTGAGAGGATATTTATCCCTAAAATATCCTAGATAATAAAAGGCTAATATGCAAATTGTCCCCTCGAGAGTTCGATCACTCGCTATGATGTGCGCTGACCACCAGGGGGCAGCGCGGAACAAAGGAAAGAAGGCCCTGGGCAGCAGCCGGAAGGCCCCAATCAGCCCTGATTGCTGGCCAGGCCTAGGGACCCTACCCATGTACAAATTTCAGGCACTGGGCCTGTAGTCTATGATAAAAGGAGTAAGTAGGGAAGAGGAAATTTAAAATATGTCTGCCAAATTAGAAGAATAAATAAAGAGGAGTAAGTAGATGAGTGGACATAGATCACAGCCAAATTAGTAAAAAATAAAAAAATAGTAAAGTAAGTCTTCTAGAACTTAGAGCACAAGACAAGAGATTAAAAAAGATAGTACAGCTGAAACCGGTTTGGCTCAGTGGATAGAGCGTCAGTCTGTGGACTGAAAGGTCCCAGGTTTGATTCTGGTCAAGGGCATGTACATTGGTTGCGGGCACATCCCAGGTAGGGGGTGTGCAGGAGGCAGCTGGTCGATGTTTCTCTCTCATTGATGTTTCTAGCTCTCTATCCCTCTCCCTTCCTCTCTGTAAAAAATCAATAAAATATATTAAAAAAAAAAGATAGTACAGGAGATATGGGGATAAGTCTGGAGGTAAACATCCTATATAATAAAAAGCTAATATGCTAATTAGACCAAACAGCAGACCGACCGTCCGAATGACTGTCTGGATGAAGCCAGGGCTGTGAGGGTTGGTCTAGCAGAGGCAGCTGGGGCTGCGAGGGCTGAGCCCTTTGCATGATTTTCGTGCATCAGACCTCTAGTTATTTTAATAATAGTTCTAGAAAGAGTCAAAGGAAATAGATAGGTAGAAATAAATAATGGAAGCAATTTTCTTTGAGTTAAAGAAAAGCACAGATTTTTATTTTGAAATGGCCGATCACATTCCAAGCAGAACCAGGACAAAAGAATCACTTACTGGTAGCTCTGTGACTATGTAAGACTGAGGGCCAGCATTCTGCTTAAAAGATGAATACTAGAAGCCCGATGCATGAAGATTCGTGCTAGAATGGGCTTTCCTTTCCCTGGCTGCCAGCACCACCTTTCCACTCCAGCCCAGCCCCTTTCCGCTCAGGCCCTGGAGCTGCCTCTTTCTGCTCTGGCCCCACCTTCCCACACTGCCCAGAGGCCCGGAGAGACGGGGGTGGGGCAGAATGCCTGCATTGTCGCCATGGCGACGACACAAGCATTCCGCCCCCATCACTCGGTGCCTGTGTATGCAAATTAACCTCCATCTTTGTTGGGTTAATTTGCATATCACTCCTGATTGGCTGGTGGCGTAGCGGAGGTACGGTCAATTTACATGTTTGTCTATTATTAGGTAAGCTAGCATTTGTGCATTGATATAACCATGTGTTTGTTTTAACATAGACTGAATATATGTGGAGGGTAGCTTTGGTGGAGTTGATGAAGTAGGGCAAAAACTGACAAACCAGGTCAACAAAACCAAAAACTATTTATTTGAAAAGATAAATAAAGAAGACAAATCTTTGGCATTTCTGAGTAAGAAAAAACCCCAATACATATACTACACTAAGCATGAGAAAAGGGATGCAATTATAGGAACATAATATAAGAATACTACATAAACAATTATATTTTTAAACATGAAAACTTAGATGATATTGAAATATCCTGGGAACTCTGTATTATCTTTGAAACTCTTCTGTAAGTCAAAATTTATTTCAAACTAAAAAGTTTTTCTTTTAAAAAGACCTCAATAGTTCCCTATTACCTTCTTATCATAGACTAAATTTTGTAATCTGTCAATAAAGACGATATGATTGTCCCTAACATTTTTTTCCAGCTTTATCTCCCTGAATTCCTCTCCTGACACTCAGTGATTCCTTCTAACTGTTCCTCATTCTTGCCTTGACCTCTTCTGGCCCCTTACACACTCACACTGTGACCTGCTCGTGAGTGTTGTTGCCACCTTCTCTTCATGTCCAAACCCTGCCCAACTCCCAGGACTCCACTCAAATGCCACATTCTTCATGAATTTTCCCTGAACCCCCTGCTAGATTTCTCTACTTCCTCTGATTTCCCAAAGCAGTTATATCAGTTTCTCTTCTAATATTTTATGGGTTTGTTTTTACCTTAGGCTACAGCTACTTATGTGCGTGTTCCGTCTCTATAACAAAATGTAAGTGCCTTGGGGACAGGGTCTGTATTCTTATATCTCTATGATGCTAAGCACTGCACTTTGTATATAGTAAGTGCCTAATAAATTTTGTTGAATGAATAGCTAAATGAATGAATGACAAGTCCCAAGAATCGATGAAGTTTATATTTGTCCATTTTTATATATTGATTGATATACAAAACAGCATATACTATTATATAAAGTTTAATATATAAATTAAGATATTTCACCTAACTCTACAAGACAACGAGCTGAAAAGGAAAAGTCAGTAATATTAAAGTCAGCTCATATCTGTGGTTAAAGTTTTGCAAGTGTATTACTTTGGAAGTACTGACTTAATAAACACTCTAGCCTTGGCCAGGTGGCGCAGTTGGTTGGAGCGTTGTCCTATACACCAAAAAGGTTGTGGGTTCAATTCCCAGTCAGGGCACATGCCCAGTTTGTGGCTTTGATCACTGGTCAGGGCGTGTATAGAAGGTAATGGATGTATGTTTTTTTCTCACATTGATGTTTCTTTCTCTCTCCTGCATTCTCTCCCTTCCTCTCTCTAAAAATCAATAAAACCATATTCTTGGGTAAAGATTTTTTTTTAAAAGCCTTCTAATTCTCTCTGCATTTAATTTATACATTAGTAACTTTTCCTCCACTCTGTACCCATGACCACAAATAACCAAGACTTGGCCATACTCACACCTAGGTATGCATTATATTTGTTCATATGTAATAAGTACACTTATTATAACTATAATAATAAAAGTGTAATATGCTAATTAGACTGGAAAGCTGAACGACCTTCCTGACATCATTCCAGATGTCCTTCTGGATGAAGCCACGGAGGTGGGGGCTGAGGCAGAGTGGTTAGGGGCAATCAGGCAAGCAGGTGAGCAGTTAGGGGCAATCAGGCAGGCAGGCAAGCAGTTAGGGGCAATCAGGCAGGCAGGCAAAGTGGTTAGGGGCGATCAAGCAGCTGGCGAGTGGTTAGGGGTGATCAGGCAGACAGGCGAGTGGTTAGGGGTGATCAGGCAGGCAAGCAGTTAGGGGCGATCAGGCAGGCAGGCAGGCAGAGTGGTTAGGGGCAATGAAGCAGGCGGGAAGAGTAGTTAGAGGTGACCAGGCAGGCAGGCAGGCTAGCGGTTAGGAGCCAGCGGCCCCAGATTGCGAAAAGGTGCAGGACAGGCTGAGGAACCTCCCCACCCCCCAAGCATGAATTTCATGCACCGGGCCTCTAGTCTAGAATGTAATGCATTTGACAGATCAGTGAATGGATCTAGAGGCATAAGAGTAAGACATTCTAATGCTCTTGTTTTTGTTTTTGCTACTTTGAGAACTATGAAGTTTTAAGTTGTTTCATAAATTTCTACCCAAAATAATAGGTCTTCCCTTAGGAAGTACAGTCAACATCCTCGTTGTGGTCTTTTAAAAATAGAAAACAAAATGAAAAAACTAAACTTTTCAGCAGGGAGGAGTCTTGGTGATCTCTCTGATCATTTCAGGGCCTCCTTTTCCTTATGTTTAAATCATCATATTTTAAGGTTCTCAGGAGGATTGTTAACATCCTTGCTTTAAAAGATCCAGAATTTCCTGAATCAAATATGTTTTTAAATTGTGTTTGGGTGATTGACTGCCAAATCTGGCCCCTTAACCCATTTCGCCCTCCAAAATGTGATTTGAGAAAGAAAAACCAGAAAGGAAAAAAAAAAGAAAAAAATATTTCCCCTAAAGCAATGTCCTTGCACTTTTCTTTGTCAGTTCAGAAAACATCTTAAATGATATTTTCACCATATAACATTTCATCCTGTTTTTGCCAGCATTTGGCCTGGGAGAGCCTACATGCTCATTCCTGCAATGCCTTTCACGTAATCAAATGTCACCCTCGTGCATTGCAAATCATTTCACGATGGATTATTAATGCCAAGACCATGTGCTGAGACATGGAGAAGCCGTTATGCCAGCAGTAGCCTTCTTACTGAGCTGTGGACGTCATCTCCAATGGTGCCAAGTAATTGAAAATACTTGAAGTGTAGAATGAGACTGGATTGCAGGATTAATCCCTCTAGTTTCATGAAAGCTGTAAGAGATTACGCTCATTCATTCTAAGAAGAGTGGTATTCAGACTGTGCTTTCATTTTCTGGCTAATACAAAGGAAAGCAGTCAAAAGGTTCTGCTGGACACAAACCACTGGTTTTCAAAGAAACCTCTTATTGAAGTAAAAGGGAAGCTGTCTCCAGGAGGACTAATTAAAGAATTTTCAGTTAGTCTTGACACCACAGCCCCCAAAAAACAGAGAGCTAGAGGGAAAGAAAACAGACATAATCCTGTCTTTAACCCACTCCTGCATAAACTACTGTAGTAGAGGAAAAGAAAAGTGAATGTGATTCATTTTTTAATTTCTAAACAATAAATAAAATGACCTATTGATACTAAATTATTTTTCTTTTAGAAAGTTATAATGAAACGCGTTAATACTAATTGTGTGGGGGTTTTTTTATAAAGGAAGCCATTTTCTAATATTACAGGCATTAAGTAGGAATTTGTGCATTTTGGATGTTTTTTCTTAATGCCATGTTTATCTAGGCAGTTAATCCCTCACTAGTCACATATCATTACCATGAAAACTGGCAGCAATTTCCATTTTTTACAACAGGAGCAACACAAGGGCCATCAGATCAACCTCTGGCTCCCCTCTTGATACACTCAGAGGAAAGCTGCTCCTGGTTTCAGTAGCTGTTTTGTTTCCAGATCCAAAAGGGGAACTTAATTGAGTGTTTTATCTTATTTTACATTCTATTAAAAGGTTTATGATTTAAGTTTTATGTTCAAGCCAGTGACATGGTCTTCCATATAGTCTGCTAGAGTGATTTGGATTAATGAATTTTATTCTTATTTGGAATAAAAAGCAGAAATTCCTTTGGGTATTGTAGTAGACCATGCGATTATTTATGTGCATGAGTTATGGTTGAATAAAAAGTGTATCCCTTGGCTAAAACATTGATGTGAGAGCTCAGTTTATTTGAAGGACACTAATTCATTGGGGTATCATATCCTTTTCACAAGCTTTTGTTGTTAAAATTGCTTCACAACAATAAATACAGGTGCTACACACTAGGGTCAGGTCCTTAGCCCATTTGTACAATGCCAGGCACCACAGGAAACTGAGATATGTAAAATTGCCATAGGCAACCTGTTGATTGATTTTGTTGCTTGTTTGTTTGCTTTTGCCCAATGTTTGGTGTTGCATAGCAGGACTGCACAGCTGGGAGACGTGATGTGGAACCCTCACAGCAGACCAGTTCCTTTAATTTTTATGCCACTTAGTTTTCAAATAAAGCCTTTGCCTAGGAAGATACCTGGCAAAACTCCTTTCAAAGGCTCATACTGGCTACAAGAAGACTAGGGTGTTTAACTTTTACCTACCACAGCAAGCACACTTCACCTATGTTATCAGCTATAAAACACATATTTTATACTTTCAGGTATTGAAAGATTCTTCTCAAAGTCCAGGAAAGTAAAAGAATATTTAAATCACAATAAGCTAAGTTTATAAAATTAACTTTTTCCCAGGAGAGAAGGAGTAAGAGAAACTTTGATTAAATCATGGACTTGGCTTAATGGGATTGTAATGCTCTTTCTACCAATTATTAATGAAGGCCTAGTTATAACATTCCATGCCCTAAGAAGTGAGTTAGTTTCTGCCATAAGGTGGAGACTGTTGCCCTTTACTAATGCTGTGTTTCTATTTGAAATCAGCCATGAGCTCTTTTGTGTCTGTCTCTAGAGTTGTTTACTCGACTCAGATGCACAACACGCTACGCAATGTAACTTTAATTCTAAAGGTGTTTTTTGGTAGAAAACTCCTCAGGAAAGCATCCTATTTTGTAACTAATGAGACCCAAAGATAAGAAGACTAGCTATAACCCCTTCCCATTTGAAAATCATATGTCAGCTAATGATCAAACAGCAATGATTTGCCCATGAAACTGTGAGTGCATATTATTTAAGGAAACCTTATATTTATTCCCCAGCCCTTTATTCTGTCTTTTCTTATCAAGCACAATGAATAAAGGTGCTTGATGTCCAAAGAAAATAGCAGAGTATAGTGAAAGGAACACTTGGGAAAGGGCTTCTTGGTAAATAAAGGCTTGAGGCTCTCCACCCGGAGTCTCCCAGCTCCTCAGGTAAGTTTTAGGAAGATGCTCACTGTGTCAGGACTTGCTGAGTGAGGAAGAAAGGCTGACTCCATCTTTCCCCAACCCCCCTTCACCCCTCTCCGTGCAATCAGAGCCAAGTCCCTTTACATCAAAGCAACTATAAAAATAAACCAAAACTCTAAGCCCTGATCAATTCATCTTGTCTTCACCTTAACTTGAAAAAAGAAAAGGAAGAAAAGAAAAAAGGGAAAAGAAAAAACCTCAAGGAGCAAAATACAACATGGTTTTGTAATAGTTACCAGGGCCCTTGGTCTAGGTATGTGTGTAGAATAGCCTGTGTGGCAGAGGTAAATGAGGAGGAGGCCAGGTGGTTTGTATTATAAAAATAACATTCTGACCCGCCATGTGCATGAAACGTTTCTTTCAGTTGACAGGAACTGGTGAGTTTTCTCTGAAAATTGGACTCTTAGACTATTCCCCTCCCCCATAGCTAGCAAAGAGCCCCTATTCCCTGCTGACACAGAGCTCCAAATTGTTCCCAACATGACCTATGGAGAAAGAGACATGATATTAACTTGGGTGACCTAATTTCACCCGTTGCCCTTTTTTCACATCACCATCTGGAAGGGGGGAAATGTTAATATATCCACAATTAGATAAATTGGAGCACATGCAATGTTCATGCTTAGACGAGGGCACACAGGTCTTAAAGAACTGAAAGGGGGACAATTAGCAGCAGGGCCTGGTTTGTGGCATTCTTGGTGCTGATGGCTTGCTGTCAGGATGGAACGGAGGTGTTGGTGACACTGACCAGAGCTGGCAGGCCATACACACACACACTCCGCAAGTCAGGTCACTTGTTGCGACTTGGACTCTGAGTCACAAAAGCAAAACGTTCCCAACCACCTGAATGACAGACACTACAGCCTAAAGGATTTGGGCAAGAATTCTCACCTCTCACAGAGTCAGTTTATTTGGTTTTGCCACCTGTAAAGTCCCACACCTGAGCTCAGTACCATGTGCTCTTGAGCCGAGTGAATGCCGCCTATATAACACTGACTTGCCCTGGAGTCCAGGGAGGACATATTCAGCTTTGAGTTCCCATGTAGGTACAATCTGTCACCCTTGCAATGACATGACTGTTCTTATACAAAAGCCTCGCTCTTCGTAGACCATTTCTCAACTGCTTGGCTAGCCTTAGTAGGCACTAAGTAACGTGTGACTACTTGGTTTTATACATTTTGGATCTGCAGACCTACTTTTTCTTGATGTCTTTAAAATACAAATAATTCTAAGAGGTCTGTTGAATGTTTAAAATGGAGAGATGTTACTTATATCAGTGTCTTTTCACCTGCTTTCCTAAAGAAAGCACTACAGTTGGGATGTATGTACAGTAAGCACTTGGGGTCCAGAAACAGCCACTCCACACATGTACCCTACCTATTTTCTAATACAAAGCATGGGGAAAATTATTAATCAAATAAGGGCCACGAGGAAAGTAATTGCTCAGAGTATAAATTGTGTTGGTCTGGCTGTAAGGTTTTTCTATGAATAGTAGCACACATCAATGATTTTTAAGTATTTAAGAAATAATTAACTATAAAACCAGTTTCTTATTATGCATTTCTATTCTTATGACATGTTCATGACTACCAAATTGTATTTCAATTAACTTAAGAACTTCTGTGCATCCTTAAAAAATTGACCAGCCACTATTCTATTTGGGGATGGCGTATGGCCCAATTAATCTTGGTTGATTACTTTTTCATTGCATAGTGTGGACACTTTGGAAAATTATCATCGAAGAAATAGAAACTACTGAGCAGAGAAAGAAAATTGAGACCTCAGTTAAGTTGGCAGTGTTTATATACTTCCTAAGGGCCTAAATTTAGAACTGTCATAAAGGATTTTTTTTTCAGCTTGAACACTGCTTTCCTTGAGATATTTCCTTGTAAGAAATTAGCATTTTTGGTGTTAGCAGAAGTGGTTTTACCATTATGGTATTGTGATTTATAATAAGAAATATATATTTGTTCTTTATCCTGGTTCCTGGCACAGAGCTCCTAAAACCCTTTGTTATTCATAACAAAATCCCTTTCTACCACACCTGAGTTTGTGCCAATAAGGTGACTTTGGGGAAGCCCCTAAAGATGGGGACTGGCAGCTAGGGCAGCCAACCTTGTGATTAGAGGGTTAGAACTTCCAGCTCCACCCTCTGACCTCCTAGGAGGGGAGAGGGGCTGAAGATTGACTTAATCACCAATGGCCAAAGATTTAATCAATCACACCTACATTATGAAGCCTCCATAAAAATCCTAAATGTGGGATTCACAGAGTTTCTAGGTTGGTGTACATCTGGAGAGCTGGGAGGATTGTGTCTAGAGAGGGCATGGGAGCTCTGAGCCCCCTCCCACATACCTTGCCCTGTGTATCTCTTCCTCTGGGTATACCTTTTATAATAGATCAGTAATCTAGTAAGTTGTCTTCCTGAGTCTGTGAGCCATTCTAGCAAATGATGAAGGAGGTGGGTTATAAGAACCTCTTGTTTATAGCTGGTTGATCAGAGATGCAGCTGACAACCTGGACTTGCCGTTGATTTCTGCAGTGGAGATAGTCTCGTAGGACAGAGCCATTGGGATATATAACCTCTGTTTCCTCATCTGCAAAATAAGGATAACGACAAACCTAACCTCATAGGATTGTGGTAATAACTAAATGTGACAATAAACATAAAGTGCCTAGCTCAGCAACGAGGATTACTATTATTGTGCTCTCCATCAGTGTGGGCTTAGAGAATTCCTTATTACCTGACGTGAGCAAAGCCTTTGTATTAGTCATCTACGGCTGGGTAACAAATTGCCTCAAAACTCAAGTTATCTCACACTGTTTCTGAGGATCAGGAATCTGGACGCAACTCAGCTGGGTGGCTCTGGCTCAGGGTCTCCTGGAGGCTGCAGTCAAGTGGTCAGAGAGCTATAGTCATCTGAGGCTTGATGGAGCCTGGGGTATCCATTTCTAGAAGGCATGGGTTCCTTACCACGTGTGCCTTTCTGTAGGACTGCTCACATCATGGAAGCGACTTATCCAGAGCAAGAGAGAGTAAGTGTGATCAAGACAGAAGCCACTGTGGCTTTTACAACTTAATATCAAAAGTGACATGCTGTATCTTCTGCCATATTCTACTGGTAGAGTGCAGCGTGAGAGGGGCTGCACGAGGGTGTGAATACCAGGAGGCAGAGATCACGGGGAGGGGGAGGGGCTCTCTCAGAGGCTGGCTACCACTGCCTTACATAGTTTTCCTTAGCAATGCCACAGACGCGCTTGTTTTGCTTTAATTTTAGATTAGAGCCAGGAGGCTTTGAAATGATTTCAGTGGTTTATAATCTACCAGCAAATGAAAGGCATCTGAGCATCAAGATAAATGTCTGAGTGGGGTCTGCTAGCCACTTGAAAAGCATGTGGTTCCACATGCCTAAGAAATCCACAGCTGACTTCAGTAAAATCCCGGCTATTAAATATTCCAGCTCTGCACTTTCACAAAGTGCAAAGGACAGAAGTTGTCTCTCTCTATTAACAAGTAAGAATGGTTAGCAGATAAGGCACGGTTTACAAATCTGTGTTTATGATTGGGGTCTGGCTGAAAAACAGAATAAACCATACGCTCTGGGAAGTCTAATTCTAGCAGGAAGTTGCTTTGAAATAACCCCATGCTTCGCTCACTCTCCAACTGATGTCTTTGATGACCGGTTTGGACACATCAATAAAATGTTCTGTCACTTACTATATTTTATTTTCTTGCAGCGCTTCCCACTGTTTGATGGTAACGCTAACCGTGCCTGTTCTCACAGCAGAATCCACACTCTGATTCCCATTTGCCAAGCAGATTGCTTTTGGCTAAATGTCCTGCCCGCGCACAGGTCCTTCAGGTTTGAGAGGCCCCATTAAAAGATCCCTAAAGAAAATATGCGGCCTTGACTGACTTGGATTTGTAGCTCCAAAACTTAGAAGAAAGCGGCTGGTTAGCATTATAAACATTTTGAAGTACTTGTCTTTCAGAAATGCAAAGAACAATTGCAAGAAAAGCCCTTTGATGGCTCAGAACTTACTTTATGTGCTTATTATTAATTGGTACACTTTCTCCCCCATTTCAACCAAGGATTCTGTACATTGCAACAATGACATAAGTAAAGACATGTGTCCACTTTAAAATCTTGCTGTTGGTGAGGTCTCCTAGTCCTTTCCCGTGCTTTCTGGGTAAAGGCTCCTTCCCTCCCTCAGCCCCGCAGCACTTTGATCTCAGAAGCAGTGCCATTTGGTTGTAAGTGTATGCGGTGCCTTTGATCTGGTACTTAGTGGGGCTTATTTAAAATAGATAGCTTCTTTTATCTAAATAGTGTTTACTGGGTCTCCCTCTAGGAAGGACGGTTTCAATTGCTATCATTTAGATAGTTATATAAAGTTTCTTAAGTGTGCCCAGGTCTGAATCTAAGTTCTGAAACCCCAACAGCAATATTATAGATTTTGGAAAGCAAATTCCTATTAAAATGAGCTGCTCCTATAGATACTGTCAGGTACTGTTTGCAGAAACTTTCTCTGCTTTTTAGTGAGGAGCTGACTTTCCGAAGAATAATAAACATATCTTGTACTCTGACAAAAATGGTAATCTCAAAGTGTCTGAACTTAATTCCAATTATCCCTCTGAAATTCACATGTTAATATATTTTTACATTACTGGATTATGCATAGTACACAGGGTATATTTAAAAGGGACTTTTTAAAAATAGTAAATATGTATCTTTAATTCTCCTCTTTAAGAGGATTTCTTGAGCATTTTATTAGGTGCATTAGCGATTTGTGTTTGAATTTCCTAGGCAGCATTTAGTTATTCATTCAATAAACTGTGCTGTAGGTCCAGAGACTTCAAGATGACTAAGCCACAGACTCTGCCCTTAGGGTGCTCGCAGCCTGGAGTCTGGGGGCAGGTGGTAGCAGACAATTATGTAACCGTGTGTGAGTGCCTCTCATGGACAGCGGGCCTCCCAGCCCACCTTCGGAGTGATCAGGGAAGACTTCCTAAAAGAGGCGGCACCCATGCTTCAGTGAGATACTGCTGACTCAGAACGCAACATCCAATAATTCCCAGTCAAGTCCATAATGCAAAGCCATGCCTCACGATTTAGTACAGGTGGCCTGCACCTTGGGAGAGGTCTAAACCTTGAATGGCTTTGCTTACGGCCTCACGCTACCCCAAAGTCTTCTTTGGAGAAAAACCCTAACTGTTTTTCACATACATTTTAGACCTTCAGCGTAATCCTTTATTTAGAGGTGACGTTGGAAATCTCTTTGTGTTGTTTTTAATCGTTCTGTTTTGTTAGGGTCCTGACACATTAGGAGGAAATCAGAGGGGGCCAGGGCCTGACCTCAGGAGGCTAATCTGGATTTGTGGAGATGGGGGGAGAGTCTGGGCCTCTAGATGACACACTTGTGAGTTCTGAGTGTCCCTGGGTCAGTGCAGGGACGGTCAATGTGCCGAAAGCAAACCACAGGGGCTTGGCCTTTTCCCAGGGGTGCTACCAAGCCACTGAGGCTGTGAAACTGCAACATGACGTGGGACCTTTGGTACTTCCTCTGTTCTTTCACATCAGTCACCGAGCACTACTGGTTCTGAGGATCATGCATTTTAGGTATCAGGAGCCTTAAAATCAAAGAGGCCACCATCCCCATTTATTCAGTTAGGAAATAACCCCCAAAGTTCTGGCATCCCAGGTCTCACAGTCACAGAGACAGAGGTGCCCAGCCACCCTGTGACCAGGACCTGGACCTGGGCTTCTCTTTCTGGCTTGTTTCCCTCTAAGAGTCTTAGGGTCTAGGACCCTGGACAGTTCACAGGAGCTGTGGGAGAGAGGCCATCACACTCTGGGGTCCTCCAACAGGGGTGGCTCTGGGGACAGTGCTGTTCTCATAGGACTTCCATCTCTCTCTTGGGACTCCCAGGGTCCATGCCAAGCCAGAACTGGAGTAAGAGTTGTAGTTGATAAGGAAAGAGACAGAACAGGAAAGATTCAGGATATATTGAGCAGACTTGTGTGAGCCACAGGAAAGCCAGGCTGGGAAGAAGGAGAGCAATATTACATTTGGGAGAAATGAATTTTTTTTTTAATGAGTTACTAATCATGGGCTGCCTATGGCCCCTAACTTCAGACAGGCCGAGTGTTGAACCAAACTGTGTGGATGGAAACCAAAGTGGAAAGGGTGGCCCTCAAGAAAATCAAGGAACGGTTGTTAGAGGGAAGGTGGAAAGATAAGTGCTGGAAAAGCAAAAACAATAGATTTTGACAGCAGCCCCTTTGTCCTAACCTGGAGGTAAAAAGTATTAGACTGGAATGTGCTCATAGAGTGTTACCATGTGTAAGGTCGTCTCACTACTTTACCTATATTAACTAATTGAGGCTATCCTCAAACCTATTCCAGAGGGACTACTATTATTCCAGTTGACAGATGGCAGAACTTGAGTCACAGAGAGACTAACTTGCCCAAGGTCTTTCAGCTAGCAAGTGCCTGAAGCCAAACAGCCTGACCCCAGAACCCCTGTCTTAATTATTTCCCAGTTTCCTTCTTTCCTTACATTTTTTTTTCTCCAAAATAAAGATTTGAGGAAGGCCCTTATAATGAATATAATTACCTGGCACATAAAAGTAGCCATTATGACTTTTGTGATTATTTATTAACAGTATGCAAAGCCTCTGGTGCATAGTAGTAGCCATTCAATGACTATGAAATGAGACCAAAAACAGCATTTGAAGACCAACCAAGACATTTGCATGGAATCTAGGGCTGAGAGAAAATCTGTATGATCTTCAGGGGATTAGCAATGGGTGTGAAAGAAGAGGTACAGACAGTAAATATATGAATAGAAATGTCTAGAGACCCACTGAGGTAGGAACAAAATGGTGAAATGCTGAATCCTTTAATGACTCCCCTTCTCCTCCCCTTCTCAAGTGCTGCTTAAGTAGAGCCGAGGCCAGGCGGGATGCAGCTAAAGTGGCCCTAATCAACTCCCTGTTCAATGAGCTGCCCTCTCGAAGGATCACCAAGGAATTCATTATGGAGAGTGTGCAGGAAGCAGTTGCCTCCACCAGCGTGAGTACCCCAGGGAAGGGAGGAGCTGGCTGCTCTGAGAATACTGAGGCCTTTTAATCATGGGAGATGCGAAAGTGAGCACATTTTTAAAGAATTGGGTAGATTTAATTTTTATCCATTAAATCATTAATTTTCAGCAAAAAGAACCCTTGGACTGGAAATCACAAAATTGGAACTGGCTCCCTATTCTTCATCTCAGTAATATTCTTTAACCTTCCTGGACCACAATTAACCAAGCCTTAAATCAAGGTAGATAATTTGATCCACCTTGATTTCGTTATTTGAATGTTTGCTGTTTGAAGAGCATTGATTTGTTTGAGGGCCTGAGACCACATACAATTAAACACTGCTTTACTCTAGAGATAAACTAGCTCATGTCCCCCTAAACTTAACTAATCTTACAAATGATGTGAAGTTCTTAAAAGTGCCAATCCCCCCAACCCCATGGGGTGCTGCAATCTGTGTTTTTATGGAAACGCTGACTGCTTAGATATGGGGAAAGCTGTATGCCCAATATTTTTTAACTATTAGAATTGTCATGCTTAATCAATTACTTCTTTCAGAGGGCTTTGAAAATGTTTGTAATAACTAAATACAAAGTGCTTATGAGCAAAACACTTTGTCTTAGAAATTTAGCTAGGATGTTTTCCCAGCGATCCAGGCATAGGCAATTTACCCCATGAATTATGTGGGGCTCCTGATCCTTGATGCCTCCAAACCATCAGCCATGGAGGAAGCCTTAGGTCCCCGCTGTGGCAGTTGTCGCCCTGTATGTCCCCCAAGGTCAGGAAGTTGGCATTGCCAAAGGGGCTAGTCAACTCCTGGCTTGTCTTTAGCATGGATAAACCCGACCTGAGATTTTCATTTTCTGATTCCCTCACTCTGACTAAAGGTTCGGTCATTCTGGAGAAGCTATTAATAATAAAGGAGACATTATCACACTAGCAGTTACCTTTTTTTCTCCTTTTCTTTCCCCTCATAAATGCTCTTATCACACAGAGGAGAGAGAAGGAGGGGCAGAGAGCGGCTGACCTGGCTTGGAGACCTCAGGAGCTCTGTTCCATATCTGCTCTGAGGATGAAAGGAAGCCTTTGTTTCGCTGCCTTGCACATTTCAAGTGCCTCTGAGGAAGAGAAGTTAGGAAAATGATGCCTGATTTCTATGTGTGGAATTTACTCAGGAGCAGGGAGGGGCCCTCAGTGTAAATGTAATTTATCATTTTTTCATGGAAATTTCTAAGGAAAGAAAATATATAAGATTTGCAGGCTTCTGGATGGATTTCCTCTGGGATATTTAAAAAGCCAACATAAATATTTCAGCAGCAGTGTTAATGTTATTGCATTCAAAAGTTATAAATTTGCTGCTATCTGATGTTGGCAGTCGTATGTTCAGCCTCACAAAGTCATTGCCCACTTTCTCAGGAATCCAAGACCAGGGGATATTGAAGGGCAGGCCCCAGACCTTATGTTAGCTTTTTCATTGCCATTCCCCCTAACCAAATTGAAGGAGAATTTCATTTCTACACATCACCCACCCACCTTGATTGCTGAAGATTAAGTGATCCGGAAGTAAAAAAATATAAACCAAGATCCATGTCTCCAGGCTGAACACCAGCATATTATGAAAAGCTCCCATTAAGAATCATGGCAGTAAAATATGAATGGTCCATACAACTGAAGAATTCTTTCCCTGTCAGTTACATAATCTTGCCTGGTTATCATTGGAACCAGAACAAGGTCATCATTTCAAGATTTCAATAACACCTGAAGGCAGCCTAAGTGGGCAACCACTGGAACATTAACGCCACTATCAACAAAACCCTGTGCGAGGGCACAGGAATTTCTGCTTTGGGATAATTATTCTTTTAGTGAGGATATAATCAGTCAACAATCTAATGGAATGCCAGATTCAAATTGATTACAAAATCCTCTTTCCTCTGAATTGTGGAGAGATTAAGGATTTTTATGCCAAATCAACTGGAGACTTGGTTGTGGAATACACACCTGAAGTGTTAGGCCAATAGAAGGATCACTGTAGGGCCATGGCATTAATTTGTGATCACCCAAATGAGGGGAGGGAGCTTCCATGTGGTCTCAGGCCCTCAAACAAATCCCTTTTCTGCTTCCTTCCCAAGGGCACCTTGGACGACGCTGACGACCCCAGCACCAGCATCGGCGCCTATCACTACATGCTGGAGTCCAATATGGGGAAAACCATGCTGGAATTTCAGGTGCCTGACTTCCTGCCACTTGTTTATTTTGCTACACAATCTAAAAGCCTGGGAGAATGCCACTCTTATCATGAACACCCTCTGTCTCTCAGGTCTACTTTTTAAATTTGTTTTGGTCATTTTCATGGTAGCTCCATCTTAGCCAAGCCTCAGTGGGTTAAAATAAGCATGCAAACAAGGCACAATTTTTGCTTTCTTAAAGGGAACTAAAAGACTTAAGTCTAAGAAATAGGTATGGAACACAACCGATTTACAACTATATCATTTTACCAACTTTTCAACACAATGTCCCCCTTCAACCAAAATAAACAGTTTGAAGTGTTGGTTGTGACCATTTGGTTCTTAATTTTCAGAAGTCATAGATGAAGATGCCTGCAATGTATATTAAACAATGTTGCCCTCAGTTCTAGTATTTCTATTAAAGAAATCTGCCACCTTCTATCGTTAACTAAATAAAAAAATTAGCAAGCTATAATCCTTTTCATCCACTGCAGACAGCCATAATAGAGCTGAGGAACTACATTATCTATTATTTCCAAATTAAATAATATGTCAATAACAACAACAATAAGGACTATAGCTAACACTTATTGGATGCTTATCGTGTCTGGCACTGTGCTAAACATTTAACAAATATCGCCATAATTTAACCTTCAAAATCTGCATATAAGTATATATTATCTCCACATTATCACTGAAGGAAGTGTACCATAGAGCTTAGCACATGGCAAAGCCAAGGTTCAGACCCAGGCCGTCTGATTTCTGAGCTCACACCCTTAACTATTATCCTATACTGGGCTGGACAGGTGAAAATTTACTTGTTAGACATGAAAAGTTTGCCCTCGAAAAAACTAAACTTGAATGCAGTTGAATATCTACATACATGCAGAGCTAGTGGGAATCAATATGCAATGTTATAATGAAGAGTTTTTGCACCCAGTAGTTCTATTTTTTTAGATTGGATCCTAAGAAGCACTCAAAGATATAAAGTTTTATGGACAAAAATGTTCATCATGAAATAATTTACAGTGGTGTTACAGCTCAGCCTGCTGTCACTAACTTTCAAATACCGTCTTTGGTACCTTTTAGCTCTTTTCCTAACTACAATGACATAGTCACTGCTCAAGTAGATGAGTCCTTCCTGCACATTTAAAAAATAATAAACAATATTTCCTCATCAGTCCCTAGTTTGATGAAGCAAAAATACTCTTTCTTCACTTGGTCCTAGGAAGATCTCGTTCGTCCAGTTTTCTCCTTAAGGGGCCATGGGCTCATGGACCTTTGATGTTGCTTGTCTTGGTTTGGAAGAGACCAGGTATCTTTAAAGTCTGCCCTCTGGAGCAGCCCAGGGCACACATCAGCTCATTGGTTCTGAGCCCAGGCTCTGGAGGGGGCTGGTCCCTTTCAGCCGGGCTGGCCTTCTCACCTCTGAATCTGCTTCCTCATTTGCATATAAATCAGGGAGCATAATAGCAGTGGCATTTCCTCACAGTACCATTATGAGGATCAAAAGGGACCATGTAGAAAGAGTCCAGGACAGTTGCTGGCATGTTGTAAATGCTCAGTGAAGATTAACAAACCTTATTATATAACTTTCTGAAGAAGGACTGCTTTATGCCTGAGGCTCCTGGGTAGATTCCTTTGACAATTTTATATAAACTAAAGGTTTCAGATGAGGACAGGGTAGCTTCCCTGCATGAACATTTCAGGATCCTTGCTGATGAATAAAAAGGTGGGACTATAGCCGAAACCGGTTTGGCTCAGTGGATAGAGCGTCGGCCTGCGGACTGAAGGGTCCCGGGTTCGATTCCGGTCAAGGGCATGTACCTTGGTTGCGGGCACATCCCCAGTGTGGGGTGTGCAGGAGGCAGCTGATCGATGTTTCTAACTCTCTATCTCTCTCTCTTCCTCTCTGTAAAAAAATCAATAAAATATATTTTTTTAAAAAAAGGTGGGACTATAAAGGGTACTTCTCCTTACCCCCAGTAACAATCTAAAGTCAAACAGAAAAAAATAATAAAGGGAGGATCATAACACAGTAGAGAGAACACAAACTTTTAAAGACTTGTATGTGAAGCTGGCTCTACCACTTTCTGCCTGTGAACTGAACTATTGTGAGGTTCAGCTTTCCATGTGTAAAATAAGAATTATAATGCCCATTGTATAGGATTTTTGTGGGACTTACATAATATGACATTTATAAAGTGTCTAGCAAAGTGATTTTCTCAAAGAACCTCATTTTTAAAATGTTCTCCCCTCTCAACCCAGACAAAAAATATATATAGAATGAATATTGCCTGCCTCAGTACTTAGTAGCTTGTATATGATTTAGTATTTATTTTCAGAAAATCAAGAATGATTTTTTTTTTCATTTTAAACGAATATTTATTGACTCCATATTAAATGGGACATGTTTAAGGAATGTTCCACCTCTGCCTGTGGACAGTTCCCTGCACTGTACCGCTGGGTACATCCTATAGCTCACTGGTCTTGTACAATTATTCGCACTCCTATAATGGAATAGCAGGCTTGTGCAGAAGCTCAGAATCTTCTTAGACATTTGTGGTTAGCAGAGCCAAGATCACAGCCAATGGAGAAGCTGCCTCATTTTAAACGAGCGCTGAGGTGACCTCATCGCTTTCCGTGGAGGTGCTGGGCTCCTCTGGCGCTATAGTGATGGGCTCTTCCGAATAATCACCAGTGACTTTCACTGTGGCCTCCTCAGTGGCTCCTTCCACAGAGCTGGAGGTGTGTGATTCCACGTCGTAGACAATTCCCAAACCTGTGTATTCTCTAAGTAATCCTCAGTGGTCCACTCTGCACCACCAGTGAGGTCTAGGGACGTAGGCGACTCTGGGTCAGTGGTTGGTGTTAGTTCAGCCTGTAATTCTGAGTCACTGGAAACGTCTGTGTCTGAGTCAACGTCCACGTGCGGGAGTATCGAGGGAAGAAGCAGACAGAGAGAATGCGGGCTCCTTGATCACGGTGTGGGCTGGGAGCAGCAGGGAGTGCAGGAGGCTAGGGAAGGTGGGGAGGCAGGTGGCACGCCCTCAGTGCCAGGAATGATTTTTGAATGCCATTGAGGTAGTCTGCCAAAGATGGGAGGCAAGATTTTCTCTTTTAATTCTTAAAATTCCATCCAAGTACTATGCAAGGCTATACTAACCACCTTTCAGTAATACTTCAATTGCCTTGGTATAGGCTGTGTTTCTTGTGTGGTCTATGTAGTAAGACATTTAAATATATGAAATAATTATAATCATGCTGGAAATGCTTCATAAATTCACAGAGGGGAGGATGGGGACAGGATGGGGTACAGAGGAAGGAAGAGGAAGATGTGAGGACAGGGAAAATCCAAAATCCCTCTCTCCAGTAGGGATGCTGGCAACCCAGGAGGAGGGCCTGGAGCACAGACATCCCTTTCTTTCCCACCAGCTCTATTGCCTGCAGGGCCTGCACATTCCTTGGTGGCCAGGCTTAAATGCATCGGCTTGTTTCTGCACATGATGGGAATTGACCACAGCCGACCCAGCAGTCAGTACCCCTGGTGGGTAATAGATGTGTGCTTACCCATAGATGACTACACCGTGTAAAAACAAGGCTGGTGTCTCCTGACTGCCCGCAGGCTTTCCAGGGGCGCTGTCAAGGAGGCAGGGCGCAGAGGAAACCTGATAGGCTTCTGCTTACCTTCACTTGGGCGGGAAGCCTGGATGCCTGTTTTGAGGTAGCCTTGCCTTAGAGGAAACTGCCTGATGTTTGGGGGGAGGGATGGTAACAGCACTAGCCACTGGGTCTTGTCAGGGTCAGGTTCGAGGCAGACTTTGACTGACGCCGGTTAATATATTTATTCTGCAGCCTAATGCAATCCAAGGACGAGTTGTTTATTTACATCTTTGCTAAATTCTCCAGGTTGCTTTTTAAAACCTCATCTCATAAACAAATTTCCTTTTAAATCCATTCTCTTGGGTGGGGAGATGGTGCCCACCTGTTTTTCAAGTTCTCCATTTATAGTGTTTGTTTTTCTTATTTCTGATGAATCACAGAACCAAGCCAGTCTCCCAGACGTGGTTCCAGAGAGAAACAGTGTGCATTCCCCCTCGCCCCTCCCCGCAAAGCAGCTGAAGGGCCAGTGTTTCTACCAGGAAGCACTGTGAGGACAGAGCCCAGTTGTAGTTGGTTAAAATGGAATGAATGACAAAATGAACCAAGAAAGCTGTAAATTTTCCCTGAAGAGAAAAAAAAAACCACACAAGGCTTGATTTTTCCACTTTATTTTAATTTTACTTTGCTGATCAGGACTAACTACATAATTTATGGGGCCCATGGCAAAATGAAAATGCAGGGCCTTTTGTTAAAAAACTAAGAATTTCAAGGCAGTGGATCATTACACCAAACTCAAGGTCCTAGGTGACTGCATAGATCACAAGCTCACATAGCTGGCCTTGACCATGAGACAGACCCATGAGAAGGGTCCAGACTAGGTGAGAAGAGTTAGGCACTTATTTCAGGCATTTAAAGGAGTGTCAAAAAACTCAGTAATCAAGATGAGTAGTAGTATAACACAATGTTGCATAAAGTCAAAACATGCAAAAATTCATGACAAACAAAATATCAAAATTTTAAATAATGACAGAATTTTAAATAAAAGACCCTGAACTTGCATGACTCGCCTTAAACTTGCCTCACTCACCTAACCCTAGTCCCAACCCAACCTTTAGGCCATCTGCTTGTTTATCTCTCAGGATGCCCAGACTCCCCAGGTTTCTAGATCAGTCCACAGAACAGATCCCGTGAGGAAAAGTCCTGTGAGGAACAGGACAGAGAGCTCATTGAACAGGCTTCCCTTAAAGGGACAGAACTTCGACAGGTAGAATACAAGTCTGGAAGACCAGGCAGCAAGGAATCCTGGTGAAACGAGGGAGCAGCCCTCTCCTAGCCAGTTGCAGTAATGCCAGGATTTCCGATGGAATGAATCAATGGGAGGCACACAAAGATTTCCTGGGTTGAGCCTAGAGCTCATGCAGCTTCAGGAAGATCTGAAGATAGTGAATTTGGTCTTATGAGGGGAAATAAAGAATTGGGACTATCTGCATAATGATAGCAAGATTAATATGTCTATGAGGAGGGCAAGACTTAGATGGGAACATAATGGAAGAAGGCAGAAAGAAGGTCATCTTCCCTGAAGGACTTTAGAAACAAGAGCAACACTTGAGGAAGAGGAGCTTGTGTTACTTGAAGAGAAAAAAAAAATGCTTGGTGATGGATCAGAAATTTAGATAAACCAGAGCGGGTGAGGAGGATGACCCTCATCCTACAGGCAGAAACAGTTCAAGTCTGGGGTTTTTTGAGAGATGTAGGTTGCCAAGGTACGTAAGAAAGGTCTCTGGTTCTGTTTGCAGCAGAATTTGTGGGTTCTAAAGTCTTAGGGGGATTGCCATATGGAATGACAGGAATTGGTTGGGAAAGGGGGTTTGTGTAGAGATAAGAATGAGAGCCTTGTAGGCCTTGGAGGAAGGATGTGTTATCAAGGCCACAGTTGTCAGAACATGGAATAAGATCCCTGTTAGCAACAGGCTATTCCTCAGACTGTGCTACCAGAGAGTAAGGACAATGCCAACAGGGCTATTGGAAGCCACAGAATAAACTCAGTGTATCTTCTGGGTTGTCAACTTTACATGAAGACTGGGGGTGGGGAGCGCAGGTGGAGGAGTGGAGGTGGTATTTATTTTCTTTAAAAAAAAAAAAATAAACATATACTTGGCCAGGTAGCTTTGGTTAAAACATCATCCCAATACTTCAAGGTTGTGGGTTCAATCCCCAGTCAGGACACATACAAGAATCAACCAATGAGTGCATAAGTAAGTGGACAACAAATAGATGTCTCTCTCTCTCTCTCTCTCTCTCTCTCAATAAAAGATAAACATATACAATAGAATATAAAATTCAAGTGGAGAGTTAAGATAAAACATGAAACAAAATATCTTATTTGTAAATATTAGCCCTCCTGTAACACCACAAAGACTGTTTCATATCAGGACATAGAGTGTTCCTATTCATCTGTATGGCTGTGAACTATTCAGTGAGTAGATTTGAAGGTAAGTTGGGGAGGGCAGCACAAATCCATCTTTCTCAGTCGCTTGGATTTCTTTGATAAAAAGCACAGTGGTGAGCGAGGTTAGGCAACACTTGGTTGTGGTTACAGAACAAAACACTCTCACTTTTCCAAATTAGCATGGTGATGTGACGGAGTGAACATCTGGAGTGGGGCAGGGAGAAGTGGAGGCGGGCAGGCGCGAGAGGAGCAGCCTCCCCGCACTGGACCCAGGGCCCTGGGCAGGCGGTGGGCTCTGTGTTTGGGGCAGGAGTCATTCTGCTGGTTTCCACGTCGGACTTTAATGAATGAAAACAGATAGTTTTGCTTTTACTGAGGTCTCTGGGGGGTGCTTACTGTGTAGAAGAACAAAATCCCAAACTGGATCCCAAACTGAAAAGAAGAAACACATTACATTCTCATGGCAATTTCCAACATGTTAATAGTGCTATTTGCTCTTCTGCTTACCTTATAGCTTTAAAATTTACCCAATAATCCTAAAATGTCTGAAATCCCAGAATGACTTTGTGCCTCCTGGTTTTCATAATGAAAACTTTTTTTATTATGAGGTGAAGACAGTGAAAGTCAGCTTTTTTGAATGGGCAGTTAGACATCTGTCCAAATGTAAGGTTTTCATGACCAGGAAGTTCCTTAATTGTGTTGTTATTTCCTGATCATTATAAGGTTGTGGTTTGTGGTATTAATCCACAATAAACGTGTCTCTGACCAAAAAGAAAAGAAATGCAGATAACTTCAGTGGAAGACTGCCAGATCTAATCACATTAGAGAAATAACATCATCAGCACATTTATTCCCTTTAGCTTGCCCTTGATACCGTGCAGGGCAAGGATGAAGCTCATAGAAAGTGCAATGCTGTGCTCAGCACTGGCCATTGGAAACTGTGGGTATAATTTTTTTAATCTTTATTGCTAAAAGGTTTACGTATGTCCCCTTTCCTCCCCCCATCAATCCCATCCAGCCACCCCCACCTCCCACCCCAGGCCCTCACCATGGTGGGTGTATTTTAATGTCAGTTCCACTGTATTGTTCATATTTTAAGGAATTTTCTTGACTGAATTTATAAATTTGGGCGTATTTTTACAGTATTTATAGTTTGCCTATTATATCTTTTATATTTATTTTTTAGTCCCGATTTTTTAAATTTAATTTTTTCTTTAATATGTAATGTTGTCACATGATTCAAAACTCAAAAGGTGCAAAAGGATGTCAGAGGGAGTTCTCCCTCCCTCTTCGGTCCCCAGGCATCCCTGTTCTCTCCCAGGGGGCAACTAATGTCACCTGATTCTTTTGTATCTTGTCAGAACTCTTCTAGGCATTTACAAGCAAATATTTATCAAGATGTCCTATTCCATTTTTATCAACTAGTAGCACACAGTATACAGGTTGTGCACTTGGCTTTTATTTTATTTTAACAATACATCACAGAGATTCTTTACATTAGAACCTAGAGAGCCTCCCCATCCTTTCTTTATGACTGCACCGTATTCCGTGGTGTGGATGTATTGTAGGGGAGGAAAAGTAATTTCCCTGAACACTTCTGAGTTCTTAGCTAAGACTCCTGTAATAAAAGACAGATTAACAAGAGAAAAACATGTTTATTGACATGTCTGCCCCGTGTATGCATGAAAAAGACCCTGGGAAAAATGAATACATCCTGAGGTGGCATAGAATTCAGGATTAAAGACCATCATAATAGGGAAAGAGGAAGGGGATGTAGGCTTCTTAGGGAAAGTAGGTAACTTTAAAGAAAGATGAACAGGCACTTAGAAGAATAAATGTGACAAAGCCTGTGTGGGTGTGGTGTGGACTTCCAGTTTCCTCTTCTAGGATGAGTCCGCCTTCCCGGGTTAGTGAAACGCCCCGGGAGGGGATTTATGACAACCAGGTGCCTTTTGGAGGATGTGTCTTAGACAGATAAGAGGAGCTCAGAGAGACCCTCTCTCTATATTTGCTGTTTTTTAAGTGCCTTCAGCTCAAATTAATCAATATACCAAAGTGGCATATTTTGTGGTGTCATGTCCTAAATTCATATTTTGGGTGGCATATTCTGCTGCCCTTCAATACTTTATTAAGCCATTCATTTAAAAATGAACATTTGTGATATTTCTAGTCTCAGGCAATTTCAAAAATTGCAATGCCTATAAATTATTCTCTGATGCACTGGTCTATTTAGATAATTTTTAATGTTGAAAGATATGTATACATTATTAAGCCATTTTGTTGTGCAAATATGGATATAGCAGGAAAGGGAAGGAAGAATGCTCCAGGAGCCTGGGACTCTGGTGTTTGAAAGTCTCAAAGTGTCCTGACTATCTTTTGTGTCCTGTTTCCCTGACAGAGTTGGGGGTCAGAGTCACGCCCTGCTCAGCTCTCACTGAGGCACTTTTTTCACGTTTCTGCTTTGAGACTAATGACAGGTGTTTGGGTTTTGTAGGAGCTGATGACCATTTTCCAACTACTACACTGGAATGGGAGCCTAAAAGCCCTCCGTGAAACGAAGTGTTCCCGACAGGTGAGGTTTTACCATCCAGAATGGCCTTGTGTTGTACAGACAGATCAGATGGCCATGATGTCTCTAGGAGGTTTCCTTTATTTGGACTTTTTCCTGTTAAATTTGGTGCTTTGTTTATTGAGTAAGAGCAGAGGACACATGAATAAATACACATAACTATCCTATATAATAAAAGGGTAATATGCAAATTGACCCTAATGGCAGAACGACTGCTCAACCAGTCACTATGAGGTGCACTGACCACCTCTCAGTTCCTTTCCCCAGCCGGCAGGCTCTGATCGCCTGATGGCGAATGGGGAACCAGGGGTGGGTGGCGGCAGGGGGTGGGGCTGGCTGTGAGAAGCCGGGGAAGATGGCCCTGATCTCAGGCCAGGCCTAGAGACTATACCCGCACACTAATTTTGTGTGTCAGGCCTCTAGTGTTTGTATATATATAACAGTCCAGTTGAGTCAGGCACTGACCAAATATGCATACTGAGAACATTGACTAGGCATAGGACTGATTTAGATATTTGTACTGAATGATGCCAAACAAAGGGATCATTGAGACAGACTTGATTTCTAAGGCAACTGTGAAATACACTCCATGTACCTGCCCTCCTGTTAGAGTGTGTGCCCTCCTCCGCTCTGCAGTGCGGGAGGAAACCTGAGAGTGCACCACGTGGGGACCTCCGCAGTGACGGGAGGTAAAGTTGACGATAGCAGGACTTTTCTCACAGCCACCAAAAGTCCCCAACGGGCAACAGAAATGCTTGTAAAAGTGGGCAGGCTGCCATCCAATCACCCCAACTTTTTGGTTTGGAAATTTCTTCTTTATTTTTAGAGACAGGGTCTCACTATTTCTTTGCTACCTATGAGAAGCACCCTCTCCCCTCCCCCCCCCCCATTTTTTAAAGGCAAAGGCAAACTCCTTCCTGTGTACTTAATGGTTTTCACCCACTATCCTCCAAGATTTATCCTTCCTTTATCCACCGTTAGACTTTGAAAGATGGGAGTTTATTTTTAAGAGTTTGCTAACAGGAACTTGCATGAGGAACAAAGCCTCTACTAGTCAGCAAGATGAGGTGGATGTAAGCATTACCATGCACTGCGGCCCCAGGAGCTTTTAGTTGTTCTTTGCGTAGAAAGTCTGGCTTTCAAAATGTCAAAGATGGAAAAGAAATGAGTAGCTGACAATGGCTTTGGTTATTTTTCCTTTTCCTTTGATTTTACAAAAGGCCTTTGAAATATCCGGGGTTCGTTATAAACACTTTTCCATGATTGTTTTTAATTTGTTAAGGTCATAAATAAATACCATATGTTCCTGAAAATAAAAATAAGCAATGCATTCACTCCACAAGATCTTCTTAAAGTGTCTCCATCAAACCTACACATGATGTTACAATGCATCGGCAAATTTTTCACACGAGAATTGACAGTTGGTGACTAATTTTTAGTTGTTTACAGAAGTAAGAGACCATGTACATGAAGGTACCATTATGATATCAATAATGATAACCTACATTCCATAATACGTTTTAAAAGTTGTTACCGTCATTTCTGTGAGCGATTTAGACTGTCATCTTCCTTAGGCCAGCAGCACACTTCCTACCGAGGTCAGACCTCTGTTTTGTGAATATTATTGAGTCTTCCTGGTGTTAGTGTTTTGACTCAACCTGGAGTAACTTTGCTTTGCTGCACCAGCTTAGTCCTTCATTTTCTGTAAGCAGTACGGCATGGGACTTGGCTACAGTTTGTGAACATCAAAGAGGCCTAGTGGTAAGACCTTCGTGGAGGTGGAGGAGGGGTGGAGGCAGAGGAAAAGAGGCGCCGGGAGGCCATGAACACAGGTGCCTTTGGTGATCTTTGCTGACACTCAGGACCTTGTCTCTTGGCCCCCAGGAAGTCATCTCCTACTACTCCCAGTATTCGCTGGATGAAAAGATGCGCAGCCACATGGCCCTGGACTGGATCATGAAGGAGCGCGAGTCACCAGGAATTCTGTCCCAAGAGCTACGAATGGCTCTGAGGGAGCTGGAGGAAGCCAGGAAAGCAGGACAAGAACTGCGGTTTTACAAAGAGAAGAAAGAAATCCTGAGTTTAGCCCTGACTCAGATCTACAGCGATCCTGACACTTCCTCACCCAGTGATGACCAGCTGAGCCTCACGGCCCTCTGTGGCTATCACTAGCAAGGCCAGGGTCCAAGAACCAGAGGCTGGCAGAGGCCAGACTCTAGCATCAGGAAGCTGATTAAAGGAAGTTATCAGAGGCTTTAGTCCCTATAGCTAATACCTGAAGGCTGTACTAATCCTCTCCACCCATTCCATTCACAGAATCTGAGAGCAGTCAGGCCCTTTTAGGACACAGTGTTTTTCATCACACTCACAGTAATTCTACCTCAGAAGGGAAGGATGGAGACAGGTGGTTTGAAAAGTATTTGCGAGGGCCTGCTCCAACCTAAGGGCTGGTTGACATGTGACTTGCTAGATTATATATGTTGTTTCAGAGAATGGGTCAGGGTAGCATCCCCCCAAAGAACATCAGCCAGGACTGGGGGTGAGGGAAAGCATGATAGCAATTTTCATTAAATAAAAAACATGGATTGGAATTAAATAAAAACGTGGATTGTTTTTAAAAAATATTCAAAGTTCAGGATTTCTTTCTAAACTTTGTAAGCTAAAAGAGCGTACACTCTACTGGCTGTACTCCAAAACCACAAGGGGGATTTCATCGGGACATCCCACTATCAAAGATCTTGAAATGGTAATAGTATGAAACTACTGAAAAAAAATTAATGTGGTTTAAAATGCTCTTGTGATATTTTTTTTTTAATCCACACTCTTCCATATGGGGATAAATATCACTTACAATAGAACCCTCAAGAAGAATTCCTCAAGAATTAATATTCAATTTTTGTGAGTTCTGCAATCAGTCATGTTCATTTATAATTTGCAAATAGATAACTTGAATTGATTTGTTTTTATTTTTGCCACCACAGTCATATATCTATAATGGAGAAAGTTATTGGCATTTTAAAGGTTGAAACATTTTGAAGAAATCATTAGCATTTAATGATGTTTGCTTTGATTAGTTTCTCATGCATTAGAGAGAAGAAATCTTTAGCGGCCTTTGTTGTTGTTTAAGAACATAAGCCACCGACTGGACTCTTCTTTAAAGAAGGTTGAGACATTGCCACTTCTCTTTGAAAAGGGCTTGGGTCAAACAACTGATTAGAAAACCAAAAGCAAATACACACTAAATTTTAGATGATCACTCAAATTTAAAAATGGCAGCAGTGACAATTTTAAACATGTAGGTATTTCCATATCTGACATGAAAAGGATTATCTTGCATTGAGTCCAATAATTCAAATGAAAGAAAACTATTTTCTCAATCTTAAATAAAATTTCTTTTTCTTCTTATTTAGGCAAATGCAAACTAACTTTCCTGAAAGCTAAAACTGTTGTTATTACTTTAAGCTTACAAAAAATATGATTCTTTGGCCTTATATCTAAATATGTACAAAAGTATTTAGCACTCCTTAAATCCCCATGAAAACTACTGTATGCTGGTAATATATTTTGGAATTAGCCATAATAATAAAAATTAACTTACATATTACATTTCCCACACTAGGGGAAAATTTACCGACATATCTGCCCTACACTAATGTTTTGAAAAGGTGAAAATATATAGTATTATATAAATTTTATTTAAAAATTATTGTTTTAACAAAAATTGCATTCCTCCCCCATAATGAGGCTAAATGTCACTCACCTAGAAGAAAACTTTATTCTTTTATATTCCCAAAAAGGAATTAGAGTTAGTGTTTGCACGTTGACTATATTTTGAGGAAACTTTTTCTATCTAAAGTAATTTTTTATCAAGTCATCACTCTACCATTTGAGAAAAGCCGCAATTTCGATGTTGAGTGCAATTAAAGGGAGGGCACCTTTACTGCATTTGCAGCCTTTGACAATGACCCCCTCAAGCTGACACTATCTAATTAGATGCAGGAACAGGAATCAGCTAGGAAAATATCAAATTTACTTTCTGCCTATAATCAGAAAACTGCGTCCACTATCAGTTTTTCCGGGCTGATCAACACTGCCCCCTCTTCCTGGAATGGCATGGAAGCTACAACAAAAGAAACAAGACTTAGGTTCCCTGCCACTGCTGGTCCCTCCAATGCTCATTTAGAGCAAATCAACTTGAGCTAAGACATCATGGCTGTCAGTACCTCACAGAAACGTCTATAATCCTGGCCCAGAGAAGAGCAGAGCTGAAGAGCACATGTAATATTATTTTTCCTTGTCTACATACTGTTATCAATAGCACACTGCATTGAAGGGGATCCGAGTGAAGGGTGCTCAATTTAAGTATATGGAGCTCTGGGTCCTAACCTTTTGTGGCTATAAACCCTTTGAAAGTCTGATAAAAGCTATGGACCTTCTAGGAAAAACAGGACCAAGTGTATACATTTAAAATTAGACGAACAGTTTCAGAGAGTATGTAAACCTCCCCAAATTTCCATAGATTTCTCTTTCCGAGAAGCCCCAATTTACAACTCAATTTGAAGAGGTGCTCACAGTCTCATAAACTTCTCAGCAAAAATCTAACCTAGCTCAGACATCCCCCTGTGGAGCCTATTTCTAAGATAAATGCCATCATCCTTAAATATAAAGTTGCACTGTATTTAGACAAAAGATAAGTTTAATTTTCACAAAATCCAAATATACCTGATTGTTACAAAAAACAAACATAGCTTAAACTAGCTGCTAGTGTGAGATATCAGAATATAACAGATTTAATAAAGTCATTGTTCCTCTAGTGATCAGAATTCAGATGGCCATTTGTTCAAAAGCTATAGTCCACTGATAACATTTGCTGTTAAAATCATTCACCTATTTCTAGCAATAGATATTCTTGAAAAATTGTATCTACATCAACCATGAATCTGATCAGCTAGGTCTCAGGAAAAGGAGAAAGAAAGCATAAAGGTTTAACACTTTCCTGTTTCTTTAGGGAAAGCTTTTAAAGCTTACAGGTGTTGTGACTTTATCTCTGAAATACTTCAGAGAATTATGACTTATACCATACTATGCCTTTCTTTCTTGCTAAAGGACAAAGGAAGTCATACTAAGAATATTTGCATTATCCTTGACTATGTTCGTAGGTAACCGCTATTCAAAATACTACCTTTTATATATTGTTGATATTTTTTTGTTTTGCCTTGAAGAAATGCAAATATCAAGAATTCTTCTATGGTGTCCATCATGTTAAAGAGGTAATGTAAGATTGTTTTTAGCCAGGGCTCTAGAAAAACAAAAGGCATTTTCCCTACCACAGTGGTTCTCATCTTTAGCTGCACGTTAGAAATACCCAAGGAGCTTTTAAAAAACCCTAAATGTCCAGGCCATACCCAATCCAATGAAATCAGACTCTCTGGACGGGGGGCCCAGGCATCAGTATTTGTTAAAGCTCCCCAGGGAGTTCTAATGTGCAGTAATGTTGAGAACCAATGCTCTACCCAGGAAGTGCTGGCTCAGAGGTCGGTGGCCTCGCTAGTGGGAGCTATTACTTACTTGGCTTTGGCCCAAACTCAAATGTTGGGCTCTTCTGAGCCAGGTAAAAGCAAATCCTTTTGCTTGGTTAAGAGACTCTCCTGGAGCCCAGAAGTAAAGCAGGGCAAGTGCGTACACTCACGCACACACACACACTTTATTTTTGCAGGTAAACCAGATTCTTCCCCAGGGCCCAGCTTTCTTTCTTAAATATGATACATGAACTAACTGCACCAGAATCGGTCCAAGTTTAAAAGTACAAGTTCCTGGGCACATACTCCAGACCAGACCTGCTGACCAAATTCCAGGGGAGGGTCTGGATTATTTACCACCTCACCAGGTGTTTCTGATCATATTTAAACTTGAGCTCTTGTGGCCTAAAACTACCTAGCACTTTCTTTACTAGCCAGCACCCTCCCGCCCTTCTGACAGAACTAGCCTCTTGGGGGCGTGGCCACAGGAAGGAGTAAAGGAGAGAGGGGAAGGTTGCCTCTGGCCTCCTAGGAGCTAAGAAGAAGCAGGAGGGCAGGGATATGGCTGCCTTTTCTCTCCCCAGAGAGCAGCTCCCACTCTTTTATCACTTTGGCCCCAATATTTGGAATTATTTTTAATCCCTATAGGAAACAATGAAAATATCTATTAGCTCATGATTACAGCCCCTTTTAAAACCTTACTAAGCCCTGTGAGCCTCTCTTCCTGGGAACAAAGTAGGTGGAGGGAAAAAGGAGCAGAAGCTTCCTTCTGAGAGTTGTTGATTCTCTAGCAACTGTTCCCACGTGGAAGTCCCAGGTATCTATTTGTAGGCAGCTCCCAGTTTTAGCAGCAAGTAGGCTCCATAAGTCCACTTGTGAGTCAATTGGTTGTTCACCCCTGAGGAGGCATCTTTATACAGGAACAAGGTCATAAATGGTGGCCAATTTCCCAGACTAGCCTATGTAAGCAAGAAGGTACCTAAAGTATTGATCTATGGGACCTAACCCAGGTCCAGGCTGTGACTGAGCAGAGGAGGGTAGAACGGGGGGCAGCTGTGGGTCTAGGGCACAGTATTGAAAGACCTCCCTGGCGGCATATTCTGTCTCAAACCGCTTCTCCAGAGAGTCCCTTTATTTTCTCTTTGTCTCTCAGATTACCCACTGCCATCACGTGTTGCTTCTTCTGATCACGGTGTCTTTTACTTTCTGACTTACTAAAGAAGAGGTGACTTTTTTTTTATGCCTTTACTACAAATCTTTGAAAATTTCTAAGAGTTGTTATCCCTGGAGACAGGAACATTCACGTGACCTACAAATGACGGCTACTAAGCTCTCTGTAGGCTGTTTCCACCAGGCCCTATGGGGAGAGACGGGCACATGCAGCAGGCTGACTGTCAAGCTGGCCCTGGAACCGGTCTTGCTCACCTGTACCGCTGTCTTCCTGCTTCTTCCGTGTTCTCATTTGGCTCCACATGACACAACCCCATCTTGGTCACAGCTGCCCCATAGCTCGCCAGTTCCGGGTACTCTGGCTCAAAATCACAAACTGGCCTGATCAGTCTGTTCCTCTCAGGAATGTGAACAAGCAACATGGAAGGAATTTTCCAGTTCAAACTGGGAGCTGAACCTAGAAGAGTCAACTTCATGAATACTGTGTCTGTGCAGCCTGAAGGGATGAGGCAGTAGGAACCAGAAGCCCGCAGGGTGGTAGAGAGGAAGCTAATGGGTTCAGATAGCAGATGCAGAGACAAGCAGAGACGCAGGAGGAGGCAAGAGCAGGAGGCTCAGAAGGGGATGGTGAGAGCTGCTGGCCCAAGTGTCCTGCAATCATTTCACTCATTCTTCCCTGAGTGGGTCACACACCTGGCAACCACAGAAATCTCACTTTCCTCATTGCAGAGAAAAATCACGCTAGAGCATTCAGAACTTTTCATCCTGCAAGAATAGACCAAAAATACTGCAAACGGAGGAACCTCAAGTAATAGAAATGCTGCTAAGAAAACTAGATTGAGAACTGGTGACAGAGTTAAGTGTTCCCCCTCTCCCTGCCCCTCCCACTCTTATGTAAGGTCTCACCTGTCAGGAGTCCTTCCCAACTCTGAAACACACTTATGTATTATGTGCTAACCATCTTGTCCTTGCTCCCCTACACAAGTTTTCCTATGTTCCTATGTTCCATAGGAGGTATGGCCACAGAGGGAAAATAGAATTTTATTTTTAAAAACACAGAATTCATAACCTCAAATAATTGTTGTCTTAAAAAACTATTCGCCTGGCTGGTTGAGCATCCATGGTTGAGCATCAACCTATGAACCGGGAGGTCACAGTTCGATTCCTAGTCAGGGCACATGCCTGGGCTCGATCCCCAGTGAGGGCATGCGGGAGGCAGCCGATCAATGACTCTCTCTCATCATTGATGTTTCTATCTCTCTCTCCCTCTTCCCTCCTCCCAGAAATCAATAAAAAATATATTAAAAAAATAACAAAACTAAAAAAACAAAAACTAGTCACGTTGGGAAACTAACGTCATGCTCTGACAATGCTGAGGAGTGCCGTTTTTGCCAAAGACATTCCTGTCACAAACTCCTCCTTGCGAATGGCCCTCTGATCCTGTGTGAACAAAGAAAGAAAAGTCGTCTCTCTTTTGTGCTGAGAGCACCTTGCCATCCTGAACTGACTGGTTTATTTCAGCACCTCGACTATAAGGCCTAATCCTTAGCCTGCACTCAATGAATGTTTCTTGGGTAGAAATTTGTCATCGGTGTCTTGGGGCTTCTTACTCCTTGCTTGGTGAGTTAATTCATTCACCAGACCTGGCTCTGTTCTACAGGATTCGTCGGGACTCACTTAGTTGTAAGGTAGACACGCAAATCAAACTTACTAGGCAAAAGGGAGTTTATTTACTCGTGACACAAAAGAGTCCCAGGATAGCTTTTGCTCCACGTACATCTGGGTCCAGAAGCATACACCAGGAATTGATCTCTCTCATCCTGCAGATGTATACATATGTGCACATACATGTGCACCGTTGCTTATTTCTCAAATCTGCTTGCTTTTGCATTAAGTCCATTTTTAGGCAGGCCCTCCCCTTGGAGCAGCAAGACGGTGGCCAGCAGTTTCATGCTTACAACACAGCAGAATGAGAAATTCTCTTCCCAATAGTTCAAATCTGGGATAGTTTTTTCTCCGAGTACATCTGGATCTAGAAGCACAAACCAGGACTTGATCTAACCATTCTGGATCCCAACACTCAAATTCTAGAATTAAGTGGTGGCCAAGTCAGCCCACCCAAAAAACTTAGACCTTGCGGGGGGGGGCGGGGGGAGTGTGGTGCGGGGAGGGGCATAGTCACCTGAGGTAAATACAGGTTCCATTACCAAAATGGGGAAAACGTGATCATTTTCCAAGACATTTTTAGAACTATTTCTCCTTCAGAGCCTTCAGAAATGGAATGAACAATAGAAGAAATGCAGTCTCCCCAACCATTAGTTGAGGAAAAGATCTTTGGGTAAGCAACGAACAACAGATGTCCACTATGCATGCATGGTACCATTTCCAAAAATCAAATCTACCCTCAGAGGACAAATGTTGTGACTATTAAGGATGTTCAAAAGAATATTCTTCCCTGAGGGGAAGTCCAAAAGTGTTCCCAGACAAGTCACATCCTGGAGTAAGTGTCCAGGTTCTCTGAGGACGGGGGACAGCACTCATGCGTATGTAAGAGCTCCCTGTGCGGAGAAGCCTAATCGCCCGCATTGCTCTGCAGTCACACTTCATATATCTCCCGTGCTGATGAATTGCTGCTGTGCAAGGGAGTCAGGAAATTTCCTCCAGTCTATTTCTGGTGGGCCCTGGCTTTCATTATCAGTGGCTGCTAATGCCCCTCAATAGAAAAGAAAACACTTGATCCCAACAATTGAAAAGGGTTGTGGCAAAACTGGGCAGTTCAATAGCCTGGATAGTTTATTTATCCTTCCTTATGACTGAGTGACTTACACACCTAACCATGCTCCACTCTGGCCCATGAGCCATGACGCAGGCAGTCACAGAATGATTTTGGAAAGAACTTATTCTGAGTCAATCTATTGTGGTTCTCCCAGCTATTTTTATGTTTCCATGTAGTGATTTGTTAGATGCTGTCTGAGAGTAAATAGGCAGTAACTAGTGCAAAATTCATAGGGAAATATTGAAAACACAGGTGACCCAATGAAATAACAGGAGAATTGAAAGTCAGCCTGAAACCGTAATAAATCAAAACTAAAAAGTAGAAGCTATCTTACCCTTTTCGTTAATCTGTTCTCAAAGGATTATTTATCTAGTTATTGTGGCTACTTAGATTTTTTTAAAATGTTCTTTTGGTCACAAGGCCATCTAAACAAATAAATCCAATAAATGGGGGAGGGTATTTCAATTCTCTTAGAGTCTGAAACATTTTCTCTTAAACAATGAATCACATAGATGTTTGATTAAGACTGGGTCCATCCATTAAAGCAGTGAACTCAATGAAGACAAGTCTCCTTCCTGCTGCCTTTCATCCAGAGCAGTTGTGTTGGCGTCATGTTTTGCATCCTCTTTATTTCACAGAAATCCAAGGACAGGACGCTGTGTCCCAGTCACCAGTTCTTTGAAAAGCCTGGGGGCTCAGCTCTCACTCTGCTGAGAAGAGGCTTCAACAGGCTGCATCTCGCCACCTGGGCAACTCCGTCCCAGGTGCTGCAGGTGTCACACCCGTTGACAGTAGGATTTACAGGCTCTCAAATAAAAGGTCTAAAAAAACACACACACAAAAACCTGTCCATTTCTAAAGGCAGTTTCTATTTGCCCTATCGTTAGAAGAGGGGAATGCCAGGGTTAAAGAAGGAACTGGGTTAAGGAAAGGACTCTGGGAAAGGTGGGAGCAAGTCCACAGAGGATTAATCCTACCCAACAGCAAACAGCCACTTGCTTCAGCCCCTCCCATGCTAACTCCCTCTCATTTTTCCTTTTCACCCGAGGAACTGAATGAGGAACGAGTCCTGAATTCAGTCTTTCGTTTCCCCTCATTTGTTGTTTATATTCATATTGGATTCATTTCATTCAAATTACTCTTAATTCACACTTGAAAGTTAAAGTTCTGTGAGAAGTAATGGGAGGCAATTGACTTTGTGGTAACGAAGGCCTCATTTACATTGAATCCCAGTAAAGCAACATTTTGCTCCAGACGGTCTTTCTTTATAACAAACAAGCTTCTTATATCCTAACGGCATCAAAAAGGTGTTAGCTTTTATGTTTCTGGGGAACTTAGGATAATAGTGTCTGTGCCGAACAATGTGATTTCCGACTTCCGTACTAGAAGTTTGAGGACTGCCCTCCTTCCCGCACCAGGCTGAAGAACGGGTTTGTGGGGTTTGGCAGTTCCCATGGAAATTGTGGGACTTTCCTCCTCCACTTAAGAGGAGGTTAGTCTCCGGATCTACACACACAGGATGAAGGGCTTACTTCCATTGGCCCAGAAAATGAAGGCAGGCTTTTCAGTTTTGAGAAAGATTCGAGCTCAACAGGCAATTTATAAAAAAGGAAATTCTATTTTCAGTCTCACTACTTACCAAACAAGAATATTTCCACCAATCAGACTGGCAAAAAATACAGGATTCTACATCCACCATTGATGCGTTTGTGAGGAAATGGATATTCTCACACTGTTTTGACGAGAATGTGAATCAATGCAGCCTTTTCTGTAGTCAGTGCTATGAAAATGCGGTATGTTCTGCCCCTGTCACCCAGCATGTTTCACTTCTACAAATTCATTCTGTAGGAGCATTTTTACAAATGTTCAAAGCTATGTACTAAAGTATGTTCTTTATTTTATTGCTTCTAATAGTAAACTTTGGAATGCTCACCAGTAGCAGACTAGTTAGTTTCATGATGCATCTCTCACTGCCCTGTCCAATACGGTAGCCACTCGCCACGTGTGGCTACTGAACACTTGACCTGTGGCTAGTCTGTCTTGAGTACACACTGGATTTTGAAGATTTATATTTCAAAAAGTAAAATATCTCTGATAATTTTTATATTGATTGCAGGTTGAAAAGATAACATTGTAGATATATTGAGCTAAACATATTATTAAAATTAATTTTAACTATTATTTTTTACCTTTCTAATGTGGCTACTAGGATATATAATATTGAATATGTCACTCATATTTGAACCTCACATTATATTTCTCTTAGCCAGCATTGACCTGTATTATGTACTAGTCATTAAAAGAAGGTAAATCTCTATGTACAGATATAAAAAGATACAATATAGATTAATTGAAAAATAATTTTCAAAGCAATACATAAATTGCAAATACATTTGCTTTTTTTAAAAAAAAAAAATTAAGTATTAACCTCTGAACCAGGAAGTTGCAGTTTGATTCCTGGTCAGGGCACATACCTGGGTTGCCAGCTAGATCCTCAGTGGGGGATGTGCAAGGCAGCTGATCAATGATTTTCTCTCATCATTGATCTTTCTCCCTACCTCCCTGAAATCAATAAAAATATATATTTTAAAAATCTATAATAATAAAAGCAAAATATTCTAATTAGACTGGACAATCTTCTGGACAAAGCCGGGGGAAGCCCGGGCCCCGTGTGCCAGAGGGAAGCTGGTGCTGGCAGCAGAAGGAAGGAAGGCCTGCTCTTGCACGAATTTCATGCATCGGGCCTCTAGTTAAGTATAAAAAAACAAATTTGGAGGAATATGCTCTAACTATTGTTGGAGAAGTGGGGATTGGGGATGAAGGAGAAAATTTTTTTTTACATTATGTCTTTTAAATCGCAGTTAATGTACATTGAAGGGCTGAGGGGAAATAAAATGTAAAGCTAAAAATTAAAAACAAAATCAAAGGAGAAAAAAACAACATTATAGTTTTAGTCTTTCATGTTTGTTGACATCTACATATGTGTTTGTATTGCCTTGGCATTCATTGGCTATGAAAATCTCTTTTGATGATATATTGCAAAGCCTGAAATTTTTTCCTACTAGAATGATATATGCTTTTTACTATTACTATTTGTCATTTGTTTTTACTCTAGTAAAGGAAATAGAAAAAATTAAAAGTAGACAAAATTTCTTGTCCTGGTAATAAATAGCAAATCAGGTTTCAGTTTATGAAGAATTCAGTTCTTGCAATTTTCCTTCAGGGTTGACAACAGTGGACACAAGATTAAAATCCATGCGCACCTCAACATCTGATGCTCCAAGTGCCAAAAGGAAGTCCTGGTTGAAAACATCTCAATCTGGGAAGGTTGTTAACATTTTATGAAAGTAAATTTAGAGGAGGGAAATTATTTAATAAACATTAAACTACTTTAAAATATATATTTACATATCTCTAAGATGTGTTCATATTATTCTGTGTTCTATTTAGTCATTTAATAATATGTATTACCCAATTTCCCAAATTTATCTTGAGTAGTATTTCAGCATATTAAATGACAAGTTTATTTACTCTTCAGGAGAATTTTTATTATCTTTATTAGCAACACTCTGAACATACTTAAATTAATTTTTAAAATATGATTTATTTTCTCTAAGTGCAGCTCCTCTGAGTATTCCTGAACTCTTTTTTTAAATTATTTTGAGGACATTTTTACGACAGATTTTTACTATAAGTGGCCTCAACTCTTTTTCTGAAACCAAATGAGTAAACGTTTTTTACTGTGTTTCTTTTTTTACTAAAAGGGAAATTAACTTGACAAATGGTTTGAATATTTTAAAATCCTTAACACATAAAAATACTTAATACACATTACCAGATTACTCACCAAAATTAGAAAACCCATTACTATGGTGTAATGTATGTGGTCCAATTGTCCCACAATGCCACCTTCCACGTTTTTAAGCTTTAGAATTATGGTTCTGCTATGTCAAACCTATAAATGCGCTCCACCACACACACACACACACACACACACACACACACACACACACACACACACAAAGTGTTATATTTCAAAAGCAGACCTGTTATCTGACCCAAGGATCTACTCAGGTAAGAAACTTTATTCTTTGTCTTCAATTTTTCGATTTCCACTAATAAATTTTACTCAAATAAGGAAAAACCTGGGAATGTTTAGAGATGCTTAGAGATAGGAGGCAATTATATAGAAGGAATGCATGTTTTTACAAAGTGACTGTTATCGTCACTGTTAAACACAAAAATATACAAGGAGCAAAGGGAAAGTGTGTGATTCCGATGAACAAATCAAGATTAGCAGCAACTTTATACAAAGATGAAGAAGGCATAGCCCTTGTAGAAAGTGGCTATATAAATACGTTATAATAAATCCCCCTGCCTCTGCTATATCTGCCAAATGACGAATTCAAACAAACATGTTCTAGTTCTCTGTTTATGAAAAGTGTATCTTAAAATACGCAAACCAGTCTCTGAGTCTCCCTCACATCCCTTCACTGCCGTACACCAGAACTAGGGTTAGTTGCCACCCAAATGAAGGAAAGATGCAAAGACATGCACATATTAACTTCTGCAGGTCCCATCCCCTGGAGGACAACTCCGCTCCTCACAACCGGCTGCAGCAGAGGAACACTGGAAGCTTGTAAACGCCCCGTTCACATCGTGCTAGAGCTTCCCTTTCCCTTTCTCTGTGCCTTTCCTCCTCGTACCAATGCACTTTGTTAGGCCACTGAATACTTTGGTTTCTATTTTTCGGTTCCTACAAAACTATTATGTTATGTTTTGGAATCTTGTAATACAGATGTTTCATATTCTGTAACAGCCCTCGTGTGCTCTTCCCCATTTATATATAACGTCCCCTCTGGCTACCAAGGAAAGAGATGGGGGGCCCGAAAGAAGAAAGGGGCCTA
The DNA here is from genome assembly GCF_951640355.1 of Cnephaeus nilssonii. Classification (NCBI taxonomy): domain Eukaryota; kingdom Metazoa; phylum Chordata; class Mammalia; order Chiroptera; family Vespertilionidae; genus Cnephaeus; species Cnephaeus nilssonii. The sequence goes on from NC_137073.1 coordinate 60,073,973, forward strand.
AAAAGAGAAAGGCTCACGTGGTGCCCATGTGCCCATCTACACTGAGGGTGTTTTGAACCAGCGTATCCTTCAACAAGTGAGCGCCTTCATCCCCACAACAGAAGCCCTGACAAAGCCCACTGGCACGGCAGGAGAGCCGGGGCGCACAGCTGTAACGCCTCCCTGTCAGCACAGAGGTACAGTTTGCGGTAAAGGTGAAGTCTTAAATCTGTTACCACCAAGGAACAAAGACAACTGTGAGAATTTCCTCCCACTCTCCTCTCTGGTTTCCCCTGCTACGAATGAGCTATGCTTCTCTGATTAATTAGACCTGGAGACTTAAAACAAACGTGTTTTCTATAGTTAGGAGAGTTATTCCAGTTTACCCAAGTAATGAGAGAGCTTCAACAGTCTGAGGCCTGAGCAGTTCAAATTGAGCAAACCCTGGCATAAGGAAATCTGAGAGATTTTCTGTCAGCAGAGGATGTTCATTTCTCAGCAGATTTTACTTTATGCAAATATTTTCTAGCATATGAACTAAATGTCATTATCTGTCTGCACAATAACCTATATAATCCTCCTCTTTACTATCTAAATTATTATTTTTCTATATACTTGCAGAAGAGATTCTACTACCTGAACACTTGAAGGAATTGATTATATTAATAAAGATGGAGATGATTTTAAAGACATATTTAGGTCAAATTGAAAACAAATAATCTATTTCATTTAATGATAGATTAATAAGGGAGGAAAACTAGATTAAAAAGCAAGAATGATCAAATAATCATCTATAACTTAGTTCTACAGTATCATAAAACATCATTAATTCAGATTGAGCTCATTTTAAATGTATGATATATGAATGTTTAGTGTCTCTTATTATAATCTACTTATATTTTCCCAATTAGACACAGTTAGAGATTCTTGTATGAATCTATTTTGTATATCCTTCATATGTACCTATTCTCCTGCCCAACTAAGTTGCCACATAATGACACACTTGTTAATCATGGCAAATCTAGAGTCTACAATGCACATCTTAAAATTAATTGGTAAGTAACCTTATTTTACGTGTAGAATACATTTTACAAAAAAATACATATATGCCTTTATTTGGATTCCTGATTTTAAGAGTACCTGCATGGTCCTTTTATATTGGTCCATTTGTTTAGGTCCAAATCAGTGATACAAATACAGTTCCTGGTTTAGTAAGTCTGGGGTGGAGCCCATGATTCTGTATTTATAACAAGTTCCCATACTGCTGACCTGAGAATAATATTTGGAACAGGAATGTTGTCAACTATGACCTTGTCAAATCTCACGTTCCTGGGCTGGTCATGGTACATGGGCCTTGCTATTAGTCATCTAGCACAAATGTAAGCTGTGCAGAAAATAACATTAAGATGCCTGTGAAGATTTGATGTGATCATCTGAATCTTACTCTGACAATTATTAGCAACATTTAGTGGCCCGTTAAAATTCCTTGGAATCTTAAGACTTGTGTGAGTGGCTGGTCTCCTGTCAAACCCATTCCCATCATCAGTGGAGAGAAGCAGGGTTACATAATAATTTCAGTCCTTTCCGATTCATTTCACACAGCTGTGCTCAAGAACTCAGAGGACTTAGAAGCCAGTGTAAAAATACGCTTCTGTCCTCTGGGAGACATTGCACTCAAAGCTACTGATATAACCTCAACCTCTCAGGACCAGGGCCCAGGAGCTGCTGTTGGCTAACAACTGCGCTTTTGAAGCCAGCACACAAGAGAAAGAAAACATCTTGCAAAAACTCAGGAGCACCATGGGCCTATGGCTAGCACTAAAGAAACGAAAATATTTTTCTTAATACATATTCATTGAGCTAAAGTACATGATTAGTGCCACATGATTTCAAATTAATTCTCATATTTTAATTCTCACAACCAGCCAGTGAGGTAACTTTCCTATCCCTGTTTTTTAAGTGGAAAAAAAAAATGAGGTTTGAGAGTTTTCCATGACTTACCCAAGGTCACACAGATAATATAAAGTAGATCTGGGATTTGGCTTCAAGCCCAGTGTGTTCTCTCCACTATAAAATCTTGAAGTCATATCAGTCTACCCAGGACCTAGACAGTCAGCTGGACTTAGATTTGCATCCCAGCTCTTGCACTTACTGGCACATAACCACAGGCAAGTTGGTTACATTTTTTAAGACTCAGTTTTTAAATATTCAAATTGGGAATAATAGTCCCCTTTCAGGTTTTTTGTGCAGATTAAATAAGATTCATTTAACCAGATTAATTTTAGGACCTTGAGAATTATGTATGGCACATAGCAAGTGCTGGATAAATCACAGCATTAAAAAAAAAAATCTTATAGTCGCATCAAAATTACCAGAGCCAAGAAGACTTACTAAAACCTCAGGTTGGGCTAAGAGTGCACACACTCCTTCCTAGTCTCCTCTCTTAACTCAGAGTTCCCCATACCTCTGTATTAATATAGATGATGTTTTATTTATTTTAAATATATATTTTTATTGATTTCAGAGAGGAAGGGAGAGGGAGATAGAAACATCAATGATGAGAGAAAATCATTGATTGGCTGCCTCCTGCATGCCCCCCACTGGGAACCGAGCCCGCAACCCAGGCATATGCCTTGACCGGAATCGAACCCGCAACCCTTCAGTCTGCAGGCCGACACTCTATCCACTGAGCCAAGCCGGCTAGGGCAAGATGATGTTTTATTAAAGTGACCTACTTATGTGATCTATTTACCTTCCATCTATAAACCCCACCATGTCTTATTCATATGTGTACCTCCAGTCCTAACACAGTCTCTGGAACATGGAAGGCATGCAATTCATGTATGTTGACAAATTATAGCACAATAGAAGAGAATTTTAAACTGAGCGGCAAACTAACTCAAGAAAGTCAGCACGTTCCTCTGGAGTCTGGCTGAAAGGTCCTATTTATTGAATAATACAGTGACAGGCACACAAACAAAACTTATTCTCATGGAAGGAGCTCAAAATACAGTGGGAAGCCAAGCGTGTGCACAGTGACAATATAAAGAGGATCATGCTCCAACAGTGACACAGGGAAGATTCTATGGGAAAGAAGAAGCAGCAGGTCTAGGGAGGATTAAGGAAGGAAGTTCAGCTGAAGCTGAGCTGTCTTGAAGAGTAAGCAGGAATTTGCAAGGCAGAATGTAGGTGTGGAATAAGAAAAGTGTATCAATGGAAACATTGTGCAAAGACAGAGAGATAGGAGAAAGCATGGAGCTTTAGAAGATAACAAATATTTCAAGGTTATTGCTCATGAATATCTCCTCTATCAAATGTGAGCTTCCCAAAAAGCAAAAATCCTGATTTCCTACCTAACCTATTATAAGTATTTAATGGCATATAGTAGATATTCCAGAAATAATGATCGAATGAAATAAATAAATGAATAGATCAGTGAAAATACTTCATACGTACAGTTAAGCTAGAGTAAGAAGACCTGTCATGTATTGGCTCACACATTACTATGGTATTTTCAGTGTTTTAAATCAACAAAAGCCTAGACTCAACCCCAAGTTTCCAGAGAATGCATTTACACCTATATAAATCACTTAGTCATCTGGCCTCTGCATGGGCTACTATAACACAGTACCAGAGACAGGGAGGCTTAAAAAACAGAAACTTATTCTCTCATGGTTCTGGAGGCTGGATGTCTCGAGTGAAGGTGCTGGTAGATTCTGTGCCTGGCGAGAGCCCTCTTCCTAGTTTGTAGATGGCCACCTTCTTGCTGTGTCCTCACGTGGCCAAGAAAGGAAGCTCTGGTGTCTCTTCTTCTTATAAGAGCACTAATCCCCTCATGGGTCCCACCCCCAAATCCTCATCTAAACCTCCCACCCTAGCCGGTGTGGTTCAGTTGGTTGGGCATTGTTCCAAGCACTGAAAGATTGTCGGTGAGATTCCTGGTCAGGGCATATGCGTGGGTTGTGGGCTCAATCCCTGGTAGAGGGTGTGCAAGAGGCAGCAAGTCGATGTTTCTCTCTCACATCGATGTTTCTCTCTCTCCCTCTCCTTTCCTCTCACTCTAAAATCAATAAAAAACAACCACCTAATGAGAATGACATTGTTGTGGTCCTTGTGATGTTACTATCTCACATGTGCTTGCAGGCTCTTCGTTTCTGTACAACATGGCATCTGCCTTTTCCTCTTCTCCTGCTCTATTGTTCTGGGTTTGATGTCTTCTGTGGCTGCTGCTACCAAAGGATTGACGGTCCCGCCAAAAATGGTAATGCCACCAGTGATGGCCACACCAGCCAAAGGCACAACTGCTCCTCCCCATGCCAGGGAAGTCAGGCCAGCAAAGAGACAGGCCTGCTCCTGTACCTTCTCAATTTAGACTGAGGGTGGTCGCTTTGGCTGTCCAGGCTCTCCGGGCCTCTTCCCTGCTCACACAGCAACGCCAGAATGTCTCTCTACCCCTCAGGCTGCAAAGCTGTGCCAATTTGAGCTCTGGCCGCCTCAGTAGACATTCAGGAAATAGCTCTTCTGGTTTTTACTCAATATTCTTGAAATCTGTCTTCCAAAGACAGAGGCATGAGTCCACACTGGTGCTGAATATTAAACACCTCTCTTCAACACTGATCTGTTGACTTTGGATCAAAGCTCTTCCTAACCTGTCTTTTCTATTACAGGAGACTTGTTTACCTTCCTGAGCCATCCAGATTGTGGCTGAATCCTGTGCAAACTCAACTGGCTCAAGTAGGGATTCCCGCTACAAGAAGCTCCTTGCAGGCCAAGTCCATACTTCTCTTGTGCTCTTTATACTCCACTCTATTATCCTGGACAAATATTAATGCTTGATCATAGTTCCTAAATTAAAAACTGGTGGCATAAGGACGCATGATGTTTATGCATTACTGGAAAATAAAAGTGACTCCTTAAAAATACTACGTGTTTCAGTTCTATTGCAAGCAGCCTGATTCTGTATGCCTCGCTCAATACTAGTACTGTGTCTGGATGCAGCCAGCCCTCTATAAATGCATATTAAATAAGCAGCTATTTTAAAGTTTCCTGAGAACCAAAACAAGTAAATCTCACCTGTGGAGGGTGTGGGCCACGATCTCAGAAGAATGACTGTGAAGACTTCCAGTACATAAAAAATTGAACGTTAAAGACAATGGTGTTCTCTTCCCCATTGGTAGCCTTAAGAAGGAAACGTGATATGGCATGAAAGACAATAGAAAGAGAACAAAGCAAAGTACTAGATGGTTTTCAACCATGCTTCCCCTTACTCCAGCCCTGCTTCTCTCCTGGCAATTTCTTGAACATTCCAGGAGTGTTCCCCTCTCAGGACCTTTGCCGTTGCTGTTCCTCTGCCTGGAATACACTTGTCTCAGATAAGTCACAGGGGCTGCTTCCTGGCTTCACTCAGTCTCTGATGTACCCGTGGCCTTTTCCGGCTACGCTTTTTTTTTTTTTAATTGATTTCAGAGAGGAAGGGAGAGGGAGAGAGAGATAAAAACATCACTGATGAGAGAGAAACATTGATCGGCTGCCTCCTGCACGCTCCCCACTGGGGATCTAGCCTGCAACCCGGGCATGTGTCCTGACCTGAATCGAACCATGACCTCCTGGTTCATAGGCTGAGTCACAACCACTGACCCACACCAGTTGGACCTGGCTACCCTTTAAAACTTGAGCACCCTCCCTATTTCCTGTCCTGTTACCTTGCTTTATTTTTCTTCATAGCGTTTAATTACCACGTGGCATTATATTATTGGCTTATTTCTCTCATCTGGGGTGTCAGGTGCTTAAGAGCAAGAACTGTGTTTGCTTTGTTCACTGCTCTGTCTCTAGTATCTGACACATAGTAGGTGATTCATAAATAACGTTTAAATCAATTGTATTGGAATATGGATTTTGATATAAGGTACTATTAATCATAAATATGATTAAGTAAATATTTTTTTTAAAATCAGACTTCTACTTCTGGTAAAATGGAGTAGTTTGCAAGGCATTGATGTGATATGGGAGCAGCAGATCATGAAAAAGTAGACTGTTATTCTGCTGCATTTTCCCAGGGGACATTGGCCGGCTTCAGAAATGGACAAGAGGCTGAATATAGGAACTTTTGGTGGCCAAAGGGAGGCTTCTGGGGTTAAAGAAACCAGCAGAACTTTGTCAGGCTCATAAGGCAGAAGCAGTGTTACAGAGTCACAGGCCAGCATCCTGCTGAAAATGGAAGGGTAGAGAATTGGGCCTGAAATATGGCCTGCTTTTCCTTGTCAACATTTGCTTGATATCTTGGAGAGTTGAAAGGAACTGCTGAGTTTTTCCAGGCTGGGCAGCACGGATTAAGGTTCAGTCTCAGAAGCTGACGGCACAAAGATCAGGGAAAGTCCTTGGTGAACAAAGTCGTCTCTAGGAGTCGCTTCCCACCCTTGCTGCACATTGAAATAATGTAGACATTTTTAAAATGTAATTTAAATTTTAAATTATTATTTCTAATTGAGTTTATTGGGGTGGTATTGTTTAATAAAAATATACAGGTTTCAGCTATACGCTTCTACAATATACAATCTGCATATTGCATTGTGTGTTCTCCACCCCAAGTCAAGTTCCATTTATCCCCCCTTTATTCTCTTCTACCTCCCTCCACCGGCTTCCCCTGGGCAATCACCCTATTGTTGTCTGCGTCCATGAGTCTTTCATTTTTTTTCTTTGCTTAATCCCTTCGCCCTTTTCACCCAGCCCCCAGTCCTCTCCCCTCTAACTCAAAGCAATAAGAAATAAAAGATAATGGGCAGGAATCCCAATTATAACCATAACTGTTGTAGGTATTACATATATTTACAGCACTGTCTCCTTCAAAGCTCAGAATGTGTTTTCCCGCTGTAGTTTTCAATAACATGGTCTGTAAAGAGAGGCGCCTGGTGCTGCTGGCATGTCAATGCTTCCCAGGACCTGGGCACATTGGGCAAGTCTCCCGGGTTCCATTCACAAGCAGGCCCCAGAAAATGACTGACACAGAGCAGTTGCTATTACCGGTAGGTTAAGACATGGACTAGTTCCAAAGGAAAAGAAAGGCTTTCTCACACCCATCTTTCAAAGTAAAGTAACCGAATAGCTTTAAAAATAACAGCAACAAACAATATATCACCAAAAACCAGGTATCAACTGAAACAATAAACTTCTTTACTCTCTCAGTGGGTGGGAGTCAAAACCAACTGTCAGACTCACATATCTGCTTCTTTTCCATTTTTAATTCAATTTTTCCCTTCAAATGAATCATGGTATGGTCTTCGTTGCTCCGAGTAGCAGAGAAAAAAGCCAGAAAAAGCAACTGCTGCATATAGATATCAGAACAAGAAAAAACCCTTGGACAATCTGTCTCCTTTCCTGACTTCAGTCCCGCCCCTCCTCCCCGAGTCTGCCTTGAAATTTCATTCTTCTGCAAATATGCTCCTTTTCCCTTTTTGCCACAGGAACCATTCACCAAAATAAAATATGGGATAAAATATACTCCAAGCTGAATTAAAACCATTAGCCCCTTGAAAACTCATTCCAAGGAAGAGAAAAGGAACAGGCAAATTTATTAGGTGCAAAGAAAGGATGTTGGTTACCTGGGAATTCAGTTCAACTTTAAAGGCTTTTTTAATTAAGTTATTTAATGAGTTGAAAGAAGAGAAGGAACAAAGGTTAGAAAATGAGTTTACATGTTTTCAGTCAGGAAAAATGAAAGCAAATGAACCCAGGTTTTCAGCGCTATTGTTTTTCATGGGTTCTACTTCAGAATTCGTTCTGGAAGTCTAACAAAAGAAAAACTCCCAGGAGAAGGGTGCCACAGACACAGGGAGGGGACAGGGTGAGGGAGAGTGCATCTAGAAGGTCCTTTGAAGTTGGGTGGGCAGGGAGCGTAGAAAAGGGCATAACAATGAAGGACAAAGATTTAGATTCCAAATAAGGTCACTATGGAAAGGGTATACCCTAACTCTTATATTTAATGTGCCTTCAGAGTACATTAACTGTCTTGTTTTGATAAATAATAATAACAATGCTATAATGTACCCTATAGTTTACAAATTTAATGGGGAAAACTTGGAAGAAGCAATGGGTAAAAATGAAAAACACATTCTCCCATTTCTACTTTTTTCCCCCCTTTTTCTTGAAGGTGGTCTTTCCCTGTCCAAAGTGTAATCATATGTGAAACTCCATCATTTCCCCTTTTGCCTTTCCAACCCCAACATGCTTCATTATAGTCACCATCATGCCATTCATCTGACGTCTTTCACTAACTACCACAATTTAGTAGGTGTTTGGTATTCCTGAAGGTAGTGTTTTTCATTAAAAGACACATTCAAGCTGGTTCTCTAGACTCAGTTGAAGCAAGGGCTTGGTAATGAATCTATTATTTAAATTAATAAACAGTTCTGGGACATTGTTTTAAAACATTTATCTTATTTTAGAATTAAAGTAAAACAGCTTGGTCTGTTTTTCTTTTTAAAAAAGTTTTACTCACTTTACAGCACAGTTATTTGCATTTTTCTTCATCCACAACTGACTAGATTGAAAAAAACATAGCAGGGGACGTAAAAATGAAGTAAGAAAATAAATAACAACATATCGAGGCTTTTTCTTTTCTTTTTTTCTTTTTGGAACTCACGAAAGAAAGAAAGAAAGAAAGAAAGAAAGAAAGAAAGAAAGAAAGAAAGAAAGAAAGAAAGAAGAAAGAAAGGAAGAAAGGGAAAGAAAACCACCAGGCCTGATTAGTTCAACATTTGGGGGCAAAGAGACATTGTGTATAATGTCAGCAAAGTCACATCAGCAAGAGACCCCAGGACACCATGGGAGGGAATGTTTATCAGACAAATGTGTCTCAAAGGTTCTTGTGCTCGGAGGCACCTTTCCCACCCCTTCCTGTTTGCATTCCTCAGGGTTAGATTTCAGTGGAGGGGATGGAAATTAAATAAAGGTGCATTGGAAGAGACATAATTAGTCCTTAAATCATAGGATCTCAGATTCGTGAAATTTCATTGAAAATTTAGCTCGAAGCCTTTTAAAAAATGCCTCTGGGGCAACCTCTTCAGATTTTCTCCCAAGAATTTAATGTTTAGCATACACAAGTAATTATTACTCAATAATGCTCTTTTGTTCTGAGCTAAGGATTCCCGTTAGCAGTGTTTTCACCTGTGGAACAGAAGAATTCACAGAAATACACTCACCCAGACGTGTTCCTCTGTGAAGTCTGCTTCAGGTTTTCTCTCAGAGCATCCAACACTTCTCTCAGTTGTTTCTTGCAATGGTTCACATTGGCCAACACGTCACTGAACAGCACAATGTCAATCCCAGAGTACCCTCGGATGGCGTCCCCTTTTATAAGAACCATCCTGTGAGGTAAAAAGGACATGATGTGAGGAAAGCCTCAACTAACCTTGAGGGAAGCATAGACTTTAACTGGTAGCATTTTTAGGGTCTACTAACATTGTGGACTAGCTTAAATGTGTGCTAGTTTCTCCCCCCTCACCTCTAAGAAAACAAAACAACAACAAAAAAACCACAGGAGAAGGAGAAAGTAATCTATCACAGTCTACTGAGAATTCAGGTCTGGTTGTGGAAAAGAAAGCATAGTTTGCAGAAAAATCCTGAAAATCCTTATAAAGAGTTAGAGCTAGAAGTTCTCAGACTCCTTCTGTTTGAAAGCCACTAACTGGATTGTGAGGAATCCATGAAGGCACGAATGAAGTTCACACAGTAGACCCACTACTCAGCCCAAGACCCCAGCCCCTGATGAACAGCTGGAGGGGCAGTCCGGGCAAGGTGCCCTCACACCAGCTATATCTATGAGATTTAGGACCATACATGACTGATGTTTCTGGTGGGTGCTAGTTTGCTACGTGTCTAATAGATCACAGATGATTTTAATAAAGTATTCTATAATTATAATTAATGAGAATTTACTTCAAATCTCTTGCTAAATATAATTTTATAAGCCAAAACTGTAAGTCATTAGCAGCACAGCTTTGCCTTCTTCAGCACTCAAGGGAAACTAGGTTGCAAGAGGAAGCTCTTGAGCAATAAAGTAAACTGTTACCTATGATTTATAGAATCATCATGTCCATATGCAAAAGAAATGTCTAAGGGAGCCTGTGACACAAAGTGTCAAAGCAATTTCACACGAGGTCAGAAAACATTCCAAAGCTCTGAACCTGCTGTCATTTATTGTATGTTAATCTCCTATGAGTTTCCAACAGTCATTCAGCCAGGCACTGTGGAAGCAAGGAAGCACCCAAGGAAGCAAGCATGTGCCATTCTTACTCTTGGCCCTGCCCTGGCCTGCCCTGGGAGGAGGCCGGGCTCTTCAGAGAGACATGGCAGCTTGGCCAGAGGGGAAAGCTCATGGATTGTGAAAAACATTTGCTACTAAAGAAGATACGGGAACAAACACCACCTACCAACAAGAGCTGGGTGGGTCAAGGGGAAACGGCATGGGTATATCTCCCACCTCGTAGGATTATACTTTACAGCAACATTTCCAACAGGGAGCCACAGTGCACCGTAAGGGTTCAGCTGCAGGTAAGAAAAACCACTCCAGTTACTTCAAGCAGAACGAGATTTAATTCAGGGAATCATTGGGATAGCTAGAAGAATAGACTCTAGGCTGGGCTCTCAGGAACCACTTTCAGAATAACACTGCAGACCTGGCCTGCTAAGGGACCTGTTGCCCCAGCTACAATCAGAGAGCGGTTATGACAACCGCTGGCTCCAGGACCATCATGCCTTACTTGAGATCTAGGAATCAAGAAGCTGCCTCTTGTGCATCCCAGAAACAGCTTGCCCTACGGTAACTCCAGGGACTACCGGTCATCACCAGAACTCTTGGCTTCAGAGGCATTCTGTGTCCTCTCCATCTGGACAAGCTCAAATGGGTGCCCCGTGCCCGCTGCCTCTCTCCTGACTTCACTCCGTTCTGGACTCAACTTTGCACTAATGCAACGAATTGATGAAACCTCTTTCTCGTGAGAAGTCATAGTGGCAGGGAATATGGAAAATGGAGTGTTTAGCTGCCTTAACCCGAGAGTTCTAAATTGGGTAATGTCAATCTCCAGAATAGAATACAGAGCACGGCATTTTGGCAATTTAATTGATCATTGGCCCTTGTTTGCAGTGACTGGACTAGAACTGTGGCTCCCAATTTCTGGCTCTGTGCCCACGCCTTATCTCTGCAGAAGAAAATAGTATGTTGTTTCATATTCAGGCTTTTACCATACCTATCTTAGCTAGAATTTGATCATACTCATAAATCGTATTTGCTATTGAGTTACATTAAATATAATTTTTTTCTTTTAGGTAAACAGATGACTTAAAGATGATTTTATCACAATCATGTGTGCATTTTTAAATGAATGGAAAAATTATCAGAATAAAATGCCCTCAGAACAATGTCCTATATATTTTATTCTAAACACTGATTAGCTAGTATATTGTTAAAAAGAATACTAAGAGGAGGGAAACATACTACTGTTAGTTAGATCTTTTCCGTGTGTTCAGACCATTTTCCTTCATGGAAATTTTTATAGAATGCCTGACTTTGTGGACAATTCCTGGACACAGTGAATTGTCTTTAATTGACAGGGAGCCCATCAGCAGGGCACCTAACTACTTCCTCAGGTAGGTCGCTCAGGCATGAAACAGGACCCCGGGGACAGGCTCACCTCCTTCGCCTGAAATTCCCTTAAACATTTGCAAATATCAGTCAAGTGTGAGCCAAGTCCTTGGCCCTGCCAATGTCAAGGCACTTTGGTCCCTTGGGCAAAAATTGCCAACCTTAATGGGTTCCAGCTGTCTCATGGTTGAATGCCTGCTCCGCCAGCCTGCAGGCTGCCCTGGCATTTCAAAGGGCTCCTAGCAGGCTCTGTCACCCATGCAGAAGGCAAAGCTGGCCTTTGAACATGTGGCCCTGCCAGGTTGACGTGCACTACCCCCAGGAGAAAGCAATGGCTTCCTTATGGCTGCCTGGCCAGGCAGAGCGCTGGAGCTCAGATTACCTGGATCACTCAGGAGGCCGGAAAGCAACCCTGGATCAGCTTGAGCAGGGTGCGGATTTCAGCCACCCAAGCAGCCAGGGGAGGGCCCCAAGCAGCGTAGAGTTTTTCTTCTGCAAATCTCGGTAGTTCTTGGGGAGTTTTGCACTCCAGCATATTATGAGATGGAAATCCTGTGGACATTTGGACTTCACAGGGAAATGATCTGCATTTGATATTCCCTGCACATAAATAGATGTGTGTGTTTCTAAGGCAAGAATATGATTTTTATGCAAATTATACCCAGTTAATCACCAGGATTTCTTTGTTGTGATAACAGGGAGACAGATTCTCTGCGGGTAGCGTGTCAGGTGAACTAGCAGACGTCACTCCCTTCAGACTTAGAGAAATGGCTGGGTTTGTTAGAAAGCTGAGATAGACATTCTTATGTCAGAAAAAATATTTGTTCCAATTTACTGAATCATTTTAAGTTTCTAAATGAAAAACATGTATGTTTACAAGTTTCAATAAAATGATCCCAAGGTAAAAAATTCAAAGTTAAGCCATCTGTTCTATAGGTCTCAAACTGTCAGTCACGGGCCATATACCTTCTGCAGAATGTTTGGTTTGGTCTGCATGATGCTTTCAGAAATAAAAAATTAAAAAAACGGAGTCAACATCTAGAAATCAGAAGCTAGTACCTTTTTTTTTTTTTTTAATGGGGACATCAGAGATGTGTAGTGTTTAAGCCAGAAGAGCTGGCAAGACTGACCAGACCCTTCCCAGGAAGGAAGTGAATAACTGAATTGCTAGGTTCAGCCAATGAGGCATGTGAGCTAAACTGAAAATAGACAGATTAATGGAGAAAAGCCACACAAATTGTATTGATGTCGATTTCTTTTTTTTTTTTTATGTGTACAGGATCTTTTACAGAAAAGAAGGGAAAACCTGAAGAAGCAGTTAGACTTGGGGGCTTAGTACTATTTCAACAAAGGACAAAAAACTGTGAAGTGATTAGACAAAGAAAAGGGGGTTTGGGGTACTAGGGCCAATGCATTGTGGGAAGTGAGTAGGAAATACATGGGGGGACTAGTGGAAGTGAAGGCTACTTCAGTAAGGTTTGCATATCACACTCATGTGCAGGCTCCGGTTTTCAGTGACGAGGGCCGCACCTCGCCCTGGCACAGGAGAGGAGGGGATTTATGGCTGCTTTTAGTCAGAAAGGGGGGCAGCAGAGAGTTCAAGCACCTACTATTTCTCCATTGCCTTTTGCTCAAAATAATCAACGTTCCAAATTGCACAGTTTGGGGTGTCATATCCTGACCCCCTTGCACAGCAAAGAAACTTTTATAACTTTGACCAGTGCTTTGCACAGATTACATTCTCTGACTACCATGCAATGAGGTGAAAAATCAGTAACGAAATAGCCCAAAATAGCTCATACATTAGAAATTTAAAATATATATATATATATATATATATATATATATATATACACACACACACACACACTTTAAATAAGTCATGGATCACATTGTTGTGGCAAATGGCCCACGAGAACGACAGCTGGCACCCAGAGGAATCAGGAAAGTTCCCTTTATTACACAGCGCTGCTAGTCCAGGGGACTCTGATCCAAAGCCTGAACGGACAATGCGTGGAGGTTTGGATATACTAGTATATATCTTCCTGTGGCGGGCCCCTCGGGGTAGGCTTTGCAGCTCCGCCCAAGTCAGTTAGAATGGGGAAGTAAGGTTACTGTTTAACTAGATACTGATCGAGGCTGTAAGCCCCCATAGTTGCCCCCCTATTTTCCTTCTCAACAGAAGAAATCATAATGGAAATCAGAACACACTCAGAAATAATGGTAATAACAAACCTTATATCAACACTCAGGGCATACCCAGTCCCTTGTTTAAGTTTCATCAGTTATGCCAATTAAAAGATTGGGTTTCTTTTCTTTTGACACTTTGAGTCTTTTGCTTAAAACATAACAGCCAATTTGTACACTACTCTCTTTAGGGACAGTTCATAAAAAATTGATCACTTTTCAGTGACATACTTTGCATTCAGAGTCAATTATTGTTTCCTGAGGAAATAAAAAAAAATGATTAAAGGACTTTTTTTAAAGTAGCAACCACCAGTTAGTTTAGAGGATAGATCATAAATACGGGAGTAAAAGGCATAATATCTTAGTTTTGTGGTTATTTTGGACATGGACAGACTCTCACCTGGATTCCCCACACTCTGACTCACTTCTGATGGGAAGCTTCTAGAATTTGCTTCTGACTGTGTTGTCTCTTTGAACAAAGCCTGGCATCCCCAGCCTCCTCCTCAAACATGGCTCTGCAGAATTAACTTCTGCCCCTGTCACTCCACGAGTGAGGAGTCTCCAGCAATAAATTATTTCTGTTAATAAATCCCCATGAATTGAATTAAAAATACAACCAACCAATTAAATGGATAAATATTTTGTTTTTTTAAAAAACGGAGAAAATCCCAATGTCTTCATCCTGGTTCCATCCTCTTTCTTCTCGAGTTCATGTTCCTGAAACAACTCATAATGCCTTTCACTGAGAGAAAATTAAAATATGGTTCCTATGCTGTGCGACCATCTGCAAAGCCTCCTTGTACTGGCTGTGAAGTGATGCTCTTGTATTTCGTGGTTCTTCCCACTAAGGACGGTTCCCAAGTGCCTAGAACACATCCTACAGGTGCCTGATCTTTTTTGTAGGCATATGTTTTAGATTCCTTTCTTCTATATTTTCCCAGTTGAGCTTATTTGTCTCCCTGGTTGACCTGTCATGAACGGACTGAGAAAAAGTAAATACTTAACACAGGAATTAGAAGAGCTATTTGGAAGATCGGCTGGTCTTGATTTGGCTTCCCACTGAATGCTCCCATGCATGGGCACAGAGAATTCTCATTCATAGCAAAGTCCATTAGCTCTTTTGATGCGGATGGAAAACTGCTGTAGATTAACAAGGCAATCAACCATGAGAACCACAGTGCTGGAAAAGCTATTTTTAAAAAAGCACCAGGTTTTGTTTTGTAAAACTAGAAGAATGAGATCCTAGTTCTTTTTGCAAGCCTTGAACAACTTATTTCGTCTCGCTGGGTCTTAGTTCCCTCATTTGTAAAACAGGGAGGAGACAGGAGGGAGGTATGTTAATCTACCTCTAAGCTCACAGGGAGAGTAAAAAACTCTATGATTGTGAGAATCCTATCGCTACACAAGCACTTTGCAACAATAATTACAATAACAGCATCTGCCCTGGCATAACACTGTGTCCAGGGAATTCTGCTGAGTGGCCTTCATGCAGCCCCGGGCGATGGGCCCTTTACAGCGAGGTGACACTCCTTTAACTGCATCGTACCACCAGTTCTGTGGCCACTGGCTTTATTTTAATTTTTAGTTTTCTGTTAATAAATCTCCATGAATTGAGTTAAAAACCAAACCAACCAAGTAAAAGCATGAATGTTTTAATTTTAAGTGAAGAAAATCCCAATGTTTCCACCCACTTCCACCCCCTGTACCTTCTTGTGATCCTGGAGCTTCTCCTTCAGGACTTCTTGGTCACATTTTCACAGTGGACTTTTCCAAGATGCTTCTGTCGAAAGTGATACTGCAGAGCCCTGGGACTGAGAAATCACTCCTGCAGCTTCACAGTTGAAGGATTTAAGAGCCCACATCCTTTCCCAACGAAGTATTGGATTTAGATCCTATTGATGACTAAAACCAGAAGAGAAGCTAGTCCCTCAGTTAACTAGAATAAGGAAAATGCTGCTTCTGCGTGTGAACTTGTGCTCCATCGCACAAATGTTTTCTAAGAGACTTATCCCTCACTACCATCCAACAGGACATTGTGACAATATCTGTTTACTAGTAGATCAGCTGCTTCTAACCTGAGTTTATAAACATCAGGGCTGTAAAACCAATAAAAACAAATGCTAAATTGTGTGTGTAGGTAGGTATGCATACCAATTTTTCTAAAAAGAGTTTCACTAGACCACCAACTTACACCATACACAAAAATAAACTCAAAATGGATAAAGGACTTAAACATAAGATGGGAAACCATAAAAATATTAGAGGAATCCACAGGCAGCAAAATCTCAGACATATGCCAAAGCAATATCTTCACTGATACAGCTCCTAGAGCAATGGAAACTAAAGAGAAAATAAACAAATGGGACTACATCAAAATGAAAAGCTTCTGTACAGCAAAATAAACCATCAACAAAACAACAAGAAAGCCCACTGTATGGGAGAACATATTTGCAAATGTTATCACTGATAAAGGTTTAATCTCCAACATTTACAGGGAACTCATAGAACTTAACAAAAGGAAGATAAACAACCCAATCAAAAAATGAGCAAAGGACCTAAATAAATACTTTTTGAAAGAGGACATACAGAAAGCCAAGAGACATGAAAACATGCTCAAATTCACTAATCATCTGAGAGATGCAAATCAAAACAACAATGCGGTACCATCTCACACCTGTCAGAATGGCTATCATCAACAAATCAACAAACAACAAGTGCTGGCAAGAATGCGGAGAAAAAGGAACACTCACTCACTGCTGGTGGGAATGCAGACTGGTGCACCCACTGTAGAGAACAGTATGGAGTTTCCTCAAAAAACTAAAAATGGAACTCCCATTTGACCCAATGATCCCACTTCTAGGAATATATTCCAATAAATCAGAAACACCAATCAAAAAGGATATATGCACCCCTATGTTCATAGCAGCTAAGATTTGGAAACAGCCTAAGTGCCCATCAGCAGATGAGTGGATTAGAAAACTGTGGTACATCCACACAATGGAATACTACGTTGCGCTAAAAAAGAAGAAATTCTTACCATTTGCAACAGCATGGATGGACCTGGAGAGCATTATGCTAAGCAAAATAAGCCAGTTAGAGAAAGATAAATATCACATGATCTCACTCATTTATGGAATATAATGAACAACAAAAACTGATGAACAAAAACAGATCCAGAGACAGAGAAGCATCAATCAGAATGTCAAACCTCAGAGGGAAGGTAGGGGAGGGTGGGGGTGAGGGGGAGAGGTCAACCAAAGGACTTGTATGCATGCATATAAGCCTAACCAATGGACACAGACACCAGGGGGCTGAGGGCAGGAGTGGGGGTGGGGTGGGGAGCAATGGGGGGATAAAAACACATATGTAATACCTTAATTAATAAAGAAAAATAAATAAATAAATAAATAAACAAATAAATAAACAAAACAAAACAAAAAAGAGTTTCAAATGGGTCTGTGACCTAAGAGATGTTCATCTCTGCTGATCTAGATACTACCTTTACTCAGGGACTCCCTCAGAGCCGTTGTTTCTTCCATTTTTATCACTCAATAAATTTCCCATTTTTGAGAAAATCATGAGTGATGATTTATACATAGCTTTTGAATTACTCTCTTGGTATTTTTTAAAGTAAAGTGGTTAAGACACACAAAAAAGCATACGTTTGTACCAAGAAACTCAGCCTGAAAGATGGTGATTCCAATTTCCAGCTGGCTTCTCTGAAACTGTTTGTCTTGTTGCCAAGTAACTCTGTTTGCATTTGTAATAACTTGTCTGAAGTTTAGAGCTCCTTCCTCAGAGGTAAAAATTGTGGGATTTGTAGCCATTGTTTCTTAGCAAGTGATCAGATCCAATTTTCTAATGCCAGTCACTCACCGATTATTTTGCAGCTACTGTAGCAAATTACCACAAACTTCAGTGGTTTAAACACATAAAATTTATCTTACAGTTCTATGGTCCAGAAGTCCGAGATGGGTTTCACCAGTTATTCACAGCCTGGGCAAGGCTGCACCCCTCTCGGTAGGCTCTATAAAGTGCACTTCCTTCGTTTTGTTTTTTTTTTAAATATATTTTATTGATTTTTTACAGAGAGGAAGAGAGAGGGATAGAGAGTCAGAAACATCGATGAGAGAGAAACATCGATCAGCTGCCTCTTGCACACCCCCTACTGGGGATGTGCCCACAACCAAGGTACATGCCCTTGACCAGAATCGAACCTGGGACCCTTGAGTCCGCAGGCTGACGCTCTGTCCACTGAGCCAAACCAGTCAGGGCACACTTCCTTCGTTTTTTCAGCTTCTATGGGGGGACCCACATTCATTGGCTGGTGGCCCCCTTCCTTCATCTTCAAAACCAGCAAAAACAAGTGGAGTCCTGCTCACCTGGCATCACTTTGATCTCCTCTTCTGTCTCCTTCCTCTTTTAAGGACCCTTTCGACGCTATTGGGCCCAGCTAGAAAATCCAGGATAATCTCCTAATTTTAAAGTCAACTAATCAACAACCTTAATGCTATCTACAAGCTTCCAGTACAATGTTGTATACAAATTGTGAGCATAGACATCTTTGTCTTGTTCCTGGTCTTAGGAGGAAATCTTCCAATATTCACCATTAGGTGTGATGATATTAGCTATGGGTTTCTCATACATGTTCTTTAGCAGATTGAGGACGTTCTTTTCCATTCCTTCTTTGTTGTGTGTTTTAGCATAAAAGCATATTGTTTTTTTATCAGATGCTTTCCTGCCTCTGATGTGATCATGTTGCTTTTATTTTGTATTCTATGATGTATCCTTGATATGATGTGTTACATTAACTGATTTTTTAAAATATTAAACCAACCTTGCATTCCTGGTATAAATCCCACTTGGTCATGATGTATAAGCATTTATACTAGTATATGTTGTTGGATTGAGTTTACTAATCTTCAGTTGAAGATTTTTGCACCAATATTTATAAGATATTGGTTTGTAGTTTCCTTTTCTTGTGATGTCTTCTGCCTCTACCATTTGTTAGGTACAGAAATTATTTCTTATCAATAGTAGGCAAGGGGATAAAAGTGATACACAAGGAGTTGAGGAACTGGGCAGCTCCATACATTTGAGATGGTCGAAGCTTTGATGCACCTGCTTCTCTCCACCTCATCCCCAGCCACTGGCTGGCCTGCATGAGGCAAGGGAGGGGCTCCGCTGCTCCAGGATGTTTCTCACTCTCCCACGAGGGTCTTCCCGGGTGGACCGTTAGTGTGCATGGAGCATCAATAAGCTTCGTATTCTAAATCATGAAGCACCTGTCTCCAAATGGCATCACCTTGAACAAACACTTGTGAAGACTGGCGCTGCAAATATCACAGACAGGTTTGCCAGACTGCCTTCTCCCACAGAAGTCCAGTGCCCCAAACCATCAAATACTCACCCCTCTTATTAAATTTATCTGGTCTGAATGCTCCTTCGATGTTTTTCTGACAACCATCTGCAGAGCTTGCCTGGTAAGGAGTGAAAGGACATTTTCCTGGAGCAGCTGTCAGCTGAGGAGGCTGAGCTGCAGTTCTCTTCTGTGCGCTTGGGGTAATGTCTCTTGAAACCACATTTCCTGGTGAACCAACAGTCATGACTTCAGTCTCAGTATGGGTTGAACAGGCTTGTGGCCTAATTCAGGAAGGTAAATATGCAACACTCTTGAGGACTAGCACTCATCCTGCCTACCCCACAAGGACCCTGGCTCACAGATCCTACAGGAGATCCTTGCCTGCAGGGACTTGGCGCTGCTTTTCCTCTCCTGGGATGAGATGGCCTCCAGCCAAGCCCATGCACTGCCTCCTTCCGGCTGCTTTGGGAAAGTACCACCTTCCAGAGTTTCTGCTGTAGCAAGTCTTGTTCGGGACAACTAAACTCCCTTGGTGGTCATAGGAGATTTCGAGGCCGCCGAAATCGACCACTTTACAGGAAGTAAATTAACATCTTGCCTCTTATCATCCATTTAGAAAGGAATACCTGCGTGGTTACTCGGTGAGGATCAAAAGTACCTCCAATTCCCAATCAGTGACACAAGCATTAAATGTGGGCACTTAAGCAGCATCTGTTGCAAGGCCTCCATTTCTCACATTGCACTGCACATCCAAATGAGCCACCGGAGAATTGCGGCTGGGGAATGAGTGCCCAACCCCAGCCCATTCAAGGCAGTTGCTGTTATGAAGTGGCTGCAGCACTACCAGCCTCATAGCTTACAACCTCCCACTGTGACACCCTTTACTTCTGTTCCTCATAAACCAAATGCCCTCAACGATCTACCACCCACCACGCCGGCAGTGTTTATAAAACCCAGGTGGCATTCTCCCAGCTGGAGCCAGCTGCTCACATTACAGAGTCAAACCTCATGGACCCACCTAGCACAGGGCCTGGTGAATAGTAGAGGATTGCAAATATTTATTGAATGAATGACCCATGAAAAACATTTTAAAAGTATGGCCTAGCTTCCTTCTTCTACTGGTTCAATTTATGGCTGTTTTTCTCTCACCCAAAGCCAGGATGTGCTCAGATATTATAAGCCAATTTTCATATTAGGTTAGAAAAACATAGTTAGGAGGAAATTGGTTGCCAATCTAAAGAGGTACATAGTTCCTTTTTATGAGAACAATGTGTTTCTTTGGAATGAACAGCTGATAAGCTGCCTGGAGGGAGGGGTGAGACTCCAAGGAAGATATCCAAACAGCAAAAGGCCACAGATTGGCCCTAAACCATGGGGCCAGCTGCTAACTACAGGCCATTGATCTCTCTGGGTTCCTGGTGCACTTGGCCATGTGCGTCTGGATGTAGGAGACATTTCAAGTTCAAGGGAATATCTAGGAGCAAGAATGAGCAGTCAGAAAGGCGTGTGTGTGTGTGTGTGTGTGCAGGTGCACACACACTTTGGATAAAATAGGTAGGTGAACAGATCCCCCAGAAATGGTGAGATAAGAGGAAAGGCTCTGGAGAAGGGAAATGTTAAGTGAAGAGGAAGCTTGCTGTAAGCATGTGAGAGTAACTTCCCTCTCACACTCTCCCCTCTGTGAGTTCCAATGACTTCTCTGTTGAAAAGCAGGAAAGGACGGCAGTCTGCACCCATGGCCTCGGCACACTGGTGTGCCACACGAATTTTAAAAACATGCCATCCATACCTGCCTATTTCATCAGGGGCACTGACCTCTTTTCCCTCAGATTGTCAAATAAAAAAATAACAATAGCCAACACAACAAAAGCCCATCCGATGTTAATAGTTTCTACCTATTTTTTGTCAGATTGGCAAAAAGTATACTTTTTGGTGTGCCGCAGAATTTTAGTCCTCAGTTTATGTGTGCCATGAGAAGAAAGGTTTGAAATCACTGGTCTGGATTCTATGGCCTACCTGAGGACAGAGGGCCCATCTCAGGCTGCCTTCAACCACTTTAGAAAAAGGGTTCATTTCACCTCCTACCTGTAGTTGCTGAAGTTAATATTTATGTTCCTCCCATCCAGTTCCTCACCCATTACAGCAATTTACTCATCATTAACCCGCCTCCCTCCTTCCTAAAGTCCCCTTTGGGGTGAGAGGAGTCTGTCTAAACCTCCCTGACACGAGTTATCTTCCACCTGAGACAGCACTTCAACACAACCTACTCCATCTACTAGGAAGCATACAGAAAGGGCCGCTCTTTTGGGATTACGATATCTAGATGATTCACATCATCACGTTTATAAGTTAAATGTTGGGACAGTTTAATTTAGCTTCACAGTCCACATTAAAATAATGAAACAACACTTTCGATAGTACATTCTAATCCTCTTGTCTCCAAGGAAACAGTCTCCTGCAGGTAACTGCACATCTTAAGGCAGTGTGGCTCAGTGGTTGAGTACCGATCTATGAACCAGGAAGTCACGGTTTGATTCCCAATCAGGGCAAGTGCCCAAGTTGTGGGCTTGATCCCTTGGGGTGGGGGAGGGAAGAGGGGGGCGTGCAGGAGGCAGCTGATTAATGATTCCCACTATGGATGTCTCTCTCTCTTCCTCTCTCTAATCAATGAAAATATATTTTAAAACAAACAAAAAAACCAATACCAGTTGATATTTCCTATGTCTGTATCAGGTACCATGGGAGGCACTTTACAGGTTATTTTATTTAATGCTATCAATCCTCCCTGTAAGGTAGGTAGTGTTCCTGTTTTACTCATGGAAAAAAACTGAGGTTAATAGGAAATAAGTGGAAAGTAAGTCAGGGATCAGTTCCAGTTCTAATCGATGCCAGTCTATGCTCCATCACCTTTCAAGTACTTTACCTTTCTAGAAATCGTTACCTTTTGCTATCATGTGAATAATACTAATATTCCAATAACTTTGCTCAAATTACAAAGGCATGGGAAGGAAAGAAAATGAAGATATACACAGCCACTAAACCCATAGGGCCCTCGGGTGCATTCCTGCATGCAGCACCCAGGGATCTCTTGAGCTACACCCACATGGAGGAGTAGCAGCATCAGAAAACACTGACGAAAGGGCTTCCCACTCCCCATACTTGGATTGTCTACAAATGACACTTGAATAAGCAGCACCATGACTCCCCTAAGAAGCCTCTCTTAGGCTGACTGGCCTCTGTGTGTCCCCTCACTTCCTTTCACACTCTTCCTCCTGATACTGCCTGCTTAGCAGTTCAACTTCGCAGCATCACAGATCCCAAGTCTATTAGGTTATTCTATTATGTTCTTACATTATGTTCTCCCATTATAAAAACGAGTGCGAAGTAAGAATGAAAGTTATTATACATAAGCAAAAGCCCTGATTAATTCAGCTCAGCCAATGGCAGAAATCACCAGTCCCCACAGCGCATTTACCCTCAACTGCACTTTGGCCAGTTGACTGGCTGTCCACCCAGGAAGAAAACAAGCCCAAAGTATTAGCAATGTATCACCAACTATTGCAGGCGTCCTCAAACTACGGCCCGCGGGCCACATGCGGGTGTTTTTGCCGTTTTGTTTTTTTACTTCAAAATAAGATATGTGCAGTGTGCATAGGAATTTGTTCATAGTTTTTTTTTTAACTATAGTCCGGCCCTCTAACCGTCTGAGGGACAGTGAACTGGCCCCCTGTTTAAAAAGTTTGAGGACCCCTGATATTGGATCCAGAGGATGAGCTATAATAATCATATGAAAGCATATTTTTGCTCTCTAGCAATAACACTTCTGTACAGCAGGTAAGTTGGCTGTTCGACTGGCACACAAGTGTTTGTAAACACTGGCTATGTATATATATATATATATATATATATATATATATATATATATATATAATATATAGCCAGTATATGTATCTATATATATAAAAAATCAGCGACCGCAATGGCCATAACGACCATAACAACCAGTCACTATGACGCCCACTGTGGCCAGCAAACCAGCTGATCGGGGGTGGGCTGGCTGGCCAACCTCATGGCCCCTCCCCCCTGCCAGCCCACCCCTGATCGGACTCTCCCACCCTGATCAAGAGCTGGCCGGCCGGTCAAATGCTTCCTCCCCACTCTGTCCCCGATCAGCCCGCCCCACCACGATAGGCCTGCAGCCCCTTCCCCTGCCTGGCCCTGCCTCCGATGGGCCCCCACCACCCTGATCGCCCGCAGCCCCTCCCCCTGGCTGGCCCCACCCCTGATCGTCCCCCTCACCCCAATAGGGGGGTGGGGCTAGCTGGCCAACCTCCTGCAGCCCTTCCCCCATCCGGCCCCACCCTTGATCGAACCCCCACTCCAATAGGGGGTGGGGCTAGCTGGCCAACCTCCTGTAGCCCCTTCCCCAACCTAGCCCCACCCCTGATTGTACTCCTCACTCCAATAGGGAGTGGGGCCAGCCTGCCAACCTCCTACAAACCCTTCCCCTGCCTGGCCCCCCCACCCCATCAGGGGCAGGGCAGGCCAGCCAACCACCCGTCGCCCCTTCCCCAGGTCACTGGCCCCCGATCAGCACCCCCCACCCCATTCAGGGCAGGGCAGCCAGCCCACTGCCCACAGCCCCTCCCCATGGCTGGCCCCACCCCAATAAGCCCCCCAACCCCAATAGGGGGCAGGGCCTGCTGGCCAAATGCCCACGCCTCTTCCCCCCAGCCAGCCAGGACCTGATCAGGCCCCAATCGGGGCAAACCAGCCAGCCAACCTCCCACCATCTCCTCCTCCCTACAGGCCCAGCCCCAATCCGCCCTGATTGGGGCCGGGCCAGCTGGACCCCACCCATGCACGAATTCATACACTGGGTCTCTAGTGTGTGTGTGTGTGTGTGTGTGTATACACACACACACACACACACACACACACACACACACACACACACACACACACATATCCAGATCTAACTCTTCAGTGCCATGAGTTCTAAAAATGTTTTTGAAAATAATAGAAAATGGCTTATTACTCTCCATCCCAAAAGTCCATTGGAATCAAAGTGTTCTCTACTTTTATAGTGGATTTTAGTTTAATAGTTCATTGTCAATATTGGTGAATAAAAAAGTATCAAAAATTTAACCAGAAGCTTTTGGTCACAATCTTTACACTTCCTAAGAACATCTCACTATTATATTATTAACTAGAGGCCTAATGCATGAAATTCGTGCACAGAGGAGGGGGGATCCCTCAGCCTGGCCTGCACCTTCTCCAATCTGGGGCCCCTTGGAGGATGTCCGACTGCCCCATAGGGATCGGGCCTAAACCGGCAGTCGGACATCCCTCTCACAATCCTGGACTGCTGGCTCCTAACTGCTCACCTGCCTGCCTGCCTGATTACCTCTGCCTGCTGGCCTGATGCCCCTAACTGCTCCCCTGCTGGCCTGATCACCGCTAACTGCCACTGCCTACTGGCCTGATCATCCCTGCCTCTGCCTGCCAGCCTGATTGCCTCCTAACTGCCCTCCCCTGCCAGCCTGATTGCCCCCTAACTGCTCTCCCCTGCAGGCCTGATCGCCCCTAACCATCTCTGCCTCGGTCCCCGCCACCGTGGCTTTGTCCAGAAGGATGTCCAGAAGACATCTGGTCTAATTAGCATATTGCCCTTTTATTGGTATAGATTAGTATAGATGATCATCATAAGAGATTTTTAAAGGTATGGCTTCAAGGTTGTTTTATGTCCACAGAAATAGGGTTTGGGTAAGGGGATTAAGAGACACTGTATTTGCCTCAATCTGCCCACTTCAAGCCCTAACAATTACAATACCAGAGCTGGAAGCCTAAGAAATTCTCAATTCTACCTTAACACTACTCACGGGACAGCTGACTGGGAATGGAACTGTGGTGACCCCTGGAAAACCCTGTGCACTCACTCTTCAATTATCTGCGAGTCAGGGCCAGGGGTTTTCCCTGATGACAACCAATGTCCTTTCACCTTCAATTTAAGATGGCGAGTGTTCCCTACTTTCACTGGCTTAAGAAGTTATGTCTTAGATTTATTTAGGAACTTAATTATTACTGCATCATTTGGCTATTCAAGTGACATGAGTATTTCCAAGAAGCACGTCAGCTACAGAGTAAATAATTGCCCTAGATGGAGTTCATCTGTTACTGAGCCCCCGCTCCATGCATCCACCGAATGTTTTAATCCCCACCCCAGGGGACATCTGGCTATATCTGGAGACATTTTTAGTTGTCACACTGGGGGTTGGGGGTTGCTATTTGCATTAGAGGCCAGGCATACTGCTAATCATCACACAAGGCATAGGAGAGCCCAACATGTCACAGTGTGAGTGTGAGAAACCTTGAGTCAACGTGCGGTAAGGATACTGGGGTCCTGGTGAGGTAGGAAACAAGTTATGAAAGACAATGAAATATGGCCGTTGTCCTGGAAGAGCTCGTAATCTGAGACAATACCTCCTTTATATCAGGGGTGGGCAAAAGTAGGTTAAATTATCAGCCATCATTACCTAAAAGATAAATCGTAAGTGAGGATATGAAATAATAACAAGACAAATAATACAAATAAGTAATATAATAATCTTACCTTATAATAGACAAATATGCAAATTGACCGCACCTTCGCTATGCCCAAGCCACGCCCACCAACCACGCCCACCAGGAAACCGTAGCAGGGACGCTGGGTGCGGCCAAGCCCAAGGCCGGGAAAGCCGCCCGAGGCTTTCCGGGCCTTGGGCACCAGTGGGGAGTCTGCATGGATCGCAGGAAATCACTGGGGGTCGGCTCCTGCGATCCTTAGCAGGGATGTTGGGTGCGGCCGAGCCCAAGGCCACCGCCCGGGGCCAAGCCCCGACCCTGAAAGAAGGCAGAAGGCGGTGGCCACAGCCAAGGCCTGGGTCCCCGGTGCCGGCAGAAAACTGGTGCAGGCAGCCAGGTGAATGAAGGTCTATTGCACGAATCTTCGTGCAAACGGGCTACTAGTAAATAATACAAGAATAAACTTTTTCCCGTACTCACAACTGTAAACCTACTTTTGCCGACCCCTGTATGTATTTTTTTCTCATCCAAATAGTCCACACGATATTTATATTTAAATACTTTTATTTTCATTTCACACAAAAAGCAACAGTGTTTGCAGTTACACATGCCTTTCAGTCAGTGCTGGTCATATGCAAAACAAGTTATCAGAAGTATAAAGAAAAATAAGCTTTTTCCCTTTACAAGTGATACAACACAATTTGCATATATAAGG
Source organism: Cnephaeus nilssonii (assembly GCF_951640355.1). Lineage (NCBI taxonomy): Eukaryota > Metazoa > Chordata > Mammalia > Chiroptera > Vespertilionidae > Cnephaeus > Cnephaeus nilssonii. The sequence goes on from NC_137073.1 coordinate 60,100,418, forward strand.
TTTTATATATATATATATGTATATATATACACACATACTATTTTCAAAATCTTTCACAAAAGACAGATTATGATATAAATTTAGAATTCCTCCCACAAGCTCAGATTCTAGGAATTGGAGATCTCCATAGGTGTTTAAATACAAAAATGTAATACCTTTACAAGTTTCCAAGTAATTACTTTTCAAAGTGTTCGAAAGAGACTATTCTTCACAGCAACATGGAACACTTGGCTTGAGTCAGGACAGCTGTAAGACTAAGTTTTGACTTAATGTGAGTTTTGATGATTAATGCAAATGCTCCAATTATTTTGGAATTCTTGTTTTATACATACGCACGCACATACGGGTGTATTATTGTACTAATGGTTTATATAGTTCAACTTCTGGAGCATTTCAGTCAGCTAAGCCATAACCTTTACTTTCTTTGAAGTATTTTAAATTAAAAGCTGTTCAGAAATATCACGAACTACCATGACTAACTCTAAAAAGGTGCCCCTTCTCTTTTATTTGTGATCAAAGTTAAATGTGTCACGAATAAGCTCTTATTTCTTTCTACAACAGCAGGTATAAGTAACAGCAAAGTGTAGGCTAATTTTCAACCCTAGAGCCTGAGAGTTTGATGTGATAAATAAAATCTCTGAAATTTTCTAGGAGTCCTATCACTCAATATTTCTAAAAATGTAATAGCAATATGGCAACTCTTCAGCATTATATTCATTATAAATTGCACATTAAATCAATGATGCTCAGAAGCGTGAAGGAAGGGAGGAAGAGAGGGACAGGGGGTGGATTTTACACATGTTTTCTTTGATACAGACAAATGTGGAGTCATATTTACTTTGTGGTGGATGAAGAGTCAATGTGATGTATGATTGAGAATGGTGAAAGCAAACATACAGGTCTGACTGTATGAAATGTATGCAAAAGCATATAGCTAAAGAGGCAACACTGGCTTACATTTTTCAGTGCACTTGAAGATAACATCTAATGGTGTAGGCACTGATCAGAAAAAAGGAAGGAAGAACAGGAATGATCCAGCTAGTGGAGAACTGAGGAGGAGGGTGTCGCCACACAGAAGAGCTCTGGGTAGGAAAGGACCAACTTGCCCTACCACATACATGTGGTGCTGAAAGATAGAGGGCTTGTCCCACAAATTACTTTTGGATTAGTTTTTGGGCCCATTTTGTCATTCACTAGAACCACGACAATAAGTCAAAAGTTACATTCCAAAAACCAAAATAATTTTTACTGGGTACACAAGAATATGCTATTGGTGGAACTGCAACAGACTTCTGTGGATGAATAGGATTCCAGTCTTAAAAGAAGCTACTATCAAGGCACTTCTATTGGCTTACCAGTCACTGAAAGATTAACCAGCAATAAACGTTAAACAGACTTTTACTTAGTACTGTCCTTTTGCCTTTCTGGGATTTCCAATGTACAGGTCCCTTCCCACCATTTCATTCAGTTTGAATGAAAGTAGGAAAAGCGGAGTCTGATTAGCTTTCACAGCTTAGCCATGTCCAAGTGTCTTCTCCCATCTTATTGGCTATATGCCCATTGCCATTAGTGACATCACCACAATGCAATGCCTTCAAGTCAGAGGCAGGGACTTGATGGAACTTTATTTTTGTTAGGCATATTCAGAGCTCTTCAAGGGACTAAGTAGTAAAGGAAAATCATTAGAAAAAAAGCAAATTATGTATATCTGTGTATATTTACATCGTTAAAGGCATACATGCTAGAAAATAAAACAAACTAACCACAAAACAACAATTATACTAGCCACAGCTAACCAAGGAAATCTGTGGGAAAGGAGGAAATGATCTGTCAATTTATGAAACTTAATTTTCATTAGGCCCCTACATAGCCATGCAAAGGACTAAATACAAATGAAATAACAAAGAAATGAAAACATATTTATATGTATTAAAAATATTCCCCTGTTAAAAATATAAATCTCTACAAAAGAAACAAGTCAGTAAACAACACACAACTATTCTAGTCACTATTGCCTACACAGGCAATAAGGGGCCGGGGAGGGGAGATCTGTCATACACTGATCCTCAGTTTTCATTTGTACCTATACATTCATGCAAAGGACTAGGTACAAAATCAGTAATATGTACATATATATATATATTAATGTTCATACCCTGCCCTTTCCCCCAACCCTACCCACCCAAATAATCCCTCCCCCTAAGAAACAAACCCAAATTATAAAACTATTGCCTGTGCTGGCAGTGAGGGGAGGGGAGTAGAGGAGATTTATCATAGGTTTGGACCTCCATGTGTCATTATGTACCTAGAGTCCCAGCAAAGGACTGAGTACTAAATGAAATAATACACAAATGTAGCAAATATTTATATACATTAAAAATGTGTGTGTGCGCGCGCGCGCACACACACACACACACACCTCCCCCACCCCCCTATCCCTCCAAAAAAGCACCCAAACATCTATTCTTCTACCACTGCCCACCAGGCAATGAGGGAAGGGGTGTAGGGGAGATAGTTCATAGAATCAACCTCAACTTTCATTAAGTACTTTAATAGTCATGCAAAGAACTAGATTCAAAATGAAATGAACAAAGAGGCAAAACATTTATATACAATTAAAAATTTACATATCTTGCCCAAGAAGCCAATTCTCCATTAAAACCTTAAAAAACAAGCAAAAAACCACAACAACACAAACAAACAAAAACAAAACCCAAACCCTACAGTATTCTCATGAACACAGGCTATAGGGTAAGGGAGAAAAGATTTACTACACCTCTGGATCTGGGCCTCTGCATTACATCTGATAGCTACAAGTCCAAACAGAAAACTGGGTTTGGGGAGAAAGAACAAAAAAACCCAGCAAACATTTATACATTTATACATTAAAAAAAAAAAAAAAAAGCCAACCCAGAAATCCCCTATAATCCTGCGGAAAATAAAGCAAACCCCCAAACCTCTAAACAACTACACCACTAGTCATTGCCTAGACAGGCAATAAGGGAAGGGGAGAAGAGGAGATTTTTTTCATAGAATGAACCTTAATTTTCATCATGTACCTAAGTTGTTCTTGGAAAGGTCTAGGTACAAAATGAAATAAAATTTTAAAAAAGCAAAATTTATATACATTTTTAAAAGTACATATTACCACCATCCCAGGGGAGGGAGTGGTAGAGTAAAAAAACAATCTAGGCTACTCTAAAACTATTGCCCACAGAGGCAATAAGGAAAGGGGAAAAGAGGAGATTTTCATACATCCGGACCTCCACGTCTCATTCGGTACCTACACGTCCAAGTAAGGGACGGGGTACAGAATGCACTAACACAACACAGTAACAAACACTATATACACAGTTTTCAAAAGGATATATCTAGCCCTTAGTCCCTTCCCACCCTCCAAAACTTCAAAAAAAAAAAAAAACCCAAAAAAACAAACAACCCCAAACTACTTTAAAATTATTGCCTACAGAGATAAAAAGGGAAAGGGAGAATAGGAGATTGCTATACATCCAGAATGCCATGGTTCATTAGGAACCTACATGTCCGAGTGAAGGATTGGTGCCCAATGAAAACGATAATAAGAAAGTACAAAGAATTTATCCTAATAACCACAAAAGAACCCTGAAACTAACCAAGTACTCTAACAGACATTGCCCACTCGGGCAATATGAGAAGGGGAGAAGAGGGACTCATATACATCCAGACCTCCATGGGTCATTAGCTACTTTCCAGTCTGGGCACCCAATGAAATAATACAACACAGTAGTAAAAACAGGTATATACAGTAAGTACACATCCCTGCCCACCCCCCCCCCCCACACACACACCCGCCAAAACCCACTCCAACAACTACACTACTAGCCATTGCCCACATAGGCAATAAGGGAAGGGGACCAGAGGAGACTGTCATACATCCGACCTCAATGTCATTGGGTACTTAAATGTCCTATGAGAAGGACATTGTACAAAATGAATTAATAGTACAAAGTGGTAGCAAATTTATTTATATACAGTAAGTACATACCCCATTCTCTTCTACACTACAATACAAAGCAAACTACTCTATCAGCTAATGACCAAAGAGGCAATAAGGAAAAGAGAAAATCTGTCATTCTCTGAACCTGTTTCATTAAGTGTATAATGCATCCATGCAAAAGAACATTTATAAAATGAAAAATAAATAAGTAGCATAGCATTTAGTATACCTGAAAGAATGATACACATCTCTCCCAACACCTAAGCCTAGATCAAAACAACAGCAACAACTACTGTATTAGCTACTGTCCATGCAGGCAACAAGGAGAGGGGTAAACAGGACATTTGTCCGACTTCTGGATCTCCACGCTTCATTATCCATGAGAAGGATGAACAAAGTACAAAATGAAACAACACCCACAAAATAGCAGCAAAAACATTTGTACACGTTTTTAAAAGAACATACTCTGCTCACCTCTCAATATCACCACCTCCTTCCAAAAAAGGAAATAAAAATCCACTCCAGAGCTGTTGCCCACACAGACAATATGGGAAGGCAGAAGAGATTTTCATGGACAATATTTCATTTTTCATCAGGACAAAATATACAAAATGAAAGTATATAAAAACACATCAAAACCACATATGTACATATTTAAAGTATATACCCCCCAAAAGCCACTAAAATAAATCAGCCAACACTACTCTACTAGCGATTGCCCATGCCGGCAATACGGGAAAGGGAGAAGAGGAGATTTATCATACTTTTGGACCTCCACTTTTCATTTGGTACTTACTTGCCAATACAGAGAATGAAGCACACAATACAAGAATGCAAAAAACAGCAAAATTATATACATTACTTTAAAAAATACAAATGGGGCTGAGGGGAAGCTCTTTAAAAAGAGAGTTAATTCCAATAAAAACACTAAAAACAAAGGCAAAGGGGAGAAGAAGAGCTACCTCATACTTAGGAAATTCAGGTCTTAGCCTGCAAACTTAGCCCAGGAACTGCTATGCTTGGTGATGATACATCTCCTGAGATGCATAGGCCTTCCCTGCAGGCCCACGAAATGCAAAGGCATTATGTGAACGATCAGCAATCTGACTGTAGATTATGGTTCCAGGTGCTTTAGTCTGAGCAGAATGTTTTTAAAATCCAACTCGGTAACAGGCTATCAGTAATCCAACAAACTCAGCACTTAATTTTCATTTCTTACTGTACAACATTCAGAAAGCATTCTATTCTGTACCCAGGAAGACTGATGCAGCTCAACATCCTCTGTGTACCCAGGGCTCTTCTGCCAGCTCTTCTGTTCCTACAATGGCCAAGTACAATAAAATGAAAACATGAATGGCAAAGAATATTAGATTCAAGTGGAACCTGTGATAGCAAGAAAGTTCATGGACACCGAAGCAATGGCAGGGACACTTAAATTCACTTAGAGATTTATGTAAATCAGTAAGATGGAGGAAGGCGCAGGCTTATGGCAGAAGCTGACACTTCTTGCGGTTTAATACTTCCAATCGCTTGATATTAACAGAACCAACCGGACTCCTTGGATTTCTACTTTCATAGCCTAAGTTTTGTGTTCCCATAACTCCAGATTTTCCATTCTATGTTTCCTAAGGATCAAGATGTGTCTTTGACATTACATTCAAGCAGACTGTCTCTCTGCAATGAATATAATACTTGTCAAACAAGTATCTAATTGTATCATGGACCTATGTGCTTATATAAAAAAGGCTAACTGCTGTGCTTCAGTCTATTTGACTTCTCAGAAATTCAGTGGCCAAGATAAAGTTTTTTGGGAAAAACTTCAAAAGCTACAATTATACTTACTATACTACATGTTTTAGCTATTACTTAACCTTATGTTCCTGATTAAGGTTAATTTTTAGATGTCTCATATAGATGGATTAGCACAACAATGAAAATTATGGAATTCTGTGGGAAAATTTGAGGTAAGACCTACTAAAACTGCAAATAGTCTGAGGTGAGGCCCACAAACACAACTATAAATAGTAGGGATCTGGTTTCATGGGAATGAACGGCTTTTGAGTACAAAGATTGCGATGGATTAGAACTTTTGATAAGGTTTTACTTATAATAATAACACACACCCCATACCACACACACATTCTCACAGGAAAAATGATATAATTCAGGACAGGATCTGCCATATGCAGTTAACACATGATACAGGAGCCATGTGAAGATGGGCAGATAAAACTAAAGCATCAACTGAATTTGAGAAGTAGCAAAATTTAAACTCTGTATCAAAGTGGAATTCAGTAATATAACATGGTAAAAAAACAACCCAGCAACAACAAAAAACCTCAAAAGTTTAGTATTTTTCCCCACTCTAAAAATATAAAAACTCACTAACTTTCACTATCAACTAGATTATCATTCATTTACTGAAGCACAAGAGGAATAAAAACCTACAATTACCCCAGTTTCAATAAGACATCTTTAGATGATGCTGTGATTCTCAGGATATAATGTTTTCTATTCTAAAACAGAGAGATAAATGTTTAGAAAAGACTAAATTGGGTGAAAACACACTAGGAGTAAAGAAAGCTATATTTCAGCTTGCCAGCCTTTTAAATTTTGTTATATAAAAATATTTTCATAAAATAAAATATAGTTTTATACACAATCCCACATGTTTTCACTTTACACTTGCTGAATAAAAAAAGGTGACCGTTCCCATTGTCTGATTCTGTGGAGTGTTTTTAAGTGCTTGAAAATGGGTAATTATCCTTTTTTGTACAAATATGTTTTCAAACACAATATAAAGTACAATAATTATTTGGAAGAAAGCTTTTCTCCTAAGAATCAAAGAAACACCATAATCTAAATATAAGTCTGCAGAGCTCACAAAATTCAAGTACAGTATTTCTCCTTTAGAAGGAGTAAAAATGCCATACAGTTTTAGACCTTTCTTTCCTTCCTTCCCTCCTTCCCTCCTTCCTTCCTTCCTTCCTTCCTTCCTTCCTTCCTTCCTTCCTTCCTTCCTTCCTTCCTTCCTTCCTTCCGACATTCCCTTTAATTTGCTAGTTTGGCCATGATAAAATAAAACTATGATTTTTCAACTAAAGAAAAGTACTGTATTTGATAGTGGGAAAAAACTCAAAGCCCACCATATTCCATACGAATCAAGTTACTCCTTTCTCACATTCTCTCATTCCTTTAAGGTACTATGGTGAACTTCAAATAAAAATGTTCAATTTCTCCAAGGCCCTACTTTAAAATGTTTCCAATGTGCTACTCTATCATATAAAATGAAAAATCCACCCATGGGTATGATTTAGAGAGAAAGTGTCTATAATTTATCATGCCAAAAGGCATCTAAAAACAACCTATATTTTTAGTAACAGTGATAAAGTAATGATAAAAGACACCAGTATAACAAAATGTTTGCCGTAACTGTGAAAATACTTATTTATAACATAAGGTATATCTAGGGCAAGGAGTGGTAAAGGTGTACAGATATGGAGAATATTGAAACTTATGAATAAAATAATTATAATTAAAGCTATCTTAGTTTGAAACATTTTCCTAAAAGATGAAAAAGAAAATGTTAAATATTGGGAAAATATAATCTTTTGGCCTTGTTATTTAGCTTTTTAATACAACAAAAATTTAAAAATTCTGTAGCACCTAGCTATTCTGCAGAAAAAAATATAATAGTTATAGTAGATCTTATTTAAAAATTTTCCAGGAAATAAAGGATTAATCAAAACCCCAAATCAAAGTAGATCTGCACACCTGAGATCAGCTCTCTACAGTTGCATGCTTCATCGACTTCACTGATTGCCATACTTTTTGAAGTGTTACCACATTCAATAACTATCAACAAGAAACAACAAATTGCTCACAAGCCAGCAGCCTGCAACGATGGCTGGCGGCTCCCATGGTAGGTCTTTCCTTGTTTCACTGGGTCAGTACTTTATGGATATTGAGAAATAGAACAGAATTCCAAACAATTTTATTCCCCATTTGGGTATCTTCAAAGTATAAAAATTACTTGTTGTTTTTGTAGATGGTTGGCATATAAGTGAATGTAATTTTGTCATAAATAACTACGTACTGCCCAAAGACATTTCAGAAAGACCAACGGGAAATACAGATGGACTCTGAGTGAACTACAACTCCTAAGAGTGCAAACAACTCAGCAGCGATCCTTGGCTTCACCTTGGCTTTTGCAAAAGTTAACACACAGAGCCCAAGTTAACAAGCTCTCTGACGGGTGACAAAATGAGGTACAGTCGTGCATGCTATAGCCACCACGTCAGAGTTTTAAGGTTCTTCTCCATCCACTGGATATTCAACTGAATGATTTCCAAAGCCTCCTGGACACAACGAAGCTGAAAGGTTGCCTCTGACTGATTTTCAAAGAATGCCTGGACCTGTAAGTTGCACACAGAAATATTTCAAAAGAAGAAAATAACAGTTAATCTCAGGTAACTCTGAATATCATTTTCAAATAAACTTTCACTTAGTTATTGGCTGTGTTGATGTCTTGAAAGTAGAGACAAAAAGTATTTTAATATCCAGGGTAGTTATATCAAGTTACTAATCAAGTATGGTTAAACTGAGGTAATTTTAAAAATGTGTTCTCCTTACTCCCATAAGGATGAGTTTTTCAAATTTAAAATAAAATAGCCAAGTAATAGCAAGTGAGATAAAGTCTAAAGTTAGGCTTGGTGGCCAACTTTACCCTTCAAGTTGCATTCTTCACAACAATCTCATTACCACTTAGAAACTTGGCATATACTGGTCTTAACTACAAAATTATTTGCATCAGGGAGACAAGGGGATATTGTTGAGAATGGAATCAGAATTTTTCCTCACCAGAATTGTTTCTCATTGCTGTATATCCAGCCTTTAGACGCAACCCAATGCAGAATCATTAGCATTGATGAAGGCAGAAGAGGGACAGGAATTGGCATGAAAAGCCACCATCTGACTTAAACTGAGCAGCCTGAGAGGAAAGGTATACCCCATCTCCGTTAGTAGCATTTTACACAACTAACCTCCGACAAATGGGCCTTCGTTGAAAACAGGTGAGTTGATCCAGCAACAATACTTTGTATGGTATAGGAACCCAGATGGAACCTGAAGAAATACAAATACAAGAGCAAAAAATGAGGTAGCTGTTGGTAAGCTAAGTTCCCGAATGCAAAGGAAATGCTTTCCTGAGAGCTACGTATGCCAAAGCAGTCTCGTCCCTCTGCTGGGAACTGCAGCTCCGGAAGTCGGGAGAAGTCCTACACGCACTTACTGCCCGTGGGAAGGAAAGGTGGGCACAAAAGGCAGGAGCTGGCAATACCAGATAAATTATTAATCCGTTAGATCTATTCAAAAATCATAGCAAACATCCTGAATTGTAATACTATTGCTTTAAAAGAAAAAAAACCCTATCTGTGCTGTCTACCTGGATGTGACTTCTGAACTGATCCCTTGGCATTGAAGAGGCATTTTTCAACACACGTAACTAAACAGCTCTTCTGATTTAGCCCGTGGCCATGCTCAGCTAAGTGACCTGGAGTCGGGCATGGCTAGGCTTGATTAGTACCCAAATGTGATTCACATTATGGAATTATGCTTACAAATGTGAAAATTTCTGAGTGTTTTGGTTAAATGTTACCGAAGCATTTTCCTCTCACAGCAAATCATAAGGCCTGTGAACCAATACAACATTGAGAATAGTTTTCAAGTGCAGAGACTGAAAACGCTAAAAGCTGGAACTCTGAGACACTTACTTCTGTACAAGCTTGTTCCAGTTCTCTTTGACAAAATCCCATGCCAGTAGGTGTCCAGGGAAATGTCGGCCCACTGTTCTTATGACAAATGACAGCTTTTGTGTTCGGATGGTATCTCCGCTGAGGCTAGTTTTCATTAACCTGAAAAGCAAACAGGTTTAGCTTCCAAAATAACTATTCATGATGAAGTGATGACTGAACTTAGATTAGTGCTGGTCTCATAATTAAAGCTCTGTAGCAATTCAAGGGATATTGAATTTTGGTTAGTTTAAGATTGATCAATAGATTGAAAACTTGTCATTTTTTTAAATGAATAATTCACCAATGAGATAAGCACTTCTGAGATAATACATACTTCTTGATATAGTAAAGACATTTGAGAAATAAACCCTGGTAGAATTTATAATTCTGAAGACTGATTTTTTTTTTTCCTGTTAAAAAGCTTAACAGAAAAAAATGATTTTAATATAAGGTATTACTCTTTAAAAACTGGGCTGTTTAAATAATGTGAAAATGAAGACACATTTCAGAATATACTCTTGATATTCATAGTTATTATTTATTAATATTTCATATATACCAGATAATGTTTTAAATTGCTGGCACAACAACGCTTAAAAAAAGGCAATTATTACCTATACCCACTCTATAAGAAACTGAGATTATGTAATTGCCCCAGTTATACTGCTAGTAAATACTGCAGCCTGGCATCTGAACACAAGCAGTTCTCATCTCCTGAGCTATGAAATCTGTGTATATAGAGAAAACACATTCCCCCAAAAATGCAGCAATACTTTTAATAGAAAGAAAACCCAAGTAATCATCAAGCTGTGATGGGTTAAACAAATTATGATGGAGCCCTACTATGGAATACTATTCATCCATACAAACAAATGAAGTAGGCTTCATGAACTGACATGGCAAATCTCAGAGAAGATCATTGGCTGAAAGGACCATCACAAAACACTGGGGATAGTATAAACTATGTTGACATATAAATATACAGACCAGGATTGACACTGGTGGCAGAGAGTGTAAGAATGGAAGTAAAGGATCATATGAGAGAATCATATAAGAGATACTTTCATGTTTTATCCCATTTTCTTAAATATTGTTTAAATACTTTATAATGGGAATTTATTAGTGTCTTATTTGTTTAAAACAAAAAAATTATTACAATTTAGAACAAACTTTTCTCTGTTTGCTTGGGTCAGAAGCTGGCTACTACGTTAAGGAAAATAATTATTCACAGCGCATTCTTTGGAAAGCAGGTCTGGGCCGGTGCTGACGACATCTCTGGGACACTGAGGATTTATCTGTGCACATTTATACAAGAGAAGCAGTGACACATTAATGCCTCCCCCTGACCTTCCCAGCGCTGACCCTCAAGCTCCTTTCATATTTCCCTTGGATCCCGGTGCTCCTCTGCCCCACCACTGCTGGCTCCTTGGTCAGGAGGCCCTGCTCACGGCCCTTCTTTCGCATGTGAAACTCCCATTTCCAGGTTTTGTCGGTCAATATTAGAAAGGAAATGTCTGACAAATTCATATGAAGCCTACACGCTTTTACATAATCCCTTTTTCTGTAGTGTTTGCATTTTCAAAATGACAGCTTGGACAGAGCAATGCCTTGACCAGAAAGAATGAAGCACTAACTGTGGAATGAAGACAACATGCCAAGGGAGCGAAGCCGTGTTTAAGCAGAAAGTAGGTGGGTGCTGGGATTCGGGCAAAGCACCTTCTGCCTATCTGTCCAGTTCCTGAGCTGAAAGCCAGCACATGTGGGCTCCTTACCCCACTGACCAAGTCAAGTCTGGCCTGTGAGTAAAAGGGAGATCCCAGAGGAAATGAGCTCTCCACCCTTGCAGCACAGTGCTTTCATACTTTTGGTTTCTACATATCATATTCCTTGGTTGGTTTCATACCAGTAAAGTTTCCGAACATCCTCTGAGCTGGCAAGAGCTTCAAGTATTTTATTCTTCTCTGCTTCAGAGCCTATAGAGATGTACTTGCTTAAGAGGAACGACCAGCCGCTCTCAGTTCTTGCTCCGACTTTAAACACAGCAGTCATGACATCAGTAGGTAGGCTGTAAGAGAGGTACTCAAATGTGAGAACAAAAACATCCTAAATTCAAAGGTAAGGAAACGACTAGTGATGATGTTTTAGGGGTCAGAGCAGAGCAGTACAGAAGAGTCTTCACTGTACAACTAACCAATAGTGAAGAAAATGGCTAATTTAGTGGCTGCTACTTTCCTAGTTGGTGGGACTAGAAGATATATGACTTCAATTTAATACAATAACTATTTGCTGAGCATCCACAAAGAACCAAGCAGGTGACTGGCTGGATAATGGAGAGGGGAAGAAAGAGACACAGTCTCTGCCTCTAGGAACTCACAGGCTATCACAAAGTACAGAACAGGAAATATATTCATTACAATACAGTGTGTTAAGTTCCATGGTAGAAATACAAAGCGAGGGATGAGAAGAGGGGAGGGAGCATAGTTTTCTGCCATTATTAAAATCTCTTATCTGATGCTTGAATCTTTTTCCATAATGCCCAATAGGGAACCTAGAGAGAACTGATCATCATCAAACTGTTTTTACTAATTGCTAACTCCACCTGCTATGTTTTATTCCTAAATTAAAAGAGACTCTTTGACACCTCACACCCGTTAGGATGGTTGCTATAAAACACACACACACCCCAGAAAATAACAAGTGTTGGTGAGGATGTGGAGAAATTGGAAGAAACCCTTGTGCAGTTGGTGGGAATGTAAAATGGTGTAGCTGCTATGGAAAATAGTGTGTCAGTTTCTCAAAATATTAAAAATAGAACTACCATATGATCCAGCAATCCTACTTCTGGGTATATATTTGAAATAACTGAAAGCAGGGCTTCAAAGACATATATGTACATCCATGTTCATAGCAGCATTATTGGTAAGAGCCAAAAGGTGGAAGCAACCCAAATGTCTATTAGTGAATGAATGGATAAGCAAAATGTGGTATGTACATACAATGGATTGATTATTCATCCTTAAAAAGGAGAAAATTCTGACACATGGATGAAGTTTGAGGACATTATGTTAAGTGAAACAAGCCAGTCACAGAAAGACAAATACTGTATGATTTCACATAAATGAGGTATTTAGAGCAGTAAAAACTCATAAAAAAGAAAGTAAAATGGTGTTTCCAGGGGCTGGGGAAAAGGGAGTGGGGGGACTCGTTTGGGTAAGAAGTTTCAGTTTTACAAGATAAAGTTCTGGAGATTTGTTGCACAATGAGGTGAATATGCTTATACTACCAAATTGCACATTTAAAATTTGTTAAGATAGTAAATTTTATGTTGTATGTAATTTACCACAATAAAAAAAGTCTTATTTGAGAACATAAGTGCCTAGAGTTCACATACATTAACACTCAGTTTTATAACAGGTATGACCCAGGATGAAAAGATCCTGGTTTTAGTACATGATGTGAAGTAAAGAAGAGGAAGAGAGCTCATTTGAGTAAAAGCACACCTCACCTTAGAGTTCCATTGGATGCAACCCAATCGTCAAACAGCTTCAAGGCAGTAGTGCTGCAGTTCTCTAGGTCGTGGACACAGGCAAACTCTAGCAAGGCTGACCGCAACTCTCGAGCAGATGGGGAGCCATCATCAGTCCAATTTTGCTGCTGAATTTGGCTTTGAAGCAATTTAGATACCCTGGTCTAGAGAGACAAAATAGATTACAGTGGAATAATAATAATTAGGACAACCAGGAAAATCAGGACAACTGGATCTCTTTTTCCCAACATTTACCCAAGGAGAAAAAGAGAGAGAGGGACAGAGATATTACTCATTAAATATCAATTGCCCGCAAATAGCTGAGATGAACCATTCAATGACAAAGTTTATACAAAAGGCTGCTATAGCCAACAGGGACTTTTAATGACATAACACAGAGAGAATTAATGGCTTCTCTGCAGTAGGGAACCTTTCTTCAGTGTGTACTCAGCAAGAAGTTATTTTCCTGACCCAAAGTACCACTGCTAGAAGGAAGCTGGAACTTCCTGACCTTGTGACTTTAGAATTCATAAATCCAAAAAGCAGTCAGAGAGAAAAATATAGTTCTTTACTGTTTAAATGTTTTAAATCTAATATTAAATAAATACTTCAAATATTGATGCTGTAACAAATTAATCTAATTAGTGAGAAAATGAGTACTGTAAGAAAGTATAGTTGTTTATAGTTATTTTCTCCCCCAATATTTATAAAAATATTCTGAACCTACAGAAAAGCTACAAGAATAGTACAATGGACACCCATATGCTAGATTTACTGTTTTTTAATACTCTTACATTTGCTTTGTTTCTATGTGCATGTAACACACATACATACACATATATTTTTATGGTTTTAGCTGAACTATGAGAGTAAGTTACAGATATCATGATATTTCATTTATAAATATTTCAGCATGCAACTCCCAGAAATAAGAACATTCTCTATTATCACTCTGAAAGAAATTCAGTTATTCAATAATATTATCCACTATTTCAGTCCACTGTTAATAGTTTCTTCGGAATAAAATGTCATTCTTAAATATATATTTACTAGAGGCCCGGTGCACGAAATTCGTGCACAGGGGTGTGTGTCCCTCAGCCCAGCCTGCACCCTCTCCAATCTGGGACCCAGTAGGATGGGGCCTAAACGGGCAGTCGGACATCCCTCTCAAAATCAAGAATTGCTGGTTCCCAACTGCTCACCTGCCTGCCTTCCTGATTGCCCCTAACCGCTTCTGCCTGCCAGCCTGATCACCCCCTAACCATTCCCTGTCAGCCTGATTAATGCCTACCTGCTCCCTGTCAGACTGTTTGCCCCTAACTGCCTTCCCCTGCAGGCCTGGTCACCCCTAACTGCCCTCCCCTGCAGGCCTGGTCCCCTCCAACTGCTCTCCCCTGCAGGCCTGGGTCCCCCCAAACTGCCCTTTCCTGCAGTCCCGGTCACCCCCAACTTCCCTCCTCTGCTGGCCTGGTCACCCCTAACTGCCCTCCCCTGCAGGCTTGATCGCCCCCAACTGCCCTCCCTTGCAGGCCTGGTCCTTCCCAACTGCCCTCCCCTGCTGGCCTGATCGCCCCCATCTGCCCTCCCTTGCAGGCCTGGTCCCTCCCAACTGCCCTCCCCTGCTGCCCATCTTGTGGCAGCCATCTTGTATCCACATGGGGGCAGCCATCTTTGACCACATGAGGGCAGCCATCTTGTATGTTGGAGTGATGGTCAATTTGCATATTACTCTTTTATTAGATAGGATTATTAGATAGGATAGTGTTAAGAAATCAATATAGCTTTTATTTCTGTTTCATCTCTCCCCACAACAAAAGTATAAAAACTGTTCATAGTATATGGAAATATTTCAATGTTGCAAGCTGGGGTACATGGGGAGGGGTGAGGACATACGGGATTTTTAAAAATCATCATATAAGATATGCATGCATGAATGCTACTAAAAGAAACACAAATTTTAATATAAAATGCTTAGAGGTATTTTTTAGAAAACCCTCATGGCTGTAAATAAGAAACAACATTTAAAAAAAATTGCAGCCATATCCTGCCCACAGGGTCTCAGGCAGGGGCAGTTCCTCCCACTGGTTCTTCTTTAACAGCATCACCCTTATCATGTCTCATGTCAAGTAGTCAAGTACCACAGATGACCAAATACAAAAACTCTTAACCCCAGAAAAGTAGTTCAAGTTCTTCATAGAGCATTATATTCTTACAGAGTGCCATTGTCAATACTTAAAATGAATCCTAGGCAGAGTCTTGTAAACTGCGAGGCCATTTTCTCAGAAGACCTCCGAATAAATCTCTTGTGGAACTAAGAGAATGGAAACAAGAATCCGTTCAAGGAGGACTCAAAGTGTGTGATGACATGATAACTTGCTATTGTTTGCTTGCTTCAAAAGCAATAAAAAGGAGAACAGACACCTTGTGGAATGTCTGAGTAAGCTTGTGAGTCACTGGGAGGATGTGAAGTGGAAAAATAGTTGCTTTGCTGATTGATAATGCAAGGAACATAAAAGCGATGCAGACCCTCCTGGATACACATGACCACTTTGGTACATGTGTCTTCACTGGCCTGACCTCAATAGCATCACGATAGCAAACCATCCCAAGTGACTGATGGAAAAAAGAAATTTAAAAGCTACTCATAACTGTCAAATAAAAACAAAGAAGGGATGAGAAAGAAAAAAAGTCACATGTTTGAAATACTATTCAGGTTCAGTGGAGCCTGGCTGGTGTGGCTCAGTGGTTGCACATCGACCCATGAACCAGGAGGTCATGGTTCGATTCCCTGTCAGGGCACATGCTCGGGTTGCAGGCTCAATCCCCAGTAGGGGGCATGCAGGAGGCAGCCCTTCAATGATTCTCTCTCATCACTGATGTTTATATCTCTCACCCCCTCTCTGAAATAAAAAACATTAAAAAGAAGTTCAGCAGAGAAAAATGCCAATGCTCCTTGAGAATTAACTAAAACATAAAGAAGCCAGTACAAAAAAAATGTCATTGGAAAGGACTGAAGGCAAGAGGAGCCTGAACCTTGAACAGGCTAATTCCTGAGCAGTTACTCCATCAGAATTACATGGCGAATTTTTACTAGTTATTCCCTGTACACCAAGAGGAAATACCAAAATAGTTGATTTAAAATATATTTCAAATGATTACATAATAGAGTAAAAGTAAAATATTTTCTTTGAAAAAAAACCAAACACTTATTTTTAGAAAATTCCAGGTTATATTTTTAGTATTAACTAACCATAACAAGTGCTTTGAATTACCTTTGCCTTGTATAAATTAAATTAAAACTATTTTTCCGTGGTTCTAAATTAATTTTTGAAATTTAAACATTAGAATCCCATCCTCTGATTCCATAAAGTGAAAATGGCAAATGGGGAAAGGGAATGTAGATGCTACACACAATTTAAGGAGTTAAACCTTTTGAATATTTTCCTCCTCTGACACTTAAGTAGGGTTATACAAACATTGGATATGTAATAAAATGCAACAACAACATAAAATGATTTAAAAAATAAAACAGGGATAGATGCTGGCGCTTATGCTATGTATTACATTTTGATTTACTGCTTTAATTTTACACTGATATGTCCAGGGAGTTCTTTCGTGGGTCAACTGAACTTCTTAAAAGTTAAGTGTAAGCTTTTATTGCAAAAGGTTATCCCACCAATCCCTCATACGTATAAGAATGACAGACTTATAAGTGATGAGACAGGATATAGCTAGGATCAGATGTTAACATCATATGTGAACAATCTAACACAATTCAAGTGTGCCTCCAGACCCTACCCACCACAACACCACAGCACACATCACAAAATGTGATATATGGGTATGTGCTACATAGGTGTGTGCAGTCTATACAACAAAATGACCAATAAATGTACATTCTGCTCTGGCAACAATGACATAAAAATTAGACACCAGTCCTAATCACAAATACTACTGAAGATTGGCTCCAGAGACTCAGAAATGTCTGCCATTCCAATCTCCGACTACAGTGGGTCAGACTTCATATTTTGAGAGTTTTGATGCTACCAGAATGTCCTAAAATTAGAATAATAATTTTAAAGAGACAGTTTCTCCCTTTTGATGAACTGAAGCTAACCTTTTAACTAACCATCAAGCTATGCAATCTCCAGCAGTAAAAGGGCCTGTGGTCTTCCAAACACATACTCAGCCTCCCGTCCTCACCTTTTGGAGCCCACTCTGAAGTATGTTCTTAATAAACACATACCTGCCCAGCAAACTGGAAGTCATCATCAGGAATGAAGATGCAGAGTTACATGATTAGGAAAATATTCAAAAGGCTTAACTCCTTGAATTGTGTTTCGCATCTATAGTCTCAGCACAGGGATAGCTTGAGGTAAGTTACCAAGTGTTTCCTGACACTGGGCCTCAACAGAGTTAAGGAGAGAGGCAGAGGAAGAGTAGCTTCTGGGCAGCTTCAGAGTAGATAGCTATTCTGCCTTCTCTTAGAGTACATTCAGTACCAACACTGTTCTTTAATACTGAAAAGAAATGAGTGACATATGCTAATACTGCTACCTACACTGGGTTCAACAGTATGCCCCCAAAACTCATGTCTGACTGGAACCTGTGACGGTGGCCTTATTTGGGACCAGGATTTTTGCAGATGTGAATAAATTAAGAAGAGGTCATACTGGATTATAGTGGGCCCAAACCCAATGACGGGTGTCCTTGCAAGAGGAAATTCAGACAAAGAAACACAGGAAACATGCCATGTGAAAACAGGCAGAGATTATAGTAATGCAATTACAACCTAAGGAATGCCAAGGATTGCTAGCAAGCCCTTGAAGCTGAGAGAGACACATGGAATAGATTCTCCCTCAGAAGAAACCAACCTTACCCTGATAACACCCTGATTTAAGGCTTCCAGAACTGTGAGATAATAAAGTTCTGTTGTTTTAAGACACCCAGTTTGTAATATTTTATTACGATGGCCCTAGGAAACTAATATATTACCCCAAATAGTGTTGATTTGATATGGCACTAATAATCCCAAAGTAGTTACAAGAGACTCACACAGATTGAAAGTGAAGGGATGGAAAAATATCTTTCAGGCAAATGGAAATTAAAAAAAAGCAGGGGTAGCAATACTTATATCTGACAAAATAGACCTCAAAGTAAATGCCATAACAAGAGATAAGGAAGGCCACTTCATAATACTAAAGGGAGAAATCCAACAAGAAGAAATAATCCTGGTAAACATATAGGCTCCCAATATAGGAGCACCCAAATACATAAAAAAACTCCTGGAGGATATCAAGGGAGAGATTAATAGCAATACAATCATAGTAGGAGACTTTAATACCCCACTATCACCACTGGACAAATCCTCTAAACAAAAAATCAGCAAAGAAACAGCAATCCTAAATGACTCACTAGACCAGATGGAATTAATTGACATCTTCAGAACATTTCACCCCAAAGCCACAGAATATACATTCTTCTCAAGTGCACATGGGTCATTTTCAAAGATAGACCATATGCTGGGTCACAGGCAAAGTCTCTTCAAATTCAAGAAGATAGAAATTATATCAAGCATCTTCTCAGATCACAGTGGCATAAAACTGGAAATCAACTACAATAAATACAATCCAAAGAAATCAAACACATGGAGATTAAACAGCATGCTATTAAACAAGGACTGGGTCACCAGAGAGATCAAGGAAGAAATAAAAAACATCATGGCAACAAATGACAATGAAAACACAACAATCCAAAATCTATGGGACACAGCGAAAGCAGTCTTGAGAGGGAAGTTCACAGCTCTACAAGCCTATTGCAAAAAACAAGAAACAATGGTAATAAATTACTTAACCCTACAACTCAAAGAGCTAGAAAAAGCGCAGCAAGAAAAGCCCAGTGTAACCAGAAGGAAGGAAATAACAAAGATCAGAGCGGAGATAAATGACATAGAGACCAAAGAAACAATACATAAGATCAACAAAACCAAGAGCTGGTTCTTTGAAAGGATAAACAAGATTGATGGACCTCTAGCCAGGCTCACCAAGAAGCAAAGAGAGAGGACCCAAATAAACAAAATCAGAAATGAAAGAGGTGAAATAACAACAGACCCTGCTGAGATACAAAGGATTGTTACAAAATACTACGAACAACTCTATTCCAACAAACTGGACAACCTGGAGGAAATGGACATATTCCTAGAAAAATATAACCTTCCAAAAATCAATCAAGAAGAATCTAAACAGCTCAATAGGCCAATAACTATGGACGAAATTGAAGCAGTCATCAAAAAGCTTCCAGCAAACAAAAGCCCGGGGCCTGATGGCTTCACAGGAGAGTTTTACCAAACATTCAAGGAAGAACTAAAACCTATCCTCCTCAGACTATTCCAAAAAATTCAAGTGGAAGGAACACTTCCAAGCTCCTTCTATGAAGCCAGCATCACCCTAATACCAAAACCAGATAAAGACAACACAATGAAAGAGAATTACAGACCAATATCCCTCATGAACATAGATGCCAAAATCCTCAACAAAATTCTAGCAAATCGGCTCCAGCAGTACATCAGAAAGATCGTACACCATGACCAAGTAGGATTTATCCCAGGAATGCAAGGATGGTACAATATCCGCAAATCAATAAACGTGATACATCACATAAACAAATTGAAAGATAAAAATCACATAGTCATATCAATTGATGCAGAAAAAGCATTTGACAAAATCCAACACCCTTTCTTGATAAAAACTCTCAACAAGTTGGGAATAGAAGGCTCATACCTCAACATAATAAAAGCTATATATGATAAACCCACAGCAAACATCATACTCAATGGACAAAAACTAAAAACATTTCCCCTAAGAACAGGAACAAGACAGGGATGCCCACTCTCACCACTCCTGTTTGACATAGTACTGGAAGTATTAGCCATTGCAATTAGACAAGAAGAAGAAATAAAAGGCATCCAAATTGGAAAAGAACAAGTAAAGCTGTCTTTATTTGCAGACGACATGATATTGTACATAAAAAATCCAAAAGACTCCGTCAAAAAACTAATAGACTTAATAAAGGAATTCGGCAATGTAGCAGGATACAAAATTAACGCCAAGAAATCTATGGCCTTTCTATACACCAATAGTGAACTTACAGACAGAGAGACTAAAAAGGCAATCCCATTTACCATCGCGCCAAAAAAATTAAGATACCTAGGAATAAACTTAACTAAAGAGGTAAAAGACCTATACACGGAAAACTACAGGACACTGAAAAAAGAGATAGAGGAAGACGTAAACAGATGGAAGAACATACCATGTTCATGGATTGGTAGAATCAACATCATTAAAATGTCCATACTACCCAAAGCAATCTATAGATTCAATGCACTCCCCATTAAAATACCAACGGCATATTTCACAGACCTTGAAAGAACTCTCCAAAAATTCATCTGGAATAAAAAAAGACCCCGAATAGCCACAGCAATCCTGAGAAAGAAGAATAAAGTAGGAGGGATCTCAATACCAGATTTCAAGCTGTATTACAAAGCCACTGTTCTCAAAACAGCCTGGTACTGGCACAAGAACAGACATATAGATCAATGGAACAGAATAGAGAATCCAGATATTGACCCAAACCACTATGCTCAATTAATATTTGACAAAGGAGGCATGAACATACAATGGAATAAAGACAGTCTCTTCAATAAATGGTGTTGGGAAAATTGGACAGATACATGCAAAAAAATGAAGCTTGATCACCAACTTACGCCATACACAAAAATAAACTCAAAATGGATACAGGACTTAAACATAAGACGGGAAACCATAAAAATACTAGAGCAATCCACAGGCAGCAAAATCTCAGACATATGCCAAAAGAAATTCTTCACTGACACTGCTCCTAGGGCAATGGAAGCTAAAGAGAAAATTAACAAATGGGACTATATAAAAATAAAAAGCTTTTTCACAGCAAAAGAAACCATCAACAAAAAAACAAGAAGGCCCACTACATGGGAGAACATATTTGCAAATGGCATCACTGATAAAGGTTTAATCTCCAACATCTACAGGCAGCTTATGCAACTTAATAAAAGGAAGATAAATGATCCAATAAAAAAATGGGCAACAGACCTAAATAGAATCTTTTCAAAAGAAGACAGAAGGAAGGCCAAGAGACACATGAAAACATGCTCAACGTCACTAATTATCCGAGAGATGCAAATCAAAACAACAATGCGGTACCATCTCACACCTGTCAGAATGGCTATCATCAACAAATCAACAAACGACAAGTGTTGGCGAGGATGCGGAGAAAAAGGAACCCTCGTGCACTGCTGGTGGGAATGCAGATTGGTGCAGCCACTGTGGAGAACAGTTTGGAGTTTCCTCAAAAAACTGAAAATGGAACTCCCATTTGACCCAGTAATCCCACTCCTGGGAATATATCCGAAGAAACTAGAAACACCAATCAGAAAGGATATATGCATCCCTATGTTCATAGCAGCACAATTCACCATAGCTAAGATTTGGAAACAGCCTAGGTGCCCGTCGGCAGATGACTGGATCAGAAAACTGTGGTCCATCTACACAATGGAATACTATGCTGCCATAAAAAAGAAGGAATTCTCATCATTTGCAGCAACCTGGAATGGAATTGGAGAACATTATGTTAAGTGAAATAAGTCAGTCAATGAAAGAAAAATACCACATGATCTCACTCATTTATGGATAATAAAGAACATTATAAAATTGAACAAAAAGATAGATACAGAGACAGTAAAGCATCAAACAGACTGTCAAATTACAGGGGGAAGGTTAGGGAGAGGTGGGGGAGATAAGAGATCAATCAAAGGACTTGTATGCATGCATATAAGCATAACCAATGGACGCAAAACTCTGGGGGATGAGGGCATATATGGGAGTGGGGTGGGGGGGGCAATGGTAAGATATGTACACATATAATACCTTAATAAAAAAATTGGAAAAAAAATGGATACAATGAAGTACACTGGTGCTGGGTCACTTAGATACCCATATTGAAAAGAAATTAATATTTATGTTTACTTCACATCATATACAAAAATCAATTCCAAATGGATCACAAATCCTACCTAATAATAGACAAATATGCAAATTGACCATATCTCCAACACACCCATAAGCCACGCCCACCATCCAATCAGAGCGAGTATGCAAATTAACCCAACCAAGATGGCTACAGCCAGAGAGAGCAAGGCTTCCTAGGTAACAGAGGAAGCCAAGCTTTCCGCCTGCCCTTGCCAGGCCTAAGCCTCCACTCAAGCTACAAAGTTTCAATTATAGAAAGTAAACAAATTCAAACAGAAATGGCGGCAGAATGGAGCTTGAGAGAGCAGGCCAGGGTTGTCCCTGGTAACAGGGGAAGCAAAGCTTTCCACACACCCTGGCCGGGCCCACCCTCTTAAGGCTACAAAGTTTCAATTATAACCCCAACACAAATGGCTGCCGGCCACGGAGGGAGCCCCAGGCTTGGCTCCGCTCCAGGCTACAAAGTTTCAATTGTAGAAGGAAAATAAATTCCAGATACCAGGGCCTCCACTTGGGTTGCCAGGGGGCGTGGCCGGCCTGCAAACCCACACAGGCCGCTCGCTCAGGCCACCCCATGCCCCAAGGGAACCCCACCCTGATCAGGGACACCCTTCAGGGCAAACCAGCTGGCCCTCACCCCTGTACCAGGCCTCTATCCTATCTAATAAAAGAGTAATATGCAGATTGATCATCACTGCAACACACAATATAGCTGCCCCCATGTGGTCAAAGATCCTGCCCCCATGTGGACACAAGATGGCCACCACAAGATGGCCAGCAGGAGAGGGCAGTTGGGAGGCACCCGGCCTGCAAGGGAGGGCAGTTGAGAAGGACCAGGCCTGCAAGGGAGGGCAGTTGAGAGGGACCAGGCCTGCAAGGGAGGGCAGTTGGAGGTGATCAACCCTGCAGGAGAGGGCAGTTAGGGGTGACCAGGCCGGCAGAGGAGGGAAGTTGGGGGCAAACAGGCTGGCAGCGGAGTGGTTAGGGGGTGATCAGGCTGGCAGGCAGAAGTGGTTAGGGGCAATCAGGAAGGCAGGCAGGCAAGCAGTTGGGAGCCAGCAGTCCTGGATTGTGAGAGGGATCCCAGATTGGAGAGGGTACAGGCTGGGCTGAAGGACAACCCCCCTCCATGCACGAATTTCGTGCACCAGGCCTCTAGTCTAAATATAAAAGGTAAAAAAAAGTTTTCAGAGGAAAATTTAGGAGAATATCTTGGGCTAGGCAGATTTCATACCTTAAAATTAAGAATTTATGCTAATTAAAAAATCATTAAGAAAGTGAAAAAGCAAGCCAGAGTAGGAGAAGATATTTGCAAATATACAAGATAAACAAAAGACTCATAAGTAGAATATTTAAAGAAGTCTTTAAAAAAAGTCTTAAATATCGATAAGAAAAAGGCAGACAATCCAATAGAAAAACAAATGAAAGACTTGGGAGAATATCCCAAGACAAGAGAATATCCAGTCCTAGCCAGGTGGCTCAGTTGGTTGGAGCATCATTTCATACACCAGAAGTTGATGTGCTTGATTCCCAGTCAGGGCACATACCCAGGTTGCAGGTTCAATCCCTGGCCAGAGTGGGTGCGGGAGACAATTGATCAATGTTTCTCTCTCTTTCCCTTCCTCTCTCTAAAATTCAATATAAAAAAAAAAGAGAGAGAACACCCAATGGTCAATAAACATATCAGAAGGAACTCATCTTCACTTAGGGAAATATAAATTAAAGCCAAAATTACAATACTATGTTGCACCCATCCAAATGGCTAAAAGAAAAAGGTTACTATTAATATAAGTGTTGACAAAAAAATAGATCCAGAACAGACCTTGAATTCTCATACACTGCTGATGGAGTATTGAATTGGTGTAACTTTGAAAAATGATTTGGTATTACAGTATTAACCATGCATATGTTTTGATTCAGCAATTCCATTTTCCAGACACATACCCCATAGAAACTCATCACAGATGTGTATAAGAATATTCATAGCAACATTGTTTATAATAGCTCCAAACTCCAAACAACCCAAATGTCCATCTACAGTGGCTGAACTGGCTGGCTAACAAATGGCCAATTTCTTTAATAAGCTAACAGTAGAAAGTCTGTGTCAGATTATAACTTTGCCCCAAAGAGACCAATAAGTTAGCTGTATACTTCTTGGAAATGCACATCAATACTATAAAAAATACTGTTACTAAAATTTTGGGTATAAAAGATTTCTCATATAGTAAGTTGACAATTTCATTTTCAAGGAAGTCACTAGATGTGGGTCTGTGATTTTAAACCTTAAACACATGGTCTCCAAGCTTTTCAACCTGTTTTAATTTAAAATCTCAGTTTAAAAAAGAACGATAGCAAAAAAGAAAAACCTTTGATTTTTCCCAACAAAAAGGTATCATTGGAATGATGACATTGTTAGAATACAAATTAGTTTAAAATATAGCAATGTAAGGAAAAGAATAGGTTTTGAAGTAAAACCAATGTGGGTTAGAATCTCAGCTTTATAATTGACTGGGTAAGTGAGTTTGGGGTTATTTAGTCTCCTCATTTATCTCATGAAGGTAGAAATATCCATTTGGTGTTGTGTGAGGATTAAACAAGGTAATCAACACTAAGCACTAAGCATGGTGTACAGAATATAATAAACACTGACATGTACTTGTTTCTGGAGTGACTCGCTCATTTATTCATTCCACATTTACTGAATGCCACTATGGGCTGGGGCACATTCCAGGAGCTGATTTTTATTAAGGCTGGTAGTTAAAGCCGTATGAAATAGGAGAATGATAAAAATCTATCAATTAGAAGAAACCTCAGAAATCATCTAACTTAAGAATCTCACTTATGGGTAGGGATGGGGGTGGTTCCTTTGGGGTCAGATCAGAAACTTGTGAGGGACGGTGTTTTTCAAGCTGCATATGGCCCACCTGCCCTACATTCCCTTCCCCCACTGAGAATCATGCCTGTGATAAGAACTCATCATAAGGGATGCACAGTTAAAAGTGGCAGAAAGGAGTTAAAAAAAGATTTACTCCAACCCCTTCCTTTTTCCAGTGAAGACACCAAAACCCTAAAAGACTTAATCTAATTCCTGGTCCAATACTTTCTTCCTTTTCCTGAAAGTTGCCTTTTGCTTGGTCCCTGGAAAACTTAACTAGTTTACAAAGCAAACTCTGTGGTCAGAATGTGCTGATTCAGAAAATTGGATAAAACAAAGGATGCATCACTCCCTTCCAAGCTTTTAAAGACTCAGTCAACAGTTTAACACTGAAAGTGTCTAAAATAACAACTGTTAAGATCAGGCAACTCGTTTTTTAAAAAAGGTAAAACAGTCTCCAATACCAAGACTCCCTTACTGCTTTGCAGAGAAACATATGCACCAGCATCCTCATCCATAAGACAGGTATCAGAGGGCTCCTAAACAATAATCCTAATACAAGCAACACAAACATGACTGTCATTTAATATAGACTACTAGGATATTAATGGGAGCACTGCTTTTCAAAAGGGTCCACTTAAAGCATTTACTATATAAAAATTTGAATAGAAAAAGTTTCTTTTCATGTGACAGCAGTATGAGAAATCTCTGTTGATATTCAAACAAGATCAAATCATGCTAAGCCTTTATCAACTCTTCATGGTAAGCAATGACATTTTGATTAAAAATAAAGATTTCTTGGAAAGTGAAGAAAATGGAATTTCATTCCTTTTTCAGCCTATTACTGCTGAATAACCACATTAAAAGCAATCAACAAAGAGAAGCTGGCAAAAAGGCAGACTCACCACCAGTCTTGAGGCCAGATCCATATATCCTAGCTTTTCAAGGAGGTTATAGATGAGGCCTGTCTGAAACAGGGTTTCAGTGATGGGTGCAGTATGGGTCTCATTTCCAAGATAACCAATCAAATCAAAGGCCTTCTGAAGAGGCACTTTGCCTAGCCTAAAGGGTAAAAGAACAGAAAAAGTAAACATGCTGAGAAAGGCAGATGAACTGAACGCATGCTGAGAAGTTTTATGGTCAGATGGTGTCTTAAAGACCTAAAATTTAAGCTTAGAGTGTCATTCTGTAAAGTTAGACTAAATATGATTACCTTTGATTAAGTTCATGTGTGTGACCCAAGGTTAAAGACACATTTCAGAAAAAAATGATAAACAATTGCTCCGTTTTTATTCCATGTCACCTGTAAATTGCTACTAACTCAGGAATTACAACATCTTAGACGAGAAATGATTAAAAGTACTAATTTTATTTGTTTTTTAAATTTCTTATATTTGCCAGGTGAGAATAGGTAGCATAAAGAGAATTTGAAAAAGAAAATTATTTATATGGGAATTTATTTGTCAAACTTGTTAAAGGGATGTCCACTATTAATTTATGCTGAGTCCATCCTTAAAATCAACCATTTTATAGAAATCATAACAATGATGGCTGAGATAATATAGTCATTTCGTTAAAAAAAAAAAAAAAAAGAACCAAAATAGGAAGGTCAAGAGCAGTCAGGAGGAACACTTTTGAATATTCCTTGTGTTTCTAGACCCATTAACAACCTAAATTGGTAATCTACCTATTCTGAAGGTTCTCTATACACAAGGTCTCTATCATTCTTGGCTCTGGGATTCCAGTAGCACACGAGGTGATGGAAGAGGCAAGTGGTGCATAAATAAGGAGGCTCCAGATATCAGAGCTGCCCCTCAAACTAGTGAGTAAGCACTAAGCATCACACAAACCAAGTGCTGCTTGAAAAGAATCCTACCAATAAATAAAACAACACCTGAACTACATCAATTTATTCAGCAATATGGGTCCTGCTTGTTGGCATCTACATTCTTGAAATGTTATGTAAATCTTGTTACTTAACTGTTCAATATTTGTAGCTAATTTTCACTATAGATTATAAAGTCCCTGAAGGCAAGGACTATGCCTGACATTTTACAGTTCCTCCAAAATGACTTATACCTAACAGGCAATACATGATACATGCTAGTTCTTTTGAACTGTTTTTTCTAAAATGTTCTTTTCCTCAATATCGCTTGTTTAAAAAACAAACAAACAAAATAAAACCAAGCATACTCTACCCTGCAAGTTCAAAGATGTTGTTGATGAGGCTGGCTCGGTCTTTGTCACTCAGGACATAAGGGTTTATTTTCAACTGTTTTATTAGTGCATCCCAGTCATCATCTGCATAATGTACAATATAATAGCCGGTCATGTCTGTATTGACTTTGATCCACTGTACTTCTTCTGTAAGATTGATGACATCTAATACAGATCAAAAAATGAAAGAGAGAGAAAGAGAGAAAGAGAGAGAGAGAGAGAGAGAGAGAGAGAGAGAGAGAGAGAGAGAGAGAGAGAGGTAATAGGGCAAGAAAAAAATCAAATGCTTTGTTTCAAAGTTAATATGGTATATTTTTATATTTAATTATCCTACTAAGAAACTAAATCTCTGCCTTTTAATGCTGTTATTTTCACATTAACAAAAATTACCACTCACTCATTTAATAATCACTGGTATTTATTTAATGGTGAACAAGGTACTTATGGGTACTTATGTCTCTCCTCTCATAGATCTTACAGTTTACTGTAACGAGGTAGGTAGAATTCATATAAATGTTATTGATAGAAAAAGAAAATAAGATATTCTATTGAAGTACATAGAAGAAATGCTTCATTCCCTAGGGAAAGTTAGGAGATTTCCTGGAAGAAATGACAGCTAAGTTGAGACTTCAAGATATATAGATGTTAGCGAGGTAAAGAGTGTTCAAGACCCAGAGAGAAAGTATACATGGTGTCCATGCACTGAACCGGCTCCCAAGTTCATTGTGGCTAAAGGAGAGAAGCAGGGAGAAAGGGAAAATGCATGTGGGGTGGGGCAGCAGGGGAAGATCATGAGAGAACTACTTAAAATGTGTTTCATTGCAGCCTTTGTCTTTATGTTAGCAAAGGAAGAAAAATTAAGCCATTTTATAAAGTCACATAATTCAAATCTAGCAAAATAAACTTTAGGGAAGGATTAATGTCTCATCACGCACAAATAAAAAATAATTGAGTGAAAATAATAGAAAAGTGATTTGCATTTTTTGGTCCAAACCATTACATATATAAATGCTGACAGAATTGTTAGAAATTTATATGGAATAATTTCAATTAATTTATAATTAATAGGGAGGTACAAACTATACGACTACAAAAATGTATTACTACAAAAGCTAACTACAAAATATATGTAATAAATTTTAAAATCCTTAAAAATACTAATCAAGAAATGTCCTTTAAAGTTGCAACAAGGACATGATTTTAATATAATAGTTGAGGGTATGCTTCTAAGTGCCTTAAGGTTTACTATTTATTAGAATACGAATTCATGCACAGCTGGGGTCTGACCAGGGAAGGGGCTGTGGGCAGTTGGCTGGCCGGCCCCACCCCCGATCGGGATGGGGGGGTTTAATCAAGTGTGGGGCCGGCTGGGGGGAGGGGCCGCGGGCCATTGGCCAGCTGGTCCTGTCCCCTTGTTGAACTACCGGTTAAACTCCTGGTGGAGAGGACAATTTGTATATTAGCCTTTTATTATATAGGATATGCTCCATGAGCTAACTGCTTTTTTCACTGCTAATCCTTCAGCACTGAGAACAGTCCTAGTACTCAAAAATACTTGGGTAGTTAATAGATGAATAAACAAAATAACTGTGTCATGGTAAATCGTTCTAAAGCATCTAAAAAAGGTTTGTAAATGTTTATGTACGTTTTATTCCACATTTTAAAATAAAGAATACTAATTTTTAAAGTTATAAGAGAGCCCAACCCGCCTGGCCGGTGTGGCTCAGTTGTTGAGTGTCGACCTATGAACCAGGAGATCATGGTTCGATTTTGGTCAGGGCCCATGCTGGGTTGCAGGCTCAATCCCCAGTAGGGTGTGTGCAGGAGGCAGCCGATTAATAATTCTCTCTCATCATTGATGTTTCTATCTCTCTCCCTATCTCTCTAAAATAAAAATATATTTTTTAAAAATTAAAAGAGAAAGAGGAGTAGAGAGATAAGAAAAAAATAATCTAAACTCAGATAATAATAGCACTTTGGGATATATTTCCTGCCAAGATTTTTCCTATACACAATTTAATTAATGTAATATTCCATACTATGGACCTATACATAAGCATTCATTTTTATACTTCATTTTCATTTATCAGATTCCACCCCCTGCCATTTTTCCATTGTCTTCCTATGCAGTATTCAAATATCTTCATAATAAATCTATTTCAAGACCTACCATAGTTTAGGAGTTTCCTATTTGGAAACAGGCTGTTTTAAAATTTTCACTATCATAATAATGCTGTGTGAAGGTTTTTGCACATATATTTTAGAAACACACTTAAATCCTTTAGTGTATGACATCTTAGGGTCTCTCAACTTCAAAAGCATGTATTATTAAAATTTTTCAGATTCTCTTAATATTTTATTTATTCTAATTCTACTGAAATTACAAAAGATGTTTAAGATGGAAAAGACTTACATTCTGATTTTCTCTTAACATGACATATCTCAATGTATTTTTCATTTAAAAATTCCATACTAATTTCTGTTTTATTGCTGATATAGCAGAAAAATCAATTATATTAATATTGTCTATTCCTTTTTCTAGAGCAGAATGAAGTTGTAAGGAATAACTGTGATGGCAACAGTAGCTGCTCCAAGTTGAAGACATTTTTAACAAAACTATGACTAAATAAATTAAATTTATCATTAGCTAATAAAAAAATATCAACACTCACCAGCTCACCAAACACAATTTTCTACAGATCTTTTATCAAGAAAAGACCTTGGGAAGGAATGAAGAGCTCCAACTCTCCCTTTCTCTTAAAGGGAGGCAAGTAATGACAAGTATGGCACTTTTCCCACTGGATGGGTGCAAGAAAATATTGAGAATCTGGCTGATAAGCAAGCAACTTGCCGTGTTGTAAACCTAGCCAAGTCCAAATGAAATGGTAGAAAGGAGAAATGCAGCTGGGAGTGTATTTGAAATTATTACTGTCATCTTGATGACAGAATATAAAGCAGTACAGCCAACAGCACAGAGAGGAGAGCTATCATTTAAAGAGTCAACATGCTAGTCTTTTTCAGGTCTTCAGAATGATCCAGAATAGAGATCCTTAAAACCACGGGTATCAAAAAATAATAGCTTTGCTCACAAGGGAGGTAACTACATCCTGTAGCTCAAATTTGGATGAGGCTACCCTCATATGTTTTTAATTTATTATAATCATTAACAGATTAACAGTTCAATTTTCACAATACATTGAGTAGTAAAAAAGAATGAGCAATTCCAATGTTAAATGGCAGAAGCCCAGATGAAGTAATCTAATATTGATTTTAAAAAGCCATTTGTCCATGAGTTATGAAAATCAACTACTGTTTTATAAAGAAACATTACAGCACAGAAACAAAAATCACGATTTTACTAGAAAGTCACAAAATTTCCTGTGTAGTTTGTTCCAGAGGACTAGTGCGAGACATACGGTTGAATTGCATCCCCTCTTGTTCAAAAGCATTCCTTTCTGCAAAACTCCTTTCTTCTCCTTTATTTTATTAGCGGGGGTGGGGGACAAGAGTAGAGAAAGGCACATGACAAATATCTCAAATATCTTAATTCTATGATTTTCCTTCTTCTTTTTTCCAGTTGCCTCTCACTACAATGACATGTCTTTTAATTTCAGGGAAATATTTCTGGCACAGTGATATCCTTTTAGAAACATGAATGTTTCAAGTTAGATTCTATATAAAAATTTCCTATAGTTAAAGAGCTTAGAGGTCTGAGTAAGATGTGGATTGAGACTGAGACAGAGACAGAATGGGGGGGAGGGGGAGAAAGAAAAGGGAGAGGGAAACACATTTTTAGTATAATTTTCTCAATATGTAGCTTGAAAAAAAAAAAAAGGCCCCTTTCAGACCTTTATATTTTTTATCCTCACTGGAGGACATGATTAGAGAGAGAGAGAAAAACATCAATGTGAGAGAGAAACATCGATCAGTTGCCTTCTATACACGATCTTGAACCTACAACCCAGGTGTGTGTCCTGACCAGGAATCAAACCAGCAGCCTTTCGGTGCACAAGACGATGCTTAACCAACGGAGCCACTCCGGCCGGGTCTTTTCAGGCCTTCTTCGGCAGAACTACTAATGTTCAAATTTCATGTATGCAGGAAAAAGTGACAAAAATATTAACCAAATACAGTATAACTCCTATATTTGACTGAACTAATGGACTAACCCAACAACCCTGGAACACATGGGACTATAATATAGATTTAACAAACTACCAAGATAACACCCTGTACTAAAGTCATATGACATAAAATAAGCCTTTGTAGCCACCGCCTCAGCTACATTTCTTTTGAGAACAGAAAACATTAAAATAAGAGTGATTCTCACTGAAGTATCAGGAACCAAGAAGAGCCAACTGTCCTTAGGGTCCAACATTTTTTGTGTGAGGATACAACATTTTCAATGTGGACCCTCAAAACCCAAACTGCCAGGGATGAAAACAGCAGCAGCAGTAAGGGAAATCACACAGTTGAGAAGAGGAACCCACAGACACCACTTTCATCATGTATTGGCTCAGTTACAGCGCTAGATTAAACCAATTATATTGCAGTGCGTTTTGTATATTCTCCTTTACCAAGAGTATTTTGAAATGAAAGGAAACAGAAGATATAATTTCATTAGGCTATGAATGCTCTTTTCCTAGAACTTTTTACAGTGAGATTAGAAATTGAGTCACTTCACTATAGACAAGATTTATTCATTCAATAAATGTTATGTGCCTACTGGGTGCTAAGGTTGCAAAACTGATTCATATAGTCATGATATCTACCTTCAATAGGGGACATATCTAATATGGGGACAGATACACGTGAAACAGTAAAGTATACAAAAGTAGAGAAGTAGAGAATGTTACTAAAGCACATAAGTAGGGCCTCTAACCTGTCTCGGGGTGGGGGAAGGCCTTCCAGAGCAAGCAATCGGTGAACCGAGATCTGAAGAATGAACAGGAGTAAATCAAGGGAGTGGGTAGGCGAGAGTGTTCTTCCAGGTGGCAAAACAGCATAAACAAAGGCCACCCAGAGACAAGAGGAAGAATGGCCTGTTGGAGTTGCTCAAACAATTTTTGTGCAGCGGAAACTTCTAATACCACCAAAAACTTACAGATTACCAGGACACTTGCAAAATATCCTTATTAGTCCCTTTCAAACAGGGAGATGAGATTATTTCTTCTCTCTTAGGTTAGAGACTACCCTTGCAGGGTTCACTTAAAATATGCAGATTTGTTTTCATTTCATTTGTTTTCTGGCTGGTGTTGCTAAGTGGTTAGTGTCAGCCTGTTCACAGAAGGCTCCAGATTCGATTCCAGTCAAGGACATATACCTGGGTTGCAGGTTTGTTCCCTGGCCAGTTAGGGCGCATGTGGGAGACAACCAATTGATGTGTCTCTCTCACATCAATGTTCCTCTTTCTCTTTCTCTCCCCCCGCCACTCCCTTCCACTCTATCTAAAAGCAATGGAAAAATAGTCTCGGGTGAGGATTACCAAACAAACAAAAAAAAGCAGGCAGCACTTGCACTTCCAGCTAAGCTATATTAATAAAAAATACGATGGTATCACAACTGTTCTTAGGGGTTTAAATAATGAGACTGTTGTAACACTTCATTCCAGTTAACTGCAATGCAACTGGCATGCTTGTATATTTCAATTGGCATCATAAATTGTTACCACACAACAGAAGGGCAACTTAGAAATATGTATTAAATCACAAAGGTAAGAGTCTTCATTCTGAGAAGCATGCCTATGAAAAAGTTCAAATAATGAAAAAACATTTAAGAGCCCAAATTTTTATTAAGGCTCTGCCCCCCCCCCCCCCCGCCCCATAGAGACAAGTGGTGAATCAAGTGTCCAATAGTAAAGAAAGATTAAGTCAATTACTATACATATTAAGCTTAAAAAAATTTAAAAATCACATGTACACAATGACATCAACTAAGTAAAATATACTTTTAAATGACTAGAAAGAAATAACATGAGAGTAGTTATGATAGGGTGAGATTTGTTCTCTTTTTCTAGATTTTCTGTAATGTGGATATATAATGTTTAAAGTATTTTTTTTCAGTAATAACATCAATAATAATAGCCAACCCTTATATAGCAAAAACATATGCCAGCTGTTGTTCTGGGTGTTTCATAAAATTGAACTCAATTAATCCTCATCATAACACTATAAAGTAAGTATAACTACTAGCTCCATTCCAGAGCTGAGGGAATGAGGTTCAGAGAGGTCATATAATTTGCCTAAAATCATACAACTGAGCCAGGCAATCTGGCTCCAAAGTCTGTTCTCTTAACCACTAAGTTACCCTGCACTCTAAAAAATATGGGATTGAACACCAGATCCAAATTCAAATAACAAATTTTCCCTTTACATAAATCTAGAGTATCACTAATGGTTCCTGCAGAACCCAGAAGCCATATATTCTTTCAGGGTGTAAATTATGAGAATACATGGTATAGCAGGATACATAGAGGTAGTTAACAGATGGTCAGAAACTACATTTCAATTGCTTTTTATAGACTTGTTGTGGGTCAGCATATACAATCTTTACATTACCCCTTTCCTTGCAATCATAATATTTTGCCCCATTTTTTCATTACCAAAAAATATATACTATGTCTATAGGGCATTTTATAATAATTATTTACTATAAATCTAAGTCATCAATCAACCTTTAATATGCATAAGCATCATCTAGGGTGCTTGTCCCTAGATAACTAGATAGCAGACAGCAGAGCATCCTTCAAAAAAACTGCTGTACTTCTTACTTTGTGACATAAAATATCTACCTAGGATATAAAGATATAGCATTTGTTATTTTCTACCAGGACTGCTAGCACTTTCTGTGCAATTTTTTTATACCTTATGTTACATGACTAAGACAAACCAATTTTATACATGATAGATACATAGACCCAATCTCACTTTGGTCCACATCATGTATAGGTGATTCACAAAGCCAGCTTGGAGAGTGTGTACACTGGAAAGTGTAAACTCCTTTCTGCTGCTTGGTCAGATATTTAAAAAATATGCTGCTTCCAATTTCTTATACGGAAAGTGTTAATTAAGTCAAACCTGATTTCTTGTCCAGAAATGATACCAATCGATGTTTTGAATAATTTCTTCCCTCAGTGACAAAGGATAGTGGAATATGCCACAGATAGCTATAAAAAGAAAATATTGAAAGATTATTACACTTTCTAATATTTCAGTCAGTTATACATAATTTGTCCACTTTTGCTTTATTGTTTTTTGGGGGCAGAAAGATGAAAATTTTCAAGTATTTCCAGAAAGGGGTAAACTTGTTAGATGTTTTATAAGAACCTATGGCCCTGGCCAGTGTTGCTCAGTGGTTAGAGTGCCGGCATGCACACCAAAGGATCTCTCATTTGATTCCCAGTTAAGGGCACATACCTGGGTTGCAGGTTCGATCCCTGGACCTGATTGGGGCTCCCATGGGAGGCAACCAATCAATATGTCTCTCTCACATCCATCTCTCTCTCACTCCTTTCCTCCCTCCCTCTCTAAAAAGCAATGGGAAATATATCCTCAGGTAAGAATTACAAAAATATATATGAACCTATGATTATAAAACATTTAAAAATACTTTAATCTGAGGGTCCAAAGAGATGGTAGGGAGAGAAAGTGGGCATGTACCTTGCATCTGAAGGCTGAATTCCAGGCTTCATGTTTAAAAAGAATCTTTCTTGTTGTACAAGAAGCTCCTTTCCCTTTCTTTGCACAGTCACTAGAGGAAATCCTTTCTGCAGGGTCCAGGTTTTCATCATTTTCTTAACATCTACTGTTTTGTTTGTGACCTATAAATAAAAGAATAAATTATTTTTGCTTAAAAATAAACAGTTTAAAAGCTTAACAGTTTGTATCTTTCCCTCTTTCTGTACCACATTCTATGAAGACTGCATTTACTAGCAGTGTTAATAAAAAGCAGCACAAATGCTGAGCTAATTTACATTTCTCATATAGGTAAATGAGTAATTGCTAAAAGGAAAGTGACCTGGAACAGAACTAAGTGATAACTAAAGAGCATGAGAGAGGCACAATGTTGAAAAAGCAGCAGATATTATCAACCAAGTGTTGATTAAAATCCCTAAGGCGGTATAAGCGCTCTTTCAAGCCACAAGACTAGCATTGAAGGAGGCTGAAAAACTGCAAAAACATAAGAATAAAAAAAAGATTTTTGAAGAAAATATAGCAATATACATTATTTTGGAAAAGACAACTTTCCTACAAAGTAGGAATGGAGATTAAGATGTAGAACAAAAATGGTTGCACAAGGCCACACACAATTTTTCAGTAATTAAGACTAGTACTTCCATTTCTTTCCAATTCTGCATTCTATTAATGTTTATTTCTTAAGCTCTATCTCCCTCTTTCTCAAATAACTATCTTTGTTATCACAGCTTACTTATATACTTGATTACTTATATACTTGATAAAAATATAAATAGAATTCCTCTCTTCTTACTTCAAGCGCCAAAGAGAACACCTAGGTCAGCCACTTACCTCATTAAAACTATCCCACAGATCATCACTTTGAATGGATGCATAGCTATGCTTTTGCAGGTAAAGAACAAGAGCACGTTGAAATACATCTTCACCAAGATATGTTTTCAGCATCAACAAGAGAGAAGCTCCCTATTCAAAAAGAAAGAAGAAAAAAGGTAGAAAGGGAGGAAAGTAAGAGAATACAATAGACATATATATAGAGAGAATTGAGAATCTAAAATTCAAAATATAGTCAATCTAAGCATATACTTCCATATATAGAGCCTAGTTATGACACACTGCTACTAGGTCTCATATAACGACATGTGGACTATGTTCAAATTGTCTTAAAATTATTTTAAAGGATTTGAAAAGAATTAATGGAGTAGATTCCCATGTGCATTAATTCTACTATGAGCCATTTTGTGTGGTCTGTCAATTACTCACTGTTTGTGTTAATGTTAAAAAACTAAGCAATTATAAATATATTTTTAATAGAAAAACATGCCAAATATTCTGTGGCATCCCCACTTTTATCCCCAATGTTTAAGGCACCAATTCAATTCATGGGCACTCGGCTGTGGACAATAAATTAAAGAGCTCTCAGAAGTCTCTCTGCTGGGACTACATTAATTTCCAAAGTTAGTATATCATGTCGCTAAAGTAACCAAGATCTCTCTTTTTTCTAAAGAGTCACTTCCAATGTGTTTGGAACTGATGAATGTATAGGGTACTAAGTATACACTAATAATCCAAAATTAGGCACGCACCTATTAAGGTCACATTATAGTCACTGATGCACACGTCATAACTCACACTCTTAAAATAACCATCACCTCCTTGGTGAAGCCTCCAATTTGAGATAAAAATCGTATTTTTCTATCTTCAAAAGCAACTTATATCACTTCCTGCATCTGCTATAGATATTGTTATTTCTTCTTGTAGAATGTGTGCTTGTTGAGGGGAAAACTGAAAAATTCAACTCCAATGACTAAAACAATGCCTAGTACACAGTAAGCATTCAAATGGTTTTTGAATATGAGTTTCACTTCTGGTAAAAATGTAGCAATGTCAAGTCATTAAGATTACCATACACACATTAACTGAATTTAAAATCTATTGCTCTCTCTGGTGTTACTTGTTCTATAAATTTAAGTACTCACTCTTTTCAAACATTTCCACTTCTCTCCTATATCACCTACTTTCCCTCTCTCTCTACTGTAACTTTCCCATTAAAAACACAGACTTTGTAACTTTCCTCATTTTAAATAAATAAAAGATGTCTTTCCTTAACCTCAGGTCTCCTCTAGTTACCACCCTATTTCTTGTTCTCATTTTGTAGTAAATTCCTCAGAATAGTTGCCTGCATTTGCCATCTCCATTTGCTCTTTTCCCATTTTCTCTTGAGCCATCTTCCAATCATCACTCCACTGGAAATATTTTATCAAGGTTTCTTCAAGGTGAACTTCATGGTGTCAAACCAACATCAATTCCGAGGCTCAACTTATCAAGCACTAGTAAGTAGCTTTTGCTATGATTGATCAACCACTCCTCTTGATGGCCTTCTGTACTTGGCCTTGGGACACCACTCTAGATTTTCCCCCGATTCACTGGCTAAATCTCAGTCTCTTTTGCTGGTTCCTCCTCACTTTCCCAAGGACTAAACTTTTATGTTCTCTGGCATTTAATCTTCAGACCTCTTTTCTTCTCTCTCTCTAAATTTTCTTCCAGATCTCAAATTTATATAGCTAACCAGACATCCCCTCTGAATTCCAGACTCATACCCAACTGCCTGCTCCATATCTCAAAAACTGAACTTTTAATTTTCTTCTTGTCCCAAATCTATTCCTCCAATAGTTTTCCCAATGCAGCAAATAATAATTCCATTTCTCCAGTTGTTCAGGCAAAATCTTGAAGTCATCCTTGACGCCTCACTTATATTCCACATGTAATCCATTAGCAAATTCTATGGGATTGACCTTTACAATACATTCCATTTCCCCCAAAAAATTTATCTTCATAATCCCAGGCAAAAATACTCTACCATTCCTTTAGCACATATTATCTCTTAATGCTTCACAAGTACCCACCACCTAAACTTTGAGTTTCTTGATGACATAGACTTGGGGGGACAGATCAAACAAGTCTCCTGTTGGGGCTGGTGCCCACCATTCCTGCAGGAGGGGGGCAAACACATCCCTTCCCTCCCACTCTTCAGGCACATGACCCAGTGCCCCAGAGTCCCAGACAAGAGCTTTGGTGGGAGACAGGC
This sequence comes from Cnephaeus nilssonii, assembly GCF_951640355.1. NCBI lineage: Eukaryota > Metazoa > Chordata > Mammalia > Chiroptera > Vespertilionidae > Cnephaeus > Cnephaeus nilssonii. The sequence goes on from NC_137073.1 coordinate 60,138,645, forward strand.
TCCAAAGGTCCCAGCTCTGAGCAGCACTCCCTTCCCCGTCTGTCCGTGGAACTGAGCTCAGCCAGGCAGGGCCACCAGGACCCGGGAGGACAGATCAAAAGAGTCTCCTGTTGGGAGAGGTGGCAGCTGAGGCTGCAGGAGGGGGACAAGACCAGCCCCTGTTCCAAAGCCACATGGCTCAATGACTGGCAACTGCTTCTCCAGAAAAAGAGCACATCAAAGTTCCCTGTTGCATGCAGCCAACATACCCCTCATCAGGACTCAAGCTTGGTAGGGAGGTGTCACTGGTTGTTGGAAGTCTGGGTTAGTGCACTCCACAGGCTGGTGCTGCAGGAATAGGAGTGCTGGGCCCTGGGAAGATGGCGCCAGAATGCGGTGGGACAGGGATCTCAGTGGCTGCACCTCCCAGGTCTCACCTCAGGGCCATGCCACCCAGATCTTCTCTTTATGGTTCTCGTAGCCCTGAGTCGTCTTCCCTCTACTGGAGCCCCAGGTGAGTGTCTGAAAGCAAGATCCTGTGTGTTGACCCTTTAAAAGAGCACCAGGGTTTCTAGAATATGCCCTCCTCTTCTGGGCGGACAGGCCCCACTGATTTTCACTTGCCAGATGCTATGCAGGCTTCTCTTCCCAGCTCTGATGCTCTGGGTTAGGGATCCTGGCATGGGATTGAGACTCCACACTCTTCAGGGGGACGTTTGCAGCCAAGATATCCCTGCGTCTTCTCAGCTGCAGCATCTCCTCTTCTTACCAATCTTTATGTGGCTTCTTCTGTAAATCCTTGGTTATGATATACCCATTCAGCTGTTCTTCAGGTGGTTATTCAGGTTGACTGCTCTACAATTTACGTGTAAATCTGGTTTGGTGCTGGAGGAGGTGAGAGTAGCTTCCACCTACTCAGTAGACATCTTGGAATCTCCTGAACTTCAATTCTTTTAATATCTGTTTGCTTACTTGTTTTGGAAATTCTGACTTTGGAATATACCTCAATCCTGAATCACACATCCAAAGGCTTGCTTAGAACCCTCCCTGGACATATCCCACCTGCAGATCTAAAGAATGAACCAACTTTAAAAGATATATTTCTATAAGATCTAGTTAAATGCCCAGAATACTAGTCAGAGAACTTAAATGAGACAGAGAAAACAAAAGAATAACCCAGAAAAAGTTAAGTCCAAAATTTAAATAGAAGAAAACATCTTAAATTTTAACAGGATACCTGAAAATAATACTCATTTAATTTTTATAACAATCAAAACCATGTAGCTTGTTCACATAGGAAATTAACTTGAAAACTACTCCAGGTACTAATGTGTATAGCAATACCTTAAAATAGGAAAGAGCATCAAACATTTCTTCAATCTGTTCTGAAGACTGAACAGATGATGATATTGGATGAGATGAATTCAAGGAATCTTTCTTCATGGTTTTAAATCGAGCATCTAAGAAATCTTCATACTAGTAAAAAATGAGACAGGTTAGGAAATCATGAACAGTATCAAAGGCAAAGGCATGTATAGCAATTATTTATATAAATTAGACTACTACTTAAGGACATTATTAAAAAATAACCAGATTTACTCAACTTCAGAACAAGCTTTTGCAAAATATAGGAAGTGTGATATTCATGCATATTCCTTAAATTTAAAAATAAAATTATAACCTCCTGGCCACATGAAAAACAGTGTTTCCTAAGCAACAACAGTATAAGGATGAATTAAAATTCTATTACTAAAGCAACAAAATGCCAAATCTTGATATTCAAGATGAATAGTATAAAAAGTTAGTGTATATTTTAAAAATAAAATCTAAAATTAAAAAACAAAAATAAAAATCTGAAATTAAAAAATTAAAATAAAAAGTCACCCTTAAGCCGATTTATTATATACACTCCAGTTTTTCTGTTAAGGTAATATATATTTCCTTTAACTGGGGTTCATTTGAAATAAAATATAACTCTTAAACAGAAAGAATTCTTTGAGATCTCAGGAGATGAGCTCCCCTAGAATATATATTAGAAGCTTTTAAACATTCTGGGCACCACCAAGTGGTGAAACTGTGAATCTCATGGCTTAATTAAGGAGCAAACACAGATTTAAAGTATCTTGTTTAGTCTCCTAAGTAAAGAGGAGTTCATTCTGTGCCTTTTGAAATTTTTGAATAGGTCCTACACAAAAATTTCACATAGAAAACTCTAAGAATATTCCTGTTTTAAAGAAGTCTTGGGTCATATAGTCAGAAGTTTAATAGAAAGTCACAGAATTTTAGGGTTGAAAGAGATCTTTATACTTCCCCACGTATTGCTTGAATTATTTGGCAATAACTGTCATATATTAGCCTAGTGTGTCCAAATATTTCTAAGGATGGGAAACATCTCCAGAGAGTCTAATAAAGTGGTGGCATTATTATGCTCTCTATAACAAAATAGTGTTCCAAGTCTTTGAAAAGGAACAAAATATGGTTTGTATCTAAAAAAGGGAAAATTATTTTTCTGTATCAACGTATGTATCACTGTTATAAGTATGATCACAGTGACAACAGACAGTATTGCTACAAAATATCTTAATTTTTTTCTTTCTTTATGCACAGGATAAAATGTTTTGTTTTGCAAATAAGGTTTTTAATTATATCTAAATTCCTTCAAGCAGAAGAATCACAACTTTTGAAAATAAAATGTAGCAAATCAATTTAAAAGGTTTATCCTAATAACAAAATGTAAAATAATTTCACATACTTTCAGCTTTCAATGAAATATGTCAGTAAATAAATGCATAATTTTCATTGTCAGATCTCAAGAGGTACAGATATAAGTAACAGAGGCCAATTTTATTGTTTCTTTCTAGAAATAGTTTCATTTCTGCAAATGCATAGAAAATACATGGCGAATATGATTTGAGTCTTTCCTCCCTTAGCACTCATAGTAGGCAAAAAAACAAAAAACAAAAACAACAAAAACACTATACTTACACTGGAGAGCTTTTTGAATATTTTTTCCAAAGAGAAATACTCCATGAAAGTAGCCAAGCCTTCATTTAACCATAGATCGTTCCACCACTGCATCGTTACCAGATTACCAAACCACTGTGGGGAAAAACAAATTACTAACCAACCAAAATAGTTACATTCTCAAGAATGTTCTAATAATTGAATTGTTAGGTTTATCACCTATAACTAGATTATAATTACATAAAAATATAGTCATTATAGTTAAATAAACTATATTCAAATTAAAGACTTACAAAAGCTGTGTAAATTTACTTTAAAAGTAAAATAAAATTTTTAACATTTTACCTTAATTGAATGAGAAAAGAAGCAAGACATGCAATTAGCATATTTTTCAATTTAATACATGTTAAATATTAGGTAACAAAAACAGTTTTTAGACACCTCATTAAAAATGAGATTTCCTACATAATGAAATTCTTCTACTTTCTAATATCAAGTTAGAAAGATTCTTTTCTGTTGTATCTACAACCATCCATGACAACTAAAAAGTAAATTTCTGTGTGACAATTTCCTATATTTAGAGAGTCCATACTTCACATTTCTCCTCAATTACCCAAGTTGAGTACAGTATTTACATGATTCAAAACAGAATTCAAACAACATTCCTCAGGCAAGTTGGTATGCATATAAAGAAATGAAATCAGAAAGATCTTAAATGTGTTCTTCTATGAGGAAGTAAGAAGGAAAAAATGAAAGAAGACTCTTTGAAAAAAATGTCTCAAAAAATGCCTGAAATAAAGTGTGGTGATAGGCATGCAACAGTCAGTGTGGCCTAGGGCTTGACTCAAACCAGCAGTAAAACAATAAGTTTACTAGATACTGAAACAAAACACTTTTGAATTACCAGAATATGTATTTCAAAGATATCTTAAAACCTGTTTCAGACAAAGATGATTTGTAAGTCCTAAAGACGAAGAACAGAGAAATACTCCCCAAGCAGTGGTGGGAGGCCCCAGAAATAACAGATCTAGAGGAAAGCCCCTGAGAGACCTCTTGTCTACAGGCCTAACACTCTAATAGTAAGTATACGCTTCATATGCCTGCTTGTTATGAAGTCTTCAGAAGGGCTACACAGTTGTGCTCAGGCTGAGTTTGAGACAGGGACTAAACAGCCCAGGGCATGTTCTACTCTTCTTCCATATCCTCCC